>NW_024070186.1:137987810-139187810 GCF_014754425.2 Oryx dammah
AGCAGCAGCAGCAGCAGCAGCAGCAGCAGCAGCAGCAGCAGCAGCAGCAGCAGCAGCAGACCTAAAGCTGGGCCTCCCAGGTGGTGCTAGTGGTAAAGAGCCTGCCTGCCAAAGCAGGAGACCTAAGAGATGCGAGTTCGATCCCCGGGTCAGGAAGATCACCCGGATAAGCAAATGGTAACCCACTCCAGTATTCTCGCCTCAGAAATCACATGGACACAGGATCTTGGCAGGCTGTAGTCCATAGGGTAGCACAGAGTCATACACGACTGAAGCAACTTAACGCACAGACTTAAAGGTATTAAATGTAGTCAACTTTAAACAGAAACAAGTTTGTGTGTTAGCATTTCTTATAACCAGAATGATGGCAGAGGCAGTAAAATCACCAGGAAATCAGAACCCATAAGTACCAAGATATGTCCTAATAAATACAGTCATAATCTTCCTTTTGTATTTGTAGAATCCAAATGTAGAAATTAAGATGATCAAAGTTTTTCCTAAAAATAAAACATACCACAGGGTGCTTCATCTGAGCCATCCTTACAGTGTGGAAAACCATCACAGAGGTTCGCCAGTGGAATACATTCCCCATTCTTACACTGAAAATTTTCTTCCTTGCAGGGTTCTATGGAGGGAAAAAATATGTATTGTATAGGATAATGAAATGACAAATAGACCATTCTGGAGTACCCATCCCATTTCTGTCCCTTTAAACATCCATTCTTTGCCACAGTCCTTGGTTAAGCTGACTTTGATATTGAATATGACGAAACAATTGCTCCAAAGAGACACGGTTTAATTTGAATATGAACAAAACCTTAAGCATCTCCTTTGCAGCAGAGGGCAGGGCAGTTCTAAGTAATGTGTGAGAGATTTTGGACATACCATCCCACACCGTCTTTGTGAATCTTATAAATTCTTCCAACCCAATGAATGTGAATGTACAAGTAATAACCACTGGAATGTTCACAAGTATAGAGAGATATCTTAGTTTTACCATCTAAATGACACCTCCAAACCTTTCTTACATAGAAATGTGGAAGCTGTCTTTTGGTGGAATCAAAGTTGAACCAAGCTGGAAATAGTTAATTAAAGCACAGTCAGGTGGGAAAAAGTCATCTAAAGAAATGGAAACTGCACTAGCAGTAATTTGCAAGGAAAACAGAGAAAGCAGGGCTGGAGTTATTGGGAATGTGCTTGGACGTGAAAACACAGAAGGACAATGAAGAGGCTGGACAAGAGAGGATCAGAATACATATAGTGCTTGCTTCCAGAATTTGCGTTGTGCAAAAAATGTGTACTTGAAGTAGTCATTGTTTAAAGGGAGTGAGAACTATGTTTCCTGGAAATGTTTGTTTATTCTATGGAGTTTTGCTCTGGGGGAGCCCTCATCTCACTGGAAAAGAGGGGTTTGCTACCCTAGAGTTGTTTTCTGATTGTGGCTGGGGAGGAGTAGCTACATCCTGATATTAGAATCTCCATTGGGGCCACGTGGAATTTGGATTTTCTGAGAAAGGAAATAGCAGTTGGGTATTAAGAGGCTTTTCTTGGGCTCCAAAGTGACTGCAGCCATGAAATTAAAAGACGTTTGCTCCTTGGAAGAAAAGCTATGACAAACCTAGACAGTGTATTAAAAAGCAGAGACATTATTTTGCTGGCAAATGTCTGTATAGTCAGAGCTATAGTTTTTCCAGTAGTCATGTACAGATGAAAGGCTGGACCATAAAGAAGGCTGAATGCAGAAGAACTGATGCTTTCAAACTGAGGTACTGGAGAAGACTCTTGAGAGTCTCTTGGACACAACAAGGAGGTCAAACCAGTCAATCCTAAAGGAAATCAACCCTGAATATTCATCAGAAGGACTGATCCTGAAGCTCCAATAATTTGGACACCTGATGTGAAAAGCTAAGTCATTGGAAAAGACCCCAATGCTTGGAAAGATTGAAGGAAGGAGGAGAAGGGGATGACAGAGGATGAGACAGTTGGAAGATATCACTGACTCAATGGACATGAGTTTGAAAAAACTCTGGGAGATAGAGAAGGACAAGAAAGCCTGGTGTGCTGTTCCAAGGCATCACAAAGGATTGGACAAAACTGAGCAGCAACAAAGATGGGTAAATGTAAAGCTTTTTCTATTAATGCTCTCATTGAGTCCATTCATTAAATTGAATCTGTAATTTACTAGCTGTAATATCTATATGCCTTGTTTCTTCATTTTTATATGCCTAGGACTTCACAAAATGACTGGAACAAAGTAAGAAATCAGTAGATATTTGTTAAATGTTAAGTTAATTGATTTGTATTAGATAAGTAGATATGCCTCAAAAATAGCATGCACATTAATAATAAACACAATACGAAGAAATCACTAAAAGTATGATTTCAAAAAATACATTTAAAAAGTAGACAATTGATTGGCTGATGATAACTATTGACTCAAAAAATAAAAATCAAATCTATAAATTATGAAGATAAAATTTAATTGTTTGAAATTGGGTGCAGGTTAAAACATAAGCTCTGGAATCATGTGACTGATTTGACCTTCAATTTAAACATTTTCTTTTTATTTATTTTTGACCTTGGACAAATAAACTAATCTTTTAGAAACTCAGTTTCTTTGATATAAGTGGGATAAATACTGCTTATGTCTTATGTATATCATGAGAATCATTTTTTTTAAAAATTGAATGTATTTACTGTGCCAGTTGGAGAAGGCAATAGCAACCCACTCCAGTACTCTTGCCTGGCAAATCCCATGGGTGGAGGAGCCTGGTGGGCTGCAGTCCATGGGGTCGCTAACAGTCGGACACGACTGAGCGACTTCACTTTCACTTTTCACTTTCATGCATTGGAGAAGGAACTGGCAACCCACTCCAGTGTTCTTGCCTGGAAAATCCCAGGGACAGCAGAGCCTGGTGGGCTGCCGTCTCTGGGGTCACACAGAGTCGGACACTACTGAAGCGACTTAGCAACAGCAGCAACAACTGTGCCAATATGAATACACTGAATGCAGAATAAATTTTATCCTTAACAGTAAAAGTTGTAACACTTAGATGTCATCCTTTTCACTGATACTTCTATATGCTGGTTGTGCTACTTTCTTCTCCAGATATCGCAAGAAATCATACCTAATGCTTTCCTCCAGGTATCTCACAGCAATAATTGGAGGTATTTGTATCTGTTATTTTAAACTTTGATAAAGCCTATATTTTTTCAACCCAAATTTAAGATACTTTAATAAAAAATACTTTAAGAAAGGCGTGATTGGAATAGTTGCTTCTACAAATGTTTATCCACTGAGCGTAGGTTACATACATCAAATCTAATACTATTAGGAAGGTTCTCGCAAATGCAATTATCAATTTATTTCACAAACACATATTTCTAAACCAGATTAGTGAGACAATAAATGGGCAAAGACAGCTACTTATTCTACAGGCAAGCCTCAATGTTTTAACTGACTTTACATTTTAATCTTTCCAGTAGTGAGTTTAGAAAGCAGAAATACTTAAAACTAGGTATACATGTGTTGAATTTAAATCTATTTTAAATCTATATTTTAATATATATTATATTTATTTTAAAAGCTGACAGCCTAATTTTGTATCCATAATCAAATAACTTAATATACTTATAGAATGTTAGTCACCACTAGTTATTTTTAAATTATCCCATTACTTTGTTTTCATAGATTTTTAAAGTCATTAGGTAAAAATGAGTTTTAAATGCTGATAATTTAATCATTGATAATTTATTAATAATTTTACTCTTTTACTGGTATGTGAAGTGAAGTCACTCAGTCGTGTCCGACTCTTTGCGACCCCGTGGACTGTAGCTTTCCAGGCTCCTCTGTCCATGGGATTCTCCATGGCAAGAATACTGGAGTGGGTTGCCATTTCCTTCTCCAGGGGATCTTCCCGACCCAAGGATCGAAGCCAGGTCTCCCGCATTGCAGGCAGACGCTTTAACCTCTGAGCCACCAGGTCTCCCCTTTTACTGGTATAGCCAGGTTATATTTAATTCAAAAAGCATGTATCCATTGAATTAAAATTTAAATAACTGAATAAAAACATGAATGAAAGCATGCACAAATATCTGAAAATTGTAGTTCATTTTTCTGCTCTAGCCAAAGCTGTTAGTGTTATACCAAATGAACATAGAAAAATTACCTATCTTCATAAGATGAGTTTGTTGGATTAAAAAAAATGCTGAATGGGAAAAAATAATCTATTGCTGCTGAACTGAAAATAAATGACAAATTCTGAGAAATTTAAATAAATTGTTTCAAAATTTCTCTTTATGTACATGAACTGGATTCTGATTCTTTGCAGCATGTAAAAATTCAACTTCAAGAATTTAATCCAAAAGTTTAACTCTCTGTGGCCTTTGGAGTCTTATTTCTGATCATTTTATGCCCATAGTGAGAGAGACAAAAAGAAATATTGCTAAGAACTAAAATTCCCCATCTCCTTTTTATGAAGTCTCCAATAGCCTTGCCTCATTTAGTCGCCTGGTTTTAAATGGAACTGAAATGATCTCTAAGGCACGTGCCACATGATCTGAGGAGGGTGCTAAACCCCTAAATGTAATCAGCTGCCACTTCCATAGTTGCCAGATAAGCACTATTGAGTTCCAAATTAAGACTCTGAGATTCAGAAAAGAGCAATGAGGGGACATTCAGAGGAGAGTGATTTTAATAAATCCTATTTCTTATACTCCTAGTTTAATGTAAATAAAATGTGAAAACTAAGATAAAGAAAGGAGTTACAAAAAATATGTTGTACAATAGTTTTACATGTTACTTAAGTGCTTTGGAAGGTGTACCTAAAATATCTTAGAAGATAAATGAAGCACATTCATGCTGCATATTTATGATATTTGCTCCTTTTTTCCTAAAATGACCAGCAAAGCAGGACACCAATGTAAAGATGTGTGTGCCTAATCTCTCCTTCCATTACCAGTGTGATTATCTGCCACTGCCAATTCACTGTGTCTGTAATTGCTTTTCGGCCTTTTGGTGTAAAAAAATCCCTCTGGGAGAAGATTTTGTTGATAATGACTCAATCACTCCATTTTCTAGTCGCTAGCAGCATACGCCCCTGGCCAAGAGGAATGTGAGACCACATTCTCAACATATTCAACACAGAGTGATGGTCATGGAAGTCTCCATTTTAGCTTCAATCCAGGAAATTTTCTCTAAATGATTTATTGCCTAAATAACATTATCATAGTAACTGAAGCCTTTTGAAAGGGCAAACAAATAAAAACAATACCTAGGCCATAAATCTCCTATCTATTTTGTGTTGTAAGCCATAGATTATGTTCTTTTGGCTTTTATCTTGACTAGAAATTGCTTGTAATATTTTTCAAAGTCTTAATGTATTTACTTTATTAGAAGACTTGAATAAAGCCAGCAACTGTAATATTTTTGATGAAAGAGGTGTTGCTGCCTTCCTTTCCCCAACCTATTCCCTTTATAATTCTTTCCTCCCTTTTCCTTTACAATTTAAAATATGGCTTAAAGACCTACTATTTCTCTAAAATTTTGTTTCAAGATATTTTGATTTTTGCAGATGGTAGAGGGCAGGAGGAGAAGGGGACGATAGAGGATGAGATGGCTGGATGGCGTCACTGACTCGATGGACGTGAGTCTGAGTGAACTCCGGGAGCTGGTGATGGACAGGTAGGCCTGGCGTGCTGCAATTCATGGGGTTGCAAAGAGTCGGACATGACTGAGCGACTGAAATGAACTGAACTGAACTGAGATGGTCAATAATTACTTTTTTGGATACATTCACTCCCTTATTGGTTACAGCTATTGGTTTTTCTTAATCTCATTAGTTCAATTGGTTTTACAATTCATCTTCATTTCTTTAAAAATATAGTAATTTTCAGTCAGACAGAGAAAGACTAATATCATATGACATTATTTATATGTGGACTCTAAAATAATGATGTATATTTTATCCTTTCTGGTGCAATGGTAAGATGGTAAATGGGATTGGTTCCTTAATTTCTCTTTCTGATCTTTTGTTGTTAATTTATAAGAATGCAAAAGATTTCTATGTATTAATTGTGTATCTTGGAACTTTAACAAATTCGTTGATGAGTTCTATTATTTTCTGGTAGTGTCTTTATTATTTTCTATGTAACTGACCCAACACTGTAAATCAACTATACTCTAACAAAAACTTTAAAAAAAATTAAAAAGAATACAAATGAACTTATTTACAAAACAGAAAGAGACTCACAGACATAGAAATTAAACTTACTGTTATCAAAGGGGAAAATGGGGTAGAGACAGGGATAAATTAGGAGGTTAGGATTAACATGAACACTACTATATATGAAATAGAAAATCAACAAGGACCTACTGTACAGAATAGGAGACTGTGCTCAATATTTTATAATAATCTATAAGAGAAAAGAATCTGAAAAGGAATATATATAATATATGTAACATATAAATGAATCAGTGTACTATATATGTGAAAATAACACAATATTGTAAATCAACTATACTTCAATAAGGAAAGAAAGTAGAAAAAACTGAAGTTCATTTTAATTTGGTAAATAGATATGGGACAATATTAAACAGCTAATAACTCAATTTGCAGTTAATATAATATGCTACAAGTTTTTGGTTTATTTTGTGTTTTATGCTCACTGGAAATAAACATTGAAAAATGAATTTTGTTGTAATAACAAATAAATATAATTAGAATAAATTTAAAAAGCATATAAAGTGAAAGTGAAGTCGCTCAGTTGTGCCTGACTCTTTTTTGTGCCTGACTCTTTGTGACCCCATGGACTGTAGCCTACCAGGCTCCTCCCTCCATGGGATTCTCCAGGCAAGAGTACTGGAGTGGGGTGCCATTTACAGTACTCCTCAAAAGTTCCTTCCACGACATCTTTGGAAAAAAGTTGGGAAGCCCACCTCTCCAAGAGAGTAAGTATTAGGTATTTTCTTGCTCTATTTTAAAATAGAGAACCAAGCACATAATTGTATTTCATTCAAATACAATGACACGGATGTCACACATTTTCTTTATTGCAGAAGTTTCTCCTTGAAAATTTAGAAATATCATGCCACTGTTTTAAAATATTCATCATGAAATGACTAAAATGTAAAGCTGAACTGGTTTTTAACATCTTTAAAAACTGATTCTGCTTATTCTCCTTTAAAATTTTATGAAAACTTTCCTTTAAAATTTTAAATATGAAATGTTCTGACACTGATTCCTACTTATACATTTTTACAGTAAGCAATCATATTTCATGATTTTTCAGACACTTTAATCAGATCTAGAAATTATATATATTTTTTCCTATTATAACTTTTAGTGTTAGTTTTAATTGTCTCTCTTCCTTTGGGAATGACTATTACTTTCATTTTGTGGGTTGGTGTTTTTCCTGTATGCACATCAGAGACTTCCATATATTTCCATCTCTTTACCTATCATTTTTGAGTCTTGATCATGCTTTTTGTGCAGCGTTTTTGTGATAATGTGGTATTTTGCTGTCAGAGTTTTTGCATAGGTTTACGATTGACCAAAAATCTGTGCAATTCACATGATTACCAAAAACCTCTGATGGAGTCATAAATAATAGTTTGGTTGTGGTAGAGTTTCAACAAGAAATTCTTCTGAAAGAAGAGAGTAGGCCATAGAGATAGAAAAGTGACTTAGTCCAAAACAGGTGGTCTCAAAATTGCCTTGATTACTACTTTCCAAAGCAGTGATTTAATTATATCCTAAGTTAGTTTCTGATTTTGTATACATTGGAACTATCCCACATTGAACGTCAGGAACGGCGGCAGTAAGGAGATACCCCTCATCCAAGGTAAGGAGCAGCAGCTGTGCTTTGCTGGAGCAGCCGTGAAGAGATACCCCACGCCCAAGGTAAGAGAAACCCAAGCAGCAGACACACTGAAACCATACTCACAGAAAACTAGTCAATTTAATCACACTAGGACCACAGCCTTGTCTAACTCAATGAAACCAAGCCATGCCTGCGGGGCAACCCAAGACGGGCGGGTCATGGTGGAGAGGTCTGACAGAGCGTGGTCCACTGGAGAAGGGAATGGCAAGCCACTTCAGTATTCTTGCCTTGAGAACCCCATGAACAGTGTGAAAAGGCAAAATGATAGGATACCAAAAGAGGAACTCTCCTGGTCATTAGGTGCCCAATATGCTACTGGAGATCAATGGAGAAATAACTCCAGAAAGAATGAAGGAATGGAGCCAAAGCAAAAACAATACCCAGTTGTGGATGTGACTGGTGATAGAAGCAAGATCCGATGCTGTAAAGAGCAATATTGCATAGGAACCTGGAATGTCAGGTCCAAGAATCAAGGCAAATTGGAAGTGGTCAAACAAGAGATGGCAAGGGTGAACGTTGACATTCTAGGAATCAGCGAACTAAAATGGACTGGAATGGGTGAATTTAACTCAGATTACCATTATATCTACTACTGTGGGCAGGAATCCCTCAGAAGAAATGGAGTAGCCATCATGGTCAACAAAAGAGTCTGAAATGCAGTCTCAAAAACGACAGAACGATCTCTGTTCATTTCCAAGGCAAACCATTCAATATCACAGTTATCCAAGTCTATGCCCCAACCAGTAACGCTGAAGAAGCTGAAGTTGAACGGTTTTATGAAGACCTACAAGACCTTTTAGAACTAACACCCAAAAAAGATATCCTTTTCAATATAGGGGACTGGAATGCAAAAGCAGGAAGTCAAGAAACATCTGGAGTAAGAGGCAAATTTGGCCTTGGAATGCAGAATGAAACAGGGCAAAGACTAATAGAGTTTTGCCAAGAAAATGCACTGGTCATAGCAAACACCCTCTTCCAACAAGACAACAGAAGACTCTACACAAGGACATCACCAGATGGTCAACACTGAAATCAGATTGATTATATTCTATGCTCCAAAGATGGAGAAGCTCTATACAGTCAACAAAAACAAGACCAGGAGCTGACTGTGGCTCAGATCATGAACTCCTTATTACCAAATTCAGACTTAAATTGAAGAAAGTAGGGAAAACCGCTACCATTCAGGTATGACCTAAATCAAATCCCTTATGATTATACAGTGCAAGTGAGAAATAGATTTAAGGGCCTAGATCTGATAAAGTGCCTGATGAACTATGGAATGAGGTTTGTGACATGGTACAGGAGACAGGGATCAAGACCATCCCCATGGAAAAGAAATGCAAAAAGCAAAGTGGCTGTCTGGAGAGGCCTTACAAATAGCTGTGAAAAGAAGAGAGGTGAAAAGCAAAGGAGAAAAGGAAAGATATATGCATCTGAATGCAGAGTTCCAAAGAATAGCAAGAAGAGATAAGAAAGCCTTCTTCAGTGATCAATGCAAAGAAATAGAGGAAAACAACAGAATGGGAAAGACTAGAGATCTCTTCAAGAAAATGAGAGATACCAAGGGAACATTTCATGTAAAGATGGGCTCCATCAAGGACAGAAATGGTCTGGACCTAACAGAAGCAGAAGATATTAAGAAGAGGTGGCAAGAATACACAGAAGAACTGTACAAAAAAGATCTTCACGCCCCAGATGATCACAATGGTATGATCACTTATCTAGAGCCAGACATCTTGGAAAGTGAAGTCACCTGGGCCTTAGAAAGCATCACTATGAACAAAGCTAGTGGAGGTGATGGAATTCCAGTTGAGCTCTTTCAAATTCTGGAAGATGATGCTGTGAAAGTGTTGCACTCAATATGCCAACAAATTTGGAAAAGTCAACAATGGCCACAGGACTGGAAAAGGTCAGTTTTCATTCCAATTCCAAAGAAAGGCAATTCCAAAGAATGCTCAAACTACTGCACAATTGCACTCATCTCACATGCTAGTAAAGTAATGCTCAAAATTCTCCAAGCCAGGCTTCAGCAATATGTGAACCATGAACTCCCTGATGTTCAAGCTGGTTTTCGAAAAGGCAGAGGAACCAGAGATCAAATTGCCAACATCCGTTGGATCATGGAAAAAGCAAGAGAATTCCAGAAAAACATCTATTTCTGCTTTATTGACTCTACCAAAGCCTTTGACTGTGTGGCTCACAATAAACTGTGGAAAATTCTTCACGAGATGGGATTACCAGACCACCTGACCTGCCTTTTGAGAAATCTGTATGCAGGTCAGGAAGCAGCAGTTACAAGTGGACATGGAACAACAGACTGGTTCCAAATAGGAAAAGTAGTATGTCAAGGCTGTATATTGTCATCCTGCTTATTTAACTTCTATGCAGAGTAAATCATGCGAAACACTGGACTGGAAGAAGCACAAGCTGGAATCAAGATTGCCGGGAGAAATCTCAATAACTTCAGATATGCAGATGACATCACCCTTATGGCAGAAAGTGAAGAGGAGCTAAAAAGCCTCTTGATGAAAGTGAAAGAGGAGAGTGAAAAAGTTGGCTTAAAGCTCAACATTCAGAAAACGAAGATCATGGCATCTGGTCCTATCACTTCATGGGAAATAGATGGGGAAACAGTGGAAACAGTGTCAGACTTTATTTTTTGGGGCTCCAAAATCACTGCAGATGGTAACTGCAGCCATGAAATTAAAAGATGCTTACTCCTTGGAAGAAAAGTTATGACCAACCTAGACAGTATATTCAAAAGCAGAGACATTACTTTGCCGACTAAGGTCGGTCCAGTCAAAGATATGTTTTTTCCTGTGGTCATGTATGGATGTGAGAGTTGGACTGTGAAGAAGGCTGAGCACAGAAGAATTGATGCTTTTGAACTGTGGTGTTGGAGAAGACTCTTGAGAGTCCCTTGGACTGCAAGGAGATCCAACCAGTCCATTCTGAAGGAGATCAGCCCTGGTATTTCTTTAGAAGGAATGATGCTAAAGCTGAAACTCCAGTACTTTTGCCACCTCATGTGAAGAGTTGACTCATTGGAAAAGACTCTGATGCTGGGAGGGATTGGGGGCAGAAGGAGGAGGGGATGACCGAGGTTGAGATGGCTGGTTGGCATCACGGACTCGATGGACATGAGTCTGAGTGAACTCTGGGTGTTGGTGATGGACAGGGAGGCCTGGCGTGCTGCGACTCATGGGGTCTCAAACAGTGGGACACGACTGAGCGACTGAACTGAACTGAACTGAACTGATATGTATCTACATCACTCTGTATATACATCTTACACATTATATTTACACAAACATATGACATCTATTTCACTTTGACTTTTCACTTTCATGCATTGGAGAAGGAAATGGCAACCCACTCCAGTATTCTTGCCTAGAGAATCCCAGGCATGGGGGAACCTGGTGGGCTGCTGTCTATGGGGTAGCACAGAGTGAGACATGACTGAAGCGACTTAGGAGCAGCAGCAGCAGCATGACATCTATTTATTTTTTTTTATTTTTTTATTTTTATTTTTTTTTTTTTATTTATTTTTAATTTTTACTTTACAATTCTGTATTGGTTTTGGCATAGATTGACATGAATATTTTCATATCAATATATTTTCTTTTTTGCTATTTTGAAAGATAATTATAAATATAATTTAAAATAAATAATTTTCTTTATAAATTAAAATAATTGTAAATCATATTACTTTTTATATGTTTCTCATTTTTCATGCACTCTTTTTTAAGATAAATTCTAATTTTCAGTTGTTCTGAAGTCTTTATTCCTTTTCTTTGGTGCTGTATATTCTTGCAGAGGCCTTAATGTTTTTGTTTGTTTACTTCCCTAATTGATGTTTTGTTTATTTACTTCACTAGTGGATTTTTTGGTTGATTCATGTCAATGTTGCTTATAAATCCTAAGTAGGTGTATCTAATACCAATCACAAATTCCAGAAGAACAGCATCATTTTCTAAGCTACCACTTATTCCCATCTGAGTAACTTGGACAGTAACAATTGTTATGACTTATATTCAGGTCCAGAGGATAGATAAGCTACAGGTCATTTTTCACATTTGCAGTAATGTACAAAGCACACAGCTTTCTGGGATGAGGTCTAGGTTGTGAGTAGAGGAACAGATATTTGTACAGATGATTCTAGTATTAGAGAATAGGCCAGACGATGATCAATACTATAATCCTACCTCTTTTCTAGACATTCTAATTAAAGACATACTGACCACAATTTCCTATGGAAGGGAAATGTAGATGTAGGAAGCCATGTGTATTCTGTCTTCCTGACATAGTTCCACCTAGAGAACCACTAAGTGGTGGGGCAGAGGTATTTTAAAAAAATCATAGTTCAGGGGGAGCAGCAAGACATAAAAATTCTCTTTAGACCACTGAATGTAGAGTTAAATCTCACCTATATGAATGAAAATATCTGTATCTGTATCTACAACTATATCTACATCACTCCATGATGAGCACACAGGTCACGATTTTGTTTTGCCTGCTGATTATGTCATGGATGTAATAAAAAATATAGGGTAAGAAGGCTGTGAAAAGTGTGAAGTGAAAGTGTTTGCTGCTCAGTCCTGTCTGACTCTAGGAAATCCCATGGACTGTAGCCTGCCAGGCTCCTCTGTCCATGGGGTTCTCCAGGCAAGAATACTGGAGTGGGTTGCCATTCCCTTTTCCAGGGAACCTTCCTGACCCAGTGATCCAACCTGGTTCTCCTGCATTGAAGGCAGACTCTATCATCTGAGCCACCCAAAAGGTTGTGCATTCCAGCAAATATCAGCATCAAATTCCTTCTGCCTTCATGGCTGTGCCTTTTTACACTGTCTGTCTCCAAGAAGTTGATGTTAATTTTTTAACTGGATGTTGTTGGCGTTCAAACAGCTCATTTGCTTGTTTCCCTGCTGTTCTCTGAAAACGTTCTTGGCAAAAGGAATGTTATGGACAATCTTCTTTCCTCACAGTGCCAAGAATCCCCCCTTTACAGTTTAAAATGGCCCTCTTCAGATACAAGATGCACAACTCTTTACATAGTAGAGAAGTGCGAATAGGTCTGCTGAAAACCCCTGTGGATTCCTGCTTTAAGCAAAGTCAGCTAGTGGTTAATCAGGTGTAAAAGAAGGAAGAAATTCTCCTTTAAGATGAGGAAAAATGAACAAATGACCTAGAATGCAAACACTGAAATTAAGTTCTGGCTGTTTCTATTGTTTGGCTCCAAAACTTATAAGACAGCATGTAATCCCATACCTACTTACCTGGAACCCCCAAGCCATAGCCAGTAGTGAAATTTGCTTTAAATCCCCGTTTTACCAACATATCATCAGTGATAAAAAGCACAGTCATTCGGTTCGTGGTTGAGAACACGTCCTTTACTGGACCAGGGCCTGTGTACACAGCTGCTCCCAAAGAAAATGGGATAATTAGTGAGATAATCATTTGTCTCTAGAAGGAAATGTACCCTTTTTCTGAATTCTGTCTCCCAGACATATGCAACATGCAGTGGGGCTTGCTCAAGAAGCACCCACACGTAGGTAAATGTGTACATTCTCTTATATTCTAGACACTGCTTCTAAGAAAGCCAACTTCTTTGTTAATCTTTTCCAGTATTACTTAAGGTTTCTGCAGCTCTAGAATTTTAATGATGAAATTACTCATAATATTGTCTAACTTAGCACCAGTACTATTCAAAGCTCATGCTACCCCAGAAAATTATTTGCCTGCTTTTAAAGACCTTTATAAAATAATGGAGATTATAAATAATTTTTTACAATTTTTGTCTCAATAAATTCAGTCTGAATTTTTATCTTAATAAATCAATTGCCTTTTTAAGAAATTTTTGTTTAAATTCATTTGATATTTTTTTATAAATTGAATCACTAACCTTATCTGAAAGATAAATTAGAGACAGATAACGTAGACCTAAATGATGGTATTCAATTTTTCCCCCTCTAATCCCTAGGGCTACAGGGCTTCATAAACAATAAAATCCTCTTGGTAACCTTTCCCTTCTCCAGGGGATCTTCCCAACCCAGGGATCAAACCCAGGTCTCCCGCATTGCAGGCAGATTATTTACCAGCTGAGCCACAAAGTACTGTTAAAAGAATACATTTGAATCAGTTCTGATGAGATGGATGAAACTGGAGCCGATTATACAGAGTGAAGTAAGCCAGAAAGAAAAACACCAATACAGTATACTAACACATATATATGGAATTTAGAAAGATGGCAATGATGACCCTGTATGCAGGACAGCAAAAAAGACACAGATGTGTATAACGGACTTTTGGACTCAGTAGAAGAGGGAGAGGGTGAGATGACTTGGGAGAATGGTATTGAAACATGTATAATATCATGTAAGAATCAAATTGCCAGTCTATGTCTGATGCAGGATATGGCACGCTTGGGGCTGGTACGAGGGGATGACCCAGAGAGATGTTGTGGGGAGGGGGGTGGGAGGGGGGTTCAGGTTTGGGAACGCATGTACACCCGCGGTGGATTCATGTCAATGTATGGCAAAACCAATACAGAATTGTAAAGTAAAATAAAAAATATAAATAAATAAATAAAATATCAGTTTGGAAATCTTCCAAAACAGAAATGCTTCAAGTGAACCTTAAGATCTTGTTCTTATAGGAAAACGTAAAGGTTTTCAAATGTGTTAACTGTTTTTCACATTAAAAACTTATTAAATGGGGGGAAAAAAAGTACTGGCTTCAGTTAATTTAAAAATACATTCATTGTGTTAAATATTTTATATATTGGAATACTTGAAAGTGATTCTGTATCAAAAGAGCTTCTTGCTGATAAATTTGAAAACAATGATTATGAGATCCTTTGGAATTCTTATTTACTTTTCGACGATTGATGGAAACACTAAGAGGTGAAATGATAAAAACTGATTATTCTTAGATCACAAGAACAGAAATTTTTATTATAATGACAACGTAAAGTGAAAATGCAAAAAATACTCAAGAAGCATTTATAACTGTATTGAAAATCAAACTTGAAGTTCCTCAGTTCTTGCTGCTACAAGGCACTGTTGTCCACTGAGACTTTCATTGTTATTTGTTTTGTGTGTGGATCTCCTCTCCCAGGAGGCTTTTGAGAGTCAGACATGACTGAGCACATACACAAAGCACAGTTAGATAAAACACTTCTGAAAACTGTGTTGTTTTTGCATTCCAGCTGATGTTTCATGTATTTTCATGGTTTAATGCATGACTTATCAAGAGACACTTCTTTCTTAAAAGTTGGTAGTTGTTTAATAAGCTATTAGTCATTCTATTTCATAGAACTTTATTATATTAAAAGGTATTTATGATCTAGGTATAATAACTTCTTCTCGAATAGTACAGTTTTCCTCCATGTCTATTAAAAATTAGTGATCAATAAATGATTGGGAAGAATCAGTTTGATCAATTTTTGACTCATTCTCAGGTATTTATATAGAAGCAGTTAGTACTAGAGACACAATCAAAGTAATAGTGAAACACAAAGTAAATATCACTTCAAAATTTTGCATAATAAACATAATTGATCCTTCAGTTTGAAATGAAATAAAATGTATTATAATAGTTATCTTTGGACATACGATGTATATAAAATGCATAGAATAGAAAACTGCATAATGGATGTTCTTGGCTTTTAGTCTCTAAAGTATAATGCTTATTATAGTAAGTTAGTATCCCTAGGACCTGCTGACTCAAAACTATGAATCTTGATATTCCAAGAATTCTCAAGAATATTTTTCTGTCATCGTTGTGAACGCTCCCCATATTGGAAATGACACATACAATTTGATGTGTTATTCTACTCTTGTGTTTTCACTTTGCTCTTTGTAAAAAAGTGACTATGTGTATTGAGAAGTTCTTTCTCCATGGGCTTCCCTGGTAGCTCAGCTGGTAAAGAAGCTGCCTACAATTCAGGAGACCTGGGTTCAGTCTCTGGGTTGGGAAGATCCTCTGGAGAAGGGAGCAGCTGCCTGCTGCAGTATTCTTGCCTGGAGAATTCCATGAACAGAGGAACCTAGCAGGCTAAAGTCCATGGGGTGGCAAAGAGTCAGACATGACTGAACCATTTTCACTTTCATTTTCCCTCTCCATTACTCTGTCTTGAGCCATACAACTTTCACAATAAACAGGAGACTTACCTAAAAACAAGGAATCATCTCCTTCACCATCTCTGATTTCAACAACATCTGCAATATTTTCCAGGTCAAATTCTTGAAAGTGAAGCTGAATATTTTTTCCCTTTTGTGCATTTAAATTCCAAACACCTTAAAAGTAATAAATAATAAAGTTAGTTTAAATATACTTTTTTTGATTTCTCTTACTTCAACCTTCTGAGAATTTCAAACCACTTTCAAAAATCTTTTCTTCATTTTATAAAACCTAATATTCCAAACTATTTGTCTGTGTGAAGAAATATTTCATCTATTCTAGAATACTTATAGTAAAATTTCAACTAAATTTGAGATCATTTATTCTAATTGAATTTATTTTATTCATATAAAGGAAATACTTTCATCAAAGCTTGCAAATAGCCTTTTACTCCTACAATCTAAAACATATGAACGTCAAAAGATATGAATATTCTACTACTATTTATTTTATTTCCAAGATTAAATATAGAGGAAATGAGGTAATTAAAATGTAATTTGTAGGGCAACTAAACTTTAATATTTATTTAAGTAAATGTTGCTGTTATTTTTATATGTTATATGATGACAGATCATTTTGAAACAAAACACAAGACATATTTATAGCCTTAGTATCAGGAATCCCTGGGGGCACAGCAGTAAAGAAACTGCCTGTCAAAGCAGGAGTTCAATCAGTCAGTCAGTTCAGTTGCTCAGTCGTGTCCGACTCTGCGACCCCATGAATCGCAGCACGCTAGGCCTCCCTGTCCATCCCCAACTCCCGGAGTTCACTCAAACTCAAGTCCATTGAGTCAGTGATCACATCCAGCCATCTCATGCTCTGTCGTCCCCTTCTCCTTCTGCCCCCAATCCCTCCCAGGATCAGAGTCTTTTCCAATGAGTCAGCTCTTCACATGAGGTGGCCACAGTACTGGAGTTTCAGCTTTAGCATCATTCCTTCCAAAGAAATACCAGGGCTGATCTCCTTTAGAATGGACTTGTTGGATCTCCTTGCAGTCCAAGGGACTCTCAGGAGTCTTGTCCAACACCACAGTTCAAAAGCATCAATTCTTCGGCACTCAGCTTTCTTCACAGTCCTACTCTCACATCTATATATGAACACTGGAAAAACCATAGCCTTGACTAGATGGACCTTTGTTGGCAAAGTAATGTCTCTGCTTCTCAATATACTGTCTAGGTTGGTCATAACTTTCCTTTCAAGGAGTAAGCGTCTTTTAATTTCATGGCTGCAATCACCATCTGCAGTGATTTTGGAGCCCAGAAAAATAAAGTCTGACACTGTTTCCACTGTTTCCCCATCTATTTCCCATGAAGTGATAGGACCAGATGCCATGATCTTCGTTTTCTGAATGTTGAGCTTTAAGCCAACTTTTTCACTCTCCTCTTTCACTTTCATCAAGAAGCTTTTTAGTTCCTCTTCACTTTCTGTGGTTCAATTCCAGAGTTGGGAAGACTCCCTGGGGAAGGGAATTGCCACCCACTCCAATATTCTTGCCTGGGAAATCCCATGGACAGTGGAGCCTGGGGAACTATTAGTCCATGGGGTCCAAAAAGAATTGGACATGACTTAGTGACTAAGTTAGCAGTGGCCACAGGACTGGAAAAGGTCAGTTTTCATTGCAATCTTAAAGAAAGGCAATGCCAAAGAATGCTCAAACTACCACACAATTGCATTCATCTCACACGCTAGTAAAGTGATGCTTAAAATTCTCCAAGCCAGGCTTCAGCAATACATGAACCATGAACTTCCAGATGTTCAAGCTGGTTTTAGAAAAGGCAGAGGAACCAGACATAAATTGCCAACATCTGCTGGATTATCAAAAAAGCAAGAGAGTTCCAGAAAAACATCTATTTCTGCTTTACTGACTATGCCAAAGCTTTTAACTGTGTGGATTACAATTAACTGTGGAAAATTCTTCACGAGATGGGAATACCAGACCACCTGACCTGCCTCTTGAGAAACCTGTATGCAGGTCAGGAAGCAACAGTTACAACTGCACATGGAACAACAGACTGGTTCCAAATAGGAAAAGGAGTATGTCAAGGCTGTACATTGTCACCCTGCTTATTTAACTTCTATGCAGAGTACATCATGAGAAACACTGGGCTGGAAGAAACACAAGTTGGAATCAAGATTGCTGGGAGAAATATCAATAACTTCAGATATGCAGATGACACCACTCTTATGGCAGAAAGTGATGAAGAACTAAAGAGACTCTTGATGAAAGTGAAAGAGGAGAGTGAAAAAGTTGGCTTAAAGTTCAACATTCAGAAAACGAAGATCATGGCATCTGGTCCCATCACTTCATGCAAATAGATGGGAAAATAGTGGAAACAGTGGTGGACTTTATTTTGGGGTGCTCTAAAATCACTGCAGATGGTGATTGCAGCCATGAAATTAAAAGACACTTACTCATTGGAAAGAAAGTTATGACCAACCTAGACAGCATATTAAAAAGCAGAGACATTACTTTGTCAACAAAGGTCCGTCTAGTCAAGCCTATGGTTTTTCCAGTGATCATGTGTGGCAGTGAGAGTTGGACTATAAAGAAAGCTGAGCGCCGGAGAATTGATGCTTTTAAACTGTGGTGTTGGAGTAGACTCCTGAGAGTCCCTTGGGCTGCAAGGAGATCTAACCAGTCCATTCTAAAGGAGATTAGCCCTGGGTGTTCTTTGGAGGGAATGATGCTAAAGCTGAAATTGCAGTACTTTGGCCACCTCATTTGAAGAATTGACTCATTGGAAAAGACTCTGATGCTGGGAGGGATTGGGAGCAGGAGGAAAAGGGGACGACAGAGGATGAGATGGCTGGATGGCATCACTGACTCAATGGACGTGAGTCTGAGTGAACTCCAGGAGATGGTGATGGACAGGGAGTCCTGGCGTGCTGTGATTCATGGGGTCCCAAAGAGTCGGACACGACTGAGCTACTGAACTGAACTGAACTGAAGTAGTGACGAAACCACCACCAACAGCCTTGTGTCAGTAAACACTCTTTGTGTTTTATTGATTCTTTAAATGATTTAGTCTTTAGATTTTGCTCCTGAATTTTTCTTCATTCTACATGAATTTCTCATTCACTCTTAAGGGAGTTATTTCACTGACATAGTAATGGTCCTCTAAATTATCTTCTACATTTTCTTGAGAAGTAGATCCAGTTATCCAATATGTACTGTGTATAAATGTAAGTATCTCAAACTGAACAAGTAGTAAAGGGAACACACAGTGATCTCTTTCCCCAACTCATTCCTCTTTTCATTCTTCCTATTAGTGAATAGTACCACTAATATCCATTCACAGTTTTCTACACCAGAAGCCTCCTCATCTTCCTTGACCTCTCTCCTCCCATATACAATCAATTATCAAGGCTGCCAATACTAGCTCCTATATCCCTGGGATCCCATTGCCTTCTCAGTCTCCAATGACACTATCCAAGTTCAAGTCACTGTTATGTTTCATCTCCTAATTCGTGAGGCTAATTGCTTCCTTTCAACCAATCTCTGATCCTGCAATAGAATTTGTTGTTGCTCAGTCACCATGTAGTGTTAACTCTATGCAACCCCATGGACTGCAATATAAAAGGATGGATCCATCTAACACGCAAACTTGATTTTATCACTATTTTCCTGTAAGCCATTGAAAGTCTCCTCAGTGCTCTCAGAATAAAATTCAAACTGCTTAACACAGTGTGAGATAACTTCACATTTCATTTTCATTTGTTATCATTACTTAATTTTGCTTGAAGATTTAAGAAAAAAATCAAGGTCTTCTACTTCTGAACTTTTGTATGCTAAATACTTCTTATGTTCCTGCACAGCCTCCTGTCTTTGCCCTTATTACAAACAGGGCCTTAGGCATTGTGTGATGCCTGACACCTTATCTGAATCCTAATCTAGACTAAATTGTCTGTTTCTTCTTTACTTACTTCAGTACCTAACAAATAAAGCACTCAAAAAAGATTTCATGAATAAGTTAATAAATTTAATAAATGTCTCCAAATTGTTCTTTCAATGTTCCACTTATTTTTGGATACTTTTACATCATTACTTTGTACAAATGATAATGTACAAATCATATTTTTATATTATTACTTTGTACAAATGTTTAAAAGATAGTTTCTATGCTAAGTAGAGATGATAATCTCTGGTTCTCCATACAAGTCAAATTAGATTAATGGTTGTTTATTTTTTTAATCAGATATCTCCCTATAATAGTGACTCTATTATCCTATCAAAATGATATGATCTCTGGATCATTTGAAGGAATAAACACTGATATTTTCTAATAACATGTTTTTCACTGTCATTGGGGAATTTTTTCCCTGGCAGAATTTTCCATTTAGGTTGGTGGTGCTATCAGGGACCATGGAAGGCAGGGGAAGAACAAGTCTGTTTCTCAAAATACTAGTGTGGAATCTTTGGAGGGATGGGCCGTGGAATCTTCGTCTTTAACACTAACAATCTAATGTTAGTACAGTTCTAATGAGCGTCTCTATTTAGGACTAATGACCTAGATATAAGCTTTATCTGATTTTATCATACAAGCCTCTTCTCTCTAGGCTTTTCTAGAATTTTTTAGTATCCTTCATATTAGTTTATCCTTTATCCCTGGTGGCTCAGGTGATAAAGAATCTGCCTTAAATGCAGGAGAACTGGGCTTGATCCCTGGGTGGGGAAGATCCCCTGGAGAAGGGAATGGCAACCCAACCCAGTATTCTTGCCTGGACAATTCCATGGGCAGAGGAGTCTGGTGGGGTTGCAAAGAGTCAGACATGACAGAGAGACTAATACTTTCACTTTATATTGGGATTTTAATCACTGCCAGCTTTATTCTCTTTAATCTGTAGTTATAAAAAATATATATATATGTGGACGAGTCCCTTTGCTGTCCACCTGAAACTATCACAACATTGCTAATTGGCTATATGCCAATACAAAATAAAAAAATATAATAAATTAAAAAAAAGAAATTGTGGAGGCCAAAAATAGTGAAACACTATTTATAAAGTGCTTTGAAAACAAAACTGAAAACTATCAACCCAGAATCGTTTAATCAACAAATGTATCCAACAATGAAAATTAAATAAAACCATTTTCAAAAGAAAGAAAATTAAGAGAATTCATTGCCAGTAGACCTGCTTTAAAAGAAATGTTAAAGAAAGTTCATAGGGGTAAAAAAAAAAATGATAGCAGAGGGGACCCTAGAATGCCAAGAAAGAAGTAAAAGTAACAGAAATTGGTAATATCTGAGTAAATAGAATAATTTTGTTCACCTTTTACACTTGTTAAAATATGTATAAATAAATAGCATTTAACATTGGGGAAAAATGTGGGTGTCACAATTGGCTCTTTGCTTTATGGACTTTCCTCTGAACTTATACTATGTAACTCAAACTTGTTATACACAAGATAAACAATATATGCATAATCAAGGAGACTGGTATCTGGAATAAGGCTACTACCTCTTTTACTTATTTGTTTAAATAGGAGAATTATCATAATATCACCTGTTTTAAAGAATTATTGTAAGAACTGACTAAAATAATCGACAGTCTATGTTCGATGCAGGATTCAGGATGCTTGGGGCTGGTGCACAGGGATGATCCGGAGGGATGATGTGGGGTGGGAGGTGGGAGGGGGGTTCATGTTTGGGAGCTCATGTACACCCGTGGCGGATTCATGTCAATGTATGCCAAAACCAATACAGTATTGTAAAGTAAAATAAAGTAAAAATAAAAATTTAAAAATAAAATAAAATAAAATAAAATAAAATAAGTTATATTAAGCACTAGTGCTGTGACTGGCATAAAATAAATGCTAAAAATGTTAGTCATTAATCATTACTCTTTTCACCATATTAAGTGATTTTATAGATGGAGTAGTTGTATCCAGATATAGCAAATTTATAATCTAGTTTGCTGTGTCAAGGGAAGAATCTAACTTTGGTATATACATTTGTTTTCCATGATCTGGAAAAGAAATGACTCACAGAAAGCCTGATTAGCGTAGTTGTTTGGGAAGTTTATAGACGTGAATGTTGTATTTGGCTCCCACAGTTCATGAGGCCCTCCACAGTCCGCTGAAAAGGAAAGCAATGAAAAATCATTAGTGACATAATATTTATTTCAGAGCTGTAATACTATATGCCAGCAAATTTCCAATTTTATTTCTTGGAATACTGGTTTTGGCAAATACATTTTAGAGCTTGTATAAGGGAACATATAGGCTAACAGGTTTCTTTACTGAAGAATTTCTCAAACCCTTATATATTTTTATGCTCTTTGTGATTCCCCAAGAAGGCATAATAGTGTTCTGCATTTTCCAAAATTATCTGGGCAAGGAAACAATTTTGACAAGCATCTTTTACAGGTAGTCTTCATGAAATAAAGTATCAACTCCTTGCTTTAGAAAAAAATAGATGAATCTTTGTAATGGAACAAACACAGTATATGCCTCTCTCATGAGAAGGACTAGTAAATAACTAATCCTATCATTTCTTGTTTCTTCTTCTTTTTTTCCTACTTTTCTTTAGTAGAGACTTTTCACTATTTTGTATACTGTATTGAGGCATTTGATGGTCAAGAAAGGGAGACAAACACAATTGCTACTTTCTAAATAGTTACCGTAGATTGTCTAGGAGTGAAGTTGGGATTTAAGTTCATAAGCACAAATTTATAAGAAAAAACATAGCACCGATCTTCCAGTTAAGAGTATGATGCTTCAAGTAGGTAAACTAACTTTTTGAAATATGTAACCTACTTTATATTTATTTATCTTGCTTATTAGAAGACCATTCTAAAGTAATGTAAAACCAGTTCTTACTTTTTAATATCATATTATATTTAAGATCAAAAGAATAAAAGTAACCTGAAGAGAAGAATATAGAGAATCAAGATAAGTATATATTTTCCTATTATTAAAGCAGATGATAATGATAATGATACGGCTGTGTGCTTAGTCACTCAGTCATGTCCGACTCTTTGCAACCCCATGAACTGTAGCCTGCCAGGCTCCTCTGTTCATGGGGATTCTTCAGGCAGGAATACTGGAGTGGGTTGCCGTGACCACCTCCAGGGGATATTCCCAACCCAGGGATTGAACCTAGGTCTCCCACACTGCAGGCAGATTCTTACTGCCTGAGCTACCAGTGAAGAGGAAGAATACTGGAGTGGGTAGCCTATCCCTACTCCAGCAGATCTTCCTGACCCAGGAATCCAATCAGTCTCCTGAATTGCAGGCAGATTCTTTACAAGCTGAGCAATCAGGGGAGCCTGATAATGGTATATTTACTCCCAACAACATATAAATCAGATTAGAGAAGGGAAAATTAAATGTCTCTACATCTACAGCAGTGCCTTCTATCAGACACTCTTGTTTAATCCCTCTTTCACCTGTCATCTGCCTTATTTATGTGAATCCTTCCAAGTTATGTGCATTTTTCAAGCTTGTAGGTAATAATGTTCTTTGATTTAGGTTTTGTGTCATGCACAATGGGACAGAAACAGTTACTATGGCTCAAACTAGTATCATTGCCAATATATCCTGTTCTGTTAGGTGATAGGGCTTGGCCTAACTTATATGAACTCCTGGGACTGGCTTATCCAGAAACAGATGAGTTCAGCAGGAATAATAAAATCTTTCTAAAAACTCATTGTTTGCACATTGTCCATGCACATTGTCTTATCTGGAGAGAGAACACGGTGTGCAAAAGGAAGATGTGTTGTAGCTGGTGGAGTAAAGCGGTTTCTCTGTGTTAGTTTCTCATCTTTTTGAGACTGGGTCTTCTCATATATAAACTAGATATATATTAGAGATTTTCAAGGTTGTTGTAAAAATCAGAAATAATTTGTGAAAAATGCCTGGCACATTCAGTACTGATTTTCAATGCACCTCTGGGAAATAGGTAATTACTATGACTATTTCAGTTTTAAATGGGCAATCTAGACTTTGGAGGTATTCCATTAATTGCTAATGCTTTGCACATTCAGTTAGTGTCAAGGCTTCAACTCAGTTAACCTCAAGCTCATCTCACCGTATGTTGCTGTCTCCTATTGGGTTGATTAAATGGAATCATTTTAACCACCTGGTCCAAGCCATAGGCAGGGTTTAGACTGCATCTCAGTAAATGGCACTTGGTGGGTAGGTGATATATACTTGATGGGTAGGTGACAAGGAGGAGGAGGACAGAGGGGAAGTTGGATGAGATCTCTAAAAAGTAAAGTCAATGATGAACAAATATAGAAGGAAGAAAGCAGAGTATACAGGGTGCTGAAGAAGACATTGGAACCAAAGAAAGTGGTAATTTAGAACAAGGGCAATTTCTTAAGAAAGTGGTTAATTCAGAACTAGGACAGTTTCTCCACTGAGAAAGGCTGAAGAAACTTCGAGCTCCCAGGCATTTGTCCCTTGGAGGCAAATCATCTCCTTGATTGTCTTGCAAAGATTCCCGAAAAGGGATCCACTACAACCACTCAACTCTTCCCCACATACAATGCCTGTAATTTTCTATAATTCTAAGTGCTTTGAAATTCTTCCTTCAATCATGTAGGAAATTGATGGAAAGGGAGAATGTACCTACAAGGACAAAAGTAACACTGCAGATTGAAGAAGGGTGGTGGGGGAGGGAGGAAGGCAGCTCTTCCTACTTTGTAAGTTTAGCCATACCCAGTGCGGCGACCAGGGATGCTGCTGTTTAAACATCATTCTCATTTTCTCTTCAAGGAACAGTAAAATTTCTAAATTGTATACTCATACAGTAAATGGTCAAAAATTTGGAGAATGCATTACATGTTCACCTCTCTGAACACTTGGCAGTACATTATATTATATGTAGACGAGGACATAGGACTTAAACACATGATCAGAACTAAAATGCTGTTAAGTGTATTGTTAAGTCTGTCAGGGAAGGCAGTTGACTTAGCATTTCTCTTCTGAATAGCAATCTTGGAAAATTCAACACTTTAAAGGTCTTTTAAAAATAATAAAATCCTGAAGAAGTACTTTTTGAAATACATTTCAAATCTAATTTTATATCATATAACTGATTAGTAAGTATCTCTGTTCATTGGCCTTATAAGGATGGGTATCAGTTACTCCTGGTATATAAATGGGTGTAAGAAATTGGCAAAGGCACTTTCAGCCATTCTAAACATGATGACACCGTTGATTTTAATGGTAGTGTTGCTATAGTAGAGATGTAGCATGTGCTTCTTAATAGAGGAGCCAAAGACTCATGAAATGTAATTCTGGAGATCAAGGTCCTGCTGTGTCATTTAATAAGCCATCTCCACTCAGAGAATGAGAGTTAAATAGCCTCTTGATACGGGGAACACTATTCAGGGTTGTTAAACTTTCCCATTTTTCTTTTTTTTTGGAGCTGTTCTCTCAAAGATTTGTTTTCTGATTAAGTTCTTCCTATGCCAGTAGGGATCTTCACTGCATGCAATATGTAAATAATATACAGTACTTTGCAAAGTGGTTGTCAGGGATAGATATTTTCCTTGAGGCACATCCATCATTTTTAATCCATGCTTAACCCTCTAACATAAATGAGATATGTGTCAATGTGGAGGCATTTACTGTATGGTGGAAAGAAGGAGAGTCAGGCCTTTACTTACAATAAAAGGGTTCAAATTAAAGTTATTTCTGACAAGATATTTCAAGCAAGAAATAAGGGTGATAAAAGTAGGTTTCTGATTGTTACTTTTATGTGAGGGAAATAATAGGTGCAGTTTAAGAAATACTACTCACATTGATATTTTAATATGTTCAAAGGGGCTAATTTTTAAAATTAGGAATTTTCTTGTAATCATAGTAATACATAAGTCCTACAATATTACAGACAACATTTTAAAAGATTAGGTTGCTATATGAAAAGAAAATTTGGAGTTCGGTTTGTCAAAATTTTTATTTCCATTCACAGGTTACAGTGACCAGTCATAATATAAATATTTTTATTATATTTGTGGCAATAAAGGTCAATTTTTATTCCCAGTGGTTTTCATTTTATTTATAATTAATAGCAATCTAGCCAATAATAGATCTAATAAGTAGGCTGTTTTGAAGGTAAAAGAATAAAACAATAGAATAGTCAAAAACACTGATAGGAGCATATGAGTGCAGTTAATTTGGAATTTGATAAGAGTTTGAATATTGAATCATACTAATGATATAAAAGGCAAGCAGATCTACATGACCATCAATTAGAAAATAATTGAATAGGTACTAATTCATTTTACATGAATAACAAGAGTTAAAGATTATTTAGCTCTAAGTATAATACCAAGCCCATGAAACTTTCCAAATTCTTTTATTTTGTTTTTGGAAATGGAAAATGGCTTAATAATGTCCAAATAGAACAAAACTGTAGCAAAAGCTTCTTCTTCTTCTTTTTTTAATTAGTTTTAAGAGTTCAGAAATAAACCAGGGGCTAAAATGTGAATTTCTTTTTGTATTATCTACAGTATTTAGTGGGCTTCTCAGGGGGCACTGGTGGTAAAGAACCCGCCTGCCAAGGCAGGGTTTGCAAGAGATGCAGGTTCAATCCCTGGGTTGGGGAAAACCCCCTGGAGAAGGAAATGGCAATCCACTCTAGTATTCTTGCCTGGAGCATCCCATAGACAGAGGAGCTTCCTTAGACAGAGGAGCCTGGCAGGCTACAGTCAGAGGGGCACAAAGAGTGGGACAGGACTGAAGTGACAGCACGCACGCGTGCATCCTATTTAGTAAGGACCTGTGATGAATCATTCTGACTGTGTTGCAAGTTGGCATTCTATTTGTGTAATGGAATGTTTACTTTTTAGTGTTCTTAATAGAGGCCCCATATTTAAATTACTTGTGCCAATGTCACAGGGCAAAAATGAGAGCGCTGATGTAGCAGCAAGTGATAAAAATAAAAGAAAAAAAAGAGAAACATCCTTGCAGTTTGGAAAACCGAATTTACATTTCCCTAAACAGGGCACAACCTGAATCCCTAGAAACAACAGAGAAAAATGGCCTTAGCTAGTCAGTTACTCGACTGGCAATATTTTCTTATTTAAATGCTCTCTAAGTGCCAAAGAAAAGACTATTAGGCAGTCAGCCATGGTTTCCTTTTGTTTCTGCTTAAACAAACCACCGATCTGGAACCAGAAAAGCTCTGCTCAAATAAGAATTTCACTGAACCAATTGCAAATGTCATTTGAATGAAATTGTTCAGAATGCATTTGATGGTAATTAACATTTTTTGCTGTGCTAAATATTGCCCTGAAGTGAACCATTTGGAAACTGGAACAGATACACTCTGGGCAAATTCTAAAGTTTATATTTTAAAATCAGATGAATTATTTTACCGTTATAATTTCAATATGGTGAAAATATGCAGGAATATCATGCTTCCTTGACATTGAGGTTTTATATTTTTCTCTTTCATGTTGGAATAGACTAAGCGGACTATGCATTACACAGATAAAGTTTTAACACAAAAAAATTAAAGTTTTAGTTATATATGTATGATTTTACAGATAAAGGTTATCTCAAAGTTATCTCAAATTTTCTCTTTTGTATAGTGATGAAATTTGGCTACTTTTAAAATATCAATTCTATGAAACTATGTTACTTTCACCTAGAAAAGTTTTCTTCTTGACAACTTATTGAGGAATAGAGAAACAAGCTAACAGAAAAGATTGTGAAGACAGTCTGTTTTTTAAATGATTGCAGTATCAAAATAGCAAGATGTTGGTAATGTTTGGTATCCATAGCAATTATTTATTAAATCAGCAATGATTTTAATGATTGTAATACTTTTGCATAAAAAAAGTTTTATATAATAGACCAGAAGGGTGTGAGACTCCTTCACAAAATCAAGTGAGACAATTATTTTTAAACAATGTTGTGAAGCCCAAATTATTGGTTTCAGATTGATATTTTCTCTATCGCCAACCCCACCATCATTTGCAAGCTTTATTTCTGGTATTAAAATTTTGTTTGGCAGAAATGTTTTTGTTACCAAAAGGAACAAACAGCTGAGAAAGAGAGAGAGGTTTTAGTTTATACCTAACAGTATTTATTGATGATCTATATATGCATTATTAAGAACCAGACAACAGTGAATCAAAGGTGATTAAGATCCAGAGTTTGGTGTCAAGAAAACAATTTTGGGGGCAATATTATTGTATAGAAATGACTGAGCATGTACACATACAGGCACACTTGGTATTTTCCTTCTTTTGTTTCAATTTTTTTGTATCATTCTGTTGCTTGATCTTAGTGTTTCCTTGAAACCTTTTCCCAGCTCACACTCTCTTCTCCAAAGTACTCTACCACTTAAGTCTCTCATGTATTAATTTTAAGGGCACATAGTTATATGTTGCTTTTTATATTTAATATTATATGGATTATTCTTTCTTGTAATAGTGGTTATTGATATATCTTACATTTTCTTATGAAGTGCTTTGTATGCAATGTTTATAAAATTTGAATGACTGTTTCAAATATTGAAGAATTTATGTATAATCCATACATGCACCTAGCATTGTGTGCATGCTAAGTCACTTCAGTCGTGTCTGACTGTGTGATCCTATGGACTATTGCTCACCAGGCTCCTCTGTCTATGGGATTCTCCAGGCAAGAATACTGGAGTTGAGTTGCCATGCCCTCCTCCAGGGGATCTTTCTGACTAGGGCTCGAATCTGCGTCTCTTACTTCTCCTTCATTGGCAGATTTTTTTTTTTTAGCACTAAGGCCACTTAGGAAGCCCCACTCCTAGCATTAGTTTGTATTAAATTGAAAACAAAATGGCAATCAGCACGTAAATTATTTTCAAAAATGAAAATGTACTAAAATTATCATAAACCTGAAGCATAACAGGATGTACAGCATTATTTCATTAGTGATCTACGTTTAATGTGTAATATTTTACAGCTTCCATTTTACTTATATCTTAAAGTTTCTGATTTTCAGTGAAAAGACAGCACTATGGTAAGATAATAAAAAATAAGTCAGAGAGAGATCTACCTGGAAATACTAATAACCTAATTAGGGAAAACATACGTTAAGGTTACTTACTGGGAAGTTCTGGCGGAAGAGTTGGGACTAACGTTGGTTCTGGATAGACACTCACATTGCAAATCCCATATGTGAGGCTAATGTCATCCAATGCTATATCACTCAGGAACTGGTTTTTAAACCCATAGAAAGCAACCTGTAATTCAGAGAGGTACATGAAATGATTCCACTTTAATCTTTTCTGGTTGATTCTTCTTGTAGCCCAGTCAGTATTCTCTGGAGAATCAATACTGTCATGTCGAAGTAAATGTGGACAAGTTATCAGCCAGTGAAATATTGCTTTTCAAGGTCCTTCGGCTGAGCCCAGCTCCCTAACTACGCGTTCACGGTGGTCTACAGTTTTGCTAGTGTCTTCTATCTGTGTTAGGCAGCATCGTCACAATTCTCTATGTCTCTAGCTCTTTCTTTCATGATATTGTCATGCTCTGTTGTACTCTGTCTCATATACATGTCATCTTGCAGGGACAGCAACCTTATTCTAGGTTCTTTCCACAACGTTATTAAAAATCCAGGTAGCTGTCTGCTTTCCTAGAGCATACAACCCTGAAGAGAGTAAAAGTCACTCTGTCACATCCAACTCTTTGCAATCTCTTGGACTATACAGTCCATGGAATTTTCCAGGCCAGAATACTGGAGTGGGCGGCCTTTCTCTTCTTCAGGGGATATTTCCAACCCAGGAATTGAACCAGGGTCTCCTGCATTGCAGGTGGATTCTTTACCAACTGAGCTATCAGAGAAACCCCTAGAGCATACAACCCTGAAGGGAAGACACATTGATTAGGCAATTTAAAAGAGAGAAGAAGAAAACAAGAGAAAATATGAATATGATATAGTTCTTCAGAGCCAGATACTGGCTCTAGTGTTAAAGAAGCTGCCAGTGCAGGAGACACAAGAGAGTTGGATTCCTGGGCTGGGAAGATCCCCTGGAGTGGGGAATGCCTGCTGGTACCGGTCGTAATTGACCTGGGAAGTTTGTGTGAGAATGCCTGCTGGTACCGGTCGTAATTGACCTGGGAAGTTTGTGTGAGATATATTACAAAGCTGATGACCAGAGGACATAGACCCAGACCTGGGGGAAGGCCCAGTGTTCAGATGAAACGTATTAGGTTCTTAAGAACAGTGGGTATTTTTGACTGGACTCTGTTGGATCCTCTCCTGTCTGGGAAAGGAAAGACATAAACTGAATACCTGATGTGCTAATTGCTATGCAAGGTGCATTGTATACATTATCTTATTTAATTTTTCCAACACTAATTAAATTGAATTTACAGTCCTCTATTCACTCGTTTGTTCATTCATTCTGCCTGCTTCATGGTAGACACTATTTCACGTAAAAATTATCTTTTCCTTTCAGATACACACAAGCTGAATGTCCAAGAGACTAAAGTAACTTTTTCAAGATTTTGTAACTAAAGTGGCAAAGCCAAGGTGTTAATATTTATAGAACTCAGTCCTCTCTCTTACTCTGCTGATGAAAAAGTGGATGCAGTTTTGTGACGTTTAAGACTCTCCATGAGTTGCCCACAATTTAGTTACTGCAATACCTATCTTCCTGTTTCTGCCATCTTTGTGTTCCTTCATGTTCCATTTTCCTTTACTCTTCCTTGAATTGTCAGAAAATTAAGGTGGAAAAGAAAACTTTACAGAATTATAGAATCAGAAGAAAGAGGATAAGGAGAAAGGATAGAAAAAACAAAGAAAGCTGGGAGGAATACAAATGAGAGTCATTGATTATCGCCTGCTTTATATCAAGTCACAGGAAAGCACTGAATCTTCGCTGATGACGATCTCTGTCCAAACACACATCTTCTGAAAGTTATACTCTTGCATCTGAAATTGCCCAGTTAAAACATTGTTAATTTGGTCAAGCTATTAGCTTATATGATCCTATATTTTAATTGCAAACACCCTTGGGAAGAGAACACATTAAGCTATTATGTGAAAAATTAATTCACCCTAAAGTGAAGTAAATGATCAGAGACTTCCCAATGATACAGCTCAAAGAACTTGTCTCTAGAGGAAATATATAGCAATTAAGTCAGAATGGGGCAGCGTGTGTGGATACTGGTGGGTGTGGATGTCCTAACAGGAAAAGGTGATTCCTTAGAAAAGTGTATGGGTCATTTAGGTGGTGTTTTTGAAAAGTTGGAAAACCGAGTTAGGCAGTGGGATAGGAAGACATGGTTGGCTTGTGCTAGAAAGTTGCTGAAGAAAGCTGAAATATCCTTCAAGTTCTCTGTGAATTTTATGGCTCATTATAAGTAGTAGTTCCATGTAGTAAATTGTTCCTCAGTAAGTGGTTTTTAATGTCAGTGAATAATTGAAAATAGAGGAACTCAAATATTAAAAAAAAGAGGAAGATCAGGAAAGAAGAGAAAACGACTTAGCTATACCCAGAAAGTAAGTTGCTTTTCACATATCACCATAAACTATAATTGTATCACCATTTTATAATACAAATACATGGTTATAAAGTGTTTTGCCCACCTTAAATTCCACTGTTTCATTTAATGTTACTTGTCCATAGTTCCAATTTTGTCCATAATTTCCTTCTTTTTGGAAAATTGTCTTCTCTGTGTTTTGATCACTGCTGATATTAATGCTTAGTTTGTAAACATTTTCACCATACATATAATACCTAGTTTGGAAACAAGCAAAAATTAATCAATTCCTACAACATTAGAAAATATATATATATATATAGTCACATATATGTAGATATATTAGGGTTCTTCTAAATCCTTCACTCAAATACCTCTTTTCTCTTGGGTGAGGGAGCTGCTAGAGAAAAGAAAGTGTTCAGTATTTGCTACTTTATGAATGGGAAAAGTAATGATTAGTACATTAAAACTTGGGGCAACACCTTTGTAAAATTTGAGCCTGGCAATGTAAGAAAAGCAACACCACTCATTAAATAAGATGCTACTTAACATGTGTCTATAACATACCAGAAACGAAGGCAGGCTTGTTCGGGAGTGGGATCTAAACGGAGACTTAAAAGTCCTACTCTTTCTCGTCTTCCTCCTGGTCCAGTTGGGGTGGAAATGTAAAATCCTGTAAAAAACAACAAAAATATTTTGCTTCACTTAAATATTAGCAATTTTTTTTTGGTGTGAAATGACAGTTGTGCTTTCCTTCTATATAATTTATAAACAGGAAAGCACAACTTTAACATGAAAATATCAAGAAACATGTTTAGGTAGAATGGAAAGGAGCCAGAAGGCAACTTCCATAATCAATTGTTACTTAAGAAAGTCACTTCTCAACTTTGGACTTCCCAATAGCCTTGAACTGGAACATCCTTAAGGATGTAACAAAATCTAAGTTACTAAGAGTTCACATGACTGTTTCATCTTATTACTTTGAGCAAATACCACTTTAGTTCCAATTTATTAGATGTTTTGAGTATTCACTCCTTTAGAGACAACAGGACCGTGAAGATATTTAGATATGCTGATGGACTAACTCACTTAAGGCAAGTATTTAAATACAAATTCAAAGGGAAAGTTCAGTTCCTTCTACTGGAGTGTCCCTTACAATTGTACCTGTCACTAATTTTTGAGGTTACTTAAGTCAAATTAACATCTTCAGAAAATCCTTTTTGGTCTTCCCAACTAGATGTTACTCTTAAACTCTTAGTTACACTTGTACTTCTGATGTCACTTAGAGTATTCCACTGTGTATTAAATTTATATTCACATGTGATGTTAAAAACTTGTTAGAAGTTTGGATAAAGTAAAGACATTTGGTACATTTTCTTAATTCTCTGTGTGGATTAGCTAAATATTATTTAATATATTCATGCTACATTAATTTGGCTTTTTATTTTTGAATTTATTAAACTACTACACAATTGAAATAATTAAATAGGTATTTTCCACAACCCTATGGGGAAAAGAAAAAAGATCTTCACAACTCAGATAATCATGATGATGTGATCACTAATCTAGAGCCAGACATCTTGGAATGTGAAGTCAAGTGGGCCTTAGAAAGCATTACTACGAACAAAGCTAGTGGAGATGATGGAATTCCAGTTGAGCCGTTTCAAATCCTGAAAGATGATGCTGTGAAAGTGCTGCACTCAATATGCCAGCAAGTTTGGAAAACTCAGCAGTGGCCACAGGACTGGAAAAGGTCAGTTTTCATTCCAATTCCAAAGAAAGGCAATGCCAAAGAATGCTCAAACTACTGCACAATTGCACTCATCTCACATGCTAGTAAAGTAATGCTCAAAATTCTCCAAGCCAGGCTTCAGCAATATGTGAACCGTGAACTCTCTGATATTCAAGCTGGTTTTCGAAAAGGCAGAGGAACCAGAGATCAAATTGCCAACATCCGCTGGATCACGGAAAAAGCAAGAGAGTTCCAGAAAAACAACTATTTCTGCTTTATTGACTATGCCAAAGCCTTTGACTATGTGGATCACAATAAACTGTGGAAAATTCTTCATGAGATGGAAATACCAGGCCACCTGACCTGCCTCTTGAGAAATCTGTATGCAGGTCAGGAAGCAACAGTTAGAACTGGACGTGGAACAACAGACTGGTTCCAAACAGGAAAAGGAGTACGTCAAGGCTGTATATTGTCACCCTGCTTATTTAACTGTTATGCAGAGTACATCATGAGAAACGCTGGACTGGAAGAAACACAATCTGGAATCAATATTGCTGGGAGAAATCTCAGTAACCTCAGATATGCTGTTGACACCACCCTTATGGCAGAAAGTGAAGAGGACCTAAAAAGCCTCTTGATGAAAGTGAAAGAGGAGAATGAAAAAGTTGGCTTAAAGCTCAACATTCAGAAAACAAAGATCATGGCATCTGGTCCCATCACTTCATGGGAAATAGATGGGGAAACAGTAGAAACAGTGTCAGACTTTATTTTGGAGGGCTCCAAAATCACTGCAGATGGTGATGGTAGCCATGAAATTAAAAGACACTTACTCCTTGGAAGAAAAGTTATGACCAACCTAGATAGTATATTCAAAAGCAGAGACATTGCCAACTAAGGTCCGTCTAGTCAAGGCTATGGTTTTTCCAGTGGTCATGTATGGATGTGAGAGTTGGACTGTCAAGAAGGCTGAGCGCCAAAGAATTGATGCTTTTGAACTGTGGTGTTGGACAAGACTCTTGAGTCCCTTAGACTGCAAGGAGATCCAACCAGTCCATTGTGAAGGAGATCAACCCTGGGATTTCTTTGGAAGGAATGATGCTGAAGCTGAAGCTCCAGTACTTTGGCCACCTCATGCGAAGAGTTGACTTATTGGAAAAGACTCTGATGCTGGGAGGGATTGGGGACAGGAGGAGAAGCGGACGACAGAGGATGAGATGGCTGGATGGCATGACGGACTCGATGGACATGAGTCTGAGTGAACTCCAGGAGTTGGTGATGGACAAGGAGGCCTGGTGTGCTGCGATTCATGGGGTCGCAAAGAGTCGGACACGACTGAGCGACTGAACTGAACTGAACTATGGGGAATTATAGGTTAAATGATAATTCTTTTAAAATATCTTTGAGAATTCTTGGAATTAACCTCCAGAGTCAGCTTCGAGTTTTTGTGAGCCATTTGGTTTCTCTTACAACGTCCATCTATCCTTTTATTCTGCTTATTTCTTCATGAACTGAACCTAACCTCTGCCCCTCAAACACTCCAACCTCCAAAGAAGTTATAGTACTACTTCTCTTCCAAAGAGAAGTAGTGTTTGATGTTGACGTAGAAACAGAAGAAATTGAAGAGAGAGTAGAACTTTCTGGAAAACTGGAGGGCCCTCTCAAAAAGAAAACACTATTCTAAGAATCACTTTGTGAGTTTGTGGGTGGATATAAAATTAACTGAAGCTTCCCTGATGGCTCAGACGGTAAAGCGTCTGTCTACGATGCAGGAGATCCGGGTTCAATCCCTGGGTTGGGAAGATCCCTTGGAGAAGGAAATGGCAATCCACTCCAGTACTATTGCCTGGAAAATCCCAGGGACAGAGGAGCTTGGTAGGCTACAGTCCATGGGGTCCCAAAGAGTCAGACAGGAATCTGGTAGATAAATATCAAAAGTTTTAGATTGAGAACGGTGCAAATTCAGCCAGATTCTTTCAACATTAAAGAGCAACATTATTTTCTGAAATTCAACATCACAGGAAAGATAAGGACATAAGGACAATTTTACTTTGAAACACTGAAATTACTCTTATTTTAGAATAGGTTTATAGGCTAAATAAAATGCAGATATCCCAAAGACTTAACATAATTTTGAAAATTGAATCTATAACTGTTTTCCTCTCAGATATAATATTTAGAACAGTATCACAGCCAATTTGTTTCTGTTGAATGTTTCTGTGGTATGCAAAGAAAATAATTATGATACCTAATATGTGTAAAGCATTTTTCATATGTCAGTCATTTTCATAAGATTTTTAAAAACATATTAATTGAATGTTCATAATATTCCTCCAAAGTCAGGTTCTATTATCATCAACCCACTTTCCCAATGAGGAAACTGAGATAGATGATGAGATGATTAATGATGACGAGTCATCTACCAGAGTAGATTTAAATGCAGAGCTCAAATGTAAACCTAGCTATGACTTCAGGGTCTCTATTTTAATGATCCTTATTACTATACAGTGCTAGCTAGCCCCCAAGTGTTGGAATGATTATGATTTCATTGAGAAAGGCCAACAAAAAATACTTTCTTCATCTCTTCTAGTTCTTTCGTGACTCCTCCATTTCTGAAATTTTTATGTTACTCATCTCATATCCCTGAATGTTCTGGAAAAATGGGTCTCTGCTGAGCACCCCAAGCTGCTGCCCTGTATCAGCACCAGTGTCTCCACCAGTTGCTTTTGTTTCTAAGAAGAACAGAGATTTCAAAGCAGGTGCTCCACCAGGAGAAACTTCTTCAGAAAGACTTAGAGAGTTAAGGGGCTTAGCTGTTCTTCCCTAAAGCAATGTTAATTCAAAGTTTATCTGTTTCATTTAGGCCTACCTGTCATTTAAAATGAAAGTAAAGAACAACAAAAAAAAATCCTGCATGGATAAGAGGAACAGCAGGAAAGACTTAATTCCCTTCCATTTCAGAGGCAGGATGTCTGACACATAAAAAGCAAGCTGGAAGAAAAATACCCCTTGGAGGCGAATGACTGCTAGATTATGAAATCACTGGTATGGGACTTGGGAAGGACCTATTAAGGCCTCTCATCCGTTCTCATTACACTGCTGCCTCTGGCGGGCTCTCAACTGCTCTGACTCATCTCATTTTAAATAACTCCTGCTTCACAACCTTCTCCTGAGACTGCATTTCCAACCTGACTATTTAAAACCTCCACCTGACATTCAACCTGTCTCACTTTGGTCAGTTTCATCTTATTTCTTTTGTGATTTAATCTGTTGGCAAGCTGAAATCATTTTTCTCCTCTAATGTACTTATAGTCTTCAAATATCAGTGGAATGATTTTTCTCTCTTATTATGATGACATAAAAGGAGAAAATGATAATTTGAACATCAAAGATTTCAACTACATAAAAGCTATCTGTCAGAGTCAATAGATATAGGTGCTTTTTGTACTTCCCTCTAACTACTCTTGTCTAAGTGTGAGAGAGATTTTTTTTTTTTTATTATAGTTAAGGAAAAAAAGTGGTCAAATTATTTGACTGTTTTAGGGCAGGATTCTCTAGAGAGTTGGGGGTGATTATGACTTGGGGGTTAGTCTTCAGCTGTGCAGATTACTAATTTATCCCTAGAGGACCAGGCTATGGGAAATCACTGATTCAAAGGAGAATAATTATGCATAAGATGATGTTATAATATTTAGTTTTAAGCATGTAAGTCTAATGAGATTGGCCATCTATGCAGAGTGTATATGTATTTTTTTATCCATAGGGTCACGCTGGTAACTAATTTAGCAGGATCCTATTAACATTACTTTTAGATTATATCCAGAATCTGACCTTATATCACCACATGTGAGTCCTATGGCCTCTTTTCTGGATTAAGTGATAACTTTTCACTGGTTTCCTTGACAACTCTCTTGCCCTTCCATAAACTATTCTACCAATCAAAGTGAATCTTCTCATTCCTACACTTAAATGTCAATGGCTCCTCACTTCACTGGGGAAAAGAGCAGAGCCATGGAAGATTCATGATTATCTGAACCCTATTGGCCCTATTGATTCTGTTTCAGCAATGCTGGTTTCCTGGCTTTCCTTCATGCAGGTCAGGCATGCGTCAGAGCCTTTACTCTGCGTGTTTCCTATGCCTGGAGTAATCTGTATGTCCCATAAAGTTTTGATTCAAGTGTCACTTATTGTTTCAATGAGACTCAACCTAATGACTGTATTTTAATTTGCAGAAACACCTCAACATCTTCCCTCCCCGCTGGCCTTACCAAGCTCTGTATTTTCCCCTAAGTACTCATTAACATTAAACAGATGGCCAACATGTAATGATTTGTGATGCATAGTCCTTATTTTCTGTTTTTCTTTGCTATAAAATGTGTTCCGTAAGAGAAGAAAATCTGGTTTATTTTATTCACAGATACATCCAGAGGTCTTGAATAGGGCCTGGACTCAAAAAAATACTTCTTAAATAAGGGAGTGAATGAATACATGGAGTGGGAGTTTCAGTGATTTCTTAGAGAACTAGATCAAAAGCAGTCACATTCTTGTTAAGAAATACTTCATGAACTGTAATTTGTGTGAACTGTAGTTTGTTATCCTGGGCTGCATTCCTAAGGAACTAGGATTATTCAGATACATTTCTACTATAAAAAAGGTATGCTCTTACTAGGTGTAATTTGCAATTGACATTAGATCAGCTAGTTAATTTTCAGGTTATTAAAACATGGATATTGATCTCTGTAATATGTGCTGCTATACTTAGTTGCTCAGTCATGTCCGACTCTTTGCGAGCCCATGGATTGTAGCCTGCCAGGCTCCTCTGTCATGGGGATCCTCCAGGCAAGAATATTGGAGTGGGTTGCCCTGCCCTCTTCCAGGGAATCTTCCCAACCCAGGGATTAAACCCAGGTCTTCCGCATTGCAGGTCGATTGTTGACAGTCTGAATCACCAGGGAATATTAAATTAGAATGCACATGTGCTCAGGCTATTTTTATGTTATAAGCAATTTCATGTAGTCAATCACTTATTAAAAAATGACTTATTGAGTCAAAACTGTAGACATTCACTCATTAATTAAAAATAATTTTACGTGTTATATTGTGGCACTGAAAATGCACTAGAATCTCAAAGATGAAAAAGACAAGGTTCTTATTCCTGAAGAGAACATTGTGATGAAAAGAAACAAACAAGTAAGCAGATATAAGGTCATGTGATAGGAAAAATAAAAGAGGTGCTTTAAAGCTTAATGGAAAGGAAGATATTAACTTGGAAGTTCCAGAAAGGCTTTGTAGAAATTATGATGTGTGATCCATGTCCTCAATACCTAGAACCATGTTTAGTTAAAAGAAGCGTTTAATATGTATTTTTTGAATTGAATTGAAATCTCAATAGCAAAACATATTATAGGATTGATTTTGTCTAAGAAAATCATCTAAAAGCATGAATTTCTATTCTGTCCTCTTTGTAATTTTCTTTGTTTTTTAAACGGCTTCCCTGGTAGCTCAGCTAGTAAGATCAAAGGCAATGCACCTGCATTGCTTTTTTGAATTGAATCCACCTGCAATGCAGGAGACTCCGGTTTGATTCCTGGGTCTGGAAGATCTGCTGGAGAAGGGATAGGCTACCCACTCCAGTATTCTTGAGCTTCCCTGGTGGCTCAGCTGGTGAAGAATCCACCTGCAAAGAGACCTGGGTTCTATCCCTGGATTGGGAAGATCCCTTGGAGAAGGGAAAGGCTACCCAATCCAGTATTCTGGCCTAGAGAATTCCATGGACTCCATGGGGTTGCAAAGATTTGGACATGACTGAGCAACTTTCACTTTTCTTTGTAAGATGCATGTTACATCTGGATTTGTAGTTAGATCTACTTCTGCTTCACTGACAATGCTAAAGCCTTTGACGGCATGGATCACAACAAACTGGAAAATTCTTAAAGTGATGGGAATACCAGACCACCTACCTATCTCCTGAGAAAACTGTATGCAGGTCAAGAAGCAACAGAGAGAACATGGAACAGATTGGTTCGAAATTGGGAAAGGAGTATGACAAGGCTGTATATTGTCACCTTGCTTATTTAACATATATGCAGAGTAAATCACTGAAATGATGTGCTGGATGAATCACAAGCTGAAATCAGACTCTTGGGAGAAATATTAATAACCTCAGGTAGGCAGACAATATCATTCAAATGGCAAAAAATGAAGAGGGACTAACAAACTTCTTGGTGAGGGTTAAAGAGGAAAGCGAAAAAGCTGGTTTAAGGCTCAACATTCAAAAAACTATTAATAAGATCATGGCATCCAGTTCCATCACTTCATGGCAAATGGCAGGAAAAAAAGTGGAAGCAGTGACAGATTTTATTGTCTTGGGCTTCAAAATCACTGTGGATGGTGACTACAGTCGTGAAATTAAAAGACATTTTCTCTTTGGAAGGAAAGCTATGACAAACCGTAGTAGCATATTAAAAAGGTGAGACATAACTTTGCCGAAAAAGTCCATCTAGTCAAAGCTATGGTTTTTTGCATCATGTATGGATGTGAGAGTTGGACAATAAAGAAAGCTGAGCACCAAAAAACTGATGCTTTTAAATTGTGGTGATGGAGGACTCTTCAGAGTCTCTTGGACAGAAAGGAGATCAAACCAGTCAATCTTAAAGGAAATCAATCCTGAATATTCATCGTAAAGACGGATGGTGAAGTTGAAGTTCCAATACTTTGGCCACCTGATGTGAAGAGCTGACTCATTGGGAAAAGACCGTAATGTTGGGAAAAAATAGAGGCAAAAGGAGAAGGGGGGTGACAGGGTAAGATACTTTTTACTCCTTTACATATACAATTAATTTCAGAGAGTAAGATGAATATGAGAAGTAATTATAAATAAAGATAACTAGTTTTCCTCTTTATATCCCCCATCTCATTTCTCACATACCTTCAGTTCAGTTCAGTTCAGTCACTCAGTTGTGTCCTACTCTTTGTGACCCCATGAACTGCAGCATGCCAGGCCTCCCTGTCCATCACCAACTCCCGGAGTTTACCCAAACTCATGTCCATTGAGTCGGTGATGCCATTCAACCATCTTATCCTCTAGGACCATGTTTTAGAATCAGATCTTCCATAGTTTTTCTCTTATGGTCTGAATGGTGGTCTCCCTCCTGCCCCCAATATGCTGACACCCTAAACCGAAATGTGATGAGAGTAGAGATGGGTCCTTTGGAGGGTAACCACTTCAGGAAGATGAGCCCTCATGATGGTATAAGTGATCTTGTAGGAAGAGACAGGAGAGACCTCTCTCTTACATTCTCTCTTTTTGCTACATGAGGATATACTAAGAAGGCTGGTGTCTGTGAACCAAAAGGAGGGCTCTCATTAGAACCACACCATGCTGGCACCCTGACCTCAGACTTCCTGTCTTCAGATTGTGAAAAATAAATATTGATTGTTTAAGAAAATCAATCTCTAAAATTCAGTTATAGCAGCCTGAACAGTCTGAGAAGGCTTATCAGAAGTAAACCTGCCTTGTTATCTGTATTTCAAGATGGTATGATATTGATCTATTGAAAAGTCTTAAAAAACTAATTTCAGCAAAGCTGCAAGGCACAAGGTCAATATCCAAAATCAACTGGATTTCTATACACTAGCAGTGAACAATGCGAAAATGAAATTAAGATATAGTAGACCAAAGTTCAGAAAAGTTAATTACCTCCCACAAGTCCACTTAGTTAATAATAAGTGGCAAATCTAGGGTGACAACCCAAGTCTCTTTGTCTCTAATGGCCTCTGTGTTCTTTTCAACATTTCATGAATATATAAGGTAAAAAATACATTTCTTGAAATACTTTTACTTGCCTAATTGATACCATTTTCAGTTAAATTCATTTTATTAGTTCATGATAAAAAAATCTTCATTTAATACTGCTCAATTTGCATTTAAATTTGCATTTAATACTGCTCAATTTGAACTGTGGAACAAGACGCCGCACTTTTTCCCTTGGTTTCTGAATTAAATATGAATTATACCTGACTCATTGCCAAAAGTGTGGTCAAAAGTTGGTCCAGTAGACGGAGGAAAGGTACTTCCCTGAGTCCTTTCCCACTCATTGTCATCATTTAGATCCTGGATCCAGAAACAGAAGCCATCTTCAAAATTACAGTTGATTTTCTCATAATCTGTAAATTAAAAATTTGCTTCAAATTGAGTCAATGATATGACTAATTGTAATAGATTGAATTGAAAATAATATATACTCATACAGTTTATAATCAAGTGGCATGCACATAATTATTTTTAAAATTAATGCTGGCTGTTTAATTTGATTTAGTTTAAAAAAAAAAAAACAGCTTTTGTTGCCAACAGTGTTAATATGTTTCTTACGCCCCATTAGGGCTTTAGCCAAGCCAAGCCTTTTGTTCTTATTGTTTTTCAAATTTTATAGCTTACCTCTGTTGACTTACCTGCATAAACTTTGTCCCCATTTTTTCTCCCCCTATCTATTTACTAAATTTAATAATCTGGTCAAAATTGAATTGATGTGGAACATTCTCAGAATTAGTTTTATGCTAATTTTAAATCTTTGAATACTTGCAGTATAAAAGTTGAATTTAATTTTCCTATTGAATTATATATTTTTTCAAATTGGTTATTTCATTGTTTTGAAGGATGTGAGTGATTTTCTAAATTCTCATTTCTTTCCAAGTATCAAGTGGAGAAAGGTGTTCATAAGAGGTACTCATTGAAGAACTTGCACAATGAAATAGATAATGATCCTTTTCTAAAATATTAGGTTCTGTTGCTTTTAAAATTCCATTATAGCATTAAAGCACCTGAAGATTCAAAGGCTAAGGAATAAACAGTACTTACTATTAAGCTCTTTGCTGTTAAATGTAGTGTATGTTACTTTGAAACCAATATAATCACTTTCATCAGATTGTATAAGAAAAGTGGCAGTAACTTGATTGGAAAAAATCCTAATTATGCCAGGATTCTTTGACCAGAGAGAAGCTACAAAAAATAAGAAAAAAAGAAAGAATGTTATATGTACATATGTATCTATTCACTTCTCTATTGATGTGTTTATCATTCATCTATCCATTCATCATTCTATTGATCTATCAATCTTTTATCTGATCCTGAGGTTAACTGAAAGCATTAGTCCTAAAATTAATTTATTTGAAATAAAGTGTCCCTTGTTCTATTATAATAATATTTCAAATTAGAAGTATATAAGTTAAAAAGTTATGAAACAAAAAATGACTTTAATACTATCAGTATTTCCCATGTTATACTAATAGGGGCTAATTGATGCTTTTGAACTGTGGTGTTGGAGAAGACTCTTGAGAGTCCCTTGGACTGCAAGGAGATCCAACCAGTCCATCCTAAAGGAGATCAGTCCTGGGATTTCTTTGGAAGGAACGATGCTAAGGCTGAAACTCCAATACTTTGGCTACCTCATATGAAGAGTTGACTCATTGGAAAAAAGTCTGATGCTGGGAGGGATTGCGGGCAGGAGGAGAAGGGGATGAAAGAGGATGAGATGGCTGGATGGCATCACTGACTGGATGGACTTGAGTTTGAATCAACTCCGGGAGATGGTGATGGACAGGGAGGCCTGGCGTGCTGTGATTCATTGAGTCTCAGAGTGGGACACGACTGAGCAACTGAACTGAACTGAACTGAACTGAAACTTCATCAAAATAATAGAAATAAGGGTATCTGTTTCTTTATTTACATAACTGTAGGACCTCAAATGGCACCCCACTCCAGTACTCTTGCCTGGAAAATCCCATGGACAGAGGAGCCTTGTAGGCTGCAGCCCATGGGATCCCTAGGAGTCGGACATGACTGAGTGATTTCACTTTCTCTTTTCACTTTCATGCACTGGAGAAGGAAATGGCAACCCACTCCAGTGTTCTTGCCTGGAGAGTCCCAGTGACAGCGGAGCCTGGTGGGCTGCCGTCTATGGGGTCGCACAGAGTCAGACATGACTGAAGCAACATAGCACGACCTCACAAAACTCCCAGGCAACTTAAGTATTGTTTCTACAGAATTCTATATTGATCTTGTGTGCTGTGCTTAGTCGGTCAGTCGTGTCCAGCTCTTTACAACCCCATGGACTGTTGCCATGCTTCTCTGTCCATGGGATTCTACAGGCAAGAATACTGGAGTGGGTCGCCATGCCCTCCTCCAGGGGATCGTCCCAACTCAGGGATGGAATCTAGGTCTGCTACATTGCAGGCAGATTCTTTACTGTCTGAGGCACCAGGGAAGCCTATATTGACCTAGTCACTTTTCTATCTTAATTCTAGCTACAAAAGGTATTATCTTTCAAAATCTTTGATTCTCACGAATTTATATAGTGCTTGAGAAATAAGTACTCATGTGATTTTTTAAAAAGTATTGTTATATAATATTTTCTTTTTATAAAAATTTGCTTTTAGCACATACATTTTCAAAAGGGGTAATATTGCCTCTTAGATGGTAAAATTTTTCAGGGGCAGAAGAAAAATTCTTAGTTTTTATAATTGTTAAAAAACTATAAATGATAAAATTTTTATCAGAAGCAGAAGAAAAGTTCTTAGATATTCATACAGTACAGGTATAGACAATATCTGAAATATTAAAATTTCATGGGTGAGCAGCAGGGGGGAAAACATCTAAAAAGTTTCTTAGTAGGAATAATAAAATAGGGTAGGAAATAGTAGCTTAAATTTTAGTGTAACAGTTTGAACTGCGTATCAGATTCAAGTTTACGAAAGTTATTATGCTTGCAAGTTGAAGACAAAGCATCACTGTTACTTATTGAGTTCCAAAGAAAAATGCTTTCAAAACTACTGAAAAATTCTGTGCTTATTGTGTAGAAATTAGTGAAAAATGTGATACATGCATGACAATTTCAGTAACATCTAATGGAAAGAAAGCCATGGATAAGCTTTCACTTATATTTTACTCTTTTTCCCAATAAAGCTGTATTTCATTCTTTCAGTATTTTCTCCTGAAGAATTCCATTGGTTATTTGGATTCCTTCTACTAGCATATGTAACTGTGTAGTCTAAATGGTTGGGCTTCTCTGGTAGCTCAGATGGTAACTAATCTGCCTGCAATGCGGGAGACTGGGGTTCAATCCCTTGGTAGGGAAGATCTTCTGGAGAAGGGAATGGCAACCCACTCCAGTATTCTTTTTTTTTTTTTTTTTAAAGTTGATTGTCTTTAATTAACTTTAAAAAGTTTGTCGCACATACACAGATTTGTCCCACATACACACAAACAAAAGTTTGTCCCACATCTTCAACTAGCCAGAAAGGAACCTTTAAATATCTATTAATATTTTTTTCTATTTGTTCTTTTTTTTAATATAAATTTATTTATTTTAATTGGAGGTTAATTACTTTACAATATTGTATTGGTTTTGCCATACATCAACATGAATCCGCCACAGGTATACACTTTACTCCAGTATTCTTGCCTGGAGAATTCCATGGGCAGAGGAGCCTGCTGGTCTACAGTCGATGGGGTTGCAAAGAGCTAGACACGATTGGGCAGCTAACACACACACACACAATCCAATGGTTCCCACATTGAAACTTTTTGTAGTCCATAAATGTCTAGTTGCTTAAAGGATGTGAATATTTTAGAAATTTTGCTTCAAAGCTATCTGCCTATCTTTCTTGCTTTCTTTTCTATAGCAATAAAGTTTTTGGGGAAAATGACTTCTGGTAGGATCTGACTGTAGCTATTGGTTCAATAGGGACTTCCCTCATGCCTCAGTAGTAAAGAATCTGCCTACCAATGCAGTAGATGTGGGTTTGATCCCTGGGTCAGGAAGATACCCTGAGAAGGAAGTGGCAGCCCACTCCAATATTCATGCCTTGGAAATCCAATGGACAGAGTAGCCTGGCAGGCTAATGTCCATGGGTTTGCAAAGAGTTGGATATGATTGAGTGACTAATACACACACACCACACTGTGGTTATTTTTGTCATAGGACAAGTTGACAATTCAAGAGGTGCCTCAAGAAGATCCATTATGTTTATTACATATCTTCACCTATACTATACCCATTTTTGTGTGATTCAGTTTTAAAAACATGGCCTTAAACTATAACTTCCAATACTAAGAATATGATAATAACAGTCCTTTGGGAATGGAACAACAGCTAAGCATTTAGGATATAAAGAAAAGAGTAATAAGTACACACAGAGAAAAAATGATTTTCTGAGACTGGCAACTTGAAATTGCTTTCAGCATTCTCTAAAGGCTGTTTTTTTATGTCTTTCTTTGCAGATCCATAAATATATATATATGTATTTTTGAATGAAATATTAACTGAATATTTATCATCTTCTATAATTTTCATTATAGGGGACTGGAATGTAAAAGTAGGAAGTCAAGAAACACCTGGAGTAACAGGCAAATTTGGCCTTGAATACAGAATGAAGCAGGGCAAAGGTTAATAGAGTTTTGCTAACAGGATGCACTGATCATAGCAAACACCCTCTTCCATAAAACAAGAGAAGACTCTACACATGGACATCATCAGATGGTCAACATCAAAATCAGATTGATTATATTCTTTGCAGCCAAAATGTAGAAGCTCTATACAGTCAGCAAAAACAAGACTGGGAGCTGACCATGGCTCAGATCATGAACTCCTTATTGCCAAATTCAGACTTAAACTGAAGAAAGTGGGGAAAACCACTAGACCATTCAAGTATGACCTAAATCAAATCCCTTACGATTATACAGTGGAAGTGGGAAACAGATTTAAGGGACTAGATCTGATAGATAGAGTGCCTGATGAACTATGGATGGAGGTTCGTGATATTGTACAGGAGGCAGTGATCAAGACCATCCCCAAGAAAAAGAAATGCAAAAAAGCAAAATGGCTGTCTGAGGAGGTCTTACAAATAGCTGTGAAAAGAATAGAAGTGAAAAGCAAAGGAGAAAAGGAAAGATATACCCATTTGAATGCAGAGTTCAAAACAATAGCAAGAAAAGATAAGAAAGCCTTCTTCAGCGATCAATGCAAAGAAATAGAGGAAAACAATAGAATGGGAAAGACTAGAGATCTCTTCAGGAAAAATAGAGATACCAAGGGAACATTTCATGCAAAGATGGGCTCCATCAAGGACAGAAATGGTCTGGACCTAACAGAAGCAGAAGATATTAAGAAGAGGTGGCAAGAATACACAGAAGAATTATACAAAAAATCTTCACGACCCAGATGATCACGATGGTATGATCCCTCACCTAGAGCCAGACATCCTGGAATGCAAAGTCAAGTGGGCCTTAGGAAGTATCACTACGAACAAAGCTACAGGAAGTAATGGAATTCCAGTTGAGCTATTTCAAATTCTAAAAGATGATGCTGTGAAAGTGCTGCACTCAATATGCCAGCAAATTTGGAAAACTCAGCAGTGGCCACAGGACTGGAAAAGGTCAGTTTTCATTTCAAAAAGGCAATGCCAAAGAATGCTCAAACTACTGCCCCATTGCACTCATCTCACATGCTAGTAAAGTAATGCTCAAAATTCTCTATCCCAGGCTTCAACAATATGTGAACTGTGAGTTTCCAGATGTTCAAGCTGGTTTTAGAAAAGGCAGAAGAACCAGAGATCAAATTGCCAACATCCGCTGGATCATTGAAAAAACAAGAGAGTTGCAGAAAAACAACAACAACAACATCTATTTCTGCTTCATTGACTATGTCAAAGCCTTTGTGTGGACAACAACAAACTGTGGAATATTCTGAAAGAAATGGGAATACCAGATCACCTGACCTGCCTCTTGAGAAACCTATATACAGTCAGGAAGCAACAGTTAGAACTGGACATGGAACAACAGACTGGTTCCAAATAGGAAAAGGAGTACTTCAAGGCTATATATTGTCACCCTGCTTATTTAACTTATATGCAGAGTACCTCATGAAAAACCCTGGACTGGATGAAGCACAAGCTGGAGTCAAGATGCTGGGAGAAATATGAAAAACCTCAAATATGCAGATAATGCCGCCTTTATGACAGAAAATGAAAAGGAAATAAAGAGCCTCTTGATGAAAGTGGAAGAGGAGACTGAAAAAGTTGGCTTAAAGCTCAACACTCAGAAAACGAAGATCATTGCATCTGGTCGCATCACTTCATGGCAAAAATGGGGAAACAGTGGAAACAGTGACAGACTTTATTTTCTGGGGCTCAAAATCACTGTAGATGGTGACTTCAGCCATGAAATTAAAAGATGCTTTCTCCTTGAATGGAAAGTTATGACCAACCTAGAGAGCATATTAAAAAACAGAGGCATTACTTTGCCAACAAAGGTCCGTCTAGTCAAGGCTATGGTTTTTCCAGTGTTCATGTATGAATGTGAGAATTGGACTGTGAAGAAAGCTGAGCAGCGAAGAATTGATGCTTTTGAACTGTGGTGTTGGAGAAGACTCTTGAGAGTCCCCTGGACTGCAAGGAGATCCAACCAGTCCATCCTAAAGGAGACCAGTCCTGAGTGTTCACTGGAAGGACTTATGTTGAAGCTGAAACTCCAATCCTTTGGCCACCTGATGCAAATGACTGACTCATTGCAAAAGACCCTGAGGCTGGGAAAAATTTAAGGCGGGAGGAGAATGAGGAGACCGAGGATGAGGTAGTTGGATGGCATCACCAACTCAATGGACATGAGTTTTAGTAAATTCCAGGAGTTGGTGATGGACAGGGAGGCCTGACATGCTGTGGTTCATGGGGTTGTAAGGAGTCGGACATGACTGAACGACTTAACTGAACTAAACCATTTCAACACCCAGCACTGATAATAACTAACACTAATGAATTTAATACTGTCCCTTTATAACTGTAACTTAAAGAAAACATGTTTGAACTATTCTGTTAATTTATTCTAATTTACTCTGATTCTCATACTTACTTGGAAATAAGTATTTCCAAATACTTCCTACTGCTCTCTACATCGTCTGTCTTTATGAATTGCCCATCTTTCTCTGAAACCTTCCACAAGAGAACTTTTACATCATGACTTTATATAAAAATGACTGAAAAATGCCTTTAAAATTTGTTTATACTGACATATTCCTCATCAAGTATGCAATAGCTATTTTATGGTGCTGGAAACTTGTATTTCTTATATTTCTTTACATAATCTGATTTTCATTGCTTTAATTAAAAATCTGTTTATTTCTATGCTATAAAGTTAATTATCTTTATTCTGAATTGTAATTTAATAAAAGTAAGTTTGTACATATCTCTCACAGAAAGAAACTTACTGAAATATTTAGAAAATAGATAAAAGTATCAGCATATTTAAAAAACAAAATACTTTTAAAACTGTAATACATATTATTGATCTCCATTGATTAACTACTATATACCATAATATATAAACCTGTTGATTTGAATTTAAATAAAAAATAGAAAATTTTTACTATATATCAGGCATGTGCTAGAATCTAGAGGTAAGATAGTTTAACCTATCTTCAAACAAGTTATTATTTTAAAATTTAAAATGTAATTTTAATAACAATGCCATTTCTCATATTTTTTCAAGTTAAACTAATAGATTTAATTTAAAAAACTTTGAAATATTTTCATATTTCAAAAAGACCCTAAAAACTAAACAACTACCTATTTATTATAATTTAAATTAGTTTTCTTGTTTTTTTTTTTCTATTTTCTATTTGGATATTTAGTTGTCTTATTGGATATTTATGATAATTATTTATGCATTATTCATATCACTATATCTAATGACTCGAAGATTTTGTTATATATTTCTGATGATCTAAGCATGTGAAAATAAGTAAAAATAGCATTCAGGCAAATTTTAGCTGTAGAGAAGAGAGCATGAGGGTAATTTCACCTACCACTTTGGCCAGTTAACCTCTATGAATTTAGTTTTTATCATCCATAAAATAAAGATTGTAACAACACCTACATAATATGGTTTACAGGAGCTTTTTTTCGAGTTAAGGTAATGATTACACTACTTTGAATATTTCAAGTGATCAAAGTATGCTAAATTTTATTATTAACATCACATTGGTCCTTGGAGAAATTTATATGAGCTGGGTTATTTATCCAGCTATGTAAATATTTATATTGACATAATTGGAATGAACTTGATTTATCAACTATAGAAATAAGTAGATTATGAAATGACTGGCCCATTTATTTAAGTCCAAATGTGACTTACCATGAGTTCATCTGTTTTATGTATACTCATTATTATATTTGTACTTGGAGCTTTTAAAGCACAATGAATTAATACACTGTGTTTGAAGTCAAGACTGTTTGGGTCTGATTTCTATCTCCAACACTAACTACCTTTGTGGACTTGTTGTCATTTAACTTCTTGGACATCACTTTCCTCTCTTGTAATGCATATTTTGCAGATTTATTAAAAATGTTAAATAAGATATCCACATAGAGCACTCAGTATGTTGAGTGCCATATTGAAAGCACCCAATAAAAAGTACATGTTATTATCATATGCTCAAATATTTCTCAGATCAATAAGTCAATCAAAGCATGTGTTAGATAAGACCTACTTTTCATTGCTCATAATTGCAATTTAAAAATCCAAAATTATTTATATATATATATATACAGCTCAGCTATACTGGTGGCTCAGCGGTAAGGAATCCACCTGCAATGCAGGAGCCCCAGGAAACACAGATCCAACCCCTGAGTCAGGAAAATCTCCTGGAGGAGGGCATGGCAACCCACTCCAGCATTCTTGCCTGGAGAATTCCATGGACAGAGAAGCCTGGCAGGCTACAGTCCATGGGATCGCAAAGAGTCAGACACGACTGAAATGACTTGGCATTCCTGAATATATGGAGCTATTGTTTAAACTTTAATGAGAGATACCTCTTGTAACCTCATCTTAGCTCTGCACTTGATTATTTCTCAAAAGTGTGAGGAAAGCTAGTTATTCCCTGGATTTCACTGTCACATTCATCCTTATTTTATTTCCTCCTTCATTCCTATTTTATTTTCCCTCCCATTTTTTTGGCTACCATGAATAGGTCTATGCATTTGGGGATCAGATGGTATAAAGTGGGGTAGCCACACATTTATTATTAGTGCTTTTTTCAGCTCCCACTGATGTCTACGTCCACAATGACAAATGGTTGCACAATACCACCCAAACCATCCACTTAAAGAGCTTACATCTTGATCTAGTCATTGTATTATCCATTTTACTGGCAGTAGTCCTGAAAGAGCCTGAGAAGCAGAGTGCATATTAAAAAGAGAAAAAAAAAATCAAATGTTGAAGAAAAATAGTCATTTTTATGGTTTGTTTGAATTTTGCTTAATGAGAAGTAACACGGGATAGAGTAAAATTCCACATGAAGAGGATCATGTGAAACAGTATCTCTTTTATTACTAAGAAGGTTGATTACACAGAGCACTAAATTATTAATTTTTATAATGAAGATCAGTTTTTCCTTTTAGAGACAAAGTACAAATTCATATTCAGCTCAAAATCAAAGTGAAAGCACAATCTACTCCATAAATTTTGTACATATTTTCATTTTGATAATGAACTGTATATTTGCTTTAACTTACCTCTTAAAATCTTGCTTGAACCCATTCCTTCATAAATATTTAATACATCTGCATAATATGTATTAAAATAATCAAAGTTCAGTTGAATGGAAAATCCTTGCTTTACACTAAATTAAAAGCAAAAAAAAAATAGATTATTAAACATTTAACAGTTGGCACAACTCAATGCATTCTCAAATGTTAATGTATTATTCCAAATGTAATAAAAATATATAACCTGTGATGGACACTCACAAATATTTAAATGTAAAGAATGGTATTTGTAACACAATATTGTACTTCAGCTCTCTGGAACTCTTTTAATTTGCATGACTGAAACTCTATCCACTGATCAGTAACTCCCCACTGTTTCCACTGCTCTACTTTTTGTCTCTATCATTTTGAATGCTTTAGATACTTCATGTAAGTGAAATCATGCAAGATTTGTCCTCCTGTGACTGGTTTATTTCACTTAGTATAATGTCCTTAAGGTGCGACCATGTTATCACAGGTTTTTCATCTGCTGTAAAGATAGGATTTCCCTCTTTTAATGACTGAATAATATTCCACTGTATAGATAGTGAAACCATAGTTTCTTTATCCATTTATCTGTGAATAAACATTTAGGCTAGTAATAAATGTTTTAGGCTGTGTAGGCTGTTTCTAATTTAGGCTGTTTCTACATCTTGGCTATTGTGAATAATGCTATAATGAACATAGGAATTTGTATCTTTTAGAGATCTTGATTTCAATTCTTTTGAATAAATACTCAAAGAAATCATATTGCTAGATCATATAGTAGTTATATTTTTACATCTTTAGGGAAATTTCATACTGCTTTCTATAATAACATACTATTTTACATTGCAATTAACAGCACACAAGTGTTCCAGTTTTTCCACACCCTCACCAATATTTATAATGTTCTGATTTTTTTGATAATGACCATTATTATTTTGATTTGCATTTCCATGATGATTATTGATGTTTGCCATTCGTATGTCTTTTTTTAAAAAAGAAATATCTATTGAGACCTCTGCCCAATGTTTATTTAGTTTATTTTGCTATTGAGCTTTGAAGGAATTCCTTATATATTTTGGATATTAACTCCTTATGAGAAAATGGTCTGCAAATATTTTCGTACATCCCTTAGGTTGCCTTTTCATGCTGTTTCCTTTACTGTCTGGAAGGTTTTTAATGAGATATACTGCCATTTGTTGATTTTTGCTTTTGTTGCCTGTGCTTTTGTTTACAAATTCAGGAAATCATTGTGAAGACCAAAGCTATGAAGTTTTCCCTCCATATTTTCTTCTATGAGATTTATAATTTCAGGTCTTACATTTAAACCTTTACTTAATTTTGAGTTGGTTTTGTGTATGGTGTAAGATAAAGGCAAATTTTGTTCTGCATTAGAATATCTAGTTTTACCAACACCATTTGTTGAAGAGAAAGCTGTTTCCCCATCTTGTGGTTTTTCCATACTTGTTAAAGATGATTTGATCATATATATGTGGGCTATTTCTGTCCTTTCTGTTCTTCTTCATTGGTCTATATGTCTATTTTTATGCTGGAACTATACTTACTGGAGAAGGAAATGGCAACCCACTCCAGTGTCCTTGCTTGGAGAATCCCAGGGATGGGGAAGCCTGGTGGGCTGCCATCTATGGGGTCGTACAGAGTTGGACATGACTGAAGCAACTTAGCAGTAGCGTACTTACTGATTACCATAGCTTTGTAATATAGTTTGAAATCAAGACATGTGAGGCTTTGTTCTCTTTCTCAAAATTGCTTTAGCTATTCTGGGTCCTTTGTGATTCAATGTGAATTTTAAGATTCTTTTTTCCAAGTTTTTTTAAGGTCATTGGGACTTTCATAGGGATTGTGATAAACTTATAGATCATTTTCAGTAGTAAGGACATTATTAGATTATGTTACTATATTTTAACAACATTATCTTCCAATTCATAAATGTGAGATGCTTTTCCATTTGTCTTTAAATTATGTCAGCCATGTTTAATTATTTTCACTGTTTAAAACTTCTACCTCGGGGAATTCAGAAGATGGTGGAGGAATAGGATGGGGAAACCACTTTCTCCCCCACAAATTCATCAAAAGAACATTTCAACACTGAGTAAATTCTACAAAACAAATTCTGAATGCTGGCAGAGGACATCAGGCACCCAGTAAAGCAGATCATTGTCTTCAAAAACAGGTAGGAAAAATATAAAAGATGAAAAAGAGACAAAGGAGGTAGGGAGGGAGCTCCATCCTGGGAAGGGAGTCCCATGCTGGGAAGGGAGTCTTAAAAAGAGAGAAGTTTCCAAACACCAGGAAACACTCTCAGTCCCGAGTCTGTGGTGAGCCTTGGAAGCACAGAGGGCAACATAACAGGGAAGAAAAATAAATAATTAATTAAAACCAACAGATAACGAGCCCAGTGGTAACTCCCCTAGCAGAGAAGCAGCACAGACGCCTGCATCTGCCACTAGCAAGTGGAGGCTAGGCAGGGAGGCACGGGCTGCAGTGCTTAAGAATTGGGCTGGAATGCCCTGAATGTAACCAGAGCTAACTAACTTGGGCTAGCATACCAGACTGGGATAGCTACCACGTGAAAAGCTCTAACATAAGACACCACCAGGACCGCGCACAGAACAAAGGACAGAACAGAAATAGCCGGCTGCAGACCATCCCCCTCAGCTGGAACTCTTTTAATTTGCATGACTGGCAGGCAGCCAGAGCCATAAAGGGCTGGAAAGGGGCAACTGCAGTCCCAGAGAGACTTTACCTACCAAACTGCAAGCAGGCTTCTTTGCTAACTAAGACTTCTTGGGGTTCTGGACAGTCACCATCTGCTTGACAAGGGCTCCAGGGGTACACCCAGAAAACTGAGCAGCAGGGAAAGGTGATAAGTCACAGCAACTGCGCTGGCCAAACACCTGAGCTACTCGGTCCTGGGAAGGGCACAAAATGCAGGCCCAACCGAATCTGCACCTCTGAGGGCTACCTGAGAGCTGAGCCTGAGTGGCTTAGACCTGGAAGGTGCATGCAGACCAGGGCCAGCCTCAGATGGTTCCTGGCGGAGCAATGTAGAGCCTGAGCGGTGTGCCCCGTGTGCAGGGGCATGCCCAACGTGGCTGAGACATTGCAAGCACACGCGGTGTTGTTTGTTTGCAGCATCCCTCCCTCCCCACAGCGCGACTGAACAAGTGAGCCTAAAAAAAAGTGTCCACCACTGCCCACCTTGTGTCAGGGCAGAAATCAGACACTGAAGAGACCAGTAAACAGAAGAAGCTAAACAGAGGGAACCACCTTGGAAGTGACCCCACACTGACCACGACACCAGAGAAATTCCCAGAAATATCTTTACTATAGTTATGACCATTCTCTCTTTTTTTGTTGTTGTTGACATTGTTGTTTGATTGTTTTTTTCTTCTCTTCTCTTTCTTCTTTTTTTTTAACTTTTTAAAAATTTTAAGTCCTCTATTTCTCCTTCAATTTTAATTTTTATAACCTAATATCACTTTTCAAAAAAAAGACCCTATTTTTAAAGCAAACTCCGTATATATATATATTTGTGGTTGTTGTTGTTTAATAATTCTCATGACTTTTTTTTTCTTCTTGTTCTTCTTCTTTTCTTTAATATTGTATTTTTGAAAATCCAACCTCTACTCTAGATTTTTTAATCTTTGCTTTTTGGTATTTGATGTCAATTTTGTACATTTAAAAACCCAATCTTCAGTACCCAAGTTCACCTGAGAGCGAGATTACTGGCTTGACCACTCTCTCCTCCTTTGGACTCTCCTTTTTCGCCACCAGGTTGTCTCTGTCTCCTCCCTCCCCTTTCTCTTCTCGACCCAACTCTGTGAATCTCTGTGTGTTCCAGACAATGGAGAACACTTAGGGAACTGGTTACTGGTTGTATCTGTCTCTCTCCTTTTCATTTCCCTCTTTTATCCTCCTGGCCCCCTCTGTCTACTTCCTCCCTCTCCTCTTCCCTGTATAACTCCAAGAACATCTCTGAGTGGTCCAGACTGGGGAGCGCACATAAGGAAGTGATTACTGGCTAGCTTTCTCTCTCCTCTTTTGATCCCACCTCATCTCATTCCAGTCACCTCTAACTACCCCCTCCCTCTTCTCTTCTCCATGTAACTCAGTGAACCTCTCTGGGTGTCCTTCAATGTGGAGAAACTTTTCATCTTTAACCTAGATGTTTTATCATTGGTGCTGTATAGATGGAGAAGTCTTGAGGCCACTATAAAAATAAAACTGAAAACCAGAAGGAGGAGGCTTAAGTCCAAATCCTGAGAACATCAGAGAACTCCTGAATCCAGGGAACATTAATCGATAGGAGCTCATCAAATGCCTCCATACCTACACTGAAACCAAGCACCACCCAAGGGTCAACAAGTTCCAGAGCAAGGCATACCACGCAAATTCTCCAGCAACACAAGAACACACCCCTGAGCTTCAATATACAGGCAGCTTAAGTTACACCAAAACCATAGACGTTTCATAACTCATTACTGGACACTTCATTGCATCCAGAGAGAAGAAATCCAGCTCTACCCACAAGAACTCTGACAAAAGCTTCCCTAACCAAGAAACCTTGACAAGCCACTGATACAACCCCACCCACAGTGAGGAAACTCCATAATAAAGAGAACTCCACAAATTCCCAGAATACAGAAAGGCCACCCCAAACGCAGCAATATAACCAAGATGAAGAGACAGAGGAATACCCAGCAGGTAAAGGAACAGGAGAAAAGCCCATCAAACCAAATAAAAGAGGAAGAGATAGGGAATTTACCTGAGAAAGAATTCCAAATAATGATAGTGAAAATGATCCAAAATTTTGAAATCAAAATGGAATCACAGATAAACTGCCTGGAGACAAGGAATGAGAAGATGTGAGAAAGGTTTAACAAGGACATAGAAGAAATGAAAAAGAGTCAATATATAATGACTAATGCAATAAATGTGATCAGAAAGACTCTGGAGGCAACAAATAGTAGAATATCGGAGGCAGAAGATAGGATTAGTGAAATAGAAGATAGAATGGTAGAAATAATTGAATCAGAGAGGAAAAAAGAAAAATGAATTAAAAGAAATGAGGACAATCTCAGAGACCTCCAGGACAATATGAAATGCTCCAACATTCGAGCATTCTAGGAGTCCCAGAAGAAGAAGACAAAAAGAAAGACCATTAGAAGATACTTGAGCAAATAATAGTTGAAAACTTCCCTGAAATGGGGAAGGAAATAATCACCCAAGTCCAAGAAACCCAGAGAGTTCCAAACAGGATAAACCCAAGGCGAAACACCCCAAGACACATATTAATCAAATTAACAAAGATCAAACACAAAGAACAAATATTAAAAGCAGCAAGGGGAAAACAACAAATAACACACAAGGGGATTCCCATAAAGATAACAGTTGATCTTTCAATAGAAACACTTCAGGCCAGGAGGGAATGGCAGGACATACTTAAAGTGATGAAAGAAGATAACCTACAGCCCAGATTACTGTACTCAGCAAGGATCTCATTCAAACATGAGGAAGAAATCAAAAGCTTTATAGACAAGTGAAAGCTGAGAGAATTCAGCACCACCAAACCAGCTCTCCAACAAATGCTAAAGGATATTCTCTAGACAGGAAATACAAAAAGGGTGTATAAACCTGAACCCAAAACAATAAAGTAAATGGCAATGGGATCATACTTATCAATAATTACCTTAAATGTAAAAGGGTTGAATGCCCCAACCAAAAGGCAAAGACTGGCTGAATGGATACAAAAACAAGACCCCTATATATGCTGCCTACAAGAGACCCACCTCAGAACAAGGGACACATACAGACTGAAAGTGAAGGGCTAGAAAAAGATATTCCATGCAAATAGAGACCAAAAGAAAGCAGGAGTAGCAATACTCATATCCGATAAAATAGACTTTAAAACAAAGGCTGTGAAAAGAGACAAAGAAGGCCACTACATAATGATTAAAGGATCAATCCAAGAAGAAGATATAACAATTATAAGTATATATGCACCCAACCTAGGAGCACCACAATATGTAAGACAAATGCTAACAAGTATAAAAGGGGAAATGTATAATAACACAATAATAGTGGGGGACTTTAATACCCCACTTACATCTATGGACAGATCAACTAAACAGAAAATTAACAAAGAAATGCAAACTTTAAATGATACAATAGACCAGTTAGACCTAATTGATATCTATAGGACATTTCACCCCAAAACAATGAATTTCACCTTTTTCTCAAGTGCTCACGGAACCCTTCTCCAGGATAGATCACATCCTGGGCCATAAATCTAACCTTGATAAATTCAAACAAATCGAAATCATTCCAAGCATCTTTTCTGACCATAATGCATTAAGATTAGATCTCAATTACAGGAGAAAAACTATTAAAAATCCCAACATATGGAGGCTGAACATGCTTCTGAATAACCAACATGCTTCTGAATAACCAACAAATCACAGAAGAAATCAAAATATGCATAGAAATGAATGAAAATGAAAACACAACCACCTGAAACCTGTGGGACACTATAAAAGCAGTGCTAAGAGGAAAGTTCATAGCGATACAGGCATACCTCAAGAAACAAGAAAAAAGTCAGATAGATAACTTAACTCTACACCTAAAGCAGCTAGAAAAGGAAGAAGTGGAGAACCCCAGGGTTAGTAGAAGGAAAGAAATCTTAAAAATTAGGGCAGAAATAAATGCAAAAGAAACAAAAGAGACCATAGCAAAAATCAACAAAGCCCAAAGCTGGTTCTTTGAAAGGATAAATAAAATTGACAAACCATTAGCCAGACTCATCAAGAAACAAAGGGAGAAAAATCAGATCAATAAAATTAGAAATGAAAATGGAGAGATAACAACAGACAACACAGAAATACAAAGGATCATAAGAGACTACTATCAGCAATTATATGCCAATAAAATGGACAACGTGGAAGAAATGGACACAATCTTAGAAAAGAACAACTTTCCAAAACTGAACCAGGAAGAAGTGGAAAATCTTAACAGACCCATCACAAGCACGAAAATTGAAACTGTAATCAGAAACCTTCTAGCAAACAAAAGCCCATGTCCAGACGGCTTCAAACAAAAGCCCATGTCCAGACGGCTTCGCAGCTGAATTCTACCAAAAATTTTGAGAAGAGCTAACACCTATCCTACTCAAACTCTTCCAGAAAATTGCAGAGGAAGGTCAGCTTCCAAACTCATTCTATGAGGCCACCATCACCCTAATACCAAAACCTGACAAAGATATCACAAAAAAAAGAAAACTAGAGGCCAATATCACTGATGAACATAGATGCAAAAATCCTTAACAAAATTCTAGCAATCAGAATCCAACAACACATTAAAAAGATCATTCACCATGACCAAGTGGGCTTTATCCCAGGGATGCAAGGATTCTTCAATTTCTGCAAATCAATCAATGTAATTCACCACATTAAAAAATTGAAAAATAAAAGCCATATGATTATCTCAATAAATGCAGAGAAGGCCTTTGGCAAAATTCAACATCCATTTATGATAAAACCTCTCCAGAAAGCAGGAATAGAAGGAACATACCTCAACATAATAAAAGCTATATATGACAAACCCACAGCAAACATTATCCTCAATGGTGAAAAATTGAAATCATTTCCCCTAAAGTCAGGAACAAGACAAGGGTGCCCACTTTCACCGCTACTATTCAACATAGTTTTGGAAGTTTTGGCCACAGCAATCAGAGCAGGAAAAGAAATAAATGGAATCCAAATTGGAAAAGAAGAAGTAAAACTCTCACTGTTTGCAGATGACATGATCCTCTACATAGAAAACCCCAAAGACTCCACCAGAAAATTATTAGAGCTAATCAATGAATATAGTAAAGTTGCAGGATATAAAATCAACACTCAGAAATCTCTTGCATTCCTATACACTAATAATGAGAAAGTAGAAAAAGAAATTAAGGAAACAATTCCATTCACCATTGCAACAAAAAGAATAAAATACCTACCTGAAGAAACTAAAGACCTATATATAGAAAACTATAAAACACTGATGAAAGAAATCAAAGAGGACACAAATAGATGGAGAAATATACCATGTTCATGGATCGGAAGAATCAATGGATCAGAAGAATCAATATAGTGAAAAAGAGTATACTACCCAAAGCAATCTACAGATTCAATGCAATCCCTATCAAGCTACCAGCGGTATTTTTCACAGAGCTAGTACAAATAATTTCACAATTTGTATGGAAATACAAAAAACCTCGAATAGCCAAAGCAATCTTGATAAAGAATGGACCTGGAGGAATCAACATGCCTGACTTCAGGCTCTACTACAGAGACACAGCCATCAAGACAGTATGGTATTGGCACAAAGACAGAAATATAGATCAATGGAACAAAATAGAAAGCCCAGAGATAAATCCACACACCTATGGACACCTTATCTTTGACAAAGGAGGCAAGAATATACAATGGAGTAAAGACAATCTCTTTAACAAGTGGTGCTGGGAAAACTGGTCAACCACTTGTAAAAGAATGAAACTAGATCATTTTCTAACACCATACACAAAAATAAACTCAAAATGGATTAAAGATCTAAATGTAAGATCAGAAATTATAAAAATCCTAGAGGAGAACATAGGCAAAACACTCTCCAACATAAATCACAGCAGGATCCTCTATGATCCACTTCCCAGAATATTGGAAATAAAACCAAAAATAAACAAATGGGATCTAATTAAAATTAAAAGCTTCTGCACAACAAAGGAAACTATAAGCAAGGTGAAAAGACAGCCTTCTGAATGGGAGAAAATAATAGCAAATGAAGCAACTGACAAACAACTAATCTCAAAAATATACAAGCAAATTATGCAGCTCCAGTCCAGAAAAATAAACGACCCAATCAAAAAATGGGCCAAAGAACTAAATACACATTTCTCCAAAGAAGACATACGGATGACTAACAAACACATGGAAAGATGCTCAACATCACTCATTATCAGAGCAATGCAAATCAAAACCACAGTGAGGTACCATTTCACACCAGTCAGATTGGCAGTGATCCAAAAGTCTACAAGCAATAAATGCTGGAGAGGGTGTGGAGAAAAGGGAACCCTCCTACACTGTTGGTGGGAATGCAAACTAGTACAGCCACTATGGAGAACAGTGTGGAGATTCCTTAAAAAATTGCAAATAGAACTGCCTTATGACCCAGCAATCCCACTGCTGGGCATACACACTGAGGAAACCAGAATTGAAAGAGACACATGTACCTCAATGTTTCTCACAGCACTGTTTATAATAGCCAGGACATGGAAAAAACCTCGATGTCCATAAGCAGATGAATGGACAAGAAAGCTGTGGTACATATACACAATGGAGTATTACTCAGCCATTAAAAAGCATACATTTGAATCAGTTCTAATGAGGTGGATGAAACTGGAGCCGATTATACAGAGTGAAGTAAGCCAGAAAGAAAAGCACCAATACAGTATACTAACACATATACATGGAATGTAGAAAGATGGTAATGATAACCCTCTATGCGAGACAGCAAAAGAGGCACAGATGTATTGAACAGTGTTTTGGACTCTGTGGGAGAGGGAGAGGGTGGGATGATTTGGGAGGATGGCATTTAAACATGTATACTATCAGGTAAGATATGAATCGCCAGTCTATGTTCAATACAGGATACAGGATGCTTGTGGCTGGTGCACGGAGATGATCCAGAGAGATGATATGAAGTGGGAAGTGGGAGGGGGTTCAGGATTGGGAACTTATGTACACCCATGGCTGATTCATGTCAATGTATGGCAAAATGAATACAGCATTGTAAAGCAAAATAAAGTAAAAATAAAAAAAAGAAAACTTCTGCCTCCTTGTTTATTTGTAGTATTATACTTTATTCTTTTCACTGCTATTGTAAATGGGATTATTTTGTTGATTTTCTTTTTGCATGATTAGTGTGTAGAAACACAAGTGATCATTCTATGTGAATTTTTGTATCTTGTAACTTTTCTTAATTATTTTATTACTCAACATTTTTTCTCTTTTTTTTTCTGGTGAAATTTATGGTTTTCTATATATAAGATCTTGTCCTCTGTGAACAGAGATTTTTACATCTTCCTTTCTTATTTGGATACATAGCAATTTTTTTTTTCTTGCTTAATTGTTCTGCCTAGAACTTCCAGTACTATGTTGAATAAATGTGGTGAGAGGGGGTACTCCTTGTTTATTCCTGATCTTAGAGGAAAAGTCTTTACTTTTTCATCAGTTAGTATGCGTCTTGAGAAACCTATATGCAGGTCAGGAAGCAACAGTTAGAACTGGACATGGAAAAACAGACTGGTTCCAAATAGGAAAAGGAGTACGTCAAGGCTGTATATTGTCACCCTGCTTATTGAACTTATATGCAGAGTACATTGCTGGGAGCCAGCGTGAGGAATCCCACCCATGGCAAAGGTCATGAGGAAGGAAGCCTGACAAAATGCAAGGGCGTGATCAGGCTTCCGGAGTTCCCCCTGGAATTTCCTGAGCATCCACCCCCCAAAACCAGAGTCTGCCTGCTTTACTGTGTTATGCTTTCCATCTACTCTTCTGACATTAACAGGTGGTCCCCCCACCACCTTTTTCTGGAAAAAGTTAATTTAGAGCTTTTGGGTAATAAATCTCCTGGGCATAATAAGAGTATTTCAATCCCAAAACCCCTCTGATGGCTTTCTAGCCTGCCTGCTGGACTCTTACAGCTGTGCATGTGATTGTTTGAAGCCTCCACCACGAAAGGCACAGGAAGCCTAAAATATCCTAGGAATGTAGGGGCTTCCAAGGAGTCAAAATCAGTAGAATAGGACTGATTAAAGGTTTCACTTGTTGAGCCAATACTTGCTGCCAAATTTTCATATCTTTTATTTGTAGATATAGTTGGTATATAGAAAAAACAGGTAGTAGACCTGGTATTAGCAACATTAGATCTTTGAGTTAAGTACTTTCTTTGTTATAATCCACTGCACCTTTGTTCCACAGGAATGTAACTTTATTTAGTACTTTGAGGGTGATGCAGAGTAAAGAAAAAACACTTCTAGGGAAAAAGAGTTTTCTGGTTGATAGACATTTATCTAGGAAGAGAGCCATAAAAATGTTAACAGGCCTCTTGGCCAGAAGATAATGTAAACCGCCTGAGACCTTTTGTATATGGGAAGGTATGCAAAAAGAAAGCCTCAGTGAGGGTCAGGACTGCTGCCCCTGCATAACTCTGCATATTCCATTATTTCTTTATGTACAACTTGGGGTATATAAGCTGATTTTGAAAATAAAGTCTTGAGTCTTGCACCAATGCTGGGCTCCCCCATGTTGTTCTTTTCTCCCCTTTTCCAGCTGAATTCCCATCTGGAGCAAGGAGGCTCGCCAAGTCTACTTACTTGCTCTGGCTTCTAAGATCCACACGAGAGGGAGCCCATAGTGGGGCACCCTCTGCTATTGAAGTGGGCGCCGGTGGCCTAACGTAGATGGTGCAAATCTCTTGTCTCAAGGTTTTATTAGTTTTCCACATAAACCAAGTTATTCAGACTCTTTTCTCCACTAATTTTCCTATTACACTATTCTTTCCTTATCTCTTTATATTTCTAATTAAATAGTCCTTTCCCAGACTCCAACTCCGTCCCTGCTTCGAATTCCCTGGATCCACCTGGGCTGGACCCTGGCAGTACATCATGAGAAATGCTGGACTGGAAGAAGCACAAGCTGAAATCAAGATTTCTGGGAGAAATATCAATAACCTCAGATATCCAGAAGACACCACCCTTATGGCAGAAAGTGAAGAGGAACTAAAAAGCCTCTTGAGGAAAGTGAAAGAGGAGAGTGAAAAAGTTGGCTTAAACCTCAACATTCAGAAAATGAAGATCATGGCATCTGGTCTCACCACTTCATGGGAAATAGATGGGGAAACAATGGAAACAGTGACAGACTTTATTTTCTTGGGCTCCAAAATAACTGCGGACAGTGACTGCAGTCAAGGAGTTAAAAGACTCTTGCTCCTTGGAAGAAAAGCTATGAGAATAGCAGAGACAAGACTCTTCCAACAGGGGTCCATATAGTCTAAGCTATGATGTTACCAGTGGTCTTCTACAGACGTGAGAGTTGGACCCTAAAGAAGGCTGAATGCTGAAGAATTGACACTTTTAAACTGTGTTGTTTGAGAAGATTCTCGTGAGTCCCTTGGACTGCAAGGAGATCAAGCCAGTCAATCCTAAAGGAAATCAACAATGAGTACTCATTGGAAGGACTGAGGCTGAAGCTGAAGGTCCAATATTTTGGCCACCTGGTGCAGAAAGTCAACTCATTGGAAAAGGCCCTGATGCTGGGAGAGATTGAAGGCAGGAGGAGAAGGGGATGATAGAGGATGAGATGATTGGATGTCATCACTGACTCACAGGACATGAGTCTGAGCAAGCTTCAGGAGATGGTGAAGGACAGGGAAGCCTGGGGTGCTGCAGTCCCTGGGGTCACAAAGAATCAGACACGACTGAGTGACTGAAGAACAAGAGGCTGGCAGGTTTCTTTTTTGGTGGTTTCTGTTTCTTACTCTCTCTGGTGTCTGTAATGTGGGCTGCAAGTTTTCTCTTCCTACCACAGCAAGTCACCCCAGTCTCCCTTATTCTCTGTAGCCACCAGGTCATGCAAATTGTGCTGGCTCATCAGCTTCCCATTCATGTAAGTACACACCAGTTGCTGGGGAAGTTGTTGAAATAGCTAGAATGTTGGAAACTTCCTGCACTTCTTTCTTTTCACCTTTAGGGAGAAGTCTTGATTTGTTCATGCTTTCATAATTATATCAAGTCCTGCTGATCATAGCAAGCTGCACCCACTCCTATTTGTTCTCAGTATCTCTCAGACATTCAAACAATGCCAGGTCCATTCATTATATATATGAGAACAGAAACTAGTTCCTTTGGAAACTCTTGGAAAAGCTGGGACACTGGATGCATGTTCCACCCTCGTCTTTCCTTCCAAGGAAGAAGGAGAGAGTTAAGACCTGTGTTGGGTTGTGCTGTGTTGGGGGAAATGCTGATGGAGGTTAAAATGAACTTAATCTTCTTGCCCATTTCTTGGAGCCGTTCTTGTCTTTGCACTCACCCAGGGCATACAACTTCTAAACTGAATTCTGGAATTTTCATAAATATCTTTTGGTCCACACTTCATTGTTAATTTGATATATCTGTGTGGGAACAAAGGTGAGTCATTCCTGACTATAGAACATTTCCTTTCTCATCTGTATGAAAATCTCCTATGGTGTGATTTATTCATGGCAGGTTAAAAGTTGGGAACACCATTTATATACATCCTTTTTGCTAAGTCTTGAATAAAATTTGGGTCAGTTGCTATATATTTGATCTTTAAACTCTTGATTTGGTTGAATGGTTCAGTTGTTATGATGATCACAATAATCAAACTGCCAATGGCTGATCTACATTATGCTGAATGCTCTGTGGGGAAAGTGTTCAAATTTTAATTTTCAGATTGAGGAAATGTATCTAGGGCAATGCCTATTTATAATTACATTGTTTCACTGAAGTGTGGGATCAGAAATGCGAATAATTCTTTAGTGTTTTGGAGGAACAATGTTCCCCTGAACTCTTCACAAAGGAGGAAGCTGAACAGTAGAGCAAAACATGGGTGGTAATGTTGAAGCTGGCTAAATACTGAAAGGGCTGATAATAGGGAGATGGCTAATCTCCAGAGATAAGGAGACTGAAAAGACTCTTGACTTCAGAGGCTGACTGTGGAGGCTACTGACTGAACCAGGATTCCTGGCCAGGGACATGGCAAGTTCAGATTTTTGGTAAGTTACCAGTAATACTCAGTCAATTGAGAAACTGGGGACATTCATCACAAATAAAATAACAGTGATAAAGGAAAAAAAAATTAAAAATTAAAAGAAAAAAATTAAGACCAACACACTTTTAACCCTTAATAACATCATCAATTAAAAAAAAGTTTGATATTATCAATTCTATTTAGGATTGACTTCCCTTGTGGCTCAGATGGTAAAGTGTCTGCCTACAATGCGGAAGACCTGGGTTCAATCCCTAGGTCGGGAAGGTCCTCTGGAGAAGGAAATGGCAATCCACTCCAGTATTCTTGCCTGGAAAATCCCATGGATGGATAAGTGTGGTAGGCTACAGTCCATGGGTCACAAAGAGTTGGATACAACTGAGCGACTTCACTAAAGTCTTAGTGTAAAAAAAAAATTAAATTAAAAATATAATAAAAATAAAATTAATAAAATAAAATCTATTACTTGAAAGTTAAAAAAACAAATATAGTTAATTTTGAAACTCTGAATTTCATGGTAGGAAAATGTCAAGTTGGAGCACTACCTCGTTGTATAATATTCCTGATGATGGGCTGGAGGCAGGACTAGAGTTTAGTCTTCAAGGAATGGGGCTGACAACATTGAAATGGCCATGACCAGCAGTGCAGGATTAAAAGACATCTAAATAGAAATCTAGGTTTTTGGATCTGACCAGTGTTTATTGCTTGGAAAGTGAGGGTAGAGCACTAGCAGGTTGCTTATTTTTTTAAATACTGACATGTGGACTTCAACTGTGGGTATCAGATTCAGTGGTTCTGGAGTGGATTAGGGGATGTGTATTTTTATATGCTCCAGGTGTGAGGGCCATTGGAGGAAGATGGGCAGATACAGAGGATGCTGCCCTCATGGGCTACCCTCAGATGTATTCAGTAACCACAGAAGGTTGACAGAGGTGGGAGGAGATCAATATGAGGAGTATGAGCTCTTCCCGGCCCAGACTGAGAGAAGAACAAAGCAGGTGGTGGCAGCTGTTTAGAGGAATTCCACCTCCTAAAGGCCTCTTCAGGGATTGGGGGAAGTGAGCCTGCGAGTGAGACCTTTAGGGAATTCAACATCAAAGAAGAAGACAGATGAAGAAGAAATAAACAGCCCCCTCAGGAATGATTTGTGTTCTTTTAATGAAAGTTTTGGTGTCTCCAGGCAAGAAAATAGTGATTCTTTTTTTCAACAATTGATGTTGTTTTAAAGCATTGAAACTAAGGCATCAAGAAAAGCTCCCTAAGAAACTTCATGTTCAAAAACCCTTTACTTTTTTCAAAATAGATAACTGAAGGTGGAGGAGAGAAATGAGTGCATGCTGTGTTCTACTTCTGATTCAGAAAACTCAACTTACTTGCAATAAAACACAGGCATTTATAAAGGTGAGATTAATTGGTAATTTTAGCCATGCTACCTTATGAATTTTTTAAGAGAAAGGGTACTTTTCTAAATGTCATTTTTATATTTTACATTTTTGTATCAATAGCTACTCTTCTTAGAGCCCACTTTTATTGAGCACCTAATAGAGCACAAAGTCTTTTACATTTCATGATGACTTTGACCCCTGTAGTTAGAGGCTCTGACCTTTATAGACATAGAAATTTCGAGTCTAAGAGATTTAGACATTTGCCTGAGATCATAGATGTTGAACGTGAGGAGGCCAGGTTTGAAGCCACACAGACTATCTTCAGCACTCACATCCTTCATCGCTGATACTCTGCTACACGGGGCCTTAATATAATTCCAAAATATAGCTTAACTGTATCATAACCATTTCTCTACTGGCTACTGGGTTTCCAAGCTTGTAAGAAACATTATTGCTTTTATACCCTACTTTGATCACCATTAGGAAAAACAAACCACCATCTAATGTAATAATCAGTTTGGAGAAGAAAATACACTTAGAAAATTTACATACTTTTAAATAATAATTTTATGATGCAATACAGTATTTACTTAGAGTAATACTTTAGATTTTGTAGGTTTTGAAAATATCCCTAGTTAATGGTGGATTTCTTAAAATAGTTTTAAAAATTAAGTGATTGAAAGGAAGTAAAAAGAACAGACCATACAAATCTTTAATTAACATAATGTTGATTATGCATAAATAATATTACTATTGCAGCAAAAATAATATTGTTTATAGTGGTCTGCTTATAAGACTTCCCTGAAGATTTGACATAGCTTTACTAAGAAGTGGAGGATGATTAAATATTAATTACATAAAAATTAAATTATTATTATTTAATGTTAATAAAATTCCAAAGATTTCATGAAGAAATCATTGTGCAGTTAGGAATGCATCATAGATCAGTTAGAATTCATTTTATTTCCCTTTTTAAAGGAAGTAATTTAAGATTTTTCTAAGACTCTCTGCTGACATTTTAGGTAAAGAATGGAATATTTTTTCATTGTACTAAAAACAGTACTAATAGCCATTTATAAATCTTCTTTTTAAATGTGATTATCAGAAATGATGTCCTAATATTTTTAAGTAAATATTAAATTAAAAAAAATTTTTCACTTGAGAATTACTTAGAACTGCCATTTTTAATATGCAAAATCTTATCTTTTGCACACAAGTAGTGTGTTGTTTAGGTACTTCCCAGGTGGCCCAGTGGTAAAGAATCCACTTGCCCATGCAGGAGACACAGGTTTGTTCCCTGGGTCAGGAATATTCCCTTGAGAAGGAAATGACAATCTACTCAAGTATTCTTGCCTGGGAAATACCATAGACAAAGGAGCCTAGTGGGCCATGCTCCATGGGGTAGCAAGAATTGGACACGACTTAGCAACTACAAAACAGCAACAACATGTTGTTTAGAGCACTGAAAAGAATAAAGTGTGCTTCTAGTTATATCACATAACTTACACAGGGCTGAGCTCCAAAATAGAAATTATTTAAACAGGACAGCATGTTCTTTGTTCTCTGAATAATGCCAAGTAAATGTGTTTAGAATAATCTTCCCTTCATACCTCATGTCCTCTCTGGAATATGTTTACACAGGAAAAGAACTCTTGTGAGTATTTATGGGGCCATTTCCTATCACTTGTTTGGCAAGAACCCGAGGCTCTGTCTTTCAACCTTGTTTGATCAGTTGTTATATTGATTCCCCATTTTCTATTGAGTCATCATAATGATTAAAATAAATATATGGTAGGTCAGATTGGGAAACCAAAATCCCTTCCAGCTGTTAAGAGAAATGAGCAAACTAGAATTCATTTCTCAGAGTGAATTCCACAGAGCATGTGTGTTGAATACTCTGTGGGGGGGAAATTTCAGTGGCTTACTAGGAAATATACAGTTGACTCTTGAACAATACAGGTTTGAAGAATATGGGTCCACTTATATGTGGATTTTTTTTTTTCAAACAGTGCATATTACAACCGGAGAAGGCGATGGCAACCCACTCCAGTACTCTTGCCTGGAAAATCCCATGGATGGAGGAGCCTGGTAGGCTGCAGTCCATGGGGTCACTAGGAGTCAGACACGACTGAGCGACCTCACTTTCACTTTTCACTTTCATGCATTGGAGAAGGAAATGGCAACCCACTCCAGTGTTCTTGCCTGGAGAATCCCAGGGATGGGGGAGCCTGGTGGGCTGCCGTCTCTGGGGTCGCATAGAGTCAGCCATGACTGAAAGGACTTAGCAGCAGCAGCATACTACGACACTACACAAACCATAGGGAACTACAGAACAGAGGGCCAACTATAATGTTATACACAAATTTTGACTGCACAGGGTGTTGGCACCTCTAAGCCTTCTGTTGTTCAAGGTCAACTGTATATTTGGGGGGAGATTTACTTGCATCTTAACTTAACTAAGGCTATGAGAAGTCTTGCACTTTAAAAGATTGCAATGAGCTTATTTCAGTATTGCTTATATTTATTTGAGTACAAATGATACTTCTCTTGGAATATCTGGGAGAAACATTACTCCTTTGTGAAAAATGCTTAGGCATATATTAAGGTAGACCAGCTATCAGCAGTTTGATCATTTTATTTATCATAATGATTGCATTCATCAACTGAATTAAGACTTGGAGGTCAAATATATATTAAATGAACTAAGTGTTATTAAAGATACAGCAAAGAGGATGAGTATAGACGGTGTCTCAGATCTTGATCTGCATGACCAAATCACAACATAGGCGATTTCATACGGATACAAAGCATGATGAGAAAATAACTATTCTGCAGTCAGGATGCAGATGAAGGAAATATGGTTTCTTGTGATATACACAGGTGTGCTGTTCATTTTGGTAGCACTTGATTTATGACAACCATATGGGGGAAAAAAGAAAAAAATTGCTACAGAGGCCAATGAGATGGCCCCATTTATAGGGCAAAATTCTTTTAAAAAGTTAAGAATGAAAGAGAAACTTCTTAGACAGTATATCAGATGGGAAGACTTTGCTTTGTAGCTAATGGAAACAACTGTCTAGAAAATAAATGCATTACTACAGATGCTAAGACTTCCTGCATCAGAGAAAGACTTTATGACTTAAGTACATGGAATAAAAGGTGGTTTCCTTGGTGGCTTAGATGGTAAAGCGTCTGTCTACAATGTGGGAGACCTGGGTTTGATCCCTGGGTCGGGAAGTTCCCTGGGGAAGGAAATGGCAACCCACTCCAGTACTCTTGCCTAGAAAATCCCATGGATGCAGGAGACTGGTGTTCATGGGGTTGCAAAGAGTCAGACACGACTGAGCGACTTCACTCACTATTACCGTATAATCCACCGACAAACAGCACTTGTATTATTAGAAGGCTTGGGATAATGCAGAGCCTCAAAGGATCCAGAAGATCCAGTCAACAAAAATCTTCCATCACAAGCTGTGGCTGTGAAGAAGAGGAAATTAATTTCAGACAAAAATTATCTTGGAAGCATTTCACAAATGAAATGGGATTCAAACTGGCTAATGAATCTTCATAGAACACTCATGACTAAATCTATAGGAGGCTATTTCACAAAACCAAAATGATCTAATGGAAGTAGATCAAATTTCATGTTTTAAATCTATTGATTATTTTCAGATACTTTTACACAGCCCATCATTGAGTCCATAAAAATAGAAAAGCATTCTATTTCTAAATACCCATAACTAACTTGCATTTTAGTATATTCTTCCACATTTGTAAAAAATATATATATCTGAATTATAAACTTCTAATTTAAACAAATAACTACTGTGTTCTTCATTTTATTTTCCCCATTAAGTTGGAGCTAGAGTGAGTTTCAGCTGCGTGTGCTAAGTGATCTGTCTTCCTGAAAATGGTCAGAATATGACCAGGCAAATGAAACATATGGTGCAAGTGGCTTGAAGAAAACTTTCCATTCAATCTACTACACACAACTTCTAGACTTCACTTTTGCTCCTTTTATATGGACTCGCGATCTAGTTCAGTGTTTTCATTCAGGATCTCTGAATGTGTTTTTCCTTCCTACGACAACTCACTTTCCTCTTTTAATTCTTGTAGCATGAATATATTGTATGTCAAGTCAAAGTGTTAAAGTATCAGAGTGTCGGAGTGTTCAGTGCTCAGCCGTGTCTGACTCTCTGCAACCCTGTGGACTCTAGCCCACCAGGCTCTGCTGTCCATGGAATTCTCCAGGCAAGAATATCGGACTGTGTTGCCATTTCCTATTTCAGGGGAACTTCCTGACCCAGGAATAAAACCCGTGTCACTTGCATCTCCTGCATTGGCAGGCAGGCCCTTTACCACTGTACCACCTGGGAAGCCATTCTCTTTAATGTCATGCATTACTACTGATCTCAGTTTTTATATGAATCATTTCCAATTAGAGTAAACCTTTTGAAAGCATGAATCAGGAGTCATGAATTAACAGCTTTTCATTTTATACTTGCTATGTATCATATGTATTAAAAATAAAATAATGTTTTTCTTAGATTATTTTCTGTATACTTAGTTCTATTGACATTATATTCTAAAATAAAGACTTCTGAAATGTGTCCTTTATCTCTTGGCATGTTGTTAATTCCTTATATGCCAGACATGTTGATGGAGGGCAGGGAAATCAAGGAAATTTATCAAAATCAGCTTGCTGCTCTTGCAATCTGAGTGCTAGCATAAGCTAATCCTAAATTGATAAATGGAAAAGCCCATCCTAACATTATACAAAAATGCTTTCAAGTTATAAAATACAGGCTATTACATGACATGAAATATTTCACATGAACAAAAGAAAGAAATTGAACAGCACATGGAAATCTAGGTAAAAATCTTGCATTTTGGTTGACTTTTTACTAGTTTGGGCATATTTGTTTTAAAGGTATATAAAGTAAAGGCATAAAAAACGTAGGTACATTTTAAGATTCAAAGTCTGTTAAGAACAATGGCCTAGGAGTTAATTGTATTGGATTGTGCATCGGATTGTTGTAGCCTAGTTCCCAGAAGGCGACGAAAGAAAAAAAGAACAAATGAAGAACAGAAAAGATAATAACCTAATATAACAGATTTCAGGAAATAAAAGGGAAAAATCTGTGATCTGTTGAGAAAACTGACTCAATTGGTGTGTTACACTTACTGGAGCAAAAAGGACAATTAAGGCCAGTTTATATGATTTGAAAATAAACAGTGAAAATATGAGTTTTTAAGGCAAAACTAAACAATTTTCTAGTTGTAAAAAAACTCCCTTGTTCATTCAAAACTGTCTATCACAAACCACACCAAAGAAATGAGACCATTAATCCTTTAGCTTCATTGATCATAAAAGTAAGAATAATGTCTGCTTGTATTTTAAATGATATATGGAGCCTTTTAATCACAGTTTGTAAAGAAACATGTGGACTCCAAGATTATTGGCAATGCATGAAAATCCACTACTATTGTAAATAGTTTATATTTAAACTATAATACTCAGGAACTCAGTGAGGAAGAGCAATTAATCCTACCAGCAATAAAATAACAGCTGCTAGCACTGGTGGAGTATTTCTCATGTACTGGCCTTGCCCTAAGGTCACTATATAAGCATTACAAGTGTTCTCTTCACCACAAACTTATGATGTTTTAGGTGGGGAAACTGAGGTTCAGAGGGTTAAGTAAGTAGCATAAGTTCTCTCAGCTTATAAGCAACGATTCAAAGACAGGCAGTCTTACCCAATACCTAATATTATCTTAATACAACAATATATAAAGCTATCATAATGATATCACTCAAATCTCTTTGAGTTGAAAAGCAGGGGTGTGTGTGTGCATGTGTGTGTGTGTGTGTGTGTGTATGTGTGTATGTGTGTGTGTGTGAGAGAGAGAGAGAGAGAAATTGTAAATGAAAGAGGAAATGAAATTAAGAGAATTTCATCAATCCAGTGTTTTTAAAATTATAATATAGATCACATTTGCAATAGCACTTCACAACAAACAGGAGAAATACAAAGAAAAACAAATGTGGAGTAAAAAAGGGAACAAAACAAGACCAGTTTTAGAATGTATAAATCCTATTTGCAAAGATGATAACATTTTAGTAATCCTCCTCATCCACTCTGGAGAAGGCAATGGCAACCCACTCCAGTACTCTTGTCTGGAAAATCCAATGGACTGAGGAGCCTGGTAGGCTGCAGTCCATGGGGTTGCTAAGAGCCGGACACAACTGACTTCACTTTCAATTTTCACTTTCACTTTCATGCATTGGAGAAGGAAATGGCAACCCACTCCAGTGCTCTTGCCTGGAGAATCCCAGGGATGGTGGAGCCTGGTGGGCTGCCGTCTAGGGGTCGCACAGAGTCGAACAAGACTAAAGCAACTTAGCAGCAGCAGCAGCAGCCTCATCCACTCACTACATATTTGTGGGGAAAGGTATCAACAGTTCTGGGGTGCACAATGGGATTAATAAACTTCAAAAAAAAACTGAATTATGTCCGTGTTGGCAAAGATGGTTGTATGTTTGTTATACCTTTACTCAGTCTCTTTCTAGGTTCATGACTAGATTGAATACCTCCACGTGGGTCACATGACATAGTCTGGTTAATAAACTATGGTGGAAAAGATTGTATTTATTTCCAGATATGATTTCTAAAAAGATATTCTGTAACATTCTTCCATTGTCTGTCAGCAGATTGCAAAGAATCCAGGGGAGAACTTGGCTCAGAAGGTATGGTGGAGGCACTGGAATCCTGAATGCTTCAGAGCACAGCTTCTTGCCATCTTCCTTGAATTATAGTGTCAGTGATCAATTGTAATTTTCTTATATTGTTAAGATTATTTATCATTGTATTTTTTGTTGTTCAGTCACTAAGTCGTATCCGACTGTTTGCAACCCCAGGGACTGCAGCACACCAGCCTTCCCTGTCCTTTACTGTCTCCTAGAGCTTGCTCAAACTCATGTCCATCGAGTTGGTGATGCCATCCAATCATCTCATCCTCTGTTGTCCCCTTCTCCTCCCTCTTTCAATCTTTCCCAGCATCAGGATCTTTTCCAATGAGTCAGTTCTTCGCATCAGGTGGCCAAAGTATTGGAGTTTCAGCTTCAGTATCAGTCCTTCCAATGAATATTCAGGACTAGTTTCCTTTAGAATTGACTGGTTTGATCTCCTTACAGTCCAAGGGGGCTCGCAAGAATCTTCTCCAACATCACAGTTCAAAAGTAGCAATTCTTCAGTGCTCAGCCTTCTTTAGGATCCAACTCTCACATCCATGCATGACTACTGGAAAAATTATAGCTTGGACTAGTCGGACCTTTGTCAGTAAAGCTATGTTTTTTTTTTTTTTTTTTTAATATGCTCTTCAGGTTTGTCACAGCTTTCTTTCCAAGGAGCAAGCGTCTTTGAATTTCATGTCTGCAGTCACTGTCCATAATAATTTTGGAGTCCAAGAAAATAAAGTCTGTCACTGTTTCCATTGTTTCCCCATCTATTTGCCATGAAGTGATGGGACCAGATGCCATGATCTTTGTTTTTTGAATGTTGAGTTTTATGCCAGCTCTTTCACTCTCCTCTTTCATAATATTTAGTTTGCCCTTAAGGACATGATCAGTTTGTGTGTTCCGTTTTCTATGAAGTTGCTGAGTTTTAGTGGAAATGGATAATCTATAGATCAATTTATACTCTAAAGGAACTTTGGGAATTTCTGCATTTGAGAAAAGATTAAGAAGAACATTCCTGTACGCATTTAAAATAAAGTTACAATAGTATTGAACTACTTATAACAGCTATGACAAACCTAGACAGCATCTTAAAAAGCAGAGACATCACTTTGCCAACAAAGGTCCATCTAGTCAAAGCTGTGGTTTTTCCAGTAGTCATGTCTGGATGTGAGAGTTGGACTATAAACAAAGCTGTGCACCAAAGAACTGATGCTTTTGAACTGTGGTGTTGGAGAAGACTCTTGAGAGTCACTTGGACTGCAAGGAGATCCAACCAGTCCACCCTAAAGGAAATCGGTCAGGAATACTCATTGGAAGGGCTGAAGTGGAAGCTGAAGCCCCAATACTTTGGCCACCTGATGTGAAGAACTGACTCCTTAGAAAGACCCTGATGCTGGGAAAGATTGAAGGCAGGAGGAGAAGGGGATGACAGAGGATGAGATGGTTGGATGGCATCACCAACTCAATGAACATGGGTTTGAGCAAGCCCTGGGAATTGGTGATGGACAGAGAAGCCTGGCAAGCTGCAGTCTATGGGGTTGCAGAGTTGGACACGACTGAGCAACTGAAGCGAACTGAATGTTACATAAAACATAGAGCAGGGCATACTTCTGGAAAAACAGATATAACCCAGCCATGGCTGAGTATGATTACTAAGTATTCAGGATTATAATTTTTTAGATTACTAAGTGCTTTTTAGTGTGGTGCTAGGAAAAAACTCTCGGTGGGAGATAAATGAACCTGTCCAATATTATACTATCAGCTATTCTATTGCAATATCCAAAATTGACTATAATGGGATTCATTTAGGTGTGTTCTTAGGACCCACTGAGAGCTCCCTCTGCTGGCTCATTATTTTTTAGTAGTGTGTTTGCTGAGTACACTGAATTCTCCAGGAATGTACATCAAACTGGAAAAGGGCAAGGCAACCCACTCCAGTATTATTCTTTCCTGGAGAATTCCAGGGACAGAAGAGCCTGGCAGGCTACAGTCTATAGGGTAGTAAACAGTTGGGCATAACTGAGTGACTATCTCTCTCTCTCTCTCACACACACACACACACACACACACACATAAATCAAACATGATCTCTGTCCATCCACCCAAGTCTAGTTTGCATGTACATATGAGACAGACAAACAACCTATGGAGACACTTGCCAGCTTCCAAAATAGGCCTGAACATTGGCCTGAAGGGTGTGGGTCAGCACTTTTTTTTCTCACAGGTCAGCTAAAAAGTGAACTTTCCTGCTGATGCAATCCTCATCAGAAGAAAAAAACAATTTAAAGAAATCTTGGTTCTGCTATCGTCAGCTATAAGTTGTGAAAACCTAAATAACTAAAGCCTAAAAAGGAAGCTGTTTAGGAATTTAACATTAATATGACTCTATTAATAACACCGACTAGAATTAGAGCTCACAGCTGGAGGAATAAGGGAGAGAAGTGAGAGCATAGGTCAGTTTCACACAGATAGTTCTCTTAAAATCATCTTTGCTGCTGCTAAGTCACTTCAGTCGTGTCCGACTCTGTGCGACCCCCTAGACGGCAGCCCACCAGGCTCCCCTGTCCCTGGGATTCTCCAGGCAAGAACAGTGGAGTGGGTTGCCATTTCCTTCTCCAAAATCATCTTTCAGTGAATGGAAATTGACAGACAGGGCTTTCTTCTAGAAATTGTGCTACAATTCGAGCACAAGTTTGAGGTGGGGCTGAGGTGAGATACAATCATTTATGATTAAGTAATGAATGAAAGTGTGAGAGTGAAAGTGTTAGTTGCTAAGTCATGTCCAATGCTTTGTGACCCCATGGACTGTGGCCTACCAGGCTTCTTTGGCAATGGAACTCTCCAAGCAAGAATATAGGAGAGGGCTGCTATTTCCTCTTCCAAGGGATCTTCCCAACCCAGGCATCTGACCAAGTATATAAACCTGGGATCTCCTGCATTGTGGGTGGATTCTTTACCATCTGAGCCACCAGGGAAGCCAAATAATGAATAAAACAATCTATATGACTGTAAATCCTGGATAAAGATAGAGTAGTTGATTGATTTTTTCTCTTCTTTATTCCACAAAGGCTTTATATTGTTTTTGCAAAAAAAAAAAAAAAAGATACAATGCTAACTTTAAAGTGCAAATAATAAAGAGAATCAAGAAATATGACAGACAAGGATTTATAGGCTTCAGAAAGTGAATCACTTGGATGGTGAATTGGTAGTAAGATTCAATTAACACAAAGCCTTCATGATATTGAAAAATAATGCAGTTTGGTTATGTATTTAATGCAAACACATAATCATAATTACAGAATTCAGTTCTCATACTGAAGTTCATGTCATGCGTTTATAGTGACTCAGAAATATAATTCACGGCCTTATAACTTACTTCAGGAGAAATTGCCACATATAGTGTATTTCTATGGTTATTATTTGATATGTATGGATACTAATTTGTTATGAAAATTATAAAACCTGTAACAGCAGAGAGCACATAATAGGTATGGTTCATTTTCTGATTATACATCTTAGATATTTCTCCCCATGTACAGTTAGTGATCATCATCATATAGACTTAAAGGTATGTGGCTCACTTTGATACACATAATATTTGAAATATAAATTGGGGGAACATCACCTCTGTTACCTCATGATGGCACACTTGTATCACATTCCCACTGAAAAGGTTTTGAAAACTGCCTGAAAATCATAGCAAACAAAGACATTGCTTTCTTCTTCTTTGAGTAATTTAGTTATAGAAAATAGATTGAAAAATATTCTGTAGCCTGCACTTTCTTCCAGTATGCTCTGAGTGCACTTCAAAGTATGCAGTTAAACTTTGAAGTCTGAATTTTATCCAAGAACATTTGAACTAGGAGTGTTTAGTTGAGGACACTTTAGTCAAGTTGCTGGTTTTTGAGTTGGTTCTGGGAAACAGACCAACTGCCTATCTTTTCAAGTATATCCTGAGTGGATAGGCAATATTTAAAACTTCAGTTGGTATTCAAGCATTTGTCTTCAATTAATATCAGAAAGAAGAGCAAAGTATAACAAGTAAAGTGAAGTAAATTGTAACTAAAGCCTTTATACATTTCAGGAACTAACTGTGCTCATGGTCAATTTTTAAACTGATTATAAACTATAACAAAAAATTGCTCAATTCCTGCTGTTTAATTTTTCAAGGATAAATTGCAGGTTAGAATTGTTCAAATAGTTCCTCACATTACTTAGCAATCGTATATACATTATATTACTCAGGCAATAAAATGAAGAAATAAGCCAAAAAAGAAATATGTTTAAATTGCATATTTAAGTTACATTTTAAATTACAGCTATGTTCGGCATTTAGTAAGTGCTAACTAAGTGTTAACTAATAGTAATAATAGTGTTTAAAAAACTATTAGCACTCTAAACAAATGCCAGTATTACAAAAACAAAATAAAACAGATATTTAGTTTAACAGACATGAAGATCTTATTCTTAACTGATTTCCTTTACTCACAGAACTACAACTCAAGTACACTTTTTTCCTACTTTTTGTTTCTTTGCCAAAGGTTGAATAAAGGCATCAATCTGAATTAAAGAATGATGATTCCTGAGTTAAAGACTGTTAACATGGCAAAAATAAAGTGATCCGTATTATGATATGATGGTGAAAAGCATTCAAATTCATAATAGTTCATAGCAGTTTAAGAACGGATGAAATATAAGGTCACTTTCTTCTCTCAGATATTATTAACCACATGATTCTTTCTGTACTTGTCAAATGGAATTCTGTTTAACTAAAATAAGTTTAATGTAACAAGATAAAGTTTAAGAATATTAATATGATTACTTTTATATTTTTGTCTTAAATCATAAACATGACTAAGGGTATATCTCAATTCTGGTAATTTCTGGTACCTGAAGGGTGTGTGTGTGTGTGGACACAGTGAGGAAGGGAAGTTAATCACTTACCACAAGTTTTATTGTCTTCATCAGAGCCATCTGGACAGTTTAATTCTCCATCACAAAATAAATCAATTGCTATGCACTTTCGAGCATCAGCACACAGCCTTGAATCAGGTGGGCACTCTATTGAGACATTTCCTTAAAAAAAAAAAAAGATTGAATTTAAAGGTTATTATGTATTCTTTGTCATTTAGGCAAGTATATACTTGAAAGTAAATTTGGCCTTGGAATGCAGAATGAAGCAGGGCAAAGACTAACAGAGTTTTCCCAAGAAAATGCACTGGTCATAGCAAACACCCTCTTCCAACAACACAAGAGAAGACTACACGTGGGCATCACCAGATGGTCAACACCGAAATCAGATTGATTATATTCTTTGCAGCCAAAGATGGAGAAGCTCTATACAGTCAACAAAAACAAGACCAGGAGCTGACTGTGGCTCAGATCATGAACTCCTTATTACCAAATTCAGACTTAAATGGAAGAAAGTAGGGAAGACCACTAGACCATTCAGGTATGACCTAAATCAAATCCCTTATGATTATACAGTGGAAGTGAGAAATAGATTTAAGGGCTTAGATCTGATAGATAGAGTGCCTGATGAACTATGGAATGAGGTTCATGACAGTGTACAGGAGACAAGGATCAAGACCATCCCCATGGAAAAGAAATGCAAAAAAGCAAAATGGCTGTCTCGGGAGGCCTTACAAATAGCTGTGAAAAGAAGAGAAGTGAAAAGCAAAGGAGAAAAGGAAAGATATAAGCATCTGAATGCAGAGTTCCAAAGAATAGCAAGAAGAGATAAGAAAGCCTTCTTCAGCGATCAATGAAAAGAAATAGAGGAAAAGAACAGGATGGGAAAGACTAGAGATCTCTTCAAGAAAATTAGAGATAGCAAGAGAACATTTCATGCAAAGATGGGCTCAAAAAAGGACAGAAATGGTATGGACCTAACAGAAGCAGAAGATATTAAGAAGAGGCAGCAAGAATACACAGAAGAACTGTACAAAAAAGATCTTCACGACCCAGATAATCACGATGGTGTGATCACTCATTTAGAGCCAGACATCTTGGAATGTGAAGTCAAGTGGGGCTTAGAAAGCATCACTACAAACAAAGCTAGTAGAAGTGATGGAATTCCAGTTGAGCTGTTTCAAATCCTGAAAGATGATGCAGTGAAAGTGCTGCACTCAATATGCCAGCAAATTTGGAAAACTCAGCAGTGGCCACAGGACGGGAAAAGGTCAGTTTTCATTCCAATCCCAAAGAAAGGCAATGCCAAAGAATGCTCAAACTACCACACAATTGCACTCATCTCACATGCTAGTAAAGTAATGCTCAAAATTCTCCAAGCCAAGCTTCAGCAATACGTGAACTGTGAACTTCCTGATGTTCAAGCTGGTTTTAGAAAAGGCAGAGGAACCAGAGATCAAATTGCCAACATCTGCTGGATCATGGAAAAAGCAAGAGAGTTCCAGAAAAACATCTATTTCTGCTTTATTGACTATGCCAGAGCCTTTGACTGTGTAGATCACAATAAACTGTGGAAAATTCTGAAAGAGATGGGAATACCAGACCACCTGACCTGCCTCTTGAGAAATCTGTATGCAGGTCAGGAAGCAACAGTTATAACTGGACATGGAACAACAGACTGGTTCCAAATAGGAAAAGGAGTGTGTCAAGGCTGTATATTGTCACCCTGCTTATTTAACTTATATGCAGAGTACATCATGAGAAACGCTGGACTGGAGGAAACACAAGTTGGAATCAAGATTACCGGGAGAAATATCAATAACCTCAGATATGCAGATGACACCACCCTTATGGCAGAAAGTGAAGAGAAATTAAAATGCCTCTTGATGAAAGTGAAAGAGGAGAGCGAAAACGTTGGCTTAAAGCTCAACATTCAGAAAACGATCATGGCATCCGGTCCCATCACTTCATCAGAAATAGATGGGGAAACAGTGGAAACAGTGTCAAACTTTATTTTTTGGGGCTCCAAAATCACTGCAGATGGTAACTGCAGCCATGAAATTAACAGACGCTTACTCCTTGGAAGAAAAGTTATGACCAACCTAGATAGCCTATTCAAAAGCAGAGACGTTACTTTGCTGACTAAGGTCTGTCTAGTCAAGGCTATGGTTTTTCCTGTGGGCATGTATGGATGTGAGAGTTGGACTGTGAAGAAGGCTGAGCGCCAAAGAATGGATGCTTTTGAACTGTGGTGTTAGAGAAGACTCTTGAGAGTCCCTTGGACTGCAAGGAGATCCAACCAGTCCATTCTGAAGGAGATCAGCCCTGGGATTTCTTTGGAAGGAATGATGCTAAAGCTGAAACTCCAGTACTTTTGCCACCTCATGCAAAGAGTTGACTCATTGGAAAAGACTCTGATTCTGGGAGGGTTTTGGGGCAGGAGAAGAAGGGGACGACCGAGGATGAGATGGCTGGATGGCATCACTGACTCGATGGACGTGAGTCTGAGTGAACTCCGGGAGTTGGTGATGGACAGAGAGGCCTGGCGTGCTGCGATTCATCGGGTTGCAAAGAGTCGGACACAACTGAGCGACTGAACTGAAGTGAACTGATACTTGAAATTGAAAGTGAAAGTCGCTCAGTTGTGTCTGACTCTTTGCAGACACATGGACTATACAGTCCATGGAATTCTCCAGACCAGCATTCTTGAATGGGTAGCCTTTTCCTTTTTCAGGGAATCTTCCCAACCCAGCTCTCCCGCATTATAGGTGGATTCTTTACCAGCTGAGCCACAAGGGAAGCCCAAGTAAGTATTTGCTTATTTATAATTATTTCAACTTTGCCCCAAAATATTTATTTCATTTAATGAATTGATCTTACAGTTTTAAATTTTGAAGAAATGATACATATTTCTTCATAGATATTAAATATGATGCTTACTTTGTTGATTTTAAAAAAAGATTGTCTATTTATTCATTTGCTTTTGGTTGTGTGTGCTGGGTCTTTGTTGCTGCACGGGCTTTCTCTAGTTGTGGCAAGTGTGGCCACTCTCTAGTTGCAGTGTGCAGGCTTCTCATTGAGGTGGCTTTTCTTGTTGTGGAGGAAGAATGGGCTTTCAGGCATGTGGACTTCAGTAGTTCTGGCTCTCAGGCTCTAGAACACAGACTCAGTATCTGTGGGGCATGGGCTTAATTGCTCTGAGGCATGTTGGATCTTCCTGGATCAGGGACCAAACCTATATCTCCTGGATTGGCAGGCAGATTCTTTACCACTAAGCCATCAGGGAAGCCCCTACTTTGTTGATTTTTAATCTTGATAAATAAATGCTACAGTTTGGAGCATTATTTAGTCCCCAATATTTACACCTTCTAGGATTGTTAAGTGTAATGTGGGGCAATTTGCTAAGATGCATATCTCATCATCTACAGTATCTAATAGCCACTTCATTTACTTATAAACTTATGACTTGAAAATATAGTGGTTGAAGTTAAGGTTTCCGTCCTGCAGAACAATGAAAACTATTTTATAGTAAAATGAAACTTAAAGTCCACAGTACACTGAACAAGAAAACCCAATGGTTTTCTTCTGTTCATTATCTCCTTGCTTCTTGGGTCAGGGTTTCTTAGGAGGAAAGTTGCAAACATCCCCCTGAAGGATTCCATGTCATACTCTGATCAGGATCTGATAAATTTGCACCTCTCAGCCTGTCTTGTCCTTCACCTGCTTCTTTCCACATTGCTAAATATAAAAATGGACTGAGAAACACATTTTCCTTCTAGAAATTAACTTGGAAAATTTAGGTGCAATCCTAATAATATATGCCCACTGGGTAACCACATATGTTTTTAATTTTTTGAGCCATGCGAGAATTTCAATATGTTTCTTTATGATTAGAATAACAACGACAATTTAAAGTTTTTGGAAAATCTTTAAGCTCAATAGCATTTTATTTTTCTTTTTGTTATTGGCCTTAATCTTAAAGCCAGCATTGTACTGCCATCTGCTGGGTTTTAAAAATAGATTTGATTCTGAAATTTCTCTTAGGCTCCAAGAAATAAATTGGGGAAAGTGCTTCTGTTAATAAATCTGCTAAGGTAATGCTTAATTAAGAACATTATAGACAGAGTTGCTGGATATAAATATAACCAAATTGGTCTTTTATAATTGTAATTAAAATAGATATAAGCCATTGGGAAATTCATGGATCACCTAACATCTAAAATAGGACAGGATAAGCTGAATCATTTCCAAGTGCTAAAATACTCCCATTTAAGAGAAAAAAAATTAAAAATATATTAAATAAACTTGTATATTATGACACATATGAGATATTCATCAAGAGTTCTTAATTACTGAGCCACTAATCCATAAGAGGTGTCATGTTGATAGTATTCAAAAAATTCTTGATAAAAAATAAATTAGAAAAAGGACATCACTGTAGTAACTGTCTCTTTTAAACAGTGGTTGAAGGAGTTCTAGGTATTCAGCATCTATAAGAATAGATTTGGGCATTTAACTAGAGACATTATGATTTTGTCTGATCTAATGCTTTCTATGGAAACTTCACTTACTGATGTTTCATATCTTTGTCTATTGCTTATTGAAATTTATAGATTGAACTTCAAAACCACACTGTCAAGAGATACCACTTGAAACATTTGATCTCATTAATGATTATTCATTCACTATACAAGTATTTATTTCCTATTTATTTGCATCATGGCTTTTTAAGGGATAGAAATAATAGGATGACTTTTTTATGGAGTTTGGAGTTTAGTGGGCAACTGATTCATTGGCTAGCAAATTTTGTAAATGAGGTAGAAAAAAGTGATGTGGGAGCATCAAAACTGGGCTATGCCATGGAGTATCTTCCTTCTGAGTCTGGGATTGAAAACATCTTCATATAAATTAAAATTTGAAAGATGTTTAGAAATAAATGCACAATGAAGAGAGGTATGTGAAATGTATACATGGTGATATGACAAGAGCATATTACTATAGGGAAAGCAGAGGCATCTAACTTATCTAGATGTTGGGATGCTTACTGAAACTATGGCAGGAAGGGAGTTTAGTCAAATTCTGGGGGACATTTTACAAATCATTTTAACATATTAAAATATTTTTTGTAAATAACAGTACTTAAAAATTTAACATATATATGTGATGTGACCAGTCTATGTTTCATAAAGACAATTCTGCTACCAACTGAGCAACCATTTCAACATTCAAGGTGAAAGTTGATGAGAGTTGGAACTCTTGCACTAGCAGGGGAGATGGGGATATATTTCAATTGCTATTTTACAAGTAGGATTGATGAGCTTTAGTGGCCAGATATGCTCCTGGCTGGAGGGAGGTGGAGAAAAGGATGCTCAGAATGGTAGATGCACTTTGGAGTGGTCATGAAATACCAGTGTTCATTAGTCACAATAGGCATTATCAGAGAAACAGCTGGTGGGATTAGTAAATGACTCTAGTTTGAAATATTTAGATATGAAGGTGGAAATATTACACTCTTGTTTAGATTGTACTCTTGATATCTCCATATTCTGTTGTACAAGCACCCTTCATATGTCTTGGTCCATGAATAAAGAGAATTTCCTCTAATTTAAAGCCAGAATTGAAAGAGACATGTGTACCCCAATGTTCATCACAGCACTGTTTATAATAGCCAGGACATGGAAGCAACCTAGATGTCTATCAGCAGACGAATGGATAAGAAAGCTGTGGTACATATACACAATGGAATATTACTCAGCCATTAAAAAGCATACATTTGAATCAGTTCTAATGAGGTGGATGAAACTGAAGCCTATTATACAGAGTGAAGTAAGCCAGAAAGAAAAACACTAATATAGTACACTAACGCATATATATGGAATTTAGAAAGATGGTAACGATAACCCTGTATGCAAGACAGCAAAAGAGGCACAGATGTATTGAACAGTCTTTTGGACTCTGTGGGAGAGGGAGAGGGTGGGATGATATGGGAGAATGGCATTGAAACATGTAAATTATCATATGTGGAATGAATTGCCAGTCCAGGTTCAATGCAAATAAATAGATAAAAAAAGAAAATATGAATATAGTCTTCTTATATAAAGGAAGTATGTTTTAGGATTTTATCAGATTTTATTTTTACCTAGTGTTCTGTCTCCCTCTCATATTACATACACAGGTATGATGTCCATTTCCAACAAAACCATTGGTTAAAACATTAACTGCTGCAGAAATTAGCCAGATGCCAGTTTTTAAAGTAACCTTCCATTCTTAAAACTACAGTTCTTTGACTGGACTATTTAGTTTGCCATTTCATCCATTAGTTTTTACTTTAGTACATCTCCTTTTCTTGGGAGTCTCTACTGTGATTCTTTTGAGGACTATTTAAAAAAAAAAAGTTAAGGATTTCTATTTAAGGAAATGTGTACAAAAATAATAATTGATTATGTTTATTAAAATCTGTTCAAATTTTCTAAATATTAGTTCCTGTTTTCTTGAATGGAAAAAAGATTAGCATATTTTTATATTATATGCCATTTTAATCTTCAGGATATTAATTTTTGGCATAATATGGAAACCCACCATAAATTAGTATTATTCGTAATTCTGCAAATTGAAGGCTTTATCGTCTATATTTGTATCATGAAGGATTCAGTATACACTCAAATGTGATTACTTCAGAGTAATCCACTGTCATAACACTGTTCAGTGACTTGAGGTGAGGAATCTCTTGTGTCTATTTTGTGCAGACTCTGGACTAAGCATTGTGGAGAAGAAAAAGACTGAAACCAAACCAGTTATAAGAAGTGTTACATTAGAACTGATTCAAATGACATGGATGAAACTGGAGCCGATTATACAGAGTGAAGTAAGCCAGAAAGAAAAACACCAATACAGTATACTAACACATATATATGGGATTTAGAAAGATGGTAAGGATAACCCTGTATGCAAGACAGCAAAAGAGACACAGAAGTATACAATGGACTTTTGGACTCTGAGGGAGAGGGGGAGGGTGGGATGATTTGGGAGAATGGCATTGAAACATGTATACTATCATATAAGAAACGAATCGCCAGTCTATGTTCGATACAGGATACAGGATGCTTGGGGCTGGTGCACGGGGATGATCCAGAGAGATGATATGGGGTGGGAGGTGGGAGGGGGGTTCAGGATTGGGAACTCATGTACACCCATGGTGGATTCATGTTAATGTATGGCAAAACCAATACAGTATTGTAAAGTAAAATAAAGTAAACATAAAAATTTAAAAAAATAAAAATAAAAATGTAAAAAAAAATGTGTTACATACAAGACAGTGATTTAAAAATCATATTTGGGAAATATTAGATTTTTTTTTGTAATTGAATTTTTGAAAAAAATTTTAATATAAATTTATTTATTTTAATTGGAGGTTAATTACTTTACAATATTGTATTGGTTTTGCCATACATCAACATGAATCCGCCACAGGTATACACGTGTTCCCCATCCTGAACCCCCCTCTCTCCTCCCTCCTCGTACCATCCCTATGGAGCGTTCCAGTGCACCAGCCCCAAGCATCTAGTATCATGCATCGAACCTGGACTGGAGATTCATTTCATATATATTATACATGTTTCAATGACATTCTGCCAAATCATCCCATCCTGATTTTTATTTTCCCTAAAAATAGGTGTAATAATCCTTGGTGACCAAATATGAGACAAATTAAACCCAAGATTTAATAGCTTACTTAGTAATGAAATCATAATCTGAATGCATGAATGTCTGCTTTAAGAGACCAAGTTCATTTCACTGTACTGTGTTTGGGAGATATCACTTTACAGAAATTCTCCTCTACTTTAAAAGAACAAATTTAATCATTTTAGCAAGACTGTGGCTATTCAGTTCAAATGAAATTAAAGTGGGAAAATACTTTAATGGTTCTGTTATTATTTGTGTAGGAGTGTCTTAAATTAGAGGAGAGTGCTTAGCAGTATATGTATGTTGTTTTCTCAGATGCAGAGAAAACAAATACTTGAAGTCAAAAAACATTTGGTGTTGGTTGCAGTGCCTGTGTCTGAGTCCTGGGACAATCAATTCAATTGAAGAGTATAATTCTGCCTTAAATTCTCTTGAACCAATTTCACTTTCTTTACTAAATTAGCCAGTTCTTTTCCTTCCATCCTCAAACCCCTCCACATGGTGGAACTATAGAAAATTGCATTTTGTTGAGACTGAGAAAGCCCATGATAGTTAATCTTGTTTTTCTGCAATCATTGCTTGCCCAGTAAGCAACAAAAGGCTAGAACAAGCTGTATTCTAGAAACCCTTCAAGCATATGAACAATTGCATAAAAGAGCCCCTCTTGGGCACACTGCAACAGCTAGAAATCAATCGGTATAATGCAACCTTAGTTCCCATCTCTCCCTTTACTGTTGCAAATGGGTTAGTAAAACTTTACGGTAATTGGCAACAAAGGCAGTTGAACAATAGAACATAATCCTCATGGACTTTGTACCCACTATCAAATAAAAATTCTCTTTGGCAGAATTTATAATAGTACTAACGCCAGGTATATGATGCATGCATTTGTTGATTTTTCTCAAACTCTGTCTTCCAGGCATATAAAAATGAGAATAAACTTAACATCCCTGAAAGTCATATTCATAATAAATTACTGCTTGGAAACTGTGGTTTTCAAGTTTAATTGCCTCGTTCCCCTCTATAAATCTAGAGTATCTTGCTGTGTGAGAGGAATGAATAGGAATGAATGGTGACTGGGGACTCACGGATCCAGTAAAAGAGGGAATGTAATATTTTACCGCCTACTTACATTATGAGAATTCTTCAGGATTGAGTAAGGTAGTTCAATATGGTCTCCAATAATAGGAAAGCTTTGGAAATGGAGTTTTTGAGGACAAAGAAATAATCAGATTAAAACGAACACTACTGAGTACAACAATCTTGTTTTAACCTTAGTCTAGTTTTTAAAAGATCCTTTTCAAAAAGTATACAACTTGCTTTTTTTTTGTTGTTGTTGTTGTGTCCCTCCTTTATGCCAATCATGAATTGGTATCTGTATTATTTCCTTTCTTCATGACTGCTCTTTAAGACATATATTTAAATATTTGTCTTTCAGATAATAAACACAAAGTTCAAGAACTAGGTGGCTTACCAAATATTATGTGACAGTAATGGGTGGAAATAGTTAAGGTGGATTCACCTACACACTGTCAATGTTTGAAAATTGTATGTTACTTTTTGGTCTTCATTATGATTATCAAATGTTCATGTAAAATGTGAAAGATATAAATAAATATGTACTGATTCCATTCTTACAGTTTACAAGTTAGAAAGATTTCTGTTCCAGTCTCTGGGAAAGAAAAGTGCTAGTCAAGTATTACCCTCACACTCTGTGTTCCCCTTTCACCATATCCTTTTGCCAGAAGCTGGGCTGTTAGCCGACGTTTGATCCTACCCAGCTTCTCTGGTGGTTCAGGAGATAAAGAATCCACCTGCAATGCATAATACCTGAGTTTGATCCCTGGGTCAGGAGGATCTCTGGAGAAGGAAATGGGTACCCCTTCAGTATTCTTGCCTGGAAAATCCCATGGAGAGAGGAGCCTGGTGGGCTATAGTCCACAGGGTCATAAATAGTCAGACACAACTGAGCAATGATATGTGTATGTATATAGCACGTAAAATGTCATAATACATTTGGTTTGTGGGATATTTTGGTCCATAAGACATTTGGTTCTTAAACACTTGATCCATTCCCAAAGGTCCTTAAATACAGTAAAAGGGGTCACAAAAGACTCAGACACAATTGAGTGACTAAATAATAACAAAAAGTGTCCAAGAGCATATCTGTTCCATTCAAATGGTTTGGGTTTTGCTGTTGTTTTGCCTTTTTTTTGTTGTTTTTTCATGTATTTTGGATGGGCTAGGTTTTTGCTGCGGCATGTGGGCCTTCTCCAGTTGCGGTGAGCGTGAGTGTCTCTGTCCTGCAAGTGTGCTGGCTTCTCTTGTTGCAGAGCAAGTGGGCTCTAGGGCGCATGGGTTCAGTAGTTGCAGGGCACGTGTAGTTGCCTTGCAACATGTGGAATCTTCCTGGACCAGGGATTGAACCCATGCTCCCTGCATTGGCAGGCAGATTTTTAACCTCTGCACCACCAGGGAAGTCCTTCAAATAATTTTGGACAGGACCAAATTATCAAGGACTATTTTGATGTGGGCAGATGCCTTATGGGCATTCTGGATAGGACCAAAAGTCTTGCGAGAAACTGGGCATATTGTTCAGTCACTTTTCATATTTTTGTTAGGCTTGTCTTCAAGAGAGTAAGAAGGAAAATTTGTTTTAAGTCCAAAGGTTTTTTTTGCTCTAGCACTTTTTTTCCTTCTATGTCTTTCCACATATTTCCCTTAGGGCATTTTATACACCGAAGAGGTCCTCAATAACTGTGGGTTGTATGAATTACTCAGTGAATCAATAAACAGGTAAATAGAAAACACAGCACTGACTTTGGTATTTGTTGCTGATTTTAAAGTTATAGAAATGTTTCTTAAAATATATTAAAGTTATTTAGATTTTTGATTAAATAAATTGGTCATTATTCATCCTAAAATCACTTTTTGAGAGTGTGTTGAAAGGTGATTTTAGATGCTGTAAATAGTTTTCTGCAATGCATAAGGGACAGTGGGCTGAAGAGCAGTTCCATTTTTCATCGTGTTGTGCTGTTCTCTGGACAACACCAAAATACAACCCCAGGCAGGCTTGTCCTACCATAAGAGCTCTCCATGGGTTTAGAGGTGGGATGATTTGTTTCATAAAGTATTTTGATACATCATTCACATATCACTCTGCTTTTCAAACTTCACATCTACTGTTTTATCTAGGAATTGCTAAGTCTTACCCAGAGACCACTTATAATTTCACAAATGTTCTCTCCTTGTACTATATAATATTTGATATAAATTCTAATAACATGAAAATAGCAATATTATTTTAGGAGCTGAAGAGTTATACAATATTGCCTGCATGGAGTTTACCTAAAGAGATCAGATACACATTCAGACTGTTTAACGTGAAGATTAAGTGAGGACTAGAGAAGACACTTTGGTTAAGCAGCAGATAGACAAAGGCAAAGTAGACAATTACTAAGAATCTGGAAAAATTATGACATTAAAGACACATACCAACCATACACAAAACTTAAAAATAAACTCAAAGTGGAGCAAAGATCTAAATGTAAGACCAGATATTATAAAACTCTTAGAGGAAAACATAGGCAGAATACTCTTCGAGATAAATCCAAACAAGATATTTTTTGACCCACCTCTTAAGAGTTACTTTGCCAACAAAAGTCCGTCTAGTTAAGGCTATGGTTTTTCCAGTGGTCATGTATGGATGTGAGAGTTGGACTATAAAGAAAGCTGAGCACAGAAGAATTGATGCTTTTGAACTGTGGTGTTGGAGAAGACTCTTGAAAGTCCCTTGGACTGCAAGGAGATCCAACCAGTCCATCCTAAAGGAGATCAGTTGTGGGTGTTCATTGGAAGGACTGATGCTGAAGCTGAAACTCTAATACTTTAGCCACCTGATGCAAAGAGCTGACTCATTTGAAAATACCCTGATGCTGGGAAAGTCTAAGGGCAGGAGGAGAAGGGGACGACAGAGGATGAGATGGTTGGGTGGGATCAGCGACTCTATGGACATGGGTTTGGGTGGACTCCGGGAGTTGGTGATGGACAGGGAGGCCTGGCGTGCTGCGGTTGATGAGGTTGCGAAGAGTTGGACATGACTGAGTGACTGAACTGAACTGAAAAGTAAGGAAAATAAAAATAAACGATGGGACCTAATTAAACTTAAAAGGCTTTTCACAGCAAAGGAAACCATAAACAAAAAGAAAAGACAACACTCAGAATAGGAGAAAATATTTGCATACAAAGGAACTGCCAAGGGATTAATCTCCACAATATGCAAACAGCTCATGTAGCTCAATATCAAAAGAACAACCCAATCAAAAAATGGGTGGAAGACCTAAATAGACATTTTTCCAAAGAAGACATGCAGATGGCTAAAATGCACATGAAAAAATGCTCAACCTCACTAATTGCTAGAGAAATGAAAAGCAAAACTATAATGAAGCATCTCCTCATACTGGGTCAGAATGGCCATCATCAAAAATTCTACAAACAACAAATGCTGGAGAGGGTATGGAGAAAAGGGAACTCTTACACTGTTGGTGGGATTGTAAACTGGTACAGCTACTCTAGAGAACGGAATAGAGGTTCTGCAAAAAACTGAAAGTGGAGCTACCACATGACCCAACAGTCCCACTCCTGAGTATGACCAAAGAAAACTATAATTCAAAAAGACGCACGCACCCAGCACTCATTGCAGCACTGTTTACAATAGCCAGGACATGGAAGCAAGCTAAATGTCCATCAACAGAGGACTGGATAAAGGGGATGTGGTACCTATATACGATGGAATATTGCTCAACCATAAAAAGGAATGAAATAGGGCCATTTGCAGAAACTTGGACAGCCCTAGAGACTATCATACAGAATGAAGTAAATCAGGAAGAGAAAAACAAATATTATACAAGATTGCTTACTTGTGAAATCTAGAAAAATGGTACACATGGATGTATTGGCAAAGCAGAAATAGAGACACAGATGTAGAGAACAGGCTTAAGTTTGTTAACAAACTTAACAAACTGAGAGCAGAATGTGGGTAGGATGAATTGGGAGATTGGAATTGAAATAGGTACACTGTTATGTATAAAAAAAGATAACAAATGAGAACCTACCAGATAACACAGGGAACTACTGTTCTACTCAATGCTCTAGTCACCTACTCTTTGCTCAGTGGTGACCTAATTGGAAGGAAATCTAAAAAAAAGTATATATGTATATGTATAAGTGATTAACTTTGTTGTACAGTAGAAACTAACACAACATTTAAAGCAACTGTACTCCAATGAAAATTTAAAAACAAATACATGCCATGTGTTGGTATAAAGCAGTCACTTAATGAAAAACTGTTGAATGAATGAATTCAAGACAACTTTGGTACTGATTTGGTAACCATACCATGTTAAAAGGAGAGAGCAAGTAAGTGTTACTTGTATTCAGAGAGAATAGTTAGAGAAAAAAGTCCCTCACACCTGATGAAACCTATATCCTTTTTGGAAAACATTTTGATCCTACTCTTGGCACACTTAGCAAAAGATAATAACCATGATTCTAATAGATGGAGGACTGGAGTAAGATTAGATAATACAGGCATTAATTAACCTCAAATATGTTGTTGCCTTTTGGTAAAAACTTAGGCTAACTATAAACTTTCATGCTTTACTTTTCTTATCTATAATAAGGGTATTGTTAACTGCTGTTTATCAGATAATTCTCAGAAGTCCAAAATGAAACATAACGAAAACTTTTTTAAAAACAAGAGAAATTATATTATTAAAACTGACCTGGGGTTGCCAGAGGAATGCTGGTTGTTAGCTTTTCTGTAAAAATAAATAACATACATAAAAATTACATTTTTAAACCGATTATTAGCAATTCCTCATTTAATATTTTATGTGAGAGTTTTTAAAATTACAATGAATTATTCCCTGGTGGCTCAGATGGTAAAGTGTCTGCCTGCAATGCGGAGACCTGGGTTCGATCCCTGGGTTGGGAAGATCTCCTGGAGAAGGAAATGGCAACCCACTCCAGTACTCTTGCCTGGAGAATCCCATGGACGGAGGAGCCTGGTAGGCTACAGTCCATGGGGTCGCAAAGAGTCGGACACGACTGAGCGACTTCACTTTCACTTCACTATTAATGTTCATTAACTTAATATATCATTTGTATCTGGATCTAAAAAACAAATCTTTTATGTTTTTTATTGATTTTGAGAGTTGTATAGCAGAAGTTTTTAGATGTGTTCACTTTTTTAAGGAAAAAAGATTTTTTCAATAATTAACTAATATAAGAATTCACTTATTTCATAATGGCTGTAGACATAAATGTTCTAGATTAATCTGATGCTATTTGAAATAGGAGCTTGAGATATGCTTAAACTATTGGCCTTGGAGTCCAGAGAATTACTTTTAATTCCCGACTTTGATAAATTTAAACTGTGTGACTCTGGGCACTTTCTTTATTACTTATGTATTTTTAAGTAGAAAAAGTATTACATCTCTACAAAATCATTCTGAGAATTAAATAAGATAATGTTTGTAAAATACAGTACCTAAAAAATATTTTTAAAGTATTATAAAAGTGTTCATGATTACAAGTGATATAAAAAGTAATATGGTTATAGTTTTATAACAATTTACTGTTTAAAAGCACTTGTTTATGAATTTGATGTTTGGGATGACTTTTAACATTTTTAGAAAACTTTTATTATTCACAATTTATGGGAAACAGATTTTCAGAAGGTGAAATGCTCAGTGATTCTGATAGTTGGCAGAGACAGGATTAGTGTTCAGATATTTTAACTTCAATTTGAATAAGATTTCTACAACAAAATGATTTTACATTTTAAAATAACTCAGGTTAATTTTAAAATGATAATTTCTCAAAGCTCTCTTTTGAGAATCAGTATGATCTTGATAAGACAATGTGAAGTCCTCAATTTTATGAGCAGCAGTGACCAATTGTTGTTAGAAAGAGAGAGTGAAGAAAATGCTGGAATGGAGCATAGTTAATATTAAACTTGAGATTGTCCTTTCCAAACAGTACAATACATTTTGAAAGTTATCATTTCATTATCTTTAAAACTCCTTTCCCTCATTCCTAGTGACCTTAGCAATGTCAGGGCTTCATTACCAAGGCTGCATAATCAGAGTCATATTTTGAGATCACACACACATATTCACACACATCATATATGTGTACATATGTATATAGAGTTTAAAATATGAAAGGACAATTGCAATTTGAAATGCATATCCTGCATATAGACCTAAGCATTATGAATCCTGCATACTATGAACTACATTATTCCAGGCCAAATGTATACTTTTTACATTTTTAAATGAAGACTAAATACCTCATTTAGAAAGAGCCACCAGAAAAAAATAGAATCCTTGCTTAATGTCATAAAGTTTTATGGTCACCAAGTTATATATTTTAAAATGTCATTAAGTACTGACCTGACGTTGTTGCAGGACTTATCGTAGAGAAATTCTCCAAAGGGGCTGGAATAAAGTTGGTTTAAATATAGTGTTTAGAGTATTACAAAACATCAAGTGCAGTTCAAATAGTTATCCAAAGGGCGTCTGATCTAGAGTTTCCATTTCATCCTTTCTTACCCTGAATGTTCCTATTTATTTAATTATTTGATTATGATACATTCAATGAATTTTCAGAATCTTTATATAGTCTTTCTATAAAATTTACATATATAGAATGTTTCCTTTATTTTACCCATTTAAGAAGGATATCCACTTATTCATCAAAGTTATATAGAATAATTTTTATTTAAGAGAGATAATCTAATACCCCCAATCTTGTGGGACCTAGAATCAATGGTTTTGCATGAAACAAATGGATGCCAAAATAATCTGGCACATGATAATATCTATTGAGAACTAAGAACTGTTTAAGCATAAAGTGATTTTCACTTAAAAGATAAAAATAGCTATTTTCTTCACCATTTAACATGTTTAATATTTTTAAAGACACCATGACAGCTATGTTAAAAATAGAGGAAAGCAAACCATATCTTCTGAGAAGCCCTGATCTAATGAATTTGCTTTTATTCAAAACAATATTTATAGTAAGTGGGCTAAGAGGTAGGTCTTCTTCTACTAACTAGATGGTTTATTGCATTATTTCTTCATTACTGCATTGTCTTCTTTGTAAAAGACCTGTAACAGTTTCATAAATATGTGGTAGATTATTAATGAAGAAGATAAAATCAACTTTATAAGAATTTTTCTTAAAGAAGATAATATCTTAATTTTTCCTTGTGTCTGGCTTGACAGTTTACTGTATAAAAATCGTGGTATTATTAACCAATTTTAAAATGTAACAAACTTGAAAATTGACATGATGCAAATAAATATTAAAATGAAATACCAGGCCCATCTGTATCCAAAATCACTTCTCTGTAAACCTTCAGCTAAATATGCTTTTGAATTCAGAAATTTTTAGATGTTAGAAAGCTCATCAATATATAAGTATCCACTTATATGCACACTCTAAGTAGCCTATTGCCAGTTCAAATAGTTTTACTTCAGCATAAGTCAGGATCAATTTGCTCTTAAGCAAATATATAAAGACATGAGTGCTTTGTTTCTTTGATTTTGTAATAGTAGATATAAAATTGCAGACCTCTAGCTGCTTTTTTTTTACAGCAAGGGCTCATCAAGCACAGTTTACTTTTATCCAGTTTCCTGCTTTATCCTGCTATGCCTGTTTAGTGAGACGGCAACTCAAGTTCTTAAGTGCTTCCTCTACTAATGGTTTGGTCTCCTCTGGCACACCTGCTGGAGCAGAGACTATTTTGTTTTTTTGTCTAATTCAAATGGGCTGAAAAATGCTACTAACTATTATTAGCTAGAACAAGTGTTTTTTATATCAACACATTTACCCCTGAAACCAATGCTACTAAACACTATCTTTACTAGTCCCATTTTCCAGAAGAGATAACAAACATACAGAAAACTTTGGTAAATTGCCTTAAATAATGCAGCTATTTAGAGGTAGATTAAGTATTCTAGGGGCTTCCCAGGTGGTGAAGTGGTAAAGAATCCGCCTGCCAATGTAGGAGGTTAAAGAGACTCAGATTCAAACCCTGGGCCAGGAAGGTACCCTAGAGAAGGAAATGGCAACCTACTCCAATACTCTTGCCTGGAAAATTCCATAGACAGAGGAACCGGGTGGGCTACAGTCAATCCATGGTGTTGCAAGAGTCAGACACGACTTGGTGACTAAACAACAACAATATGACTATCAGAAAGTAATGTGTCACTTTCAGATGGAGGGTTCCTGGAAAATCAGTGTTGTGCTTGGCCAGTGCCAAAAGTGTGACTAGGCCCACAAACACTTATGCATGCCAATATTTTCAGAACTTCTTTGGTATTAGATATTTTACAAAGATTTTCACATTGGCATTTTTTTTTTCTAATTTATTTTCTCCATATTTCACTATCCTTATGTAAATGTATTACTCATGCAATAAGACAGGTTCCTAAAAGTCCAGGGTGATCCCACTGCTCCTTTGGTACATAGAATTTTAATTTCATGGCTTATTGATTCAAAGTATCAAATAAGGTTTACAGATACCTGCGATATCAATGCTGTTCAAGTCAATGTGGAAAGTGACCAGTTGGCTGGATTTATTTGCTTCAATGCCTTGAATCAGTTCTTCTTTTACATTTTTATCTGACACCCACTGGACAAAGAGAAGGTCAAATATGACTATAATGCTGCCATTTCTGCAAAGCAAAAAGTGACATAAGAGAAAAAACTCAGCCCTCTTCAAATGATTTGTGTTTGACTCTCTATGGTCATCACCTTGTTAATCCTATCACACTTGTACAAGGAAGGTCATGTCAAGTGTTATCTTTATTTCACAGGTGGAAGAAAGAGAACTTTAACAATGACTGTTTCTACAAGAGCACAAGATATATCCAGAATTAGAACCCATTTTTTTCTCAGTTCCACAGTAGCACACTAATCCCTAGGCCAAACCACAGTCACTTGTGTCAAATTAAACAAAATCACATGATATCATGACATTTATTTCTATTGTACTGTTTGAAAAAATGATTTGTAATTGCATTTTTTATTTTCACAGATGATTTCTAAGTAGGAATAAGTCTAAAGTAGTTACACTGATTTCAGAAAAAAATATTTTCTATGTAGTTTACAAAGGCCTGATAGCAAGCTTATAACAACTGTTAATAAATTATATCTTCTTTTTCTTCTTCATTCTTAATATAAAATGTTGAAATATGTCCTGACTTCAAAGAGCAGAAAGAAGACCAGCATATGTGGGTTACTGGGAAGTTGTGGGCTATACTGTCATTGTCAAGAGTTGGGATTATGTTGGCTATTCATCTCTGACCATGATGTTAGAGTTCAGTTACATGACCCAAGTCATCATCTCTTCTCTCCTCCTCTGAAACCTGCATTTTTAAAGTTTTCCTCACTGGTAATTTGTTTACAGTTTAAAGAATCAAAAAATGAATACATGTTTGGCCCAGTGGAAATGCTACAGAGATTTTTGCTCTCTGGCCTATGTTTCTACGTTGCTACTATGTTTTTAAGGGCTTTCCCGGTGGCTCAGTGGTGAAGAATCCACTAGCAACGCAGAGCCTCGGATTCGATCGTTGGGTCAAGAAGATACCCTGGAGGCGGGCATGGCAGCCCACTCCAGTATTCTTGTCTGGAGAATCTCATGGACAGAGGAGCCTGGTGGCAGAGTTCATAGGGTTGCAAAAGGGTTGGACACGGCTGAAGTGAATGAGCAGGAACAATGTGCTTTTAGGATACAACTGTTTCGAAAACGAACTTTAGCTCTGGTCTTCATTCTGTATGCTTCAGTAAGCTAGGGCTGCTCAGGGTTTACTTGGATCCTTAAGAGGCAGACTAACAGCCTTCTCTGGTGGTACAATGAATAAGAAAATGTCTGCTAATGCAGGGATGTTTCTCAGGTTTGATTTCTGGTCTGGGAAGATTCTACCTGTTGCAGGGCAACTAAGACCTGAGCACGTCAACTATGGAAGCCAGCAAGCATAAAGTGAGAGCCGCAACAAGAAGCCACCAAAATGAGAAGCCTGCATGCCACAACTAAAAATAAATAAAAGCAAAAATGCAACAAAAATAATAAATTAATAAAATAAATAAAAATAGCAAATAAATATAATTAAAAATAACAAAATAATATAATAATATAACAATAATAAAATAAATGGTAATCAACAAAAATAATAAATAAAATAAGTAAAACCAAAGTGCAACCAAAAATATATAAATATCCATTAAAGAGAATGGACTCTTAAAAAAAAAAAAAGGCAGACTAAAGAACCGAATTTTTCATGATATGTTTGCTATTTCTGAAATTTAGTTTACATTCATATCTGTAAGTTAATTAGTTTCTTGAAGGGCTTCATCAACTCCTGAAGTGTTCTTTAAGTATCTGTATGTATACATGTCTTGGTAGCGCCTACAATATATATATAGGTATTCTTTGTTTTTCCTCTCCAAGACTAAATACAGGATCAAAATGTCCCTGAAAGATCACAGTAGATCACCATTTCCCCTAGGTAGGATATTCCTTTTTAGTTTCTGTGCTACTATTCAAGTTCAGAGTTTAGAAGTAATTCCTCTCTATGTAGCTAGTTTTCCATGATTAATGTGAACAGACTGATCAATAATTGCACATTTCTCCTCTATTAAGAATAGAATTTTAAAATGTTAGAATGTTTAACTTTCCAATCATTTGATTAAATAAAATTATCCAAATCTTTTAAATGGCAAGGCAACTTAGTAACTATTTACTAAGTAACAATGTCGCAAATTCACCCACACATGTAATCACCTGCTATCCATGATAAAAGTAGATTTCATCACAGACACTGTTTTTACATACTCCTCCACACTTGTGAATTTTTCTGTGCTGGTCAGTCTCTCTTTTTATTGGAGAATAACGCTCCATTTTCATATAACTTCTGCAACCATTGCTCATGTCAATGATAGTCTTATTCATGAGCATGTAACTAGGACCTGGCCAATGGAATATGAGGTAAAACTGATTGGAAACTTCTAGGAAATGTTTCCATATTTAATGTAATAAAGGCTCATAGTGGACTACTACTCTGTTGTTGATTATTATTATGTCTACATGTAATTGCTGGAACTGTAGCACCTATTGTGGAACCATGAGGCAAGTTATGATTGTCAAGCTACAGATAGCATAATAAAGGATTGAAAACACATACATTTTTGATTGTGTCACAATCATTGTATCACTGAATTAACTTCTTCTGAAACCTACAGATTTCTTGTGATGTTACATGATAATCACTTTTGTTTAGGGTACTTTCAGCCATGTGTTCTCTTAAGTGCTATTTTAAAAATCCTAACAGGCATATAACTCTCAGGTTTCATGATATATTTATTTAAACAGAAGCTTGAGTAAAGGAAAATGACTCTAGTATTTTTCACCTGATGTTGGCCAACACTAATTTTAGCAATAAGGAGACTGAAACTTAGAATCATATGTGTAATTGTGCCTGGAGTTATGTAGCTTACTAGTACCAGATAGAGGAATAAAACCCAGAAACTCTGTGTCCCAGATGTGTTTTGATATAGTTCTGATTCCCCACCCCTCTGCACTGCTATTAACACCATTATGAACTATTTATCAATACAGAAGACAATATAATACATTTGCCTAGATGCAGGTCCAGGTTTTTATTATCTTGCGTAGTTACCAGAACTTTATATCCAAAGAGATGGGGAAAATGGTTGGTTGGAATTGGGATGGTGAATGGATAGTTTATTGCCTTCACACTTTTGGGAAACAGAATCTTCCCTCCTCTTTTTCTCTCCCTCTCTCCCTCCTCTCCTGCTCCTCTAATAGCTCTTCATCTTTTTCTTTTTCTTCTCACTCTTTCTCCATCTTTTCCTCCTCACTCTTTCTCCATCTTTTCCTCCTCTTCTTCCTTCTCTTTTTCCTTGTCTCCTTACCAATCTTTATCCCAGACTTCTTAAATGAAGTGTTAAATGTGGTTAAAATAAAGTGAGAGTGAACAATGTCCGTCTTCAATTCATCATTGCCAACTCATCCTTGGTTGCCCAGCATATAGTTTTAATTCTGATCAAAATAGATTTTTTCTGTTTATGTAACTTTCACAGATTTAATTTCACTTACCACTTCCTTTTATTTTATTTGAATTAGGGAGTAGAAGAGGTAAGGTAATTTTGGCAGAGAGCATACAAATCTGGAATTTTCTTTCACTGAATTGAAAGTAACTGGATTAGTTTATTCTCAGGCATAAAACATCTTTGCATGAAAGATGTGGGGATTTTTTGGTTGTGAATTATAGATTGCATTTAATAATTCATTTACAAGGACAGGAGTTACATATTCTATAGCTACACACAATTGCATTCTTTAAAATTTGTTTCTTATTCAATATAAATATTGAGAAAAGAAAGATATACAGTAGAAATCAGGTAAACCATAATAAACATGTATGCTTCACCTAATAATAAAGTTAAAGCTGTTATATGGTTTAGTAATCATCTCTATCACAGCTGTGAGATTGAATTTATTTATTAAGAAAATGAGAATTCTTCCTTTAGAAAACAAACGAACAAAAAGAAACAATGACCACTTTCATTTCAAAGCCCTTTTTTAGTGGAATATCTGAGTTCATCCTTTTTTTTTAAAAAAAAAAAAAAGATAAATCCTATCATTATACAGAAAGCTTGTGTGCCATAAATCAAACGTTTCTTATCTCTTATTTTCCTTAATGATATTGATAACCTCTAGGATTGCTGAGTAAACAAAAGTCTTTCCTTTCCTAACTTGATGACTTATCTGTGCTCAAAGGGCAAAATAAGCTTCCTATTGCTACAAAGGGTAAACAGCACTTTATTAAAAGAATTAACTCTTAAATGCTCTTTGAGTCAAAGCATTTTCCACAAAGCAGAGTAATAAAAGGCTTCCCAGACATGGGTAGACCATTTGCTTGTCTTGCAGAATAGCTCAACACACACACATACACACATGTACACAAAACTTAATGGTGGAGGAAAGAGTTGATATTAAATAATATTTTTAAAAGGAAGAAAAGATAGATTAATGACTAAGTGTAATATTCTGAGTGTTATAATTTGACCATATACACATGCATAAAGTGTGTGTTTCATTAAATTCAGTAATAAAAAATGAAATAGCCATTTTTAAGAATTTTTAGATGTATTTTTCAGAGTTGATATGGCTACTGTTAGTTGAGAAGTCAGTTATTTCTGTTTCTTGATTTTATCAATCAGTTTAAAGTAAAAATAATTTATAAAAGCAGTTAAGAGTCTGCCACTTATTTCTATAGGCTTCTCTGATGGCTCAGGTGGTAAAGAATCTGCCTAATGGAGACCCGGGTTCGATCCCTGGGTTGGGAAGATCCCCTGGTGAAGTGAATGGCAACTCACTGCAGTATTCTTGCCTGGAGAGTCCCATGGACAGAGGAGCCTGGTAGGCTACACTCCACAGGGTAGTAAAGAGTTGGGCATGACTGAGAAACTAATACTTTCACTTTTTTCTGTAACTGGAATATGTCATTTTATTTCATATTAGTTAAAGTAAACCTAAATGTTTGCTTGTTACTTTCTTTCCTGCTTCTAAATTTCTTTTCTCCTCCTTTTCTTCTCAGTCTCCCAAAGCACCTACCTGTAATTTATCTTACAGACATTTTCATGAAATTCCTTTGCGTTGCATCTTTTAAAAACTCACTCACTTCTGATTTAAAAGTAGTTCAGCTACAACTAGGTGAAAGTTTCTCTATACTGATGAAGTATATTATTTGAGAATTGCTATAAAATATGTATCAAGGTTTAGGCACTATATTGGTCTCCTAGGTAGTTTAAAGGAAGGGAAGGAAATAATTCCTCAGCTCAAATAATTTACAGTTTCAAATATAGTGATTTTACTATCTAGAGAAATGTAAGGTTACTTAATAAATATCAAAGAAAATGCTAGGGTTTTGATAAACTACCAGACCTTATATAAAAGTCTGTATTCAGCAAATTTTCCCAGTTGAGTAAAAACAAAGTTATCCAGCAAGTTGTAAGCAAGAGAAGACAAATAGTTCCATTAGGAAAACTATCCTAATAAACTCTGCACTACATACTGTGCTTAGCATGGATTTCACTGGGCAGAGCCTTATGAAAGTGAGGAAGAACATGGGATTCTGCTCCTTAAAAGCGATAGTTGCTCAGTCGTGTCTGACTTTTTGTGACCCCATGGAATTCTCCAGGCAAGAACACTGGAATGGGTAGCCAGTCTCCTCTCCAGGGGAATCTGTGCCAAACCTTTAAGAACTAAATATTAATTGAAGCTTTAATGCAGATCTCCACACTCAGTCCTCTCTAAAACTGGAAAAGAGAAATCAGTTCCACTTACTCTAAATAGATAATTAACTTAAAGTGAAATAAAATCTTGCATTCATGGCTTTACCTACACAGAATAAATACTGAATAAATATTTTAAAACAATATTTTGAGTAAAATACACAAACAAAAAACACCAGTAAATCTTTCCTGAGAGGCCACATGTCTCCTTCTAGCCCTGAAACTAAGTTATGAAAGAGGTTATTAGAGATCATAAACCCTGGAAAACAGGAGTCAAAGCCTGTGTTGTGGACAGGAATGAAGACAGCAGATGGGGTGGAGTTGACTGGTTACTGAGACTAAGATATCATGAATATGCTATCTGGGATAAAGAATGATATAGATAAATAGATAAGCAGGTGAAAATAGTCTTTTTTTTTTTTTTGTATTTGGTAAAATAAAGCTTTGTGCTTTTGTTCATTTTGTTCCAACAAGAAATGGCAAGGACTAACATTTCCTTCTGCCCATTAACTAATTTGACCTTCTGTCATTGTTCTTCTAAGTATAATCTCTTTTTCTTTGACTTGACCTATCTCTGTTTGGTCCCTGTGAACCAAAGGACTGTTATACAAATGTCAGGACTGTTGTGAAGACCATGTAACAAGTATCTTTGGTGGTAGACTCTCTGGTTTAATTGTTTCTGATCTGAGATAGATTGCGTGAGTGCTCAGTCATGTCTGACTCTTTGAGGCCCTGTGGACTGTAGCCTGTCGGGCTCCCCTGTGCATGGAATTATCCCAGAAAGAATACTGGAGTGGGTTGTCATTTCCTCCTCCATGGAATCTTTCCCACTCAGGGATCAAATTCGCATGTCCTGAGGCTCCTGCAATGGCAGGCAGATTCTTTACTGAGCCACTGGGGAAGCTTAGAAATAAATAAATTAATAAATTAATTAATAAAATAAAGTGATGCTCTTTGTATTCTCCAATGACCTGGAATCCCCTGTGGCTTCCATTGGATATAAGTTAACTGTCAGATTCCTAGACATCTGCATAAAATCAACCTCATTCTTCATGTGTCTCTGAAAGATTTTGTACTCATGTGAAGGAAATATGTTAATATGAGATCAATTATCTAGCATTGTTATTTTCTACCAATATAAAAGTCTATACTGTGCCACTTTTCTCAACCCTCCCAGAAAATGTTGAAAATTTAAAATATTACATTTTCTCCTAAAAATTGTGATGCTCTTTTTACAAATATTAGCAAAGAGATTACTATCTTGTGATTCTCTGCTTTCTATTTATATATAAATTTTGAGCTATACTCACTCAAATCGTAAAACTCTTGAGTTTTTATATTCATTTTTCAGATTACTTGATTGAAAGATATCATCTATCTGAAAGAAAGTTAAAAAGACATTAAATTCAATATTTTATTTATTAAGTAAAACAGTAAACAAATTTAAACAAAATAATTTTTATATTCTTAGAACTATTTTGGGGTACTTTCCTTCTCTGTGATAATACATTTCATATATTTAAGTATCCTAAGCAATTATATTTATTGGCTGATACTTTTAAAAGAGAATAAGATCTATGTGGGTTTCCCTGGCGGCTTTACTCGTAAAGAATCTGCTAGCAATGTAGGAGACCTGGGTTCGATCCCTGGGTTGGGAAGATTTCTGGAGAAGGGAACAGCTACCCACTCCAGTATTCTAGCCTGGAGAATTCCACGGACAGAGGAGCCTGACAGGCTACAGTCCATGGGGTCACAAAGGGTCAGACATGACTGAGTGACTTTCACTTTTATTTTCAAGATCCATGTATCTTTAGCAAGTAGTTAGTGAAATTATGTTATGAAATTTTAACATAAAGAGAGAAAGAGAAAAAGTCTCCTACCATTTGTTGAATGTCAAAAGCAAGAACTTTGAAGTCCACTGAGAGTTTGTCTTGCAAATGAGGATTATAAGTAGCTCCAGATATTATTTTCAATGTCCCTCTGGCTTCATGACTTTTTCCAAATGCTGCATCTAGATGAATTTATAAGAAACAAAACTGAAAATGTGAATGATGAGTAAGAAAACATGCACATTCTGGTTAAGACACAGAAGCAAAGCTCTTACTTGATATGTTGACTCTGGAGTTCTTGCTTTTTCTTTTTAGTATTCCTGTTTCATCATCAGCTGCTTTTATCTTTTAATTTTTTTCTTAGCTATCTAGTTGTTTTAAAAGATTGAAAATTAAAACTTCATCTCTGTCCCATTATAATTTTTTTTCTTTTTTTTGAAAGCTAACCAATTCTGCAAACTTCCAAGTTTTGTTTTGTTTTTGTTTGTTATTGAGATTCGTGTTGGAAGATACAGGAATAATCAACTTCCACCAATTATGGGAACTGATTCAGGGAAACATGGTGAGAAACACACCATTAAAAGTTTTGTAGTTTCTTTCAGATACTTCTTGAACACCTAACATCAAGGGATACTGCTGGTTTTCTACATCTGGATTGCTGTGAGGATTTCAGTGTGTGCATTACTTTGAAGCATAGCTTTGAAACTACTTCTTTAATTCTAATAATTATAAATTTGACATGTATAACCTTTTGCCATTAGATGGGGACAGTCAATATTGGAGAAGTTTTCGACAATGCTGCAGAAAATATTATCTCAGCATGAAAAATATATTTAAAAAAGCTAACAATTTGGGTAGGGGCATGGGAAATAAAATATGCCATTAAGTCCAATACAATACTATTATGTGATTATTTTCCTTGAATGTATGTTCAAAACAAATTGCTTCAGATGAAGCTCATATAATGATGAGATCATTAATAAATGTGCTAATAATGATGCATTGACCTGATATGAGAAGATGCTATTTCTCTTCTTCTTTTTTTTTATTTTTTCAGCTGGGGAAATTGGGGCTTAGACTCACTAAGAAAAATTTTCAGTGTTATAAAAGTGACAGATATGTAATTTGGGCAAAAGATTCACTTCAGTTCAGTCGCTCAGTCATGTCCGACTCTTTGCGACCCCTTGAATCGCAGCACGCCAGGCCTCCCTGTCCATCAACAACTCCTGGAGTTCACTCAGACTCACGTCCATCGAGTCAGTGATGCCATCCAGCCATCTCATCCTCTGTCATCCCCTTCTCCTCCTGCCCCCAATCCCTCCCAGCATCAGAGTCTTTCCCAATGAGTCAACTCTTCGTATGAGGTGGCCAAAGTACTGGAGTTTCAGCTTTAGCATCATTCCTTCCAAAGAAATCCCAGGGCTGATCTTCAGAATGGACTGGTTGGATCTCCTTGCAGTCCAAGGGACTCTCAAGAGTCTTCTCCAACACCACAGTTCAAAAGCATCAATTCTTTGGCACTCAGCTTTCTTCACAATCCAACTCTCACATCCATACATGACCACTGGAAAAACCATAACCTTGACTAGATGGACCTTATCGGCAAAGTAATGTCTCTGCTTTTGAATATGCTATCTAGGTTGGTCATAACTTTTCTTCCGGAGTAAGCGTCTTTTAATTTCATGGCTGCAGTCACCATCTGCAGTGATTTTGGAGCCCCAAAAAATAAAGTCTGACACTGTTTCCTCTGTTTCCCCATCTATTTCCCATGAAGTGATGGGACCGGATGCCATGATCTTCGTTTTTTGAATGTTGAGCTTTAAGCCAACTTTTTCACTCTCCTCTTTCACTTTCATCAAGAGGCTTTTTAGTTCCTCTTCACTTTCTGCCGTAAGGGTGGTGTCATCTGCAAAGGACTGACTGACTTCAAACCTCACGATCTGTCATGCTGTGCTGTGCTTAGTTGCTCAGTCATGTCTGACTCTTTGCAACCCCATGTCGACTGTAACCTGGAAGGCTCCTCTGTCCATGGGGATTCTCCAGGCAAGAATGCCTTTCCCTTCTCCAGGGGGTCTTCTTGACCCAGGGATAGAACCCAGGTCTCCCATATTGTATGCTGCTGCTGCTAATATTGACACAAATCTCTTAGTTCAGAAGAAACTTTAGAATTAATATTTTAAACAATACTCAGAATAATATGTAGATTTGTGTATCTAAAATACAAGGAAAGACTGAGGAACTGTCATGGATTGCCAGAGACTGAAGAAACATGGAAACTAAATACAGTGTACACCCGTGGTGGATTCATGTCAATGTATGGCAAAACCAATACAGAACTGTAAAGTAAAATAAAAAATAAATTAATTAATTAAAAAAAATTAAAATTAAAATTAAAATTAAAATAAATAAATAAATAAATACAACGTAGGAAACTGTACTGAATCTTGAACAAGAAAAGCCATTAGTGGAAAACTGGTGAAATTTGAATAGAATGTTTAGTTAATAGTATTGTAACAATTTTATTAATTTCTTAGTTGTGATAGCTGTATATGTATATACTAGATACTGACATTAGGGGAACTTGTATGAATGTTATAAAATAATTCTACAATTTTTATAAATGTTTGAAATCTAAAGTGATTTCCAGTAAGAGTGTTAAGTATATCCAAGTGTATAGTATGAAATACATTAAAGTAAGTGTAAAGTAAACTAAAGATTGAAGGCAAAATGAGAAAAGGGCAGCAGAGGATGGGTTTTAGAAAGCATCACTGACTCAATGCACATGAACTTGAGCAAGTTCTGGAGACAGTGGAGAACAGGGAAGCCTGGCATGCTATAGTCCATGGGGTCTCAAAGAGTACAACAGGCTTAGCGACTGAAGAACAACAAATATTAAAGTATGTATTGAAAGTGTGTCTTACATCCTGTGGTGTAGTGTTATAGTTTTATTTCAAATCTCTTCTTATATTCAGTTGTTCATGATTAAATCACACTAGCTTTTAAAAGTAATTTTTTTTTTTTTCCTGGTAAAAACTAACTTTTGTATTTTCATCAAGTATGAAACATTCCAACAGACTTCCAAATGATTACATGTCCTTGAAGGTATTCACAGGGCATTTAACACCAAAGTGGTCACTTTTCTAAAAGGCTCAGGGAACTTCTAAACTTTATTTAGTTTTATACTCACAAGCCTTCCTTCTCTTTGTGTATAGCTATAGGAGAAGGCAATGGCAGCCCACTCCAGTAATCTTGCCTGGAAAATCCCATGGACGGAGGAGCCTGGAAGGCTGCAATCCATGGGGTCTCTAAGAGTTGGACACAACTGAGTGACTTCACTTTCACTTTTCACTTTCATGCATTGGAGAAGGAAATGGCAGCCCACTCCAGTGTTCTTGCCTGGAGAATCCCAGGGACGGGGGAGCCTGGTGGGCTGCCGTCTATGGGGTTGCACAGAGTCAGACACGACTGAAGTGACTTAGCATAGTAGTAATATAAACCATGGATTATATTAGAATTCTTTTATAAAACTATAAATCATGTTTATTATTTCTAATTTAAACTTATTTGCTAAGGGAAAAGAACTAACTCAAATGTTGAGAATTTTCTCAGTAAAACCAAAATCACTACCATTAAATGGTTTTAAAGGAATTAATATACCATATAATTCATCATTTTATAAAAATGTGAAAATTTTCTCAGAAAAAATAAATCCAATATTCAAGGTTTTTGCTATGCTAACATTTAAAAAAAATCATATAAATGAATGAATGGTAGAGTGCACATTCTCCAGTTAGAGTATCTAGTTTGTACTACCCGGCAATGCTCCAAATTGAAACAAGTTACCTAAATTCTGCCTCTGGTTTTTCACTTGTAAAATGGGCATAACAATAGCAACTAACTCATAGGTTTGTTGTAACAAGAGAATACATTTGTAGAGCTTTTAAAAGCAGCTGGTACAGGTAATTTGGACTTCCTGGCTGGCTCAGATGGTAAAGAATCTGCCTGAAATGCAGGAGATCTGGATTTGATCCCTGGGTTAGGAAGATCCCTTGGAGAAAGGAATGACTACCGACTCCAGCATTCTTCCCTGGAGAATTCCATGGGCAGAGGAGACTGGTGGGCTACAGTCCATGGGGTCACAAAGAGTTGGACATGACTGGGTGATTTTCACAACACAGGTCATTTAGCTCTAAAGAAGAGTTTCTTTTTCTTATTTATTTATTTTTTCTGTTAATCACAAATTGCTGCTCAGGCACCTTGAGATGTTTATAAATCCACAATCATACCAAGGGTCCCTTATATTGTTATAATTAAAATTGATGTACTAATAAGAATGAAGATATAATTCTCTAGAAATAAGCAATATTTTTTCTTTTAATTGGCCTATTTAGCCACTTCTATAGTCAACAAGGTTTGAATGTGTTTATGATTTAAATTCCATTAGAATAGACCCGAAGACTATGAACCTACTTTGTTATATGTTGAAACTGAGAATCTAATCATTTTTAAATTTTAAATACTTAGTCCCATATTCAAATTCTGAATTAAATTCAAAATTATATACCAACTTAAAAAATTCCTATGATGTGAACTAAGGTGAAGCATCTGGATGCAATAAAAATACCTTGCCAGGAAATCAGTCACAGCAATGGATATAAAATGCTGGCAGGATTCTGGAGACTGAAGTATATATATTCACTTATGAGCACTTTCTGTAGCCAACCTTATGTAACTTACCTTTTTCTGATCCTTGGATTGACAGCCAGGACACTGCAATTAATCCAGCACAGAGTGCCACCAATATGACAAAGAGAGCTGCAAACATGACTTCATAGGTGGTGAGAGAATGGCGCCTTGATGGTACACTTCGCTTTGACCCCATTTTTGGTTTTTGAAGGTTTGCTCCCCTAAGGACTCTGGAAGAGCACAGAAGCTTGCAGCAATTGAAGAGCAGAAACTCTCTAGTTTTCCAAGAAGTTTTGTCAAACAACAAATCTACATTAGTCTTACTAGTCAGTGTATATAAGTGTGTATGCCCCTTTGGCAGCATTACATCTCTATACATTAACTAGCTTTAATCTTTAAGAAGTTAATCTTTAATAAGATATTAGTGAGTACAGAGGTGTTCAGAGCCATAAATGTTAATCACCCAAGCAGGTCAGTGTCAATGTGAATCAAATTAACTGCATGTTGTAAACAAAAATGAAACTTTATCATTTTGAGAACTGGTAGAAGAAATATGAAATTCATGATAGTCAAATTAGTCATTGGGCACACACATGATATTTGTAGTAAGTCCTTAACAGATTAACCTTCTACCCTCTAACTCAGGTCATTATTAAGGCATTTTTCCTGTTTTATGTAGGTTTAGACATTCTAAAGATAACTTTTAAGCACAGATAAATAGCCTAACATATATATTAACACTTACATCTCTCTTCCTACCCTCCCTCTCCCACTTTCTTTCTCTCTCTCTCAATATATATATTGAGAGAATATATGTATATGTATATATACTTATATATACATATATATACATATTTAATTGGGAGCTTCCCTGTTGGCTCAGATGGTAAAGAATCCTTCAGCAATGCAGGAGGCCCAGATTCGACCCCTGGATGGAGAAGGGAATGGCAATCCACTCCAGTATTCTTGCTTGGAGAATTCCATGGACAGAAGAGCCTGGTGAGCTACAGTCCATGGGGGTCACAAAGAGTCAGACATGAAACAATCACAAATTTTGCAATCTTTATTATGTTACCCATCTAAAGTTATGCAATGTAAGGGAGTATTGGTCTAACCTAAAGGAAAGTCCACGTAAACAAGGCATCACATGCCAACATTTTAATGTCCTCACGTAGTTATCAATGAACAAGAGTAACTGCTGTGGGAGGAATTAAGCATTTTTTTCTCTTTTAAGGAAGTATTCTGGGTGGGGAAGACATTACTCACTTGCCTTGAACTTTACTATTTTAAATATCCCAACAATAATGACAGGACAGGTTGAGATAACCACACTCATGATGATAGTTATGTGAAAACCAAGACTGTCCTTTGGTAATAAAAGTACACTTCATCATGAGGCCTTCCATACTTTGAATAACAATTAATTTAGAATTAAAATTAATAAATAAAACCAGACTTGTTCTGAAGTAAGCCAATTTGTTTCTAGTTCTAGCAAGTAAAAATTGTCAGAGGCAAGGAAGTACTAGGTCCAGGGTTAATGTGTTGAAAGTGTGGCATATTATATTGGCTCAAACAAGCAATAACTTATTTGTTTCTTCTTCTTTACTCTTGAATAAAAAGAACCACATGTTGCTCTCTGAAAGCCTTACTAATAAAATGTGGAATATAAATAAATAAAGGTATGTCATGGAATATATTTATATTTTTTATTTAACTGAGTTCATACTAAGTGTTCTTAATCACTTTAAAATACACATGAAATGAAAGAAACCATGGATGGAGTTGGGAGAGCTTCATCTTCATCATGTTCTAGGAGATGATTCTAATGATAGGTGAGACCCTCCTATACAATGGGAGACGTGAGAGGGTCCCCTTGAATTTAGGGAGTCAAGAAGATGGAGATAAATGACTGTTTTCTTCATTATAGCTGTTGCATTGGCAATTGCTTTCAGAAAATCGAGTAGAATTTTCTTTTGACTTTATATAAGGGAAGAAAAAGGTAGCAAAATTAGTTCATGCACCATCCTCCACACAGGGCAGTAATATATTAAACAGAAGGTTGAAAATCATTAATTATATACTTATGGTCAGAAATGAAATCAGCATTCATATTATAATTTTTCCTCAAATTATATGCTTTAAGTGACTATGCTTATTATGTTCAAATAAATGAGTGGAAGAATAGCTTTTCTTTAAAAAGACGTTGATATATGAAGGACAGACTGAAAGAAGACAAACAGGTTAATGTGAAAAGGACAAATTATATGTCTTGAAACTGAAAAAGTTACTAAAATAAAATGGAACTTGTCATGCTATGCTGCGCTTAGTTGCTCAGCCATGTCTGACTCTTTGCGACTCCATGGACTGCAGCCTGCCAGGCTCCTCTGTCCATAGAATTCTCCAGGCAAGAATACTGAAGTGGGTAGCCATGTCCTCCTCCAGGGGGTCTCCTAAACTCAGGGATTTAATAACAGGTCTCCTGTATTGTAGGTATATTCTTTACTATCTGAGCCACCAGGGAAGCCTGAGAATACTGGGGTAGGTAGCCTATCCTTTCTCCAGGGGAACTTCCCAACTCAGAAATCAAACCAGAGTCTCCTGCATTGCATGTGAATTCTTTACCAGCTGAGCTACAAGAAAGAAAGAAAGTGCATTCACTCAGTCATGTCCAACTCTTTGTGATCCTATGGACTGTAGCCTGACAGGCTCCTCCATCCATGGGATTTTCCTGGCAAGAATACTGGAGTGGGTTGCCATTTCCTTCTCCAAGGGATCTTCCCTACCCAGGGATCAAACTCAGGTCTCCCACATTGCAGGTAAACTCTTTACCATCTGAGCCACAGGGAAGTCCCCCAGGCTCCCAGAGAAGCCCAGAACTTGCCATCTCAGATAACAAAACTCATTACTCAGTTATAATAAAGAGTGAGTGATATTGGGCCAAGAGTGAAAAAGTATCTCAGTGGAACAGAATAAGGAATTCACAAGCAACTTGATTCATATATGGAAATTTCATATGTCAAAAAGATAGTCTTACTAATATGTGAAGAAGAATGCTATTTCATAAATAATGCTGGGTCATCAGGTTATTCTTCTAGGGATATAAAATTAGGTCTTTATATCACATCATAAGAAAAATAAATTCCAGGTGGATAAATAAACCGAAAACTACAGAAATTGTCATTTTATTAAAAATGTGAACTAGGAAGAATATTGATAAATTTAACCAATAATAACACAAACTGGATTTTAAACTGAAGACATACAACGAAAGTAAAAATAAAACACAAAGTAGATTGTTTCCTTTTTTTTTTTTTTCTTCATTTTTTACTGTGTATGTTTTTGTTTGGCTACAACAGAACAGAACTGAGGCTAAGATTTTGTATGAGTTTCTCAAATTTATTTGGAAGGTAATCCAAACAAAGTCCATGAAAAGAGCTGGGAAGTGAAAAGTGGGGAACAATAAAGGCAGTAAAACTACGTAATCAAGCCAGAAACCACCGTAGGCTCAGTAATATAATGCTGCTGTGGACTGTGTGAAACAGAGAGAAAAGTCCTCAGGACCACCCCAATTAATGGGCAAGGAAGCAGGGATGTTTATTAACCAAATAGCCTTGCTCACTGGCAGAAAGTAGTTTCTGGGGCTTTAACTCTCCTACTTTCAGCTCACCCTGTGTGTGTATAGAACATTCATGAAAAATTGCTTTCACTTTGCAGAGATGAATGAGAGCACATGTGGGAAGGACCCTTATAGTTTCCAACTGAGAAAATATTTTCAAGAATTCATGGAGAATTTCTGCTAAATAACATTTAAAAGACAAACACCAGGCAATTAACAAAAGCACAAATCCTAACAAATTTTAAAGAAATAAAGCACTAAAACACAAATGTCTATAGGCAGTCAATTTTAGTAGATGGTTAACTTCAATAATAATTATAGAATTCCAATTAAAATAAAAAATGAAATATTATTGACCTCAAATATACTAGCAACACTTAACATCCTTAGTATTGCTAAGCAGTGGCAACTTTTAATTGTGAGAAAGAAAATTAAAATCATACTGAAGAGCAATTTGGTAGTATCTTTTAAAACTAAATATACACATAGAATTTGACTCCCATCTTATAATTATACCTCCTAGAGAAACTCTAACACATGCAGATAATGAGACAATATGACAATATTCATCATGAAACTACCTTAAGCCTCACAAAGTAGAGAGAAACCTTGTGTCCATCAATAGGGAAATGAATTGTACTTTTACACGATAAAATATTATACATGTTACAAGTGTACAAACCGGAACTCTATGTAACAGTTTGGAAATAATCAACAACCTTTTTACATAAAGAAACCAGTTAAACCCCAAGATCTAGCCATGTCTACGAACAGAGAGACAGACAGATAGACAGATAGAAGGTCCTTTTAAATGTTGCTGAATACACATTATTTTCAAGTGATGTGGAACATTCTCCAGGATAGATCAAATACTAGACCAAATACAAAACAAGCCTTATCAAATTTAAGAAGATTGAACTCATATTAAGCATCTTATGAGATGAGCCTAGAGACTGTGAACTAGAAGTCAGCTACAATATGGCACACCTGGAACTAATATGTCATTGTATGTCAAATTATATTTCAATAAAAACAAGAAAGAAGTTGCAGAAGAATATATGCAGCGTTAAACTTTTTTGAAGTAAAAAAAGAAAATAATTTGTTTAGGGATGTAGTTACATGTAATGGAAGTTTACATATGCATGATAAGTTAAAAATTCAATATAATGATTACTTCTAGCTAAGAACGGGATTGGATAGTGTGGGAATGGAATACCAACCAAGGTGTCTTCAACTGTATTTGAATTGTGTTGATTCTCTTAAAATTTTTGAAATAAATTAATGAACCATGTTAACTTGACAAAATTAGATGATTTAATAGTTTTTTTTGCATTATTCCAATATATGTATGGTCTTCCCAGGTGGCTCAGTGGTAAAGAATCTGCCTGTCAATGCAGGAGATGTGGGTTCCATCCCTAGGTTGGGAAGATCCCGTGGAAGAAGAAATGACAACCCACTTCAGTATTCTTGCCTGGAGAAAATCCCATGGACAGAGGAACCTGTTGGGCTGCAGTCCATAAAGAGTCAAACACAACTGAGTATGCACACAATATATGTATGTCTGTGTATGTGTGTGTGTGCACATAGTCATGTTTGATTCTTTGTGACCCCAAGAACTACAGCTCACCAGGCACCTCTGGCCATGGAATTTTTCAGGCAAGAACACTGGAGAGTTTATATATATATATATATGGGCTTCCCTGGTGGCTCAGATGGTAAAGCATCTGCCTACAATGCGCAAGACCTGGGTTCGATCCTTGGGTCGGGAAGATCCTCTGGAGAAGGAAATGGCAACCCACTCCAGTACCCTTGCCTGGAAAATCCCATGGACAGAAGAGTGTGGTAGACTACAGTCCATGAGGTCGCAAAGAGTCGGACATGACTGAGCGACTTTCATTTCATATGGGCTTCCAAGGTAATTCAGCTGGTAAAGAACCTGCCTACCATGCAGGAGACCCTAGTTTGATTCCTGGGTCAGGAAGTTCCCTTGGAGAAAGGATAGGCTACCTAATCCTGTATTCTTGGGCTTCCCTGGTGGCTCCGATGGTTGGGAAAATCTCCTGGGGGAGGGCATGGCACCCCATCCCCATGGTCAGAGAAACCTGACCAGCTACAGTCCATGGGGTCACAAAGAGCTGAATACTACTGAGCAACTAAGCACAGCATATATATATATATATATATATATATATATATATATATATATAATGAGAGGGGAAGCATATGATTGAAGTCTCTGACCCAGAGGGATGATATGGGGAGGGAGGAGGGAGGGGGGTTCAGGATGGGGAACACGTGTACACACGTGGTGGATTCATGTTGATGTATGGCAAAACCAATACAATATTGTAAAGTAATTGGCCTCCAATTAAAATAAATAAATTTAAATTAAAAAATAAATAAAAAATAATCTTCTTTTATTAAAATTTAAAAAAATTTTGTGTTGTTCAATTTACTGGATATCTTATTGGGGGCTGGAGCCCAATTATTTTCGTTGTATTCTCTTAGTAATTTCTTTATATTTATACATTTCTCCTAATTATTACCATATCTGTAAGTTTCTCATATATTTTAATTATATATGATGTTCAATTCTATGCTTTCTGTTCTGTTGTTTCTAATTTATTGATAGTTTGTATAATGCTGTTGATTCAGATTGCAGTTTTCTTAAACAATATTTCTCTTTTAACCACTTCTATGTTTTATTACCTTATTGTTGATTTATTACTATCTTGAACTTATTTTCTTATTAACTTTTTTTTTTAATAAGTAGTACTGTAGAAGAAGTCTGATCACTGAAGAATTTATGCTTTCAAATTGTGGTGCTCAAGAAGACTCTTGAGAGTTCCTTGGACTGTGCGGAGATCAAACCAGTCAATCCTGAAGGAAATCAGTCCTGAATATTAATTGGAAAGTCTGTTGCTAAAGCTGAAGCTCCAATACTCTGTCCACGTGATGTGAAGAGCTGACTCATTGGAAAATGACTCTGACGCTGGGAAAGATTGAAGGCAAAAAGAGAAGAAGGCAGCAGAGGGTGAGATGGTTAGATATCATCACCAAATCAATGAACATGAACTTGAGCAAACCCCAGGAGATAGTGAAAGACAGAGAAACCTGGCATGCTGCAGTCCGTGGGTTGTAAAGAGTTGGACATGATTTAGCAACAGAATAACAACAACAAAACTGTAGAAGACTTTCCTTTGGTTGAAACTGCTTCTAGAGTCAGATTTCTGGACAGTGTTCTATAAATTAGTCTCTTCCCTTCTCCCTTCTTTCCTTCTGAGGTTTATTCGCATGGCTGCCATGCTATTTCTTTTTATTTGGTTTGCTTAGTTTTCTTAGACTCTTTCCCATAGTTTTCCCATAGAGTTGGTGAATTCTCCATGCTTTTGTAGGAGCTACATTTTGAGGACATCATACAATATGCTTTTTTATTTTTTGTAAACTGAGGGGTTGGGAGAAGGTTTTGAGGATGGAGAACAAACTCATAGGAAGCTATCTATTCCATATTTATGACCATTCATATTTCTTTCTCTCCTGCAATTTTGTCAAACAACCTACAACAAAGTTCCCCCTGTACTAATGTGGGGGTTTACTTTGTTTGTGAATGTGTATGAGGTACAGCTGTGCTTTATACTCTTTCCTACAAATTTGTGAATAGCGCTGAGAGATTACAAGGCTCTGTGGTTTCTACTGTCTACACTGAGATGCCCTAGCAGTCAGTAGTCACTAGGGATCACTGTGCTGGGTGCCACGTTGCTTCAGTGTGTCTGACTCTTTGCAACCCCATGGAATGTAGTCCACCAGGCTCCTCTGTCCATGGAATTTTCCAGGCAAGAACACTGGATTGGGTTGCCAGTTCTTTCTCTAGGGGATCTTCCTGACCCAGGGATCAAACCCACGTCTCTTACATCTCCTGTTTTGGAAGACAGGTTCTTTGTCACTACCGCTACTTGGTTCACCAGTTTGACCTGCTTTTCTACAGATTGCAAGATATTAAAAAAAATTAAACTATTTTTAGTTCTCGTCAGCAATACTGGGAGCTTCCCTGATGGTCAGTGGCAAAGAATCCTCTTGCAATGCAGAAGACTCAGGATCCCTGGGTCAGAAAGATCTCCTGGAGGGGGGAAATGACAACCCAGGATTCTTGCTTGGGAAGTCCTATGGACAGAGGAAACTGGTGTGCTCCAGTCCAAAGGGCTGTGGGGAGGATAGGGTTTGTTAGGTAACTAATAGAAAAAGAGAGGCAGGTTGAGCCTCATAATATTCTTGCTATTGGACAAAGTTTTTGCCAGGAACTTTGTTTATTGCTCTTGTCGTGAGTTTGTTTGCTTTGTTTCTGCACCACCCCATCCCCCCTCCCATTGGTGAGTTTCAGCTTATAACTAGTTTATGACTCATTTAATTACATTCTAGAGAAGGGTATGTTAAGTTTCAACTTCATTTCAGACTTTACCCAAAAGTCTATTCAATGTACTTTCAGACCTAAAGACTATACAAATTTTACTCAACTAAAACTATACCTAAACATTAATTTATATATCATATCAAAAGTTCTTGGCTCTGAAAAAGTCCAAAGATACAATATTACTAAGTTCACTTATAGACCATGTTTTCAGCTAAATAGTCTACCAAAAGGTACATCCATGAAAACTGAAAATGAAGAGAATAACACTCCTTTCAATTTATAGTAACCTATTACATCATTTTACAGTCCCATCAACCAGTTGTTGGGTTCCTCTGTTACTTTTAGGCTGATAGTAAAAAGAAATCCCTTAAGTTTTTACATACTGAAATATTCTGTTTAAATTGTAAAACTGCAGTCTTTAAATTGCTAAAAAAAATGTATTTTCCATTCAAAGAAGGGGGCGTGAGGTTATGGAAAATGCACCAGTCTTGTAGACAGTAGGCTCACCTTTATGTAAAGCCATAGACCCTTACCATGCAGTCTGGGGCATTCCACTAAACCTCTTTTTGAGCTTCAGTTTTATTATCTGGAGAAGAGTTATTGACCTTAAAATCAGTCTTATTTCTAAAATTTCCTGAGTTTATGACTTTTATGATGCCTTCCAAAGGAAAGTATATGATTTATGACCCTTCACATTAAAAGTCTTTGTTTCCCAAATTTCTTTCAGAGATTCACCAAAAAATTATCCATGTGAGACAATGTCTTTTCAAACATTTTCTTAAGATCTTTTCCTTCATCTCTCTCACTGACCTTTCATTCTCACTGCTGTTTCTTTTTTATCCTTCTCTTGTCTGAGGACAGTGAAACCCTATTTACTTTCCCTTTGCTAATGCAAATTGTGCGTTGAAGTTCTTCATCCTTTGTTCCTGCTCTGCATGTAGCTTCTTACCTTGCTATATGAAAGTCACTCACACCAAGCCTATCTCCCTAATCTACTTTTGTCTGTAAAATGGATTATGAAACTTTTAAATCAAAGGTATTATACCAGGACATGCTGAACTGCATAACGCTTAACTGTTTCGAAAGAGAACTCTATTCATGACAGCATTGAAAAATAGACTTGTGTTTCAGGAAAGAAAAATATACTAGGCTGGGAGAGATTGGTTTTTCCTAGTAGGGGTTACCACACTTTTTATAGCATTTTAGTTGGTTAGTAGGGAGCTCTGAAAAAATATCAGCATGTTCCTCCCTATAAGCAGCTAGTTTAGGTCATTTTCAAAGAAAGCCCCTATGTACCCAAAATGCTAACCAATTCACAACCCCACAATTTTATATTGTTAAGATGGTCACATCTGTAGCTCAGGCTGGTTTTATCATCTCACCATATTTCTTTTAAACTTTAATCCTCTGAGTTCCTGGAGGTCAAAGATTTTTGGATATTGAAAGGGAATCAGCCTACTTGTCAAATTTTCTCAGTTCCTTTTCATCTAATTGCCCTGCTATCATCACTAAAGTTTTCTATCAAGCATTACTTTTTCCATAGAACAAGTTTTCCACATCAACTTGCTAAAGCAGTTTTCACTGTCCCTGAGTTCCAGAAAGCTCATTTTCTTTTCTTTCCTAACTAAAAAAATAAAGATCCAACTAAGAAATCATCTACTTAAGAAAACTAAAGTTTTCCACCTTGATCCAGATCTAACCTCCCATGTAAAATTCTGCACTTCATTTTCTATGACTATGCCTTTTTAGATGACACTCAAATAAATTCTTTTGGCAATATTTTTACTAAGTAAGTGTAATGCGTGCATGTCAGACTCTTTGCAACTCCATGGACTGTAGCCCGCCAAGCTCCTCTGTCCATGGGATTCTCCAGGCAAGAATTCTGGAGTGAGTTGCCATATCCTCCTCCAAGGGATCTTCTCGAATCAGGGATCGAAACTGTGACTTCCGTATCTCTTGCATTGTAGGCAGATTCTTTACGTCTGAGCCACCAGGGAGTCCCAGGAAATATCAATGCATAGCTTCTTTATATGAATTTTGTTTACTTCTTTTTTATTGAGTGTCAGTTTCTAGATGAAAGTGGTCAGGAATGCAGTTTTCGCTTAAATAATGTAATGTATCCAGAATTGTGTGTTTAATGAATGTTTCTTGCCGCTACTGCTAAGAGGGGATTATACACATTAAAAATAAAATAACTTGCAGTAACCAGGAATGTAGCTTTGATTTTAAGCCACTATGTTAAGATGCAAAGTCAATAATAGAAGCATGAGTTTGGCAAAGTTAGTTAGGCATCAGGAATTAAGCAGGATACATATTTATATATTAACTAAGATTTCTTACATTATGTCATTGGAGAGATTGCATTAAAATAAGAAAAAAATTATGTCAACAAAACTGTAGTGGAGATCACTCTTTCCCTGTTTTCATTTTCTCTTCATCCTTTTAGTCATGGAACTCCCTGAGTTTTCCCTGTGAGCCACGAGCAACAGCCCTTTCAGTTTAGATGTGGCCATGTGATTAATTTCAGGAGAGTAGGGTATGAGAGAAGGTTACATGTGCAACTTCTGGATCATCTCTTTATAGAGACTTGCTAGAATTTTCTCCTTTTTTTCTGAAGGCTAGAAAATGAGGAAAAGTAGTGATCTTGGAAACTCTTAATACTTGAGAATGGCAGAGCCAGTCACATGCCCTGATCCTTTGTGTCTGCACTAATATAGAGAGGAAAACAAACATCTGTGTTATTTAATCAACTTATTACTTCTTTATCTCACTTATACAGTAAACTGTTACTGTGAGTTTTATGAGGAATTTCAATATAATCCATGATATGCTTTTAAAAGATTGTAAAAACATCTTTAGAAAATGTTTCTTTGTTTATTTAAAAGTAAAAATTCTCTAATTATGATATTTTGATAACATTTTTCTTTTCCATGAGTAATTATTCAAGTGTAGGAATGTATTTGTTCTCAACTTAATACACTGCCATTAGAATATTAATTAAAATATCTTATCTATTTTTCCTTAGTTTCTTTAAAAGTTTTTCTAATTCTTATGATTTTACAGTATTTATACTCCATTTTAACTGTTAATTTTCCAGGATATCCTAAATTAAAACTCTGATCATCCTGCTGCTGCTGCTGCTGAGTCTCTTCAGTCGTGTCCGACTCTGTGAGACCCCATAAATGGCAGCCCACCAGGCTCCGCCATCCCTGGGATTCTCCAGGCAAGAACACTGGAGTGGGTTGCCATTTCCTTCTCTAATACATGAAAGTGAAAAGTGAAAATGAAGTCACTCAGTCGGGTCCGACTCTTAGCGACCCCATGGACTGCAGCCTACCAGGCTCCTCCGTCCATGGGATTTTCCAGGCAAGAGTACTGGAGTGGGGTGCCATTGCCTTCTCCGCTGATCATCCTAAATATCTTTTAAATAGTGGACATGTGTGACTGAGTCCCTCTGATTTATCTACGGGCTTCCTTGATAACTCACTTGGGAAATAATCCACCTGCATTGCAGGAGACCTGGTTTGATTCCTAACAGTATAGATTTATCTATACTATTAACAAAGTGAGAATGATACTTTAGTTTGTAAAGTTCTAATATTTAGCCACAATGTGAAATTCTTTGATAAAGTCACAAGCTATTTGCAGCATACTCTAAAGCATTTTAAAAATGTGTTCTTACTTTTTACTGTAAAATACCCAGAGCTTTTGATTTTCTTTATCTCTTGCTATTGGATATAATAAGCTTATTCATTCAAGAATATACACATTTGTATCCTGCTGATACCTTGAATGTACTTATCTATTGTAGACACATTTTCAATGATCTTTATGTTACCTTAATGAGGTTTTAAGACATTAATTCTGAAGGCAAAGTCTGCTCACACTAGATTAATTTGAAATGTCAGGCCAGTCCACTTTCTATCTCTTTGATGATAATGATAAAATGATCATATCAATTTACATTTTGCTAATTGTAAGATTAATGTTTTTGTGTGATGTAGCAGCTTGAAGTGAGTGGATATAGAATTAACTGTAATCAAAAAGTCACATTGATTGTAATATTTATGCCAAATTTACATAAAATGGCTCAAAAAATAGTTTCAAGATTTTGGACATGTAAGTTTTAATCACCATTTATTTGTCCATTCTGCTTTAAATTTTTTTTTACCCCTTTCCCCCAAAAATATGTTATTAAAAATTCAATCAGAAAGTCTCCACTTTGTGAAGATAAGAAGGCAAAAATGAACCATTCCTGCACTTTACATAATCCTACTATTGTCTCCCTTGTATAAAAATTTCTGCCAGAGCAAGTAAGCAGGTGCAATGACAGCCCAGCTGAGGTCTCTAAAGATAAAGAATAGAGACATTGCTTCGGATGGTTAGTAGACACATGGAAAGATGCTCAACCTCACTCATTATTAGAGAAATGCAGATCAAGATGACAATGAATTATCAGCTCACACTAGTCAGAATGGCCATCCTCAAAAAGTCTACAAATAACAAATTCTGGAGAGGGTTTGGAGAAAAGGGTATCCTCCTACATTGTTGGTGGGAATATAAATTGATACAGCCATTATGGGAACCAGTGGAGGTCCCTTAGAAGACTATAACTGTAATTACCATATAATCCAGCAGTCACATTCCTAGAAATATACCTGGACAAAACTATAATTTAAAAAAATGCATGCACCTCTATGTTCATAGGAGTATTGTTCATAATAGCCAAAGTATGGAAATAACCTAAATGTCCATTGACAGATGAATGGATTAAAAAAAAAATGTGGTATTAATACACACATACAACAGAGTACTACTCAGCCGTAAAAAAGAATGAAATCATGCCAATTGCACCAATATGGATTCAACTACAAATTATCATACTAAGTAAGTCAGGAAAGGAAAGACAAACACCATATAAGATCATTTATATGTGGAATCTAAAATATGGCACAAATTAATCTACCTACAAAACAAAAGCAGACTCACAGACATACAGAACAGACTTGTGGCTACCAATGGGGAGAGGAGATAAAGAGGGATGGACTGAAAGTTGGAGTTGGTAGATACAAACTGGTACATACAGAATGGATAAATAACAAGATCCTATCATAAAGCACAGAGAAGGCAATAGCAGCCCACTCCAGTACTCTTGCCTGGAAAATCCCAAGGACAGAGGAGCCTGGTAGGCTGCAGTCAATGGGATCGCTAGGAGCTGGACACAACTAAGCGACTTCACATTCACTTTTCACTTTCCACTTTCATGCATTGGAGACAGAAATGGCAACCCACTCCAGGGTTCTTGCCTGGAGGATCCCAGGGCCAGGGGAGCCTGGTGGGCTGCCGTCTATGGGGTCGCACAGAGTCGGACATGACTGAAGTGACTTAGCAACAGTAGCAGCAACATAAGCACAGGGAACTATACTCAGTATCCCAAGATAAACCATAATAGAAAAGACTATAAAAAAGAATGTACATATGTGTATAACCTGGTCACTTTGCTTTACAGCAGAGACTGGCACAACATTTTAAATCAACTATATTTCAGTTAGAAAAAAGAAATAAAAGAAGAGATGTTTCAGTGCTAAATGCTAAATTGCCTCAGTTGTGTTAGACTCTTTGCAACCCTATGGACTGTAGCCTGCCAGGCTCCTCTGTTCATGGGATTCTCCAGGTAAGAATACTGGAGTGCATTGCCATTCCCTTCTCCAGGGTATCTTCCTGACTCAAGGATCGAACTCGTATCTCTTATGTCTCCTGCATTGGCATATGGGTTCTTTACCACTAGCTCCACCTGGGAAGAGAGTCCCAAACATGTTTATATAATTAAAAGGTTCAATAAAAGCACACAATGCAGTTGCAATAGCTACCACATTTCCTTTCAATAGCAGAAGACTACTTTAAAACAAACAAAAACAAACATTTTTTTGAAGCACTTTACTTCAATGATTACTTAAGTAGCATCTGTGTCAAACAAATTTTGCTATATTCACAATGCAATTTGAACTCAGCAAACTTATGTTAAAACAGACTCAGCCTTCTCATATGTCTGTATCTAGATGTTTCTGATCTAGAAAATAAACTATTCAGTGCAACGATTCAAATAGATTGTCAGAAACTATTGTTGCTTAGTGTGAATGGATCATGTTATAAAAATAATGAAAAGTTATCATCATAAACAGCTTTAAAGGGTCAGTCAGACTGGTAGCCTACACACAGATAAGCATGAACATGTACACAGACTCACATGGACAGCCATGCACATAAGCAGTACACACATGTACCTGCACATAAATGTGCACACATACACGCACATACTCAGAATCCATACACTTTCCTGCAAGAGCAGGCACATATATTCACACACACATAAGCGTATTGAAGTATAATTGCTAAAAATGCTTTATTTATTTCACAAGTAATCCATTAGAAGAAATTGAAGAGCTGAACTTGCCTAGTGATTTAAGAAAAACAGTCATTGTATCCTGGTCTCTTTCTTCAGAGAAATGGTAACTAAATGTGTTATTCATTTGTTTTCTCAGTCATAACCAAAGGACACAAAAGAAATGATACCTTCTCTCCATCTTTCCCAAACATACCCTCCCCTCTGGCTTCATTTCATCCATCAACTTTAATATTTGGTACTAACTGGCAGACAATATCCAAAAGAGTCTAAGGGGTACACTGCTTCTGTGGATTAGGCATGAGGGAGTTGTCCTTCTTCTGAGAAGTGTCCTGTGGTCTTTCGTGCGTCTTCTCATTTTTATCTGCAGTGGCCAGCTGGAATGAGGGTGTCATTTTTTAGCCAGTGAGTTAGACTATGACGTTATAGGTACATAAGTAGAAATAACAGTGGTCACATCTTTGTGAGAGTGAATTATCCACATGTATACATCAGACGTCTAGGCTACAACCTTAAGCTTGAGTCAACCTTCTTGTGCTTGGAGGTTCCCATAGATGTTGCCTTTTGTTGATACCAAGCAAACAAAACTGCTTCGATAATTATAATATATATATATGTAAGCTATATTTTTAGTTCACAAAAGAGGATACTCTCATTTCAGTTCTTCAGAATAAACCTGACCAATCTCTGCTATAAAACATCACTGAAATTGGAACCACCACGGGAAGAAAATGGACTAATTATGGGCTGTTTATTGAGTATATACTATAAGCACCAGATCTATGCCAAAGCAACAGAATTGACACTATTTGTAATTGTAGAAAACTGTGTCATTTAAAAAATACTATTTATACTACTCTGAAAGTATTGAGAGTAGTCGCTCAGTCATTTCTGACTCTTTCTGACCCCATGGACTATGTCCCACCAGGTTTCTCTGTCTGTGGGATTTCCCAGGCAAGAATACTGGAATGGATTGACATTTCCTCCTTCAGGGAATCTTCCTGACCCATGGATCAAACCCAGGTCTCCCATATTGCAGGTGCATTCTTTACTGTCTGAGCTATCAGGGAAGTCTTTACACTAACTTAATAGGAAAATACTCTTCTCTACTCCATTGACATCAGGGGTGACCATGGCCCTTGCTATGTTCCTCTCTGCAAATAGAAAATGCATGCAGTCGTGTTATGATTGTTTTGGACTAATGAAATGTGAGTGGAAAAAAATCATTATTTTCCCCTGTGCAATGAGAAAAGCAATCTCTCACATAGGACTGCTCTATCAACCTGGGCCACAAAATGAAGATAACATGAAGCAGAGTCACAGCTGGCCAATTGTGGGCATGCAATATGGGTAAGAAAGGGATGTTGTTGTGTGCCACCGAGACCTGAGAGTCATTTTCTAATGCAGCGTAGCTTGGCCTATCCTGATTGATCTAATAGTAATAGTGGGGTCAGTCAGTCAGTCAGTTCACTTGGTTGTGTCCAACTCTTTGCGACCCTATGGACTGCTGCACATAATGCCTCCTTGTCCATGACAAACTCCCAGAGTTTACTCAAACTCATGCCCATTGATTTGGTGATGCCATCCAACCATCTCATCCTCTGTCATCCCCTTCTCCTCCCACCTTCAATCTTTCCCAGCATCAGGGTCTTTTCAAATGAATCAGTTCTTTGAATCAGGTGGCCCAAGTATTGGAGTTTCAGCTTCAGCATCAATCCTTCCAATGAATATTCAGGACTGATTTCCTTTAGGATGGACTGGTTGGATCTCCTTGCAGTCCAAGGGACTCTCAAGAGTCTTCTCCAACACCACAGTTCAAAAGCATCAATTCTTTGGTGCCCATAGTTGAGGTAGGTATATCCAAATAGAAAGTCATTCTTCCCTAAACACCAGACTAGGAGCTAAAAATTTAAAATCCTTTTCTTGATTTTGCTAATAACATTACCTTAAACAACTTAACTGAATTGTTCAAGTTTCAGTTTCTGCATTTATACAATGAATATTTTGGATGAGACAGAGTTGGCCAGCTATAACATTGTTGAGTCTATGGTAAGAGTAACCTTAAGCAGCATTGCTAAAGTCACCATTTGTTTTATTTTCAGTCTGCTAACAACAGAATACCATAGACTGGCTGACTTATAAACAATAGAAATTTATTTTTGATGGTTCTTTTACAGTAAGGAGATCAAACCAGTCAATCCTAAAGGAAATCAGTCCTGAATATTCATTGGAGGGACTGAGGCTCCAATACTTTGGCCACCTGATGCAAAGAACTGACTCATTGGAAAAGACTCTGAGGCTGGGAAAGGTTGAAGGCAGGAGGAGAAGGGGATGACAGAGGATAAGGTGGTTGGATGGCATCACCGACTCGATGGACATGAATTTGAGCAAGCTCCAGGAGATGGTGATGGTCAAGGAAGCCTGCTGTGCTGCGGTTCATGGGGTTGCAAAATGACATGACTGAACTGAACTGAGTATGAAGTCAGATCAGGGTGTCAGCATGATCAAATTATGGTGAAGGTTCCCTTCTGGTTGCAGATGGGCATTTTCTCATTGTATCCTCACATGGCAGAAAAGACAAGAGAGCAATTTGGGGTCCCTTTATTAAGATCACTTAACCCATTGATGAGGGCTTCACCTTATGACCTAATCATCTCTCAAAAGCCCCCACCTTTTGGAGCTGAGATTTCAACATACGAATATTGGAGGTATACATATGAATTTGGAGGAATTTGGGAGAAACACAAACATTTAACCCTTAACTCTATGATCAAGCTTTGCCATAATCTTTCCTTTCATTATTTCTTTATTAGGTAACCGGAAGTTACTTTGTAGTTGGAGAGAATACAAACTCAACTGAATTTGCTATTTCTGTGTGCTTAAAAAAAAACTTCAACATTTAAGAAGCATAATAAAAATTCATGGGTTGTGCTAAGAATCAGATCAATCACCATTACTACCTTATACATAGTAAAACTCATATACTTTCTCTAACAATTAGCAATTTGATTTAGTGATATTGTTATTCTTTATGACACCATACTGGATTAAGATGCGTAACATATAGCAAACATGCTTGATCTCGCTGCTGTGTAAAACAAGGCTTTTGATCTCTGATTTTTTGTTTAGTATAAACAGCGTGGCCAGGCTTGGGCAGTGGGAAGATACTCCTAGTGGGATTCACCATGTGATCCTGGGGCTTAGTGACATTAGAGATCTCACTGCAGTCAGTCCCAGCAATATATAATCAAAGAGTTTCCTGGTGTGTGGGCTTTCTTTCTCTCCCATGAGTTATCTAGAGAGGACATGAAGAGGTTATACCTTTACCATTCAAAGTTAAGTCTCTGAACATCAACTGGAAGCTTTTTAGAAATGCAGAATCTCACCCAAATAATTTACCAAGGGTCTCTATTTTAACAAGATGCTCAGATGACTTATATGCATATAAAAGTTCTGAAAGTACAGACTTTTCAAAGAATAAGCTTAGGGAGAAACTCAGAAATTCTCTTTTTAACTGTTATTTTAAATATCTGACTTGGGACTAATATAGTACTGAGTATTACTGGGGAACAGTACCTACTAATAATTGTAAACATTGAGAAAATAAATACTAATAAATGCTAATTTTGAGAAACAGCATTAATAAAGAATTAATGTGACCTGCAATGATATAAAAATATGCAATATATTAAACATTTCAAATCAGCTCTTGGTCTAGCATAGAAGAATCTGTAATTTTATGTTCTAAGACCTTGGCCACAGTTTTCAATGTTCCCTGCTGATTGTGAATCAAAGGCATTGCTTTATTAAAAAAAAAAAAATACTGACTTTGAGTTCAGATCTTGGCCTCTTGTTACTAATTGTAAAGATGTAAGTAGATTTTACCTAATTTCCCTGACCATTGGTTTCCTCATCAATACAATGGATATAATAATTGTCTGTTAAAGGAAAACTTCAAAAAAGTTCTCCTTTGATACCAGATATTGTTATGCCTGGTCAGATAACAATGTTTCCTTTCTTACAGTTCTAATAAGATTTTACCTAGTGTTTTAATTTAGGCATGCCAGAGGTCAGCATATTTTTGGAAGATAGGTACCTTGTTTCATTAAAGAAAAAAGATAACATGTGCAATTTCCATCCTTTTGTTTAGGGATAGTTCTCCTATACCAATGAATGTATTTATTCTTTATCTATTATGGAATAGTTTGCTCCTTTGTTTAAGGTCTGAGTAGCATTTTTCTGATATCAAATTTTGCCTGGAATGATAATGGATTAAGTCTCAGGGAGATTGTAAGTAGATTTCATCATTTGTTTTAAGTTCAACCTTCACTGCCCTAAGAAAAATTGTCATTGACACATCCCTTTGGCTATGTCCACTGAAAATTATACTGCCAGCTTCGAGTAAAAGTCTTCTTACACTTTTGGTGTTTCTGCCTTCAAGCAGAGGGCTGAAAGCAATCTATTACCCCTAATAGACAATAAATAGAAAATAAAACCCTTGGAGTCTTGATATTTTGTCATATTATGGTTTTTAAAAATTACAGCGTGCTCTAACTAGAGAAGAGGCATGCTATTTAAGAATAGATCCCAAGACAGCATTTCAGGAGACTATTTTGAAAATAGAGTAAAAAGAGATTAAATAAAGTAATATGTAATTACTTATATTTAATGGTCATTTACTAGGCTGTGTGTCATTCTAGGAACTTTAAATGTATTTACTTATTTGCTTCTTATAATAACACTACGGGTAAGGTGCTACTATTATTCTTACTTGACGGATGTGGAAACTGAGACACTGAACATTTGAGTAGCCTGAGGTATTAGAGCCAGTAAACACCAAATACAGGAAATTCAAGTAATCTAGGTTTAAAGAGTAAATTCAATGGTTTACATGTGTCCACTTATGTAAATTAGCATGATGTTTCAAGTGTCCTTCTCTGTATGGTTCTGGGTGTCAACTACAAATTGGTAATTGTTGTCTATTTTTCCAAGGATTAAATCATGTGTTGCTGCACCTGCTGGCCTTCAATACCCCCTAACCTTCAACACTCCATGAGAAGAGTTCAGAGTGAAGAGCAGAAATAAGGCACTCTGTGATCTGGTAAAAACTGGTAGGACAAGTCTTCAAGTAGTCAGATATTTCTAGGAGCTGATTTATGAGACCAACTCTTGCATCTCCTCATATCTAGAAAAGCACTAAATTCCTTTAAGGTGACATCTGAGCCTCATGATTAGCAGTAACCTCATGAGATTAGCAGAAACCTTCTGCAAAGAATACGTGCTTGATTGTGCGTACTCTCCCTTCACTAAAGTCACATAAATACTGACCTTCCTCCTACCTCTTTGGAGCAGTTTCTCAGAGCTTTCTAAAATGCTGCCTCTCTGTCTATTGTTTTCATTTTGTTCCAAATAAAACTTAACTCAAAACTCTCACATTTTACATTTTTGAAGTCGACATAGGCTAGGGTGGCCACCAAAGAAATGAATGAGATTTGGAAGATGGGTATGAAAAGCAGCTAGTAAGCTATTAATAGGAGATTGGTGCAAAGGATCCAGGCATTACTGTGGGTCTCACATTGCTGCTGACTGGCTAGCTCACCTCAGCATGGGCAGCCAGCACAGAACTCCCTCTGGTTTAAGTTGTCAGCCAGGCTCCTATGCAGTGCCAAGGTGAAGGGTCCCAGCTTCTTCTGCAGGTCATTCAAAGCTATGTGTTGCATTAGAGACAATAAGGAAGGAATGAATGAAAATACAGGTTTTAGTTTAATCCCCGTGGATTTTGGTTTGTCCTCATGGGTTCTTATTCAATTTTTTTCATTTTAGGTGCAACCCTGATGATCTGTAGTCTGTCCACTTTCAAATGCAGAGGCAACAGTCTTCTATATGTGTGTTAGTTACTCAGATGTGTCCGACTCTGCGACCCTGTGGACCGTAGACCACCAGGCCCCTCTGTTCATGGAATTCTCCAGGCAAGAATACTGGAGTGGGTTGCCATTTCCTTCTGCAAACAGTTTTCCATACATTTCACTAACTCTTGTCCGTGATTCTTTGTTAGTGACTTTTCTCTCATCCTCCAGCCATACATTTCCTGATCTTTTCTTTGGTGTTTTTTTTCATAACTGGGGAGAATCTAATCCCCCAAATGAATTTATTTATTCAGCGGTTCTTATTCCTTAGTAGAATCCTCACTAATATATAGCTCTTTAAAATAAAAATACTAATTATCTATAAAAGTAACTCTTTCCTTATATTAACAGGTTACAGATCAATGTGTTTAGCATGATGCCACGGACATTAAGACCACTCAGTGATGTTTCATATCAACCTCATCTTCATCTTCATCCTCCTTAATGGAAGACTTATCACAGCATGAACCAAAATGGAAAGTTGCTTTAGTTAAAGAAAAAGTCATTTCAACTAGGTGTCAAGAGTTTGCCTAAATATTTTTATAGAGTTCCTCTGTAAATTCTCAAATGGAAAGCCATTATATTTTCCACTTTGAAAGAAAATAATTTAAATGTTCACCAATAGATTCATAATGTTATCTGAGACCTTGTATTTATTCTTTTGGCTTCCATTTAGCTCAGCAATAATTTCCAAAGCTCATAACCTCAGCTCATTTGAAAGAAAATTCTATTCTCCAGCTCTTTCATACTCCTTTTCACATCCTGAACATCTTGCTTAACCTCCAGTGCCCAGATGTCTCCCAGTGGTCTAACAAAGCTCTCAGCCCAGCCAAACATTGTGGAGAAATCATACAGACATTCCTTTATACTACACTCTTGTTTGACATTTCTGAGAGTCTATTTACAGGTAGTAATTTCCCAGTGCCAGTTAAAGTCAGAAAAGTGATTCACAGAGGCATTCTTGCAAAATATGACAGAGGGCTCATTAATCCTTTGATTCATAAAATCTATGCTGCTGTTTTGCTTAAAATAAGAAACACAAAGTAAGCAAGTCCCTGATAGGTTTAATTCAGAATCAGAGCTAAGCAATGCCAACTCTGCAGATTCAAAAAAGAACTGACAAAAGGAGCAGTGGGGCAAAAAAAGACCGTACACATGAATGAATTATGCTTTGTGAAAAGTTGCAAGCTATCAGCTGATGGTTCAAAAATGGCTGGGAATCCAACAGCTAGAAAAGAGGCTGAAAAGCAAGGGCAATTTATTAATTTGCATGGTGTTTATGTTTTCTTGATGTAAATACAGCAGTAGAAAGGATGAAAAAACTAAACAAAGGAGACTGAATAGAATGTTGAAAAAGTAAGATGCCAGAGATTTTCAGGGCAAAGAGTTCCCTAGCAATGTATGACTAATACAATATAGAATAGTATCTGTTCACAAAGAAGCCAAAATGAAGGAAGACATCATTGGAATGCTGACACTATAAGCTCTTCAAAGAAAGTAGTAAAGTAACTGCCTGCCAGCAGAAAAGTATTCTTATTGAAATTTGCATCCATATTGATTGGCCATCCATGTTTTGTTGCAATCAGCAAATCTGCCTGGTAGGAACCCACAGTCAAATCTGAATTTAAAATTATGGCTAGTAGGTTTTCAAAACTTCTCTGCTGTCTTGCCTTTGAATGAAACTTAAAGAAAGTCTGCCTAGGTTACAATATTTCTTACAGTTTTTAAGAATAATGTAAAAAAATAAGGGATAGAAAGAAAAGAAGTCCCATAATGTAAATCTTCATTGAGCAAACAGTTTCCACTAGTAACCTAAAATATCTCTATTGTTGGAGAGACTATGGCTCTTTTGGTTTCTCCTGCGGTGTGTCTGTTTCTGTCAGTCTTCCATGGCATGCAAGTCATAAGTAATATTATTTAGCAACTACTTATATAGTTACATATGTAAACCATTTGAGAAGTTTAAATATATACATATACATATGAATTCCCTGATAGCTCAATTGGTAAAGAATCTGCCTTCAGTGCAGAAGACCAGGGTTCAATCCCTGGTTTAGGAAGATCCCCTGGAGAAAGAAATGGCAACCCACTCCAGTATTGTTGCCTGGAAAATCCTGTGGATAGCGGAGCCTGGTGGGCTACAGTCCATGGGCTCACAAGAGTCAGACACTACTTAGCGAATAAAACACCAGCAAACATATATGCAGATAAGAACTTCTCAAAGTTTTAAATGCTGTGATAATACTGAAAAAAAAAATTGAAAGTGTTAGTCGCTCAGTTGTGTCTGACTCTGTGCAATCCTATGGACTGTTAGCCGCCAGCCTCCTCTGGCCATGGTATTCTCCAGGAAGGAATACTGGGGTGGATAGCCATTCCCTTCTCCAGGGGATCTTCCTGATCAAGAGATCAAACCTGTGTCACCCGCATTGCAGGCAGATTCTTTACCATCTGAACCACCAAGACCTTAATAATATTATACGTTACATCACATTCAGGAAGGAAAAAATGTTTAAAAATATCTTCCAAATATACTTGTACATCTTTCTCTTGGAAATTTTGATGATTCAGATATATTGATATTCTGACCTTCAAGCAGGCTTGGTGTCAAAAACATGAATGAAACAAAAATACATTATTCTGTGGGAAAGAGAAAGATACTAACATTGATTTTTGGCTCTGCACAAGCTCAATGCTATGAATGTGATAAATGTTAACAAAATCTCTCTTTGTATTGATATGATTATTTCCTCCCTAAATATTTTCAAGAAACCTTTTTTAACTCTGCATACCTTTTTCTGTAGTGATGTCTTTGTTTTCCTTTCTGTCTCCAAAGATATACATTTACTTTATTTCATAAACTCTTATTTAGCCACTAGGTATATATGTAGATATATGTCTGTATAAATAAACACATATAGATATGTGACAGATACCCAAAATACTTACACTTTACAGATATAACCTCATTTAATCTGCATATGTATTCTGCTGCTGCTGCTGCAAAGTCGCTTCAGTCGTGTCCGACTCTGTGTGACCCCATAGACGGCAGCCCACCAGGCTCCCCCATCCCTGGGATTCTCTAGGCAAGAACGCTGGAGTGCGTTGCCGTTTCCTTCTCCAATGCATGAAAGTGAAAAGTGAAAAATGAAGTCGCTCAGTCGTGTCTGACTCTTCACGACCCCATGGATTGTAGCCTACCAGGCTCCTCCACCCATGGGATTTTCCAGGGAAGAGTACTGGAGTAGGGTGTCATTGCCTTCTCTGGCATATGTATTCTATAAGGTAGGAAATAATAATATTCCCTCTAAATGGAGGAGGATACCAAAGAATAGAGAAATTAATTCACTCTTGCATTGTCACTTAGCAAGTAAGTGGCAGATTCTGGAGTCAGATGATCTGGTCACATTTACATGCTCTTCTGCCCAATGTTGTGATGTGTAATGAGAGGCTCAATGAGGAATTGAATTCAGTGACTTCTGCTCACTGATTAGAAAACTTCCTACTTCTCGGTTTTACTAAAGTATCCTTTCTGATAGATTGACCATCTCAGTAAAATGTGTTCCATTATTTAATTCTGTTGAGTTCAGCTTATATTATTTCCTGCTTTCCAAAGAGTCCTATCATTATAAAATTGTATATTTTCAATGATAAAATTTGAAAAAATAGGGAATTCCTAGGTGGTCCAGTGGTTAGGGCTTCATACTTTCACTGCTGTGGGCCCAGTTATGATCTCTGGTTGAGAAAATGAGGGAACAGCCGGAAAAAAAAATGTTGAAAACTAAAGAGGTGGGAAAATGTGTTGCCAACTGGTTCACCAATTATGCTAATAGTATTATGATAATATATTTCAATTCTTCCTAGCTTACTCACATTGTCATAATGTGAATTCTTTTTACCACAGGCATTAAATGACAACAATTTTTTAAAAAATTGAATGTTATGAAATAGAAAAGTAAAAAAAGAAAAGTCTCCTTTCCCATTCCCATCCTCCACCATGCCTGGTTTAGGGTAAATTAATCCTATTTAGAGTTTGCATTTGTGATAAAATATGTCATTGGAATCCCTTTCATTGCAACAGTTCTGCTTGTTGGTTTAGTTGGTTCTTACAGAGAAAGTGATCGGCTTTAAGAGTCAAGTTAACAGGTAAGGTATGCATGGTAATGGTCCTCTGAGAATGGATTCACCACCCTGCCTACCGCTTGCTCATCTGCCTCTGTCTATGGCATACAGTGTTGGATGCACAACCAAAATTCTGCCTCCCTTCTTCTTTGCTAACAGAACCCCAAATTTGAGAAGTATGCAGCCCTCAACAAACCATCACGGTTAGTCTAACCTTTGACCTACCTATTTTCTACATTCCTCAGCTCACTTGCTATTATATTTAAGAAAATGAAGTCAATATGCTAAAGATTCAAAAGAAAATTCTTACCTTTTTATATCATTAAGCAGCTGCTTTGATTCAAGCAGACCCTCCTGTTTGATGACTCCATGTGAATAAAAACTATTTGGTAGTCACAGCTGGTGGAGGACTTTAGTCACAGCCATTTATTACAAGTTTACTACCAGAAGCAGAACTGATCAGCGCTGCTTGATTTCACCAAAGGTTGTCCCATCGTATTTCCATTCACTGGTTTATTTTCTCTCAAAAAAATGTCATAGACTCAGGGTTCTATTGCTCTTGGTTTAACTCCTTTGTCTTATCCAGGAGCAGATTTTGGTGATGTTCAAGACCAAAGCACTATTTGCTGCAAATGTGCTTCTTCCATGATAACTTTGTTATGTCCTCTCCTGCCAGATCTTTAAAATTCAAAAAGTTTCACTAAAATGTGTCTGGGGATTCATATTTTATTATGAAGTTGGCCTAATAAATGCATTTGCTCAAATTTTTCTTTAAATCAGGAAGTTCAGTTCAGTTCAGTTCAGTTCAGTCGCTCAGTCGTGTCCAACTTAATCAGGAAAGTGTTCTTCTATTATTAATATTTATTTAATTATTCCCTTTTCTTCCTCTTTGTAATTTTTTTTTTTAGAGCCTGCATTGGATTTGTTACAATATTGCTTCTGTTTTAGGTTTTGGTTATCTGGCCAGGAGGCATGTGGCATCTTAACTCCCTGACCTGCACTCCCTGCATCGGAAGGTGAAGTCTTAAATACTGGACTGCCAGGGAAGCCCTTATGTAATTTATTTTTAGAAATTCCAATTCACATATAAGAAAGCATCTATATTTAGTAACCACACTTCTTAAAATTTTAAATTTTCATATGCATAATATTTACTACTTAATAAATATTCATGTGTAAACATACACACAAACATAGGCTTTTCCTCTGGTGTGCAGTGTCTTCATCTGGTCTTTTATGTCCTTGATTTATATGTCTTCAGTATTCAGCATACTTCTTTCAGCTTTTCAATTTGGTACAAATGTTGCTCATTTGAAAAGTTTTTAATTGTCTCAAAATTTTCTCCTTCATTTAATCCAATTGGAAATCATGGTGAAATATTTCTCCAGAAAGAATTACTATTGGATCTGTGACATTTCCTCTGGTGAAATGCCTCTTGCAACACCAGCTTAAGGAACATTCACAGGATCAAAATGAACAGTGGAAAATATTGCAGAATTTCCTCTATGCCAATTCAGGGCCTGTCTTGTGGATTAGCAAGATTCTTCCTAAGATTCTGGAAGCACTGAATAACTAGTAATGGATGAGATGCAGCCACACTGGAGAACGGCACTAGACAGCCCAAAGAAGCTATATGATGAGAAAGATATAAGCCTGGAAGGGATTCCTGGGTTGACAACCTCCCTGAGCTGAGGGGGTGCCCGTTCATTCAGCCTTTTCACTAATTAGCATACATGTGCCCCAAATGCAGAGTGATTTAAGACCTCCACTAGCTGTCATTTTACATGTTGTGTGACTTGTCTTGGATCCTTTCTTAAAGGTAAGTCAACTCGGGACGTCCCTGGTCATCCAGTGGTTAAGAATCCACTTGCCAATGCAGGGAAGATGGCTTTGCCAGGAACTAAGATCCAACATGTCGTGTGCAACTAATCCTGTGGCCACAACTACTGCGTCCACGTGCCCTTGAGTCTGTACTCTGCAACACGAGAAGCCACTCCAATGAGAAGCCTGCACGTGGCAACTAGAGAGTAGTCCCTGCTCACCGCCAAGTAGAGAAAGCCTGCAGCAGCAATGAACAGGCCATGTGCCACAACTAAGAGCCAGGATAGCCAGAAATCAATTTAAAAAATGTGCCTGGCCTTTCATAAAAAAAATAATAATAATAAAAATAAGCTAGTCAGCTTGATCCTGACTTTTAATGTGTCTCATATGTCTTTTTAAGACCACTGTTACTGGTCAAGGAGAGTGAGCTTTCACTCTTTTTTACTTAAAATATTTAAAAATTTTTTCCTTAATATCTTGTAGTAGGAAGTTTGTATTGAGTCTTCAGCTCTAACAATCTTCTGTTTTGCTTTTGAGTGACTGGAATGACCTTTCTGAGGTCCTGCTTAGATGAACCAAGTTTCAAATCTAGTTTTGGTAAGTAGGGATCACTTGCCTTGTATTAGCAGTTTCATCTAGTTTTCTTTTGAAAATCATTCAACATACTCTACTATCATTGAATCTCTTGATGTCTCTCACATTTGTTAAGAATTTTAAAGACAGATATGATTTTCCTGTTCAAATCATTTCTTGAGTTTAGATTTAGTTCACTGAACGTGACTCCAACTAATTAAAAATATGCATATGTATATGGATGTGTTTTTAGCTCATAAATCATCCCATTATATTTATCATCACTGACTGATGAGCCTTAGCCCCAAACAACTTTACACAATATTAGTGTCAGCCATAGTTATAAAAGTTGCCGTTCTTAGTAATTCTTTTTAAGGAGGCAGTAAAATTTGGGGCTATGAGTTAAGCTACCTATTAGATGTGTATCCATGTTAGTGAGTAGTATCATATACAATAAGTAGTGACTTTTTTTCCTTGAAGGAAGTTCCATATTATTTTGATATTGATGGTTTAGGTATTTTCTCTTAGAAGAGTTATAAGTCTCTGTTAAAAACATTTGGTTCTAGTAAAAACAGAAAAGGGAATTATTTTTTCCTTTGGTCAACTTTCTGTTACTTGATCATAGGTCTAGTTATAATTTTGTGAACAGGAAATATACTGATGATGACCTGAAAGGAAGATTGAATTCTAAGTGGATTGATCCATTCATCTCTGCTGTAATAGGTCAAACACACCTGAGCACTTTTTGGCTTGTTTGGTGTGCCTTAATAAGAGCCATCTCTGACAGTATCTGCATTTCACTTATGCCATACATTTCAAATGAAGGGTGATCACGATTGTCACAATCTGCTGCTCTGTTTGCTGGTGACATAACACATTATTGGACTGTCAACATCAGCCTCACACACACACACACACAGTGATGATCTAACCTAGTTTTGTGGTCTCCTATCATTTCAAGGGTCCAAGGCACAGGGGAAGCAGGGTGGGGTCAGTGTCACCAGTGCAGCTTCTGCTGTTCTTTCTTGCTGCATTGGCAGAAATGATTCACATTAGTATATGAAGTCTCTAATAATGCACGCAAGTACATTGCTTGCACAAAGAAGAGTTCTTCTGGTCTGGAAACATCCTCATTTGATTCTTATACGTTATGTAGCATATAAGAAAGAGGAGAGTGAAAAAGTTGGCTTAAAGCTCAACATTCAGAAAACTAAGATCATGGCATCCAGTCCTATCACTTCATGGGAAATAGATGGGGAAACAGTGGAAACAGTGACTGACTTTATTTTTCTGGGCTCCAAAATCACTGTAGATGGTGACTGCAGCCATGAAATTAGAAGATGCTTACTCCTTAGAAGGAAAGTTATGACCAACCTAGACAGCATATTGAAAAGCAGAGACATTACTTTGCCAACAAAGGTCCATCTAGTCAAGGCTGTGGTTTTTCCAGTGGTCATGTATGGATGTGAGAGTTGGACTGTGAAGAAAGCTGAGCAGCGAAGAATTGATGCTTTTGAACTGTGATGTTGGAGAAGACTCTTGAGAGTCCCTTGGACTGCAAGGGGATCCAACCAGTCCATTCTGAAGGAGATCAACCCTGGGTGTTCATTGGAAGGACTGATGCTGAAACTGAAACTCCAATACTTTGGCCACCTCATGCGAAGAGTTGACTCATTGGAAAAGACCCTGATGCTGGGAGGGATTGGGGGCAGGAGGAGAAGGGGACACGACAGAGGATGAGATGGCTGGATGGCATCACCGACTCAATGGGACATGAGTTGGGTAAACTCTGTGAGTTGGTGATGGACAGGGAGACCTGGCGTGCTGAGATTCATGGGGTCGCAAAGAGTCAGACAAGACTGAGCGACTGAACTGAACTGAACTGAACTGATGCTCCCGCAAACCAAAGAATGTCAGAGGCACTCAGAAACTGGAAGAAACAAGACGAGATCCTCCCTGAGAGGTTTTGGAGAGAGTACAGCCTGGCTGGAGGCTTTCCTGGTGGCTCAGTGGTAAAGAACCAGCCTGTCATTGCAGGTGAGTAGGTTCGATCCCTGTGTTGGGAAGATCCCATGGAAAAGGAAATTGCAGCCCACTCCAGGATTCTTGCCTAGGAAATCCCATGGATAGAGGAGTCTGGTGAGCTATAACCATGGAGTTGTAAAAAGTACACGGATAGAGGAGACTGGTGGGCTATAGTCCATGGGGTCACAAAAGAGATAGACATGTCTGAGCGACTAGACAACAGCCTGGCTGATACTTTGATTTTGGACTTCATTTAAGCACCATATTTCGTGGTACTTTGTTATTGCAGTCTAGGCAATTGATGCATAAGGATATCTTAAATATGAGAAATAGTCAAATTCTCTTTTATACTCATTGATCATTATATAATTTTTTCCTTCAAAAAATTGGGAGTAATCATTTATGACAACTATTTTTATTAAGTTACACAAAGATTTCTGTCTTATTGAAGTTCTTATTTGCAAAGAAATGGAACATGTAAAACCTAAAATAAGTGAAAGTTGTTCAGTCATGTTGTACTCTTTGCTACCCCATTCTCCAGGGGATCTTCCCAACCCAGGGGTCAAACCCAGGTCTCTGGCATTGCAGGCAGATCTTTACCAGTTGAGCCACACGGGAAACCCAAGAATACTGGAGTGGGTAGCCTATCCCTTCTCCAGCAGATATTCCTGACCCAGGAATTGAACCGGGGTCTTCTGCATTGCAGATGTATTCTTTACTAACTGAGCTAAATAACCTGGTAAAAAAATCTCAGTTCAGAAAGCATACAAATTTACTCTTTTAATGTTAATATTAAATAATAGCAAGTGTGCTCTTCATGAGACTTGCTTTCCCTGTGGCAATGGACACATTGCCTGATCTTACCACTGCTAAGAGCATCTGTCCTTTTAATCTTAGAACTGTCCAATGGCCCAGATGATAGGGAGGAGTGGCCTAATCCTCTGTGACCTATAAAGAAAAAAGAGGTTTCAAGAATAATGGAATGAAGCCGGTTTGATGTTATTCACATGCTCTACATGGTAGTGTTGAAAATAAAGAAGCAGGAGAAACTCTTTGATTAATGTCTTGGAATTTTTGTCACATCATTTCTCTTAAAAATAACAAAGATTTAGCCTATCTCCCCAGAAGTAGTCACCTCTTATTTTGGTAAAGGCCAAATACATTCAGATATACATTTCAGGCACTGACATTATTTCTGTACATTTTCATGAAAACTTTATTTGTTCTGCAGTTTTGTAGGAGTTTTGTAATTAACTGTTGTCTCATCCTGAATATTTGAAAACATCTGTCCAGCATTTTATTCCACTTTACTCAGTAAAATGATAATTATTCAAGAGAAGATGAATATAATTACCAATGTCTCTTCAGATCATCCTTTATATCAGCATGTGGTAGGCTAAAAGGTATAAAAGTGGTTAAGTAACAACTATAAATATTGCTTTACGCTTGTGTGGTGCTTTGTGTGGTCTTTTTCAAGGACTTTCATATATCACTGCATGCATGTGAAGTTGCTTCAGTCGTGTCTGACTTTGCAACCAATAGATTGTAGTCCACCAAGCTCCTCTGTCCATGAGATTCTCCAGGCAAGAATACTGGTGTGGATTCCTCTTCCAGTGAATATTTCTGACTCAGGGATTGAACCTGCATCTCCTGAGACGCGTGCATAGCAGGTGGATTCTTAACCGCTGAACCACCTGGCACTGCATACTATAAATTACTAACTGAATCACAGTAGGGAGATTAACAGAAAAAAGCAACAATCTAATATCCAATCATACTCTATTACATATAAAATATATGCACGCATGAATGCATTTTTGTGTGTGCATGCATGAGTAAATTTAAATGGTGTGGTTTTGAAAACTAATGCACTGTCTAAGTGTTGGCCTAGAAAATAAATCTAAAGCAGAAAATTTGTGTGTCAGTTTTGGATGCACATCAACTTAGGTTTCTTTTTGCAGCCACCATTTAAAGGAAGTTGAAACTTCACTATGAGAACACTGAACTAGATTTAATTAACGACTTCAAATCACAAAAGAATGCTTTATTGTGCAGTGTTATAGGTCATTCATTTGTTCTTTTTTAAAGTCTGAAGCCCTTTAATCCATATGGTTTTCTTTGAAATCTTTTAATTAATCTGTGCTCTGCATTCTTTCTTATAACTCTTTTTTCTTAGGGTTAAACAATGATGAAAACAATCTGCTCTAAAAAGTCAATTCTCCCTTCATATCCACTTTCAGATAAAACCTCTTCTATACTCCTCAGGAGTTACTGCTGGCCATTTGAGATTTACGCGTATTCATCTCTGTATTTGCTTTGACAAATTTACCCATGGCAAATGGCCCTTTTTTGTTTGTCTGTTATAATGCTTTGCATTTAAATAGTTCATTACATTTAGAAATTAATGTAATTCTGCTAACTTCTCCAAAAGGAAAGTATGATTTCTGTAATCATATTGTTGATGGAGAAACTTTAGTTCTAAGGGTTAAAAAAATTTACCCACAAATAGTCAACAAGGGAACAGTTGGCTAATCATATCAAGGCAGGGATATCTCTTTTTCAGCAGTCTTCTTTCTTTGAAGTGGTCTTTTTTCAGTATGTATAATAAAGTTTTGGAAGAATTTCAGGTAAGAATAGTGAATAAGTTTTTAATTTTAATTAAAAACATTTAAGTTCTGGAGTCGTCAAACTATAAAATATATAGTTGAGAAATTTCACACTTATAGTATTTTCCATTGCAAATAGCATTCATCACCTTTTCTTAGAGAAATAAGATTTTGAAAGGTGAGTTATAAAAGTATCATGCTCAAAGTCAATAACAGGAAGACAGGTTAAGGAGAGGTATATATTACATTGTATTTATAGGTGGACAAGAACAGACTGGTTAGATTTAGAAGCAGAAAATTATAGCATGTTATAGAATGGAGAGAGACTGGCTATCATCTTCAAATCTCCTTTTAAATGCAAAGTTTTCTGAGTGGTTAGCAGTACAACCCAGTTCAGAGAAGTTTATACAAAGCAAGAAATCACTGGAGAACAGAGAGTAGAGGTCTGAGATAATGACTTAAAGGACATAGAATATTTTCATGTGGGATTGTTGTGAAGGGGTAGGGAGTTATCATGATGTCTTATAATTAAAGAGCATGGAGTTGCTGGATTCCCAGACAAACTGCTCAGGGAAAGTTATGTTCCAATCTTGTAGATGTGTACTCAGTCATGTCAGACCCTTTGTGACCCCATGGTCTGTAGCCCACCAGGCTCCTCTGTCCATAGGGATTTCCCAGGCAAGAATACTGGAATGGGTTGCCATTTCCTTCTCCAGGGGATCTTCCTGACCCAGGGATTGAACCTACATCTCCAGTATTGGCAGGAAGATTCTTTATCACTGAGCCATCAGGGAATCCCTGTAGACAAATCTTACCTATGTGAATTTATTTGGAAAAACTGCAGATATGTACGGTCAGGCCACCCAAGATGGCTGTTCTATTGCTCTCTGTACATCCCCATTTGACCAGGGCCCACCTCGCCTATATGTTACACAGATGACTGACCTTGGTACATACTTGCTCCAAGCCCCAGCTACTGATTGTCCTTTTTTATTAATTTTTATTGGAGTATAATGTTGTGTTAGTTTCCACTGTACTGTATACAACAGTCAGGGCATCCTAAATGTCTATCAACAGAGGAATGAATAAAGAATATGTGGTACATATATACAATAGAATATTATTCAGCCATTAAAAAAATGGGTTATTTGTGGAGACATGGATACATCTGGAGACTGTCATGCAGAGTGAAGTAAATCAGAAAGAGAAAAACAAATATCATATATTAACTCATGTATGTGGAATCTAGAAAAATAGTATAGATGATCTTATTTGGAAGGCAGAAATAGTGATTGTTCTTATCAAAGTAGTGCTGAGGGGTACGACCCTCTACTGGTTTCTGTGGTAACTAATGAGTCCACTTGAAACCAATCAATTCCCCAATAACTGTTAGTTCGTCCCCTCCTCACCCTATGCCTCCACCCCAGCTAAGACTGCCACCTGGATGTCCTGCCCTGTCAGGCTCCAGGTCCTTGATTCAGACATGTAAGATCCTCTCTCCATTAAACCACTGATATCTCTGTTGTCTCTGGGTTCTTTCTTCAGTTTCAAAGCTGGGCAACTGCAAATCTTGTAAGCCTGTGGGGTGCAGCCCAACAATATATCTTTCTATGAGGATCAGTATAAAGGGTCTGTGTAACCCGAAAGGAGAAAGCATTGAGATTGTAAGTACTGAAACCTCTATTTCCATGTCAAATTCATGGATCTGTTATATATAAGAATCCTGGACATACTTTCAAGTGGGATAATTTTTAAAATTTGATATTAAATAATTTTAAAAAACCCTCAACCTATTAAACAATTAGACAATATTCATGCATTTTGAATAGTTGTATATTTTAAAATTTCAAATAGTGCTTCATTAAATTTTTGTCGTGACCTATTCATATGAATGTTAGTTGGTTCATATGAATGTTTATTATGATAGCGTTCCTTCCATTCTTTAAAGATCTAATTAGAAAGGGAATCAGTATAACATAGTGATTGATAATAATATATTTTTTCTCCACATAAAAGATCATTATTTTAATGTTGCAAAATGATCAAGGCACTGCCCAAAAGCAAGAGGAAAGATGAACTCTGTGAACAATTGGACATGTAGGAAATTCTGGAAGAAAATTAAGATGATAAAACTTATCTGCTTTAGGATACCTCGATTTTATTAAATTCCCTTCTCTCATGAGCAAGTCCTTCCTTAGTTTAACCCAATCTCCTATTCATTTTTTTCCTCTTCCTGTATCCTCATTTCACTATGATCATCTTTTCTGTTATTAAATTCCTATCTTTCCAAATGATACAGTTTAAATTTTAACATGATTGAATATACTTTCATAGCTATCCTGAGTGTTATTATCATTAATTTCACTAAAAAAAAATTTCCACATCTTCTTTGATCTCTCCATCAAATACAGCTCTTTCCAAAGATTGATATTTTTCCTAATTTGCTACTCATTAACTACTCATGTGGACACACTTAATGCATTTGTTAGCAGATTATCTCGGTTCAGTTCAGTCACTCAGTTGTGTCTGTCTCTTTGTGACCTCATGGACTGTAACATGCCAGGTTTTCCTGTCCATCACCAACTCCTGGAGCTTGCTCAAACTCATGTCCATTGAGTTGGTAATGTCATCCAACCATTTCATCCTCTATCATCCCCCTCTCCTTCTGCCTTCAGTCTTTCCCAGCATCAGGGTCTTTTCCAATGAGTTAGTTCTTTGCATCAGGTGGCCAAAGTATTGGAGTTTCAGCTTCAGCATCAGTCCTTTCAATGAATATTCAGGACTGATTTCCTTTAGGATTCACTGTTTTGATCTTCTTGCAGTCCAAGGGGCTCTCAAGAATCTTTTCCAACACCACAGTTCAAAAGCATCAATTCTTCGGCATTCAGCTTTCTTTATGGTCCAACTCTCATATCCATACATGACTACTGGAAAAACCATAGCTTGGACTAGATAGGCCTTTGTCAGCAAAATAATGTCTCTGCTTTTTAATATGTAGTCTATGTTGGTCATAGCTTTTCTTGCAAGGAGCAAGCACCTTTCTATTTCATGGCTGCATTCACCATCCAAAGTGATTTTGGAGCCCAAGAAAATAAATCTTGGGCTGTTTCCATTGTTTCCCCATCTATTTGCCATGAAGTGATGAGACCAGATGCCATGATCTTAGTTTTCCGAATGTTGAGCTTTAAGCCAATATTTTCACTCTCCTCTTTCACTTTCATCAAGAGGCTCCTCTGTTCCTGTTCGCTTTCTGCCATAAGGGTGGTGTCATCTGCATATCTGAGGTTACTGATATTTCTCCTGGGAATTTTGATTCCAGCTTGTGCTTCATCCAACCCAGCATTTCACATGATGTACTCAGCATATAAGTTAAATAAGCAGGGTGACAATACACAGCCTTGATGTATTCCTTTCCCAATTTGGAACCAGTTCTGTTGTTCTTTGTCCAGTTCTAACTTTTGCTTCTTGAGCTGCAAGCAGATTTCTCATGAAGAAGGTAAGGTGGTCTGGTATTCCCATCTCTTGAAAAATTTTCCCGTTTATTGTGATCTACACAGTCAAAGGCTTTGGTGTAGTCAATAAAGAAAAAGCAGACGTTTTTCTGGAACTCTCTTGCTTTTTCTATGGTGCAATGGATGTTGGCAATTTGATATCTGGTTCTTCTGCCTTTTCTAACTCCAGTTTGAACATCTGGAAGTTCTCGGTTCACTGTGGGAGTCTGGCTTAGAGAATTTTGAGCATTACTTTGCTAGCATGTGCTGCTGCTGCTGCTAAGTCACTTCAGTGGTGTCCAACTCTGTGCGACCCCAGAGATGGCAGCCCACCAGGCTCCCCCGTCCCTGGGATTCTCCAGGCAAGAACACTGGAGTGGGTTGCCATTTCCTTCTCCAGTGCATGAAAGTGAAAAGTGAAACTGAAGTCGCTCAGTTGTGTCCGACTCTTAGCGACCCCATGGACTACAGCCTACCAGGCTCCTCTGTCCATGGGATTTTCCAGGCAAGAGTGCTGGAGTGGGATGCCATTGCTAGCATGTGAGATGAGTGCAATTGTGTGGTAGTTTAAATGTCCTTTGGTATTACCTTTCTTTGGGATTGGAATGAAAACTGACCTTTTCCAGGACTGTGGCCATTGCTGAGTTTTCCAAATTTGCTGGCATATTGAGTGCAGCACTTTCACAGCATCATCTTTTAGGATTTGAAATAGCTCAGTTGGAATTTTATCACTTCCATTAGCTTTGTTCGTAATGATGCTCCCTAAGGCCCACTTGACTTTGCATTCCAGGATGGCTGGCTCTAGGTGAGTGATCACACCATTGTGGTTATCTGAGCAGATTATCTACTCTAAGCAGTAAAATAGTCTGGCTTCACATGACTATTTATGTGAACCAAACAAATGTTTTTGTTTGTATTTTTCTCCTCATATGTATTTTTCAAACTTATATTCTAAAATTGGAAATTAAGCTATTAATTATTTGTACTTTTAGAGAAATTATTCATGATCATCAGTGCTAAGCTTTCTTTGCTATTGCTGCTGCTTAGTTGCTCCAGTCGTGTCCAACTCTGTGTGACCCTATGGACTGCAGCCTGCCAGACTCCTCTGTCCATGGGATTCTCTAGGCAAGAGCACTGGAGTGGGTTGCCATGCCCTCCTCCAAAGGATCTTCCCGACCCAGGGATCAAACCCAGGTCTTTTACGTTGCAAGCAGATTCTTTACTGCTGAGCCACCAGGGAAACCCAGGTTTTCTTTAATGACACACAATTTCTGTAGGCATCCTTAGGAGAGGAAATTAATCTCCATCATACAAGGCCAAAGCCCCACAACCTTGAAAATCTTGTTTCTTATCAACGCGAGTTTGGGACAGCTGATGAGGCTCTCTCCGTTTTTCAGCTAGTTGAGCAAAGATTCAAAATATTACAGTCTATTTTCTTATTCAGGTAGTCAATGGTAATTCTTTCTAAATTAAAGTCAAATTATTTATCAAAAAGTTTATTGTGGGAATTCACCGGTGGTCCAGTGGTTCAGTTCAGTTCAGTCACTCAGTTGTGTCTGACTCTTTTCAACCCCATTGACTGAAGAACTCCAAGCTTTCCTGTCCATCAGCAATGGTCCAGTGGTTAGGACAATGCACTTTCCCTGCAAGGGGCCTGGGTTCAACCCCTAGGTGAAGAGTTATGTTCCCACAAGCCATGTGGCACAGCCAAAACCAATGCTTTTTTGGACTGTTTTTCATTCTGGGGTTCACACAGATAGTGTTTTGTGTGACTAAAATAAGTGCCAAAGTAGAATCCATTTAGTGTGTTTCTAATTTATAAATTCTATGTAGCCTAAACAAATCAGCTCTGGATATGATAAATACAGTCATCAGAAGGTATTATGAGAAAAGTTATTGAACAGGTTAGGGAAAGCAGATGACTCTGTAAGATGGTACAAATTACGTTCAGATATGTTGGCTTTGTGTATTCCCCACCGCTGAAGACTATCCAGGGACATTTTGTTTGTGTGGATTGCCATTTCTTCCTCCAGGAAATCTTCCCAATCCAGAGATAGAAACTTCATCTTGCGAGTCTCCCGCATTACAGGCAGATTCTTTACCACCAAGCCACTGCAGAAGCCTCCGTTTATATACAGTTAAGAAAAAACCAACAAGCTAACTTTAATCAAATAAGTGTAGAAAAACAAGACATGAGGAAACAGAACAAGAGAAGAGACAAAGGGAGATACTAAATCTAGAGGGAGAAAAATTACAAGACTACTGTCTTTCTAAAGTAAAGTTCTGAAGTTTCTGTTGAAAATGGGGGAGACTCAATTTAACCATGAGTCCCTTCTCCCTTGGCTAATTTCCCCTGAACATTATTTGCTTCTCTTACTATCAAATCTGGCCTCAAGGGGAGCAGCTCTTTACCATTATATTTCACAGCTTAAGTCACGAACTTATAAATAGCAGTTGATAGCCACTAACAGCAGTTTAATAAGAAATTGCAAGAGAATAATCTGGTTTAAACAACTCACAGCTGTAGACTGAATGTGCCCATCCACAATTCATGTGTTGAAGCTTATTTCTTACTATGAAAGTATTTGGAGGTGGGGCCTTTGGAAAGTGATTAGGTCATAAGTATAGAGCCCTTAGGAATAGGATGGAAGAAGGCAATGGCACCCCACTCTTGTACTCTTGCCTAGAAAATCCCATGGATGGAGGAGCCTGGTAGGCTGCAGTCCATTGGGTCCCTAAGAGTCGGACACGACTGAGCGACTTCCCTTTCACTTTTCACTTTCATGCATTGGAGAAGGAAATGGCAACCTGCTCTAGTGTTCTTGCCTGGAGAATCCCGGGGACGGGGGAGCTTGGTGGGCTTCCGTCTATGGGGTCACAGAGTCGGACACGACTGAAGTGGCTTAGCAGCAGCAGGAATAGGATGAGTTACCCTTGTAAAGGGACATCAGAGATCTCCTCCACTCCTTCTGCCATGTGAAGACAGAGATAAGACAGCCACCCCTGAACTAGGAAGGAGGTCTTGCCAGACACAATCTGCAGGGGCCTTGATCTTGAACTTTCTAGCCTCTGGAACTGTGAGAAATAAATGATAAATTTCTGTTATTTTTAAGCACCACCCCCAACACCTCAGACTATGGTCTTTTGTTATTTATAGCAGCCTGAATAGTCTAAGACAACTATTTTATACCTACAGTCCAAAAAAGGAAAATCTTCATGCCCTGGTTTTGGTCTTCAGGCCCATTACTGATGACAGGGCAGAGATCATCAGTAATCAATACCATCTAGGCACAAGCAGAATCATCTTTGGTATTCAAACTCATTGTCTGAGGAAACAGCTTCTTCAAGGTTGGCATTTGAAATTTATATATCTTGTCTTCAAACAACAACTAACATGTGATTGACCCAATCACTTTTAGGGAAAGTTACAGATAACCATAGATGTATGGCCTTCTCTAATGATCATTTCAGTATAAAGTAATAAGCATTCATATATTAAAAAAAAAAAAACATAAATATCCAATGTTATGGGAAAGGAGAGTATTCTTTTGTCATAGATGCCTAGAGATACCACCCAGGGCCATTGATATTTTGTACTGGGACTCATATGTGTATGCTAAGTTACTTCAGTCCTGTCCAACTCTTTGGGACCCTATGGACTATAGACCACCAGGCTCCTTTGTCCATGGGATTCTCCAGGCAAGAATACTGGAGTGGATTGCCATGCCCTCCTCCAGGGGATCTTCTCAACCCAGGGATTGAACATGTGTCTCTTGGGCTTCTTGCATTGGCAAGTGTATTCTTTACCACTAGTACCACCTGGGATACCCTTTACTTGTATATGCAAAGACAACTTTGGAAATTATTGCAAAAATTAAAAGAAAGTAAAATAAAAGACACAGTTGTTTCAGAAAGTTGACAGTGAAAATTATAATTTTAAAAATGAGAATATTTATATTTTCCCTATCTGTGTTTAATTCTAAAAATACTAAGTTTGGTGTTTTGGACATATATAATCCTCACAGGAGATTTCTGTTTGTTTTGCAAAGCAGTTATTTATATTTAAATAATTCCAAAGTCTTTCACCTTTGTATTTCATCAATCTTAGAGCAGTGTGCAGGAATGATTGACCTGGGGTGGAATAGGTGAAGCAAAATGAGAGCAGAAAGAAGCCAAGAAGGCTGGTTTGATTTAACGTATATGCATATGGGGGCATCTATTATGGTAAATATATTTGCTTTTAATACATGTCAGGTGAGTGTATGCTCTTCGGTTCTTTGTCTCGTCACAACAATGATTTGGGGTGGTGGACATTAAAGCCCTTGGCAGGTCACAGCTCTCGGGTCTTGAGCAAACCAAGTCATAGCTCTTAGAAAAATCAGTGTTACAGCTCTATTTTATTTAGAAGATAGAAGGAGAATCCATCCTTGAAGAAGAGAGAGAGTGGAGGAGCATGCTGCTGAGGGTGGGGGCGGGGGGGTGGGTAGAGAGAGAGAGAGAAAAAGCATACGCATGCAGAAGGTGGGGGGGTGGTGGGGGAGAGAGAGAGAGAGAGAGAATCCTTTGGCTCCTCTTTTTATATGTTGTTTTTCTTCCCTCTGGGCTTGTCCTATGCAAATTGGGCTTAGTCAGGAGTGCTGTTCTACCTGAAGACCTCACTCCAGTTCTTGGACCTTCCTAGTCTTTTAGCCACCGCCATTTTGGACTCCTTTTCCCTATTCTACCTACCTAACACTTTTATTTATTATTGATTTGTAAAGGTAAGGATCTGTTAACATACATTGTTTATTTTGTTTAACATATTTATTGAGTTTACCTACTGTGTATGTTTTAGGGGCTGAGAACACAGACTGTATCCTGTTTTGAAAGCACATAGAGTTGTTCAAATATCATGGGTTTGAGAATTATTTGGGGATTTTGTTAAAGTTAGGCTAAAAAATATATATTTTCAGACCCATCACCAAACATTCTGATTTCATTTGCCCTAGAGAATCTAAGAAGATGCTTTAAAAAAAAATTATTTATTTATTGGGCTGTGCCAGGTTTTAGTTGCAGCACAAAACTAGGCTCTTTGAGCTTCATTGTGACCTGTAGGATCTTTCAGTTGAGGCCTGTGGGATTTAGTACCTTGACCAGGGACTGAATCTGGCCCCCTGAATTGGGAGATGGAGTCTTAGCCACTGGACCACCAAAGAAATCTTTATAATAAAAACATGAGGTATTTATATAATTTTAAATCATTTGCAATGTGGCTTCATTCTGATATTCAGACGCCCAGAATCCATTATATTTGCATTTGTTTTACAACTTTTATTTGTAATGTCGAGACTATTGCTTAGATAAGCTGTTATTTACTGTTTCTGCTGTAAGGTTTAGTAACCAAAAAAAATAATTACTACATAGTAACATAAAACATTTCTATCAATGATTTGAAAGTGGCCCAATATTTTACAATATATTAGCATGTTTTATTCTTTTTTTTTTGAAACAAGAATGACTCTCAGAATATGTCTGATAATTATGCTTTTGGTATACATGAGTTATATGAGACTAGTTGGTAAATGAATAGATTGTTGAGAAATTAAAATATATGAACATAATTTGCTCTTCTGACCTAAGGTCACACTGAGAAAATTTGCTGATCTTTTTGTTCCTTTATGTAAGAAAAAGAAGGGAAGAGGCTACTATTTATCCAATGAATTATGACCTAATTCCAGGAGCTTTTGAAAATGTAGTTTTATATGAAAAATAGAATTTCTATATACAATACAAAATTTAACAGTTCACACAAAAAAACAACCTTTCATATTTTGAATTCTATTCCATGCAAATAGTAATGCTGTGAGATGGGGACTGCTAATTCATTTTTTTTTTTTTAATAAGCCAAAACCTATGTCCTCTCTCCCAGATGAAGTAAAACCAATCTACTGACAGTAGGTTGTTGTGAAGGAAAGTGCAACACTTATTATAAGGCACCAAGCAAGGAGTCCAACCTAAAAACTCGAATTCCCCAAAACTCAAATTTTCCAATGGGTTTCAGCAAAGTGTTCTTAGAGATCAAGTAAGGAAAGGAAGTTCCAAGGTAGGTGATCCTCTCATGTACAGTTCTCTGATTCGTTGATAGTAAGATAACAGGGTGAAGTCTAAGGGTTAATCTTTATCAACCCTTAGACTCAGGAGGGCCGAGAGGAGCTACTCCACATTCAAGGTCAAGAAGGGTGGCCATGAGAAGATATCCCTTGTTCAAGGTAAGGCGCAGTGGCTGATCTTTGCTGGACCAGCTGTGAAGAGATACCCCACATCAAAGGTAAGAGAAACCCAAGTAAGATGGTAACTGTTGTGAGAAGGCATCAGAGGGCAGACACACTGAAACCATAATCACAGAAAACTAGCCAATCTGATCAGATGGACCACAGCTTTGTCTAACACAATGAAACTAAGCCATGCTGTGTGGGGCCACCCAAGACGGATGGGTCATGGTGGAGAGGTCTGTCAGAATGTGGTCCACTGGAGAAGGGAATGGCAAACCATTTCAGTATTTTTGCCTTGAGAATCCCATGAACAGTATAAAAGGCAAAATGATAGAATACTGAAAGAGGAACTCCCCAGGTCGGTAGGAGCCCAATATGCTACTGGAGATCAGTGGAGAAATAACTCCAGAAAGAATGAAGGGATGGAACCAAAGCAAAAACAATATCCAGTTGTGGATGTGACTGGTGATAGAAACAAGGTCTGATGCTATAAAGAGTAATACTAGCTAGGAACCTGGAATGTCAGGTCCATGAATCAGGGCAAATTGGAAGTGGTCAAACAGGAGATGGCAAGAGTGAACATCAACATTCCAGGAATCAGAAAACTAAAATGGACTGGAATGGGTGATTTAACTCAGATGACCATTATATCTACTACTGTGGGCAGGAATCCCTTAGGAGAAATGGAGTAGTCATCATGGTCAAAAAAAGAGTCTGAAATGCAGTACTTGGATGAAATCTCAAAAACAACAGAATGCTCTCTGTTCGTTTCTAAGGCAAACCATTCAATATCACGGTAATCCAAGCCTATGCCCCAACCAGTAATGCTGAAGAAGCTGAAGTTGAACAGTTCTATGAAGACCCACAAGACCTTTTAGTACTAACACCCAAAAAAGATGTCCTTTTCATTATAGGGGAGTGGAATGCAAAAGTAGGAAGTCAAGAAACACCTGGAGTAACAGGCAAATTTGACCTTGGAGTATGGAATGAAGCAGGGCAAAGGCTAATAGAGTTTTGCCAAGAGAACGCATTGGTCATAGCAAACACCCTTTTCCAACAACACAAGAGAAGACTCTACACATGGACATCACCAGATGGTCAACACCGAAATCAGATTGATTATATTCTTTGCAGCCAAAGATGAAGAAGCTCTATACAGTCAGCAAAAACAACCCTGGGAGCTGACTGTGGCTCAGATCATGAACTCCTTATTGCCAAATTCAGACTTGAATTGAACAAAGTAGGGAAAACCAATAGACCTTTCAGGTATGACCTAAATAAAATTCCTTATGATTATACAGTGGAGTGAGAAATAGATTTAAAGACTAGATCTGATAGACAGAGTGCCTGATGCACTATGGATGGAGGTTCATGACATTGTACAGGAGACAGGGATCAAGACCATCCCCAAGGAAAAAAAAAATGCAAAAAAGCGAAATGGCTGTCTGAGGAGGCCTTACGACTAGCTGTGAAAAGAAGAGAAGTGAAAAGCAAAGGAGAAAAGGAAAGATATAAGCATCTGAATGCAGAGTTCCAAGGAATAGCAAGGAGAGATAAGAAAGACTTCCTCAGCGATCAATGCAAAGATATAGAGGAAAAGAACAGAATGGGAAAGACTAGAGATCTCTTCAAGAAAATTAGAGATACCAAGGGAACATTTCATGCAAAGATGGGCTCGATAAACGACAGAAATGGTATGAACCTAACAGAAGCAGAAGATTAAGAAGAGATGGCAAGAATAGAAGAATTGTACAAAAAATATCTCCACGAGTGAGATAATCATGATGGTGTGATCATTCACCTAGAGCCAGACATCCTGGAGTATGAAGTCAAGTGGGCTTTAGAAAGCCTCATTATGAACAAAGCTAGAGGAGGTGATGGAATTCCAGTTGAGCTATTTCAAATCCTAAAAGATGATGCTGTGAAAGTGCTGCACTCAATATGCCAGCAAATTTGGAAAACTCAGCAGTGGCCACAAGACTGGAAAAGGTCAGTTTTCAATTGAATCCCAAAGAAAGGCAATGCCAAGAAAAGCTCAAACTACCACACAATTGCACTTATCTCACACACTGGTAAAGTAATGCTCAAAATTCTCCAAGCCAGACTTCAGCAATACGTGAACCATGATTTTCCAGATGTTCAAGCTGGTTTTAGGAAAGGCAGAGGAACCAGAGATCAAATTGCAACATGCGCTGGATCATCGAAAAAGCAAGAGAGTTCCAGAAAAACATCTATTTCTGCTTTATTGACTATGCCAAAGCCTTTGACTGTGTGGATCACAATAAACTGTGGAAAATTCTTCATGAGATGGGAATACCAGAACACCTGAGCTGTCTCTTGAGAAACCTATATGCAGGTCAGGAAGCACCAGTTAGAACTGTACATGGAACAACAGACTGGTTCCAAATAGGAAAAGGAGTACGTCAAGGCTGTATATTGTCACCCTGCTTATTTAACTGTTATGCAGAGTACATCATGAGAAACGCTGGACTGGAAGAAGCACAAGCTGGAATCAAGATTGCCAGGAGAAATATCAATAACCTCAGATATGCAGATGACACCACCCTTATGGCAGAAAGTGAAGAGGAATTAAAAAGCCTCTTGATGAAAATGAAAGAGGAGAGTGAAAAAGTTGGCTTAAAGCTCAACATTCTAAGATCGTGGCAACAGGTGCCATCACTTCATGGGAAATAAATGGGGAAACAGTGGAAACAGTGGCTGACTTTATTTTTTAGGCTCCAAAATCACTGCAGATGGTGATTGCAGCCATGAAATTAAAAGGTGCTTACTCACTGGAAGGAAAGTTATGACCAACCTAAATAGCATATTGAAAAGCAGAGACATTACTTTACCAACAAAGGTCCATCTAGTCAAGGCTATGGTTTTTCCAGTAGTCATGTATGGATGTGAGATTTGGACTGTGAAGGAAGCTGAGCACCGAAGAATTGATACTTTTGAACTTGGTTTTGGAGAAGACTCCTGAGATTCCCTTGGACTGCAAGAAGATCCAACCAGTCCATTTTAAATGAGATCAGTCCTGGGTGTTCATTGGAAGGACTGATGCTAAAGCTGCAACTCCAATACTTTGGCCACCTCATGCAAAGAGTTGACTCATTGGAAAAGACTGTGATGCTGGGAGGAACTGGGGACAGGAGGAGAAGGGGACGACCGAGGATGAGATGGCTGGATGGCATCACTGACTCGATGGACATGAGTTTGAGTAAACTCCGGGAGTTGGTGATGGATAGGGAAGCCTGGCGTGCTGTGATTCATGTGGTCACAAAGAGTTGGACATGACTGAGCGACTGAACTGACCTGAAGTGATACTTCAGTAGGCCTGTGAGGAGGGGATAAGTGCTCTTGGTCATCAAGTAGTTAATGTCTTCCATTTGGTGGTGGTTTTAGCATCTGTAAAACAACTCAGGAAATGTGCATCAGATATTCTTTTCTAGGTACTTCAGAGAGGAGCTAATACAGTGGATTTGAGGGAGGGGTCTGTCTCAGGAAGAACCCACAGGGTCCTGCTCTGTTACCATTTCACTGAAGAAAAATAGCTCCTAGTTGGGGTGACTTGCCAAAACACTACATGTATGTATGTCTTCTGATTTCAAGATCACTGCAACTTCTAACAATACTTTAATGTGTAAACAAGAATTAACATTCTTGAGTTCGGTTCTTAATATCACCACTTACTAACTGTGGGACTTTGGTCAAATTATTGAACTTTTATTTACTTCAGTTTCCTCCTTCATAAAATGGAAATACTGAATTCCCTTCCCCAGGACTCTGTGACTGTAACTGAGCTAACTCATGTAAAGTGTTTAGGGCTTCCCTGGTGGCTTAGATGTTAAAGAATCTGCCTACAATGTGGGGGACCCGAGTTCAATCCTTGGGTCAAGAAGATCCCCTGGAATAGGAAATGGCAACCCAGTCCTGTATGCTTGCCTGGAGAATTCTTTGGACAGAGAAGCCTGGTGGGCTACAGTCCATGGGGTCACAAAGAGGTGGACATGACTGAGTGACTAACACACAGCTATGGTATATGACAGCATGCAGTGAGTCTCACTTATTATTGTCATTTCATTTTTTAAGCCAGACTTTTGAAGTTGTGAGTATCTGAGCAATGATAAATGTCCAGTCCTTCATGAGAATCATCCTTGAATGACTCTCAGCTCATTTTACAGGCTTCAGTTAGAAATGTCTTCACTCTGAGATGACCCAGGAAGCTCACCAATCTTATCTTCCAAAACAAAGACAAATCCACATAAAATGAAATAATAATCCTTAGAAAATAGAACAAAATAGAACTAAATATGTATCATTTTTATGAGTCAGTCCAGTTTTTTCCTAAAACTGGTACCTTTCAGGTTTCCATCACTTGCATTTTGCTTACCTCTTTCATTTTCAACTTGTGGTAGAAATTGGTTGAATGGAAGCTCCAAGGAAATAAACAGCCAAGAACATAGTGCTTCAATACACTTTTTACATTCTTTTATATACAATGCATATTCATTTTCAAATTAATAAATATAATCTTACTTAAGCAGTATTTTACTGCTTATATGAATTATATCAAATTAAATAAAATGCATATTCCATTATTTCCTATATTTTTCTAGCATTCTAATCTATCTTGGATTGTGGAATGGGAGGATATATTTTTTTCTGAAAACTTCTGTTATAGTTTGAAAGGATCAATGACTGTTCTTTGTGATTCAGTTTCACTTGGCTATTTCCTGTGAGTCCTTAAAACTGAGACTCTCAATGCATTTTTGTCTGCTTAAGAATTTTAAATCTTCTTACTTCATTCTCTGATTATACCATCCCTTGACAATAGTTTCACTGAAAGATTTTCAAAAGCTGAGTTCTGGGAGTAGAGACAGGTTTCAACTTTGAATGCTATTTTCTGATCAATTGGAGCTCCTTAATCCTCTTCCTTTACTTGACTGTGCTCTGGTAAATAGCTGTCAGCAAGGGAAGAAGTTCAATACCTTTGGGCCATGACCCACTTAAATGCTCCTTCTGCTGGGAAAAAAAATCCACAGCAGCCTTAAATGTCAGTATTCTCCTGGCATCCTCTGGCATGAGCCTCAGGGGTTTGATTGTCATGTGTATATATAAATTCCAGCCTTTTCATATAAAATGCTGGAAGTTATTACACCTGTCAGGTGAAACCCAGTTATATATGGGCTTGGGATATAAATATTTAGTCCATGTATATGTGGTAAACAATAACAAAGCCAGGGAGACATTCTAATATTTGAACCTGGATAATCAGTTCTATAGTTATGTGGGATATTCATTATAAATTATAAATTTTTATCCTATTCATTTCAAGCTAATCCATGATTAATCACTGGGACCAAATTACAATGCAATGTTCCATCAAATTTATGCAGATTGACCTACTTAAAAAAACCAAAAACAAAAACACTGAGTGCATCTTTTTTATTTCAGATGCAGTGATTTTGTCAAGGACTTTATTATAATACAGTTCTTCAGTTCCCTGGGAGTCTGGACCTACCTACATAAAGGGGCACTTCTTAATAAAAGGTCCATGAAGAACATGAAACCCGTAAGATGAACTAATGTGCCAAAAGCAACTGTCAGGTTGCCAATTGTTATGAAGTTATTTTAGCTTCAAGTAGTTCACAAAAAAAACCCTACTGAATTAAATGTCCTTTTTTATTAAGATCTTAGGGGATTGTGCTCAGTCGCTCATCCGTGTCTGACTCTTTTTGACCCCCTAAACTGTAGCCCGCCAGGCTCCTCTGTCCTTTGAATATTCCAGACAAGAATACAGGAGTGGGTTGTCATTTCCTTCTCAGGGATTTTAGGGGATTGGTCATAGGTTTATTTGCCACATCTCTTTTATAAGATGATAAGTTATGATATTGTACAAAACTGCACATGTATATATCTTTAAATGTAAACTCTCCAAAACGAAAGTCAAAGTTCTTACTGAAAGTGTTCGTTGCTTAGTCGTGTCCGATTCTTTGCGACCCCATGGGACTGTAACCCACCAGGCTCCCCTGTCCATGGGATTATCCAAGCAAGAATACTGGAGTGGGTTACCATTTCCTTCTCCAGGGGATCTTCCCAACCCAGGGATGGAACCCAGGTCTCCTGCACTGCAGGTAGATTCTTTACCATCTGATCCACCAGGGAAGCCCAATATTCTTAGTAGGAGGGATAAATCTTGGTTTCCCCATGTGCAGCACTTAAGTCTTCAAGCTAGCTTGCATTTCCAGTATAGAAGGGTCCTCTGTGCTTACCTAGGATCTGGTTTGCTTTTCCTACAACAGTTCTTTTCTGCAATTACAAAAAAAAAAATCTTAACAAGAGAGCTTGTGCTTTTCTAGACACAAGCATATGTTACTTGTTATTAAACTTACTTTTGCTTTTTTTCTTTGACTCTGTTCTCTATACTTCCCTGGAGGAAAAGTTTCAGTTTTCATATAGCACTTCAAGATGAAAACAGAATTACTGGATATAAGCTTTGGTTCTGGTGAATTTAGAGGAAATCATTACCATCAGTCCAGTGTCAAGGTTCACACACTAGGCATGCACAAAGCAATTACTTTCCTACTTGTGATTTTATCCTCTCATTGTGATTTTTTTGCTTCCAATGGATGCAATTGAATTGAAAAATACTTGTTACAATTTTACTTGAGAAAAGAATTCCCTTTAGACTTCCTGAAAACCACTGCAGGATGGAAAATCTACCTCCTACTCTGGGGTTCTCAGAGAGAGATCAGCTGGCAATAAATGAGCTAATATTATGTAACAGCATTAATAAAAGTATATAGACTCTGAAAGTGTTAGGGACTTAGTTGAGCCTTACGCTGTACATTCAGAGAAGCCTGGCAAGCTACAATCCACAGGGTTGCAAAGCACTGGACATGACTGAGAGACTGAATGCACACACACACACAAACCCCATACATCAGTATTCTCCAGGTTTGTAATTTCATCAGAGTGGTTTGTTAACTTAGCAAACATAGGTTTGAGGAGTAGAAATAACTTGTTTAGGTTATTCTCTACTTACAACTCAAAGACACACAGATACATAAACACATGCACGGAAGGCATGTATTATGTAGCATTAAGATTCAGTAGGTTCCTCTCCATCCTATTGAATCTTAATGTTGCATAATATGCACCTTCCCTGTGTGTGTGTGTGTCTTTGAGTTGTAAGTAGAGAATAGCTTAAGCAACTTATTTCTACTTCTCAAACTTGTGTGTGCTAACTGATGACTTGGAGGGGTGGGATGGTGGGGGGAGGGAAGGGAGACTCAAGAGGGAGGAGATTATATATATATATATATATATATATTTAAAATTATGACTGAGTCACATTTTTTTTTTCTGGCAGAAACCAGCACAACATTGTAAAGTAATTTTTATTCCATTAAAAAATTTTTATAAAATTAAGTTTGGCCACCTCATGCGAGGAGTTGACTCACTGGAAAAGACTCTGATGCTGGGAGGGATTGGGGGCAGGAGTAGAAGGGGACGACAGAGGATGAGATGGCTGGATGGTATCACTGACTCTATGGACGTGAGTCTGAGTGAACTCCGGGAGTTGGTGATGGACAGGGAGGTCTGGTGTGCTGCAATTCATGGGGTTGCAAAGAGTTGGACATGACTGAGCGACTGAACTGAACTGAACTGAACTGAAGAAAAGATTCAATAGGATATCTTGACTTTGGGGGCTGTATTATTGAATAAGAATACAAATAAATGTGAACTAACTGATAACAATTTCAATACAAAATTGATACTATAAATCAACAGTAAACATTTTCATACTTATCCTTAGCTCCTTTGACTTAATTATCAAAGGTAGAGCTGTGAGTATTGGAAATTTAATATTGGAATATTTGAATAAATATTGTCTCCATTTATTCTATTATGGAGACAATGTCATATAAAGAACTCAAATTTTCTTTACAGAGTTCCAAAGAGGATGCTCATACTTGTGAAGTAAATTCTAATTTGAAATCTGGGCGTTTTGAAAACCATTTTTTCAGAAAAACTGGTTAGATATTGAATGTACCATTTTTTCCCTTGTTTATGTATTAATACTTTATCCTGATATGATTTTTACCCTTCAGTTGGAATTCTTCTTAGGAGCATGTGAGATTCATTTTAATGGTTTTATTAAAGCTCCATTATTGTCAATAGAATCATGTAACTGTAACCCTTCGTACAAAGCTATTAGATAAGTTCTAGATACTTCCTCATCAACATTTGAGTTACATGAAAAATGTATCTGATCTGCTGTTAGGAAATAATTGATCTGGTGAAGTCATGACTTCTACTCACCAGATATATCAGAACTTTGGTTTCTAAATCCTTATTAAGCATCCCAGACCTTGAAATGATTCATTTATAAAAATTAACTTTTGAACATTTTCTCCTTGCAAAGGAATAGCTGCTCATCTTTTAGTCTTGTGCTTAAATTCCTCAGCAAGAGACTCTGGCTTTATGTCCAGTATTAATAATGAAAATCAGTGAGTTTTGCAGAAAGAAGTATAGTTATTTAAAATATTTTAGGAGAAAGGGATAACAAATAATAGTTACTAATTTTAACAATTGAGAGGGTGAAATCAGGACCAAAGGGTAGTAAAAATACAATATCTCTCTTTGTATAGTTTTGAATAACAATCTAGACACCATTTGATTAGATTTTCTCAGAATCATTAAGTTCTAACTACTTATAGACTGCTAAAATAAATAAACCAATCCCTTTGCAAATTATTTAAAGTAAAATGAATTCCTTGAATAAAACTGAATGAATACAATTAACATGGGAAGCAATCCTTTAATTAGAAAAGTTAAATAATTATTTTTCTTCAAAGAGATGAAATGACTGAAATTACTTTTTGAACAGATAATACAGAATTATTTAATAGATAACTTTAAAAAGCTCACAAGAAGGAAATTTAACTAGTCAGTAAAATATTTACAGGCAATTCAGGGATTAACTTTCTCGTCTAGAAGATTTCTTAGAACTTCAGCATTTATTACCAAACCTAAAAATAGAATGATTGTGCAGCCTCACAGTTTCATTGAACAACTACTTAGGCAAATTTATTTTTATCTTAGAAATTATTAGTCAAATAGGACTTTAAATGTAACAATTAAAATTATGTCATTTTGAATTCACTTTAATAAAACATATAAAACACATAAAGTCCATATATTGTGCCAGTTATATATCTCAGTGTTTAAGACATTTAAACTGGACAATTTTGTGTTTTAGAAGGAATTTAGTAATGGAACTGAAGGCAGCTATCTAATTTCCTACATTCCAATATATACACAATTTCATGAAGTAACAATACAGATATTTAGCAAGATTCTTACTACAGTGCTGATTAAAATTGTTAATTAGAGTTGAACATTGTTCATGAATTTAAGTCATAAATACATCATTTAATTAAGTAATGCTACTGATGCTTATAAGAGTCAGTAAAGTTTATTCTTGGAATAAACATATTAACTTTGATAGACACATTTGCAAATTAACAGAAATTTTTCAGAGGTTTTTTTTTCTTTTTCTTTTAAGATGTGAGCAGTTAATTAAAAAAATAATAATAATAACATTCTTCCATGTAAGATATATTGCTCCACACAGTAAGATGTTTATGTTGCCTGAATTTGGTAACCAAGATTCAAAATAAAATTTTCCATATTGTAGCCCATCACATTTAGAAAATATATAAGGTTGTGCTTAAGAAGGTGGGCTCTGAAATCAGGCAGATTTGCATATGAATTTGTTCTGCATTCCTTACTGTGCGACCTTTTCAATAAAGCACCTGACTCATTTAAGCCTCAGTTTCCTCACTGTGAAATGTACAGAGAATTATAACTGTGTCACAGGATAGCTGAAGGCATTGGAAAAATTACATGGAACTTGCTGAGCATAGTGTTTATACCAAGGGCCTCAGTCCATGTGATCTACTATCATGGTGATTTTCCATACAGACTTACATATGAAGAATGAAAGTTAGAATGTGGATGGTTGTCAACCTTAGAATATTTGAGAGTTTTCTGCTCAAGTAGGCCACTCTTGGAGACACATATTTCTCACTTACCCCAGTTCACCTGGGAGAAATAAAGTTCTGCCTCAGAACAGGCACACATAAGCAGCTTTCTGTGCCTCCACTTAATTTGGAATGGGTGCTGATTAAGAACCTTAGGTGGCATAGGATTACCTAGGTACAGGAAATTGGTTCACTTTCTCTGTGTGATTGTCTTGGCCTGAAGGCTTCAGACTACAAAACAATGCTTAGCATTGTTTTATTTTTTGAAAGTAATGATCTTTCACTAGTCATTAATAATGGAAGTTTAAAATCCTGAAGTAACAAAACAGCTTCAGCAAAAAAGGTAAAATGTTTGGGCTAAAAAGAAGCAGACTTTCAATTCTAATAAGGACTTGATTGTAAACAGGCGACAAGATTATGCCTTCTTTTTCTAAAAATGATAGGTCATTAAAGAAGCAGGGGATAACTTTAATGCCAGGGGTTGAAACCGATGAAAGATGACTGAATTCTTATCAATGGATGGGGTAATAATTGATATAACCATATATATATATATAGGTTTAACAGTTTGTAGGCTAAACTCTTGGACAAACTTTGAACAACCAAATCAGTTTGGTAGGCCAAAAATTATAATGTTCCATTCTAGGGAAGGGGCCACTTCCATTGTTATTATGGCCTTACATCTTTAGTTTGGCCTTACATTGTCAGTAATATACTTTATTAGAAATGATTTAGCCCAGACTGGGAGAGAATATTGCTTTGAGACCAAGGCCAGAAGTTTAACTGATGTATAGTCAGTGCTGCTACATCTTTTTTAATTCACTGACCAGAAGCGAATAAGCCTATTTTTCAATACTATCCTTCTGGAGAAGGGAATGGCAACTCATTCCAGTATTCTTGCCTAGAGAATCCTATGGAAAGAGGAGCCTGCAGGCCACAGTCCAGAGGGTCACAAAGAGCCAGACAGGATTGAGTGATTAACACTTATTCCTTTCTCAATAGCCTTAAGGCTATTATTAAAGTAATTCAATTAGAATGACAGGATAAGGAGGATTGAGATAAAGCCATTCCTCCATTCATTTTTTTGTCGTTTGTCTAATTCAGACACTATTTGGAAATGGCTGTTGGAATCTTGTGGACTTCTGAGGTGGCTCAGTGGTAAATAGTCTGCTTGCTAATTCAGGAGACCCAGGAGATGTGGGTTTGATCCCTGGGTCAGGGAGTTTCCCTGGAAGAGGAAATAGCAACTCACTCCAGTATTCTTATCTGAAAAATCCCATGGACAGAGGAACTTGGTGGTTTACAGTTTATGGGGTTGCAAAGAGTCAGATACAGCTGAATGACTGAGCACAGCACAGCACATTGGAATCTACATGCTGCGGCTACTGCTAAGTCACTTCAGTCATGTCCGACTCTGTGCGACCCCATAGACAGCAGCCCACCAGGGTCCCCCATCCCTGGGATTCTCCAGGCAAGAATACTGGAGTGGGTTGCCATTTCCTTCTCCAATGCATGAAAGTGAAAAGTGAAAGTGAAGTGAAGTTGCTCAGTCATGTCTGACTCTTAGTGACCCCACATGAGGCAGGGAAAAAAAGTAGGAGGATTAGAGTGCTTGGGCATTCTCCAAACAAAAGTGAGAGTGGCATCATTGGGAAGGCATATTAAAGTCTACTTTTGGCATCCATCTTCAAGTTGAGAAAATTTTAGACATTTGACTCAGGAATGCACACTGGGCCAGAGCTGTGTTAGAACTTTGAGATTTCAAACTAAAAATCTCAACCATTCTTTGGATAGATGAAGTTGATTACTGGTAGCCAGATATCTTTTAATAAATGTCAGAGAAGAACTCAGAAAAGATGGGACTGTTTTTGCAAAGTGCTTGGGCGAAATATTTCCATTAAGGAAATTTCTGATGTGTGACAGAAGCTAAACAAGTGAGAAGTGAGCTTGTCTCTAAGAAGAGGAAGACTCAAAATTAACACCATACTACAAAAGATATGCATTTCACAGCCAAAGAAAGGATTAAGGGTGATCTCTGAATGCCATCTCTATAATATCTATGAATGAGTGAAGTCACTCAGTCATGTTCAACTCTTTTTGACCTCATGGTCTACCAGGCTCCTCTGTCCATGGGATTTTCCAGGCAAGAATACTGGAGTAGGTTGCCATTTCCTTCTCCAGGGGATCTTCCCAACCCAGGGAGTGAACCCAGGTTTCCCACATTGCAGGTGGATTCTTTACTGTCTGGGTCACCAAGGAAGCCCAAGAATACTGGAATGGTTATCCTATCCCTTCTCCAGGGTATCTTCCTGAGCCAGGAATCGAACCAGGGTCTCCTGATTTGCAGGTGAATTCTTTACCAGCTGAGCAGCCAGATATGTCTATCTTAAGCTAATATCTCATCTCTTAATTAATATAGTTTTAAAGAAAAAATATATGTCGAATAGTGTAAATCCTGCCAATGCATTGTTCTGTTTTAAATATTTTTGGTCTTTTATTCTATGTAAATTTTATAATTTAAAATTTGCTATTTAAAAATTGTTGTTATTCTGGTGAGAATTGTTTTTGAATATATCAATCGGGGAGAACTAATGACTAAACATATTGATTCTTCTAATCTGTAAAGATCTCCAGCTATTTAGATTTTCAAAAATTATCTTAGAGATGTTTTATAATTTTAAGTTTGGGGGTATTACATACAATAGTGATAGCTTACAGTGAATGATGTTGGATTCATGATCTCCAAAGAAGATTTAGCTTCAGGACCAGGACCAGGCTAGATCACTCAAGAGCTTTTGTGTAGCAGAGTTTTGTTAAAGTAAGAAAAGAGACAGAGAAAGATTCTGACATAGACATCAAAAGGGGGATGTAGAGTGCCCCCCTTGCTAGTGTTAGCAAGGGAGTTATATATATATTTTTTAATTAGTCATTTCAAAAGAATGTCTCAAGTTTGTGAAAATTTTATCAGACCCACTCCCACAATTTACATTTTAGTATAAAGGGATTAGAATTTAACAATAGAAAGATCCTACCAGACCCACTCCCATAATATACATATTAAAATATCAGGATTCAGTATCAGTTCAGTTGCTCAGTCGTGTCCGGCTCTTTGTGACCCCATGAACTGCAGCACACTAGGCCTCCCTGTCCATCACCAACTCCCGGAGTTCACCCAAACCCATGTCCATTGAGTCGGTGATGCCATCCAACCATCTCATGCTCTGTCGTCCTCTTCTCCTCCTGCCCCCAATCCCTCCCAGCATCAGGGTCTTTCCCAATGAGTCAGCTCTTTGCATGAGGTGGCCAAAGTAGTGGAGTTTCAGCTTCAACATCAGTCCTTCCAGTGAACATGCAGGACTGGTCTCCTTCAGAATGGACTGGTTGGATCTCCTTGCAGTCCAAGGGACTCTCAGAGTCTTCTCCAGCACCACAGTTGTCAGAAAGTTTCCAGGAAGGAGAAATTGTCCTCAAGTAGTATACATTGTTGCTATATAACCCCTCATACAGAGTTTAAACTGACTTTGTTGTGTAAGCATCAGTTCCAGGGTTAAGGAAAAAAAAAAAACTTTTATGAGACTAAGACTAAGGAATGTAGACAGGAAAAAAAAGAAAAGAAAAAGCTTGTCCTTTCCTCCTCCTTGAGAATTCCAGACCCCTATTTCCTACTCAAAAATTCCAGACCCCTCTCTCCTTGGACACTCTAGGACTTCTTATCAACGTGCCTAGGAATTCACTCTCTCAATAGGCTAATCTGATTTTTGAGAATTTTGCTTGATGCCTTTTATATGTGGATTAAAAAAACAATACATTATTGATAGCATAAAGAAATATAATTGATTTTTAAAATTTTCTTCTGTGACAAAATGCCAAATTTTAAAAATCAATTATATTTCTTTATGCTGTCAAAGTAATAAAGAATCTGGGACAGACTTTATTTTCTTGAGCTCCAAAATCACTGTAGATGGTGACTTCAGCCAAAGTTAAAAGATATATGCCCTTGGAAGAAAAGCTATGACAAGCTCAAATAGCATATTAAAAAACAGACATTTCTTTCCCAACAAAGATTCATATTGTCAAAGCTATGGTTTTTCCAGTTGTCATGTATACGTATGAGAGTTGGACCATAAAGAAGGCTGAGCACTGAAGAATCGGTGCTTTTGAACTGTGGTGCTGGAGAAGACTCTTGAGAATCCCTTGAACAGTAAGGATATCAAATTAGTCAATCCTAAAGGAAATCAGTCCTGAATATTCATTGGAAGGACTGATGCTGAAGCTCTGATCTTTTGATCACCTGATGCCAAGAACCAACTCATTGGAAAATACCCTGATACTGGGAAAGATTGAAGGCAGGAGAAGGGGACAATAGAGGATGAGATGGTTGGATGGCATCATCAACTCAATGGACATGAGTTTGAGCAAGCTCTGGGAGACGGTGAAGGACAGGGAAGCCTGGCGTGCTGCAGTCCATGGGGTTGCAAATGGTCAGACAACTTCGTGAGTGAACAACACTGCAGTTGACTGGAATTCACTTCTGTGTGTTATAGAAGAGCCATAACCTTCTGCTCTTGGAAAAGAAATTTTTACACCTTTGTTTTAATTATTTACAAAAACAAAATTTTATTAACCTCATGCAAAATTGCCTTCATCAAATATATTAAATTTCTAAATGTTGTTTTTTTGAGTCATTATATCTTGCTGTATTTTGTTCATAATTCTGATATGACTCAAATTTATTCCTTCTAATGTAGTTGTACACATTCCAGTGATAGGGAAAGAATCATAACTTAGATGTTTTTACAGCTTTGATAGTACAAAGAAAATACCTTTTCATTCTAAAAGGAGACAAAATTAACCAGCACTCAAGGTCACAGAATGCTGCAGTTTATTGGGCTTTTGAGAAATGAAGTCTTGAAAGAAAATTAAAAGTTGCATTAAAATATTATTCATGATTATGTACAATAGCAATATAAAACACAATGTGGTAAGTTATTAATACAATAAATTCTAATAGCGTGTTTCTACAGACCTTTGCCCTATGAAAGAACGTATGAGATAGTCTCATAATCTCTAGTTGGAATTGCTGTTTTAACCATGACATTTCTAATGCAGGTCTCCTACTTGTGTGGGTATGTTATACCCAGAAGAGAATCAATTTTGTGAGGAAAATTAGTACTGGACACAATCAAGTAATTATCGTGTTTGTAAATGGACAAATAAGAGGAAAGAATGACAGTCTTTGAATGTCATCTCACATATTATTAAAGAAAAAAAAACTTTTGAAACATTTTGACAGAACATACTTAAAAATTCTCTTTTAAGATGTTGAGAACTTGAATTTGGTCTAAGGAAAATAAACATAAGAAGTGCAAGCAAGAAAAAGAAAAAATGATTATAGAAACAGCTTTCATTTAGAGAAACTCTTGCCTGAACATCAAAGCTTGAAATCTCAGATTAAGGAAAAACAAATCCTACTTACCTATTGAGTTTCCCAGATGGTGTCATTGGTTAAGAACCTGCCTACCAATGCAGAAGATGCAAGAGATACAAGTTAGATCCCAGGATCAGGAAGATCCACTGGTGGAGGGCATGGCAACTTACTTCAGTATTGTCTAGAGAATCCCATGGACTGTAGCCTGCCAGGCTCCTCTGTCCATGGGATCGCAAAGAGTTGGACACAACTAAAGTGACTTAGCACACACACACACACTTACCTATCATGGAGCTAAAATGTGAGAACAAATATGAATCTGTCAAGTAATAAACCTTGATTAATAAGAATAATTCACCTACTTTGGCCACCTGATACGAAGAGCTGACTCACTTGAAAAGACCCGGATGCTGGGAAAGATTGAAGGCAGGAGGAGAAGGGGATGACAGAGGATGAGATGGTTGGATGGCATCATCGACTCAATGGACATGAGTTTGGGTAGGCTCCAGGAGTTGATGATGGACAGGGAGGCCTGGCGTGCTGCAGTTTATGGGGCCACAGAGAGTTGAAAATGACTGAGCAACTGAACTGAACTGAACTGATTTGAACTGAATTACTCTAATACAAAATAATTAATATTTGAAAAAGTGTTTGAAAAAGTCTTTTTTTTTTTCTTGAAAAAATGTTTTAGAGGAGAATTAAAAAGAGGAGAAACTATAGAGTTCTTGAAACTGAGAAATACAGGTTTAATCATGAGGAAAAAATTCTGTGTCTGGATGAAGCCAAGGGTGGGGGTCAATTAGGACCATGAGTCAATGACTTAAGATTTGTGTTGCAAGGATGACAATATGATGAGGATATTATCTCACAGTTTTGGCTTGTGGATCCTACTAATATGTGAAACCAAGAAGATAGAGGAGTAAAAAGAAAAGGAAGATTATGGTTGGATAATCCCAGAAAAAAGGAAAGTCTTTCAGAATCCAGTGTTTCTCTAAGTTTGTTTTTATTAAAACAGAAGAGAAAGATACAGGAGAGAGAGAGAGAGAGAGAGAGATGATGGGGAAGGAGGAAAAAAGAAAAAGAACTGGTGAGACTTCCCCTACTGCTGCCCCTGGAGATCATGTAAAGATTTTGTGTACAAAACTTTGCCTTGCAGGAATGTCCTTAGCTCGAATTTTAGCATATTTGATCTTTGAGTCTTGCTTCTTTAAATTATTATAATGCAATTAATATCCATCAATATTATTAGCTTTACTATCAGTGGACTATTTTTTAATAGCATCCGTTTTATGGATATCACATTTGATTGAGGGACATTATGTTCGTTCCAGTGTTTAGTGATTATGAATAGAGCTGATCTCGACATAAAAATAAAAGAACTGTTGAAAATTTCACTGGAAAGTTCCAGTCAATTGCTCAAGTTACAATGAGACCATATTTACTAAAATAACAAAATTATAGAATATACACTTGGGTAATTCAAACTAATTCTACAGATTTCCATTTTCAGAATGGTTAGAACATTGAGATTTTATTTTCATTCTTAGCTCTTTAGAGAGTTAGAAAGCTTATGTGGATAATTGATGTTCTCTGTTCCAACCCACTCATTTACAAATAAGGAAAAAAAGAGACTCCTTTCAGCGGGTGATTTAGACTTAGTGCCATTTTTCCTCTGTGTTCTTTCCAGGCCATTGCACTCACGGGCAAAATACCCAATTGGTTTATCCATTCATGGAAGCACTACTTAGGTTGTTTCCATATCTTGACTACTGAGAATAATGCTACAATGAACATGGGAGTGTAGATAACCCTTCAACATACAGATTCCATTTACCCAGAAGTGGAATGCTGGATTCGACAGTATTTCTACATTTTCTATATTGTACCCATCTATATTCCCTCTTCTTCACACCCTTGCTCACATTTGTTGTACCTTGTCTTCATGATACTAGCCATCAAAAGAGGTGTGAAGTGATAGCTCATTGTGGTTTTGTTTTGTATTTCCCTGATGATTAGTGATGTTGAGCACTATTTCATGTACCTGTTAGCAATTTTGTGGTAATATATACACACAATGGAATAGCATTCAAACATTGAAAAAGGAAATCCTGCTGTTTGCAACAACATAGATGAAGCTGGAGGATTTTATGCTAAGTGAAATAAATCAGAGAAAGAAAGACTCTCTAATATCTCGTTCACATACAGAATGTAAAAAAGTGAAACTCAGAATCATAGATTAGAATGGCGGATGTGAAGGGCTGGGTGGTGGGAGAGATTAAGAGAGGCTGGTCAAATTTTCAGGTATAAGATGAATAAATTCTAGGGATACAATAGTCAGCATGGTGATTACAGTTATACATACAGTATTGCATATGCTTGAGGTTTGTTAGAAGTGTAAATCTCAATTATTTTCACTACACATATACATACACACACAAACAAATTATGTGGGTTAATGCAGCAGCTCCCAATGTTTTTGACAAAAGGAACTGGTTTCGTGGAAGACAATCTTTCCACAGACGGGGGGTGGGGTGGATAATTTCAAGATGATTCAAGTGCATTGCATTTATTGCGCGGCTTATTTCTACTGTTATAACATCAGCTGCACCTCAGATCATCAGGCATTAGATCCTGGAGGTTGATAACCCTTGAGCTAAGGGATGTGTTAACTTGATTGTGGTAATCATTTCACAATGGAAAAGTATATTTAACCATCACATTATACACCATAACAAAAACCTGAAACATCACACTATACGGCCTAAATAGATATGATTTTTATTTATCAATCATGCCTTAATAAAGCTGGAAAAAATAAGCCATTGCTCTATTTTCATTATGGAAGTACACCAGCCACTTCAGATTGATATATAATTGCTATGTAATTGCTGGTCAGTGTAGGAGACATTTCTATTGCTCATTGGCTGCAACATCACTTACTGACTTCTTTCTAAAAGCTCTCTGGAACCTTTAAGTTTTCATTGAGAGTTTTGCATATTTTTTATCTGCTTCATCAATTATTTCTAAGAACTTTTCATTATATACGTTTGTAAGGCATATTTAAGTTACAACCTGAGAAATGAGGCAAAGCTTGAAAAATATAAGGACTACTTCATAAGCAGGTAATTGTGTCCTTTACCCACACTCACTGTTTCATTCTATTTCATTTACAATAAATGAGTAACTGTACTATGTATACTTTGTATGTGTACTTAGTTCCCTGCCTTTTAATTTAGCTTCTCAAGACCTCAGTATGGTACCATATGTAATTCTACCTTTCACAGAAAAGCTGCACCCTGTTAAGTTCAATAAATGTGTTCTGGTAGTAACTTTCAGTTTGGAAAAGCAAAACAAAATATAGAGTATTCAGTCATGGTCTTAAGTTATGACTTCCTCTGAATGGAAAATAAATCATTCTGGTGCTAATAAAATTTGCATGTATATAAAGTAGAAACTCACATGCTTTAACAAAAATGCCAGAGGAGAAAGCAACAGGAGTTGGTTGTTGAAATCTGTGGTTCCTGGGTCCCCCTGAATGATGAAAGCAGCCTTCACTACAGCTGCATTTCCAGAAGTTTTCTTTTATTTGTCAACTACCTGGAATACTGTTTAGAGGTGGGAAGAGCATATAGATGACTATAGACTTCTTTTAGGTGCAAATAAATGTTTATCATAAAAGATGGAGGCTACTTCCTTCTTCAGTGTTTGAATGCCTAAATTTAACCTTCAGATATTGATAGGTTACGATATATGTTTTCCTGTATAATTTGACACCTTAGCTTCTGGAATTTCCCTGGAATTCAGTTTGTCTGCCTTGACCTTGAAACAGCATTTTAAGCATAAAAAAGAATCACTTGGATAAATTATTAATATATTATTAACAACAATAATAATAATATTAACAATATTATTATTGTTGTCATGGATACAAATATTAAATTCTATGCTTAGCTTGTTAAGAAAAATTTGTCAAAATCTTAGATCTTTATAACAAATTATCATGTAAATCTATCTGGATATATTTTTTGGTTTGTTTTTTTTTTGACTGGAGACCACCAGGCTCCTCTGTCCATGGGATTTTCCAGGCAAGAATACTCGAGTGGATTGCCATTTCCTATTCCAGGAGATGTTCCCAACCCAGGGATCACCAGGTCTCCTGCATTGCTGGCGATTTTTTACCAACTAAGGCACCAGGAAAGCCCCTAATTCATGGTTATAATATTCTTTGTAATAGTTAAAACTATGATGCAAGGAAGAGAGAATGTATATAGTGCAAGAGCCACATATTATAATATATTTTGATGGGAATTTAATGCTATTAACTGGCAAAATTAATTTAGAGAGTCTCCTATAAACTGTTCTGTAATCCTGTGGGAATGGCAACACAAGTGTGCAGTAAAATTTTAAGTAAATGGTCTTATCTCAATTATAGGATTCAGACTCAGTACTGTATACCATCTCTGCAAATGCAATATAGCTCTGTATCTTTATTAAAGATAACTTTATTTTTCATATTATAGCAAGTAAAAAGATTCTGAATTTTCACAATTACCAGAAAAGCTAAAATATAACTAGAATAATTATTAACTTTTGATAATTTGGAAAATTGTTCAAAATATATCATCTTTTGTTACTTACTTGGGTCTGAGACAAAGAAGGATTCAGTTCAGTTCAGTCTCTCAGTTGTTTCCAACTCTTTGCGATCCTATGGACTGTAGCATGTCAGGCTTCCCTGTCCATCACCAACACCTGGAGCTTGCTCAAGCTCATCTCCATTGAGTCGGTGATGCCATCCAACCATCTCATCCTCTGTCCTCCCCTTCTCCTCCTGCCTTCAATCTTTCCCAGCATCAGGGTCTTTTCAAATGAGTTAGTTCTTCGCATCAGGTGGAAAAAGTATTGGAGTTTCAGCTTCAGCATCAGTCCTTCCAATGAATATTTAGGACTGACCTCCTTTAGGATTGACAGGTTTCTTGCAGTCTCCCTGCAGTCCAAGGGACTCTCAAGAGTCTTCTCCAACACCATAGTTCAAAAGCATCAATTCTTTGGTGCTCAGCTCTCTTTATAGTCCAACTCTCACATCCATAAATGACTACTGGAAAAACCATAGCCTTAACTAGATGTACCTTTGTTGGCAAAGTAATGTCTCTGCTTTTTAATATGCTGTCTAGGTCAGTCATAGCTTTTCTTCCAAGGAGCTAGTGTCTTTTAATGTCATGCTGCAATCACCATCTGCAGTGATTTTGGCCCCCCCCCCCCGAAATAAAATCTCACTGTTTTTATTGTTTCCCTGTCTATTTGCCATGAAGTGATGGGACTTGATGCCATGATCTTAGTTTTTTGAATGTTCAGTTTTAAGCCAGCTTTTTCACTCTCCTCTTTCACTTTCATCAAGAGGCTCTTTAGTTTCTCTTCGCTTTCTGCCATAAGGGTGGTGTCATCTGTGTATCTGAGGTTATTGATATTTCTCCCAGCAATCTTGATTCCTGCTTGCATTTCATCCAGCCCAGCATTTCACATGATGTGCTCTGCATACAAGTTAAATAACAGGATGACAATATACAGTCTTGATATACTCCTTTTCCGATTTGGAACCAGTCTGTTGTTTCATGTCCAGTTCTAACTGTTGCTTCTTGACCTGCATGCAGATTTCTCAAGAGGCAGGTAAAGTCATCTGGTATTCCCATCTCTTTCAGGATTTTCCAGTTTTTTGTGATCCACACAGTCAAAGGCTTTGGCGTAGTCACTAAAGCAGAAGTAGAAGGGTAGTTGAGTGTTTTATTAAATTTTCAAGTGAACACATCTACTTTGTGGAAAAAATGAGGATTAGTAGGGGATATCCTCCCAAAGAAAAGTGATGCTAAAGCACCCATATTACTCACTTTCTATTTCTTTCATTCTCCTCTAACTTTTATTTGGGACTTCAGGTCATCTGTAGCTATTTTTTCTCACAGTTCCAGATCCCAGTACTTGATGACATATAGTTCCTTCTCATATACAAAACAAAAATTGCAATGCTATTTCAAAAGCTTCCTTTTTCTTATAAAATTTTAAGAATATTGAAAACCGTGGCTAAGAACTACACATTTCCATTTTACTATATGGTGCTTCTATGCTTAAACTGCACTGAACTGTTTTCTCTTTGTGATACTCTAGAAGATGATCAGTATGTATAAAACAAGCAAAATAAGAATAGCTTAAACTCTTAAAATTCATTTGTAGGCAAATTGATATTGACAAGGTCTACTCTTTGATCTCACATACATCTCACTTAAATCTTTATTTTTCTTTTACGATTTTTTTTTGTTTGCAGTTACTGATAGCGATAAACTATATTGTATGTAGGCATTAGGAAGAAAGGAAAAGAAATATGAATGAATGGGAGATACACAGGGTAAATAATCATATATTGAATATACAACATTGTTAAAAACAAAGCCACAGGCTCAAAATGCAGTGTCAAAAACTTGAAATATGTAAGAAAAGGCTTTTTTTCTCATAAATATTTTAGTGCCAAGTACCCACAGAATGATTTTCTTTGGATCTTAAAAGGATTGGTCTGGAAGTAGAGAAGTCACAAAGTTTGTAAATGTTAGCATCATTGTTTTTGACTTCTTCAGAAATCTGTATTCAGGTCAGGAAGCAACAGTTAGAACTGGACATGGAACAACAGACTGGTTCCAAATAGGAAAAGGAGTACATCAAGGCTGTATATTGTCACCCTGCTTATTTAACTTCTATGCAGAGTACATCATGAGAAACATTGGGCTGGAGGAAGAACAAGTTGGAATGAAGATTGCTGGAAGAAATATCAATAACCTCAGATACACAGATGACACCACCCTTATGGCAGAAAGGGAAGAAGAAATAAAGAGCCTCTTGATGAAAGTGAAAGAGGAGAGTGAAAAAGTTGGCTTAAAGCTCAACATTCAGAAAACTAAGATCATGGCATCCAGTTTCATCACTTCATGGCAAATAGATGGGAAACTAGTGAAAACAGTGGATGACTTAACTTTTCTGGGCTCCAAAATCAATGCAGATGGTGACTGCAGCCATGAAATTAAAAGATACTTACTCCTTGGAAGGAAAGTTATGACCAACCTAGACAGCTTATTGAAAAGCAGAGACATTACTTTGTCAACAAAGGTCCATCTAGTCAAGAGTATGGTTTTTCCGGTGGTCATGTATGGATGTGAGACTTGGACTATAAAGAAAGATGAGCACCGAAGAATTGATACTTTTGAACTGTGGTGTTGGAGAAGACTCTTGAGAGTCCCTTGGACTGCAAAGAGATCCAACCAGTCCATCACCGGAAGGGTGTTCATTCGAAGGACTGATGTTGAAGCTAAAACTCAATCCTTTTGCCACCTGATGGGAAAAGCTGACTCATTTGAAAAGACCCTGATGCTGGAAAAGATTAAGGACAGGAGGAGAATGGGATGGCAGAGGATGAGATGGCTGGATGGCATCACTGACTCAATGGCCATGGGTTTGGGTGAACTCCAGGAGTTGGTGATGGACAGGGAGTCCAGGAGTGCTGTGGTTCTTGGGGTTGCAAAGAGTTGGACACAACCGAGCGAATGAACTGAACTGAAGCGAAGATCTCTCTTATCCAGGGATGATTGATATATTTACAAAAGAAGTTATCCAGACACCATGAAACACATGACAAAATGCACTAACAGATGGAACTCCGCTTTCTTTAATGTCAAGGGCAGAAATGTCGGTTTCAATAGTCTGAAGTCGGTAGAACTGCATCAAGTATAAACGTGCATGTGTGCTCAGTTGCTCAGTTGTATCTGCCCCTTTGAAACCCCATGGACTGTAGCCTGCCAGGTTCCTCTGTCCATGAGATTCTCTAAGCGAGAATACTGGAGTAGGTTATCATCCCCAACCCAGGGATCGAACCCAGGGGATCGCATCTCCTGTGTCTCCCGCCTTGGCAGGCAGATTCTTTACCACTGAGCTACCTGGGATCAAGTTTACACAGTATCTCCTAAAAAACAAACAAACAAACAAACCAGAAAAAAAAAAACAAAAACAAAACCCAGACTGTTTTTCATACCAAAAAAAGAAAGAAGCATTTAGTATTCTACTTGTGGTTTTATATCATGTTTATGAATTTATTATATATATTTTTTCTATCTATAGTATCTATGCTGCTACTGTGCTAGATAAGCCGTTCTCCTACTTAGTCACCACTCTCTTGACTATTTTAGTTTTTTTGTTGTTGTTGTTAACAGTTGTACCACCAAATAAAAGTAACTGGTCTAAATCTCTGTCTCTGTAAAGGTCATAATTTTCATGGTTCTTAAGGACCAAGTAATATTTGCCCCAGTTAGCAAACACACAGTGTAGAGATAAGCATACACTCATGAATATGCATATGGTATAGACACAACATCTCAAACAAATGTCCTACAAATAATGCATGTGCCTATATTTGAAAACAAGGGGAATCTTCATTGGGACTTTTGTAACCAAAGTTAGTTATTTAAAAAGCAAAATCACTTTGAATGTGAAAAGTCTGCTTGCTCACTTGCCAGGGATATTGATGCAAGTTGTCAGCTCCAGATTTTTGAGGTCTCTCTCTGCAAGGCAGAAGCCAAGGAGGGTTTTCCAATGTAGCCACATGTGGGGAAAAAAAAAAAATACAGGAGAATTACATCCAGTAACATGATGAGGGTCAACAAGGCAACACGATCACTGTGGTCGGCCTGCTGGGGTGAGAGCAAAGGGCAGGCTTCTTTGAGAGCAAAGGATGGCTTATTTGAAAATTCAGCTCAGGATGGTTAGCGGAATGTTATTTTATAAAATGTGTATTTTGTGATTATGAGCCTTAGATTTGTCCTTACATTTTTTGATAGAGTCCGTAGGCTGTTTCCATACAGACACAACTATGCCTTTTTTGTTTTTTACAATAATCTTTTATTCACTTCCCTACTTTTTTTGGTATTTCTTATAAATGGATATGTGTGTATGTATTTTAATTCTTCTTTAGGCTATCTTTTCTTCACATAAATGTTTTGAATAAACCTATCTTTATAAAAGGATCCTATATTAGCTCCAGGGAATTGGGTAAGACAACTACTCTTTTTAATAAAGAAAATAAAATTGATTATACAAATGATTATAACACCAATTACATACCATGAAACTATCCATTTCTAATTTTTCTCTTCCATCTTAGTGATTGCAAGTATGTGCTTTCCTGAGTGCTAAGTTGCTTCAGTTGTGTCTGACTCTTTGCAACCCCATGGACTATAGCCAAGCAGGCTCCTCTGTCCATGGGATTCTCCAGGCAAGAATACTGGAGTGGTTGTCATTTTCTTCTCCAGGGGATTTTCGTGACCCAGGGATCAAACCCTTGTCTCTTATGTCTCTTGCATTGGCAGACAGGTTCTTTACCATTAATGTCACCTGGGAAGCCCAGGTGACTACATATTATAATTAATTACTGAGTAAGCATTTTTTTGGTAAATTATGGCAAACTTCTTGTTAATGTATTTTTTATTAATGAACAAGAAAGTTGATTTTATTGAGATAATTTACTACCTACTTTTTCTTTACTATTCCTACTAGGTTGCTGTCAAGAATTTGCTCTTTCTTGGTCCAAGTCTCATTGGTATGTGGTTGAGTCTACTGGTACAGTTAGTTGGCATTAAACAGAGGTTATACATACATGATCACTGAATTATTCAATGTGGTCAGACTTTTTACTTTCTAATGAGCAGTTCTTAAGTCCACTGTAACCCTGTGTGTATTATGAAATATGTAAAATGTCATATGCTTCAATATACATCATATATATAGAGATATAATATCCATATATCTATAAGCAATACTTAAGCCATCTGTCTATCATCTATTTATCTATGCATCTATCAGCAGAGTTACATGGATAAGTATGTAGGCAACAATATAAAGAAAGATATAGTTTTTTCTTTATCGTGAGTTTGAGCAAACTCCAGGAGACAGTGAAGGACAGGGAAGCCTGTCATTCTGCAGTCCATTGGGTCGCAAACAGTTGGATATGACTGAGTGACTGAAAAACAATAACAATATATCTATTTCTAAGAATATGATATGTGAACTGGCTATCATGATCAACAAAAAGAATTTTGCAGAGAAGCTAGGAAGAACTAATTAGCCAAGCTCTAGATGAGGGAAGTTCCAGGTTTGGAAATTTTTAGTGTTTGTGTAAATAGAAATAACAATTTGGAACTGGCATTTATAAACGATTCAGATCAATTTAGAAATGACTAATCTTTCTATATAGACTCATGTAATAGTCCACTACGGTGAACAAAAAGTAAAAATAGTGAATTAGAATCAATATTTTTACACTTAAAATATAATTTTTCTCTGAATCACTTCAGAATGAAGGAGAAAGTTCAGTTCAGTTCAATCGCTCAGTCGTGTCTGACTCTTTGCGACCCCATGAATTGCAACATGCCAGGCCTCCCTGTCCATCACCATCTCCCGGAGTTCACTCAGACTCGCATCCATCGAGTCAGTGATGCCATCCAGCCATCTCATCCTCTGTCGTCCCCTTCTTCTCCTGCCCCCAATCCCTCCTAGCATCAAAGTCTTTTCCAATGAGTCAACTCTTCACATGAGGTGGCCAAAGTACTGGAGCTTCAGCTTTAGCATCATTCCTTCCAAAGAAATACCAGGGTTGATCTCCTTCAGAATGGACTGGTTGGATCTCCTTGCAGTCCAAGGCACTCTCAAGAGTCTTCCCCAACACCACAGTTCACAAGCATCAATTCTTCAGCCCTCAGCCTTCTTCACAGTCCAACTCTCACACCCATACATGACCACTGGAAAAACCATAGCCTTGACTAGACGGACCTTAGTCAGCAAAGTAATGTCTCTGCTTTTGAATATGCCATCTAGGTTGGTCATAACTTTTCTTCCAAAGAGTAAGCATCTTTTAATTTCATGGCTGCAATCACCATCTGCAGTGATTTTGGAGCCCCAAAAAATAAAGTCTGACACTGTTTCCACTGTTTCCCCATCTATTTCCCATGGAGTGATGGGACCGGATGCCATGATCTTCGTTTTCTGAATGTTGAGCTTTAAGCCAACTTTTTCACTCTCCTCTTTTACTTTCATCAAGAGGCTTTTTAGCTCCTCTTCACTTTCTGCCATAAGGGTGGTGTCATCTACATATCTGAGGTTATTGATATTTCTCCCAGCAATTAAAGGGAGGTTAATTAAAAAAAAAATGCTGATTTTTATTCCATTGGTTTTGAATAAATGGATAATAAATAAATTATAAATTATTTTGAATAATAATAGCAATATTATTAAGCTGAAAACTGCTATCTTTATCAATCACTACCAGCAAGTGCTATAATTTTTAAGATAAAGTGGATGTACTAAAATCAAGGGAGCAATTGCTTTGACTTACAGTTTGTAATAGCTTGAACTTTTGGGGTTTTTTTAATACCACTTTTGGACTTTGTACAGATTTTATTTCCTCAATAAAATTATGATACTTATCTACATCTATTAAATATGAGTTAATTTTATTGACAGAACTGTAGAAATGCCTTGGTGATGCAGACAGATTATAGTAAGTTAAGTATTAATGAGAATTGTATTTTACTGTGTTGCAAAGAAGCCAAAAAAGTGTTTGATGTATTATATGTAAGTCTGAATTATAGGAACATTCACACAGCATTAAGAAATTATATATGAAAAAAGAATTATATGCCATAAAACCATTTTATCTGAATCATATTTCTTAGTATTCTTTGCCATTAAATAGCTGAGTTAGGGCTTTAGAACATCCTGAGAAATGATGTCCTTCTAGGTGGCGTTTATAAATACTTCTTGACAAGAGAAGATACATATAGTCCACATTTTTAGCATGCATTATTTTATGACTTCAAACTGCAACCCCAGATTTTTCTCCATATAAAACTATTTTTGGATATGTGGTAGAAAAATATATTTCAAATCTTTGTGGGAGAGAAATATTCTTGAAAGGGAAAAAACCACTATAACATCAAAATAAACAGATAAGTGATTTTTGCAGTGTTTGTTTAAGTAATGGGACAGACAGAAAAAATTACAGGAAAACTTTCAAGCTTAAAAATCCAAATTATGTTAGACCAAAGCCAAACTATTACTGTCATTTGTCATTAAATCAATAAATACTTATTGAGCATTTATGGTGTTCAAGGAATTTTGCTGTGTTGTGGGTTTATAAGATCTACAGTAGGCATTGCTGCACTAAAATTACTTACAACCAGAAGAATGCTTTCTTTGTCAATTACAGTAGACCATTGATAAACATGTCAAGGAGGACATTTAGCTAAAAGTAACAGAGTGCCTGACTAATGGTTAGATAATAATAATGATATTGATTTGCCTATCTTAACAAGAACTCTGAAAGACCTCAGTCCAAGGGTGGTCAGGGCATTGCTGTTGTTTAGTCTCAGTCGTGTCCAGCCCTTGTGATACCATGGACTTCTGATTCATCCTGGCTGATATTTCATATGATACACTCTGCATGTACATTAAAGAAGCGGGGTGACAATATACAGCCTTGACATACTCCTTTCACAATTTGGAAACTACATTTTTCCATGTCCGTTTAAACTGTTACTTCTTGACTTGCATACAGGTTTCTCAGGAGACAGGTAAGGTGGTCTGGCATTCCCATCTCCTGAAGAATTTTCCACAGTTTATTGTGATCTACAAAGTCAAAGGTTTTAGCATATTTAAAGAAGTAGAAATAGATGTTTTTCTGGAATTCTCTTGCTTTTTCTATGGTCCAATGGATGTTGGTAACTTATCTCTGGTTCCTCTGTCTTTTGTAAATCCTCTTGAACATCTGAAGTTCTCAGTTTATGTACTGCTAAAGCCTCTAGTGTTCTTGCCTAGAGAATCCCAGGGATGGGGGAGCCTGGTGGGCTGCCATCTATGGGGTTGCACAGAGTCGGACACAATGGAAGTGACTTAGCAACAGCAGCAGCAGTAAAGCCTGGCTTGATGGATTTTGAGCATTACCTTGCTAGCATATGAAATGAGCTCTATTGTATGGTAATCTGAACATTCTCTATCATTGCCCTTCTTTGGGATTGGAATAAAAACTGACATTTTCCAATCCTGTGATCATGGCTGTTTTCCAAATTTGCTGGCACAATGAGTGCAGCCCTTAAATAGCATCAGCTCTTAAGAATTTTATCACCTCCACTATCTTTTATAGTTATGCTTGCTAAGGCCCTCTTGACTTCACACTCCAAGATGTCTGGCTCTAGCTGAGTGACCATACCATCATGGTTATCCAGGCCATTAAGACTTTTTTTGTATAGTTCTTCCCTATATTCTTTAGACCTCTTCTTAATCTCCTCTGCTTCCTCTAGAGCCTTGCTATTTCTGTCCTCTATTTTGCCCATCTTTGCATGAAAAGCTGACTTGTGTTCCCTCTAAATTTATGTATCGAAATTCTTACCTGATTGCCTCAGAATGTGGCTGTATTTGGAGACAATAAAACAGATGATTAAGTTAGGATGAGGACTTTAGTTCAGTTGCTCAGTCATGTCTGACTCTTTGGTACCCCATGGACTGTAGCATACCAGGCTTCCCTTTAAGCAGCACTCCCAGAACTTGCTCAAATGCATGCCCATTGAGTCGGTGCTATCCAACCATCTCATCCCCTGTTGTCCCCTTCTCCTCCTGCCTTCAATATTTCCTAGCACTAGGGTGTTTTCCAAGGAGTCAGTTCTTTGCATCATGTGGCTAAAGTACTGGAGTTTCAGTTTCAGCATCAGTCCTTCCAATGAAGGACTGATTTCCTTTTGGATTGACTGGTTTTAGGTTGGGGCATAATCCAGTATGACTGGTGTCCTTACAAGAAGAAATTTGAATACATGGTAGATGACCATGCACAAAGAGATGACCAGGTGAAGGCACAGGGAGAAGAGCGTCATCTGCAAGCAAAAAAGGTCCCAGAGAGAAACAAACTATCCAACTCCTTCATCACAGGCCTCCAGTCTCCAGACCTGTGAGAAAATACCTTTCTGTTAAGTCACTCAGTCTGTGATATTTTGTTATGGCAGCCAGAAAGAACTAATCCAGCATCAACTTCCTCTCTGAATTATTTCACTTTAAATCTCTCCATATCCTCCAATTAAAATAAAGTGATTAACTTAAAAAATTCTCCAATTTTTTCAAATGCTTATCATAATAATGTGGTGGCCAGCTCTCCCAGTCAGTGCTGGACATTGCAGCTTTTAGCACTGGCATTCTCAGATCCTGAGGAACTTCTCAGTCCAGTTCATCTATGGTATTTACATGTCTTTCTGACTCTCTTTTGAGTGATGCTTTAAGCTGATAATGGCTTTTTACAGTAGACCCTCTGGGAGATTTTAGTAAGCTTTCTGTAGACTAGCCCAGGTTATGTCATATCAACTAAGCACATACCAAAGTTCAAAGGAATATGTGATATATTCTTAAAGTGGGATTGAATTTTACTAACATCTACAAGTACAGTTTTTAAGTAAATATGAAATGACTGGACATCACTGGATGGACTTTAGTTGTTTTGCCTGTGTGATGATGAAGGCTCAACTGTAAGCTCTTATCTTGCCTCCCTTGTGATCAGCCTTCTTTATTTGTTAGAAAGAAATGACTAGCTTGGATTTGAGAGGGCAATAGGTAGCTATCAAGTCTAGAAAATTTATGGGACTCAAATGGGATTTAAATGCATGACTCTACTTCATTAACACTAAATTCAAAGCAAGTGAACAAGATAAAGAATATTAACTCTTGTTTCATTTTCATGTGCTCTTGTTATATTAATAAGTATTGGTGGAGGTTACCTATTCAGTCATTATTTCTAAAATGACACTCATCAACAAGATAGCATAATGAAAGAACAAAAGGAAACATGACTTATTCAGATTAAACATATGAGTCATCAGTAGTCCCATTAATAGAATTTAATTGTCTAAATATGTCTTAATATCAACAAATTTTAAAAAATTATTTTATATTGGAGTATACATGATTAATAATATTGTGTTAGTTTCAGGTGTACAACAGAATGATTCAGTTATACATATACATGTATCTATTATTTTTTAAAATTCTTTCCCATCACTTCATGGCAAATAGATGGGGAAACAATGGAAACAGAGACTTTGTTTTCTTGGGTTCCAAAATTACTGCAGATGGTGACTGTAGCCATGAAATTAAAAGATGCTTGCTCCTTGGAAGAAAAACTATGACCAACCTAGACAGCATATTATAAAGAAGAGACATTACTTTGTCAAAAAATGCTTGAATAGTCAAAGCTATAGTTTTTCCAATAATCATGTATGGATTTGAGAGTTGGGCCATAAAGAGAGTTGAGCACCAAAGAAATGAACTGTGGTGTTGGAAAAGACTCTTGAGAGTCCCTTGTCTTCAGGAAGATCAGACCAGTCAACCCTAAATGAAATCAGTCCTAAATATTGATTTGGAAAAACTGACGCTGAAGCTGAAGTTCCAATACTTTGGCCACCTGATGTAAAGAACTGACTGACTCATTGGAAAAGACTCTGATGCTGGGAAAGATTGAAGTCAGGAGAAAAGGCGACAGAGGATGAGATGGCTGGATGGCATCACTGACTCAATGGACATGAATTTGAGCAATCTCTGGGAGTTGGTGATGGACAGGGAAGCCTGGGGTGCTGCAGTCCATGGGGTTGCAAAGAGTTGGACACAACTGAGTGGCTGAACTGAACTGAGAATATTGAGTAGAGTGCCCTGTGCTATACAGCGGTACTTTTAATTATTTATTTTATGTATAGCAATCTGTATATGTTAATCCCAATATTCCAATTTATCCATCTTTCCCACTTAACCCTTGGTAACCATATATTTATTTTAAAATCTATAACTCTGTTTTCTAGATAAGTTTACTTGTACCCTTTTTTGAAGATTCCACATATAAGCTATATCATATATTTTTCTTTCCCTGGCTGGTGTACTTCACTCAGTATGACAATCACTAGGTCCATCCATGTCGCTGCAAATGCCATTATATTGTTCTTTTTAATAGCTGAGTAATATTCCACTGGCTTCTCTGGTGGCTTAGTGGTAAAGAATCTGCCTGCCAATGCAGGAGACACAGGAAATGCAGGTTGGGTCCCTGGGTTGGGAAGTTCCCTTGAAGAAGGAAATGGCAACCCATTCCAGTATTATTGCCTGGGAAATCCCATGGACAAAGAAGCCTGGTGAGCTGAAGTCTTTGGGGTTGCAAAGAGTCAGATATGACTTAACAATTAAAACAGCAACAACAGATATTTCACTGCACATATGTACTACACTTTCTTTATCCATTTCTCTGTTGATGGACATTTAAGTTTCTTCGATGCCCTGACTATTGTAAATAATGCTGCAATGAACCTGCATGTACTCATATAACACAATCCCAAGAGACCTGTAATGGGGGGAAGCACAGGGTAATGATTGTTATACAATTGCCCCTGGGTAATTCACTGGGGACTGGTTCCAGGAACCTCCTCAGATACCAAAATCAGCTGATATTCAAGCCTGATAGTTGGCCCTTTGTATCTTTGGATTTGGTGGTGAAGTCGCTCAGTCATGTCCGACTCTTTGCGGCCCCGTGGACTGTAGCCTACGAGGCTCCTCCGTCCATGGGATTCTCCAGGCAAGAATACTGGAATGGGTTGCCATTTCCTTCTCCAGGGGATCTTCCTGACCCAGGGATCGAACCCAGGTCTCCCGCATTGGAATTAGACGCTTTAACCTCTGAGCCACCAGGGAAGCCAAAACCTAACATGGTACACCATTTGCAGTTGACTGAATCCAAGTTTGCCGAATCTGCGGATCCTGAGGGCCAACTGTAGTGAATTCTAGGATCAGATGACACATCAGGATTTGAATCTGTGCTCTGCCATTTGATAATTACGGCCACTAGAAGGTTACTTAAACTTTCTGAGACTTTACTTTCTTAAGTATAAAGTAATACTGTTTATAGTTCTTCTCTTGTTTGATCATCAGTCAGATGAATTCAGTCTGTTTTCTTGACTGTTCTGAGCTTCCTTCTGCTCATTTGCCAAATACTTGGTTTAATAGCATAAATTTAAACTTGTGAGGTAAAATAAAGTATATAAAGTCCTTAATCAAATTCACTAGGTTAACCAGATGTTATGTATAATCTGTTTTATTCTAATAAATCAGAGAAGAAATATATGGTTTATTAAGTTACATATAATGTGCAGTTGTAGAATAATCTATGTTGCTCCTTAATGTGATATTTTGCTGATTCATGTTTGATGTCAGAGGTAGGGAGTGTTGTCAAATAAACTTTGTACTCAAATTATCAGGTTGTCAAAAGCAGAACTAAAAGATAGATCAGAAAATAATAATTTTATCTTGAGATAAAACAAAAAGTCAAGTCTTAATCATTGGCATTTTTTTTTTCCAGTCCTATGTATGGTTCAGTCTTATTATCCCTTAATTATTTTTTCCTTTTTTTCTCCTGCTGCTCCTGGTGATAAGTGCTTAAGCGTGTCTGACTGTTTCTGACCCCATGGACTGTAGCCCACCAAGCTTCTCTGTCCGTGGAATTTTTCCAGGCTAGAATACTGGAGTGAGTTGCCATTTCCTACTCTAAGGGATCTTCCCGACCCAGGAATTGAACCCACATCTCTTGCATCTCCTGAATTGGCAGGTGGATTCTCTACCACTAGCATCACCTGGGGAACCTCCTTTTCTCTTGTTTTAACTTAAAACAATCTTTCTCAAACTTTGTATAGCAATACAGACAAAACAATACATATATCATTTAATCAAGTGCTTATTTCAAGACTTTATAGCTACAAGGCAGATTTGGTTTCAGTAGGAATTAATCTTAATATATTTAATCAAATGCAGTAGGGAGAAAAACTAAAACATGAAACCAAGTGCTGAGAAATTATTTGTTTCATAAATTAAACACTTTTTTTCAGATATATTTGAATATGAAAAACTTTTATCTTATACAACTCATTGTTATTTTAGTTCCCCTTGTTTTGGATATTATATTAGTATTGTAATTTTATATATGATACTATGATTTCAATAATTTCATATAGAAACGTTTATTGTTGTGAATATATTTAAACTGAAATTATGTTACTTCTATTTTTTATTCACTTTATTATTTATGTAATATAAATAACTGATAAACTAAGTTTAACTAAGAGTTATCCAATTTGATCAGTGATTTTGATTACACCCTTATGAATTTGATTGCAGAAAGTATGAATTTAAATCAATATTCTTACACTGCTAAGAATAGTGTATCTTGAATATGTTTTCAAATAAGCATATATTCTTAGAAAGCATTACTTTTCTCATAATTTTTCTATTAAGGCAACACTGGTTTATAGCATTATATGTTTCACATGTACAATGTTATATTTTGACTTCTGTATGCACTACAACATGCTCAGCACCAGAAGCTCAGTTTCCACCCATCACCAAACAGTTGACCCCCTTTACTCATTTCACCCCTCCCCAGTTATTTTCCTCTGATAATCCCTACTCTATTCCCCATGTGTTTGTTTTAGTTTGGTTTGATTTGTTCATTTATATCTTTATTTTAATTTTTCTATTCCATGAATGAGTGAAATCATATGGTATTTGTCTTTTTCCATGTGACATTTCATTTAGCATAATATTTTCAAGTTCTGTTGGTATTGTACTAAATGGCAAGATTTCAGCTTTTTTTTAATGTCTAAGTAAAAAGTATTTCATTTAAGGATTTACTACTAAAATTTTGAAAGAACAAGGAACTTTGCATGCAATCATCTATGTAGTAACAATGATAGATGCCATCTTTAGTATCAAAGCCAAGACTGTGTGGACAACCATGGAAGTCACTGATGCACTGAGAAGTCAAAGATGTGAAATTCATGAAGATGTCTTTTTTACTCATTCATCTGTCCATGGACTCTTAAGTTTTTTCCATATCTTGGCTATTGTAAATAATGCTGTGATCAACATAAGCGTGCATACATCTTTTTAAATCAGTTTTGTTTTTTTTTCCTTAGGATAAATATCCAGAAGTGGAATAGCTGAATCATGTACTGCACTGTGCTTAGTTGCTCAGTCATGTCCCACTCTTTGTGACCTCGTGGTCTGTAGCCTGCCAGGCTCCTCTGTCCAGCAGGATTCTCCAGGCAATAATACTGGAGTGGGTTGCTATGCCCTCCTCCAGGGGATCTTCCCAACCCAGGGATTGAACCCAGGTCTCCCATATTGCAGGCATATTCTTTTACCATCTGAGCCTCCAGGGAATTCCATGAATACTGGAGTGAGTAGCCTATAGCTTCTCCAGGGGGATCTTCGCAACCCAGGAATTGAACGAAGGTCTTCTGCATTGCATGCAGGTTCTTTACCAGCTGAGCTACCAGGGAAGTCCAGCTGAATCATATGATAGTTCTACTCCTAGATTTTTAAAGATTTTTCCATATTGTTTTTGATAGTAGCTTCAGCAATTTACATTCCTACCAAAAGTGTTTCCTTTTCTCTCCAACATTAGCTATTGATAGTAGCCAGGTAATAGTCATTTTAACTGTACATATTCTTTGGAAAATGTCTACTAGTCTCCTCTCTCCATTTTTTAATTAGGTTGTTTGGTTTTTTTGTGGTTGAGCTTGGAGTTCTTTTTATATATTGGACACTAACCCCTTATCAGATATAATTTGTAAATAACAAAGAACACCATTAAGAAAGCTAAGTGGTGTTGAGAAAACTGGATGGCCACAGGCAAAAGAATGAAACTAGACCCATTTCTCACACCACACCCACCCACCCCCACACACACACACACACACCCAAAATGGATTAAAGACTTGAATGTTAAGACCTGAAAGCATAAAGCCCCTAGAAGAAAACATAGCCAGCATGCTCTTTGGCATGGATTTTAGCAATGTCTTTCTGGATATGTCTCTTCAGATAAAAGAAACGAAAGTAAAAAATGAACAAAGGGGATTGCATCAAACAAAAAAGTTCTTCACAGAAACAAAACAAAACAAAATATTAGCAAAACAAATAGCCTACCTAAAGAGAGAGGACATTTGCAAATCATATTTCCTAATTTTATTCAATTTAATACTTCTTTTTTTTTTGGTAATTGTAATTTTGGTTGGAGTGTGCCTAGGGTAAATAGTTTAATTTCAAACTTTGAGGAAAATATCTTATTCAGAGATTGTTTTGAACACTCCAGAATGAAGATTTTTCAAATCTTTTGTGCCTTAATATACTTATTTCTCATACTGTCTTCATGAAGTCCAAATGCTGAATGAATACACAGATAGAGCAAGCATCCTCAACTCCATTTTAACATCAAAAATATTTGAAATCTGACATGGAATTTTATGAATTACATTTGTTTTCTTTCAAGAGTGAGCACTTAACTCTTTTCCAATTTGACAGCTCAAGATGCAGTATTTTTTCTATAAGGAGTCATTCTTTCCTAAATTCAACTTAAAGGTCTTGTTTCTCATTTCTAATTTACTTATCCTAGCATGCATGAGAAGAGTTGACTCATTGGAAAAGACTCTGATGCTGGGAGGGATTGGGGGCAGGAGGAGAAGGGGATGACAGAATATGAGATGGCTGGATGGCATCACTGACTCGATGGACATGAATCTGAGTGAACTCCGGGAGTTGGTGATGGACAGGGAGGCCTGGCGTGCTGCGATTCATGAGGTCGCAAAGAGTTGGACACAACTGAGCCACTGAACTGTACTGAACTGAACGTGCTTCTATCTCTTTTTGTTCCCTCCGTACTCTTAGATTATCTCTAAAGTCTTGTGCCTTGAATAGCAAAAGTTCATTCTTTCCAAGTAGCTATGGGTAGACTATTAGTGACTCTAGTCCCCAGGTAGGTTTTACACATTGAAATTCCTAATTTTTCCTCATTGAGTTGTTACATAAAATTTCTACATTCCCTACCAAATGTATTGATATTTTATTTGAAATATTTTGAAATCCTTAAAAAGAATATTTATTCTCTATATTTTTTCTTTACCTCTTCTATTTTTCTCAAAGCATCCTAAATTTCAGACAAGATGTGATTTTTTAGCCAGGCAACGCGTAGCTGGTCTTTACTTGTCACAGCTATTTATTACTTTTCTGAACAGTTAGCAGTTAGGTTCTCTGTACCCTGGGCTATTTCTCAACTAAAGCAGATTGTACTCTGATGTTTAGCAACTGCTTATGATTCAGCCCTTTGGTTTTAATATCAGAGCTTTTGTTTTAACACTTGCTACCTCATGGTATTTTTGTGATCCTGGGTAAGTCTTTTAAGGTGTGTGACATAATTTTTTCTCTTTTAGAGGTATTTATATAGCATTTTTTTTCTTTTTTTTTTTGGTTGTTGTTGGCAAACCCATCAACATTATTAGAAAGTTGAAATACAAACTTTCTTTAAACACTTGTGAATTTTGCATAATATATTTGTGTTATTCATATTTATTCATTATTAAAAAGGTAGGATAAAACCTGAATATTATCTCAGCCTGTTTTCTTAAAGCAAATATGTGTTTCTTGACAATTCGTCTCACTTCTCTAGATCTTATTTTGTAATCTTTTAAAAAAATTGAACCAGGACATATATCAGTTCAGTTCAGTCTTGTCCGACTGTTTGCGACCCCATGAATTGCAGCACACCAGGCTTCCCCGTCCATCACCAACTCCTTGAGTTCACGCAAACTCATGTCCATTGAATCGGTGATGCCATCCAGCCATCTCATCCTCTGTTGTCCCCTTCTTCTCCTGCCCCCAGTCCCTCCCAGCATCAGAGTCTTTTCCAATGAGTAAACTCTTTGCATGAGGTGGCAAAAGTATTGGAGTTTCAGCCTTAGCATCAGTCCTTCCAAAGAATACCCAGGACTGATCTCCTTTAGGATGAACTGGTTGGATCTCTTTGCAGTCCAAGGGAATCTCAAGAGTCTTCTCCAACACCACAGTTCAAAAGCATCAATTCTTTGGCACTCAGCTTTCTTCACAGTCCAACTCTCACATCCATACATGACCACAGGAAAAACCATAGCCTTGACTAGAAGGACCTTTGTTGGCAAAGTAATGTCTCTGCTTTTTAATATGCTATCTAGGTTAGTCATAACTTTTCTTCCAAGGAGTAAGCGTCTTTTAATTTCATGGCTGCAATCACCATCTGCAGTGATTTTGAGCCCCCCAAAATAAAGTCTGACACTGTTTCCACTGTTTCCCCATCTATTTCCCATAAAGTGATGGGACTGGATACCATGATCTTTGTTTTCTGAATGTTAAGTTTTAAGCCAACTTTTTCACTCTCTTCTTTCAATTTCATCAAGAGGCTTTTGAGTCCCTCTTCACTTTCTGCCATAAGGGTGGTGTCATCTGCATATCTGAGGTTATTGATATTTCTCTCGGCAATCTTGAGTCCAGCTTGTGCTTCTTCCAGCCCAGCATTTCTCATGATGTACTCTGCATAGAAGTTAAATAAGCAGGGTGACAATCTACAGCCTTGACATACTCCTTTTCCTATTTGGAACTAGTCTGTTGTTCCATGTCCAGTTCTAACTGTTGCTTCCTGACCTGCATACAGGTTTCTCAAGAGGCAGGTCAGGTGGTCTGCTACGTCCCCGCAAAAATGCACAAATCATTGCATATACATCAATAAATTTTCTCCAGGTGACCACATTCATGTAACCAGAATCCAATAGAGAAGATGTTACCAGCATCCTAGAAGCTTCTCTTGTGTTCACATCCAGTAACTAATCATCAGAAATGAACAATATTCTGACTTCTAAGCCCAAAGATTAACTAGGCTTCTCAACTAATCTTTGATTTAGAACTTTATATAGTTGGAATTATAGTATGTATGACTTTATATCTCTCCTCACCGTTTCTTTTTTCTCAAAAAGTTATCTTTGTAATATTTACCCATATGATTGCATAAGGTTGCAGATTATTGCTCTATACACAGTGCACTTATCTCTTCTTAGAAGGGATTTGCTACTTGGTGAGCTAAGAAATCATTGTCTACAATAAAGCTTAATTTGTCATATCAGATAGAATGTAATTAAAAAAAAAATCTTACCCAGTATCAAATTTCTAATGATTCAGAGTGTACAGGCAGTAGAAAAAAACATGGGTAGGTTTGTATGGATGGGGTCCAAGATTGTCAGTTTTACTCTTCAAATGCTCTTCATCTCTTGCTTTTAGAAATGCTCTGTTTTGGATTTAACTTGAGAGGTTTTGCAATGTCTTTACTAGTACATTTGTTTCCTGGCATAATTGCAAGGGGTTTCATCAGACTATTTCATTTCTCAAGAGTTAGCAATAAAGGGAGAAAATAGGTTACAAACTTGCTCCCAACTTTAACCCTATCTTTCTCATGCAGAAAAACATTTATATTGATTAATTGATTGATTGATTCATGTACTTTATATATTTAGATATGTAAATCATCAGGTATATTTTTATATCTAATGTGATGTATATATATGAATTAAGATATAATTTATTTCCAATTGGATTTCCAATTGACTGAACACCATTTATTGGAAAGAATTACTTTTCCTCATTATATTGCAGGCCACTTGACATAAATAAGGTGATCCTATATGTGTTATTCTGTTTCTGTATTCTATATTTTGTTTCCATTATCTAATTTCTACCATAATTATCTAGCCAGGTGACGCTAGTGGTAAAGAATCCCCCGGCCAATGCAGGAGACATAAGAGATGCTGGTTTGATCCTTGGGTTGGGAAGATCCCCTGGAGGAGGGTAAGGCAACCCACTCCAGTACACTTGCCAGGAGAATCCCATGGACAGAGGAGCTTGGCAGGCTATAGTCCATGGGTCTCAAAACTTGGACATGACAGAAGTAACTTAGCACACAATCATCAGGCAGTCAACAACAGCTTCATCATGCAGTCTTTAACTGCTGTAAATTTATAAAATATCCACGAGTGTGCATGTTTCTGTTTTTGTTCTTATCCTTCAAGATTACCTTGCTTATTTTCAGTCCTTTGCATCACTTGATACATTTGAGAATCAGATTACCATTTTCTTCTTATTGCATAAAAGATTTTTAGTTGCATATCAGATGAGGAGGAATTGACACCTTTATGCTGACTTAAATCTATTTTATCTTAGTTAATTGTGTTTTAATATAGAGTTTTTATATGTATATTTCATTAAAATTGTGTATAATTTGCTTGGTATGTTGTTCCTATTATAAATTGTATCTTTTAAAATTTCAGTTTCCATGTATTTGTGGTTAGTAAACAAGATCAATGGAATTGATATTTTCATATTGACTTGTATCCAGTACATTTGGTAAACTACTCGATTTTCTATGCACAGAATCTGTTAATCTCCGAATAGTGACAGTTTTGTTTTCTCTATTTGTATCTTATTTTTTCTTTTCATATTTTAACTCTAAAATCTTCACTATAATGTGGAATAAAAAGGGATTATAGAGGACATTCTATTTTTCATTCTTAAAGTCAATGAGAAAAACTCATCAAGTATAATCTTAGCTACATGTCTTTTGTAGGTATAATTTCTCAGGTTAAAGAAACTCAACACTATTCTTACTTTGCTAAGCTGTTTTGTTTGTTTTTAATCATGATTGAGACCAGAATTTTGTCAAATGGTTTTCAGCATCTATTAAGATAATTACATAAGTTTTCTTAAAACTCAACATTCAAAAAATTAAGATCATGGCATCTGGTCCTATCAATTCAGTTCAGTTCACTCACTCTGTCATGTCTGACTTTTTGTGACCCCATGGACTGCAGCACGGTAGGCTTCCCTGTCCATCACCAATTCCTGGAGCTTGCTCAAATTCATGTCCATCGAGTCTGTGATGCCATCCAATCATCTCATCCTCTGTTGTCCCCTTTCATGGCAAATAGATGGGGAAAAAAGGGAAACAGTGACAGGCTTTATTTTCTTGGGCTCAAAATAACTGTGGATGTTGACTGCAGCCATGAAATTAAAAGATGCTTGCTCTTTGGAAAAAAAACAATGACAAACCTGGAAAGCATATTGAAAAGCAGGAACATAACTTTGTGTACAAAGGTTTGTATAGTCAAAGCTATGATTTTTCCAGTAGTCATGTATGGATGTGAGCACTGGACAATAAAAAAGGCTGCGTGCTGAAGAATTGATGCTTTTGAGCAGTGGTATTGGAGAAGACTATTGAGAATCCTTGGACAGCAAGGAGAGCAAATCAGTCAATCCTAAAGGAAGTCAACCCTGATATTCATTGGAAGGACTGGTTCTGAAACTGAAGCTCCAGTACTGGCCACCTTATGTCAAGAGCTGACTCATTGGAAAAGACACAATGCGAGGAAAGATTGAGGAGGAGAAGGGGATGACAGAGGATGAGGTGTTTGATGGCATCATTGACTCAATGGACATGGGTCTGAGTAAACTGGGAGACAGTGAAGGACAGGGAAGCCTGGCATGCTGTAGTCGACGGGGTTGCATAGTCAGACAAGACCGAGTGACTGAACAACAACAAAACAGATTTTCTACTTTATTCTATTAACACTGTGAATAATATTAATTGATTTATAAATATTAACTTCCTTTGAATTCCTGAAATAAACCAGACTTTGTCATAATTTATCACCTTTTTGTATATTGTTGTACCATAGTTGATATTATTTTTATGAGATACATCTGTATTTTTCCTTTCCTGTCACATATTTTCAGATATTGATCTTAAAATCATGTTAGTCTCATAACTTTTCAGAACTCTGGAAGTTCTTGCAAAAATACTTGGGAAGTTTGTATATATATATATATTTTTTCCTCTTTAAATAGTTTAGAGAAGTCCCCAGGGAAGCTGTTTTATTCTAGAGTTGGAACAGAATTTTTAAACTGCTACTTAATAAATGTTACAGAGTAATAGTGAGGTCTTATTTTGTTCCAGGAGAAGTACTAAAATAGATTATTTCATTTATACAGAAACTCTATGAGGAATTACCAATATTTTAAAAACTGGGAAATTGAAGTTTAAGAACAAAAGACTTGCTCAATGTTATCTGTGTAAAAGAGCACATTTTTAGAAACTCTGTATTTGTCAAATGAAAAAGTTGAGTGGATTGTAAATGTTCTCATCAAAACAAAAAAATTATAATTATGTGTGGCAGTTAATGTTAACTAGATTTACTGCAATGATTGTTTCATATTATGTACATATATCACATCATTATATCGTACTATTGAAGCTAATATGTTATATTCAATTATATCTTGATAAAACAGTAAAAAAATGACAAAGTGAAATATTGACAGAGACAAAAGGGCATTAGTCAGGATAAAAAGAAATATATTTAATGTTATAAATAGGACCATTCTGTAAATTTTTCAAATTTGTTTAAAAAGTATTAAAGACAGTTAAGGCAATACAAATGCTTTTTAACTCTTCATGAAGCACACAGTCTTCATTCAGAGAAATGCAAAATGGGGTAGAAGGCAGAAAGCTTTTGTGGGATGAAGAATAGAGGGCCAGGAAGAAATAAATACAAAATATCTTGTTTGCTGGGGCCTATGGTCACCTTGTTTGAGCTATGTTGTTTTGACCTTGATTCTTGGACTTCTTATCTCAAATTTCAACATCCTGCCTCCTGAACACAGCCTTCCATCTTTGCAGCTATCGTTGCTCTCCTCCACTCAGTGCAGATTTCCTGTGACCCTTCATACTCCTCGGAAGAAAAGTTATGAGCAACCTAGACAGCATATTCAAAAGCAGAGACATTGCTTTGCCGACTAAGGTCCGTCTAGTCAAGGCTATGGTTTTTCCAGTGGTCATGTATGGATGTGAGATTTGGACTGTGAAGAAGGCTGAGGGCTGAAGAATTGATGCTTTTGAACTGTGGTGTTGGAGAAGACTCTTGAGAGTCCCTTGGACTGCAAGCAGATCCAACCAGTCCATCCTAAAGGAGATCAGTCCTGTGTGTTCTTTGGCCTGGCGTGCTGTGATTCATGGGGTCGCAAAGAGTCGGACACGACTGAGTGACTGAATTGAACTGAACTGAACTGAGCAAGATCACATCAACTATTTTCACCAGAGCATCTACATTCTTTCATCTCCACAACATGAGGCCAGTAGAGCCCTGAATCTTTGTCACTGCTGATTGTCTGTCTTCCCTACACCTACCAAGGAAGGGTTGCTTTCATATACAAGCATACTGAAGAGTCATTTGAACTGTAGACACTATATTCACCTTCCATCTTCCCAGTGCTTCTTAAAGGGATCCACTCCCTGGGGAGTTTCTTTCCTATTTCTTCCACTGGCTATTTTAATTCTTCACAGTCTCTTCAAGGGTTGTATTCCGTGATGTTTCAACTCTCACTTTTAACTGATATTCCTGTCCAATTACTTCATTTGGAATAAAATAATATTGGGCTAGGAAAAAACCTAATGGTTTTTATATTAAAATATGAAGACCCTCATCTGTAGCCACTTTGTCCATATCTAAACTCATTCTTTGATTGTTATTCATAGAAAGTGTCTTTCCACTTACACGCCTGACAGTATTTTCTCCTATTTCCTCCCTTACTTCCATAGAGGAAATTTTCGCCATAAATTATCCCATCCCTTTATTATTTATTCAGCATGCATTATTTCAGTCCTTACTGTGCATTAATACTACACTAGATATTTTAGACACATTAACAAACAAAACAGACAAAGGAACCTGTTCTTTTAGTGATTCCATTGTAATGGGAAGAAGGGGACAAATAATAAAAAATGAATAAGTAGAGTTGATGAGATATTGGAAACTTGTAAGTTAAAAAAAGTAGATGAAAGTCAAGGAGACTGGGGGTATTCAGGGAGCAATGAGCAGGTTATAGTATTAATAGACTATTATGATCAGGTCTAATTTCCTCTAGAACCCTGGTAAAGTATTTATGTTTCTTCATTAATGAATTGATGTATTGCATGACATCCAGATTTTCTTCTGCCCTTAAAATTCTATGAGTCCATATAAGTCGTGAGTAATTACAATAAAAATGTATTAAAGTGTTCTTTTTTGTTTCTAGGACTATTATTCAAATCTTAGCAACACCATAATGTTGGTCAACACAGTGTTGATCAGTCATGGCATTTCTTATTTAACAAATAATTTCTGGTAGCAGAAATACAAGTTTAACAAGAAATTCCTAAAAGAAAAATTAACCTTCTAAGTATAAAACTCAGGGGAGTCATAATTAAGGACTTGAAATAATTAGTCTGGTTCTCCAGGGTTATACACCTTTCCTTCTTATGGTTTAGTCTTGCTCTAAAAATTTAACCCCAAGTGCATTGATCATTCCAGAAATCATTCTTATACTGTGTCTGGCAACATCTTAGGCATCAATTCATCTTGCAAAGCAGAAACACCTTTTATTTTTCTGTTCTTCTCATATCTCAGCATCTTAATTGCACTTATTCATGAGTTGAGTCTGTTTTTATTTTATTTAATTTATTATTTTTTTTGTCTGCTAGCAGTAGTGTTGATGTGTCACAGAACAGTGGCTACAACGTCTACCATGATTGATGGGAACAAATTCTTCTGGGATGTATTAATACAGCTGCAGGCAGAGTGGCAAGCAGTGAACAGAAAGTAAATGGGTTCAGGAGCTCTAGAGACACTGATGTTGCTGGAGGCAGGGAGGTAGGCAGTCACTAATAGCTACAGCTGAGCAGTGGGAAGAGAGCATGCACTAGGCTTATTTCGCTCATCATGATGCATCACGTGCACTTGGCAGTTATAATCAAATATTATTTTCCCAAACCAATTAGCCTCCACTGTGCTGCTAACTAATGCATGTCTAGCTGCTAGTTATGATAATCACTAGGCTTTTGATTTTAAGCATGCATGTTAAGGATATAGATTTTCTCTGGGGTTTCAAAGACAAATCTTATTTTCTCAATCTTGAATACATTTTCCAAAGACCGAGATTCTATTTCATTTAAAATCCTAGGACTACTGCTTTACATTTTTAATTTTGGGGCTCTTATGATTCTATTAGACCCATAAAATTTTAGTTCTGATTAAAACAATTAACTGTATTGATTAAGAGCTTGCTTTAGAGAGAATGAGTTACTTGCCCAAAGTGCAAAAATTGCTTATGGGCCAGCCAATGCAGGAGGTATAAGAGACATGGGTTTGATCCCTAGGCTGGGAAGATTGTCCTGCAGGAAGGCATGGCAACTCACTCCAGTATTCTTGCCTAGAGAACCCCATGGACGGAGGAGCCTGGCAGGCAACAGTCCATATGGTTGCAAAGAATTGGACATGACTGAAGCGACTTAGGATGCACACATAGCTTTTGGATAAAAACAAAATGCTATGGTTTTTCATGATAGAATTACTAGCAATTCAAAATATATTGAGCACTCATGTGTGTTAGGCATCGTGCTATGGGGTGGGAAAACAAAGACACATTTAGAAATATATAAGCACAAATTATTTCAGGGCATATCTTTATTTGCTAGTGACTTAAAGATAGTAGGAGAAAAAAGAAGGAAATCATGAACTGTAATTAGAAAGTTGGAAAACAATGATGTATCTATGACTAGTAGCAGACATTATTGGGAAGAAAAACAGGAAACTTGTTGCAGAGTCTCAGCAAGGCATGATTAAACAGTGCAGAAGTCACTGATCTGGTGTACCTATTCTCTAACAACTTTTGTGAATTGTGTTTACCCTCTGAATTTCACAATTAAGGTGAAGCTGCAATTTTTCTGCCTGGAATTTCCTTTTTCATGGTGAGGAAAAGCCAGATACCCTTAGCTTTGATATGAAATCTGTACATATCCAGTACATCTCATTTTATAATTCCTTCTTAAATATCTTCTGTACCTTTGTATTGCAAAGTTTACTATACTAAATAATGAGAAAAAGAAAGACATCCTGTTTGATCCTGATGCTTTCCACACCCTTGACTTTTCAAGACATCAATGATTCCGTGGTTGTTCACACCATCTTACTTTTGATGCTAATCGAGACAGCTAGCACTGTTACTACACAGATGATTGCATACAAAGGTACTTGTATTTTCGAATCTTTAGTAACAATCACTTAAATGTACATATTTCTTTGTAAATAAAGAATCTGGAATGAAGTTAACTCACATGTCCATGGGGGAAAATTTTAATGACTCCACCACCATATGGCATCTTCCTAGCTAGCCTTGAGCTACACCAAGATGAAAAGTCACTCTACCAAGTGCCTGATGTGGATTGCAGTCCCCTGTGGAAATACACAAGCCACAGTCAATGTTTGTGTCACTCTTCAGCAGGCATTTTGATGAATATGAATGTAATAGAAAGCTCTGAATCTGTGTATAAATCAAATATAAACCAAAGAGGAAATGCCTGCCTTCCAAGAGGAAATGTTTTGATTTCTTTTGACTTTTTTCTTTTTGCCTAGTCTTTTCTCGAGGCACCAGGAAAAAGACTGGCTTAGTGCTAGAGTCTCCTTTTCCTGGGCAGAAGGGAAATGTTTAGGGAACACGTTCAAGTAAAATAAAAATATCTTAATTCTGTAACATTTTAGAATGACTCCCTGAAGTTTATTATCATCAAAAGAAGCTTTTAAATTGATGAAACAGTTTTATTTGAAGGACTCGTATTATAATTACATAACCATGGAGCAATATTAATTTTTCTTCACAAACTGCCAGGTCTATTCAAGATAATTGTAATGTGAAAGATTTTGTCTGATTGAGATGTTAAAGCATCATCAAATCTCATGTGAAATAAACATCTCAGAGTTTAGAGAGCAACATTCTTTTTATACCTCATTTGGAAAAACAGAGGGAAATAAGTTGGGCATAATATTGGTTGGCCAAAAATACATTCAGGATTTTCCTTAACATTTGAATGAATTTTTTGGTCAAAGCAATAGTATAGAGGTAGAGGAAATGGAGGTAAACAAAAATGCTTTATAGTTATATTTTTGTCATGAACATTGTAGGACCAGATTTTTATGAATTTCTAATTGATGCACAGTGGGTTCATTAAACATCATGATCAGGTTTTAAAACAATCTTTCTTAACTACATGATATTTGAAAACTTGACAAGACTCCTCAAGACCACAAGTCCTTAGAGAGAAATGATTTCTCCATTTCCTGCAAAATAATAAAAATATGAAAACTACCTAAGCATGCATTTCTCTGATCATAACTGACCAACTCCAGCTTTAATAGCTCAATTTGGACCTGTGAGTTTATACATGCCTCTTTCAGTTCAGTTCAGTTGCTCAGTCGTGTCCGACTCTTTGTGACCCATGAATTGCAGCACACCAGGCCTCCCTGTCCATCACCAACACCTGGAGTTCACTCCAACTCACATCCATCGAGTCAGTGATGCCATCCAGCCATCTCATCCTCTGTCGTCCCCTTCTCCTCCTGCCCCCAATCCCTCCCAGCATCAGAGTCTTTTCCAATGAGTCAACTCTTCTCATGTGGTGGCCAAAGTATTGGAGTTTCAGCTTCAGCATCAGTCCTTCCAATGAACACCCAGGGCTGATCTCCTTTAGGATGGACTGGTTGGATCTCCTTGCAGTCCAAGGGACTCTCATTAGACATTATCAATTTTCAGAGAGAAGGAATAGTTCAATTAGAGTTCAAATAGTTCAATTAGAGTGTTCTCTATTTGCCAGCCCATCAAGAAAAAACAAACAAAAAAACCCCCCAAAATACTAAAACCAGAAAACAGGCAAAAAACCATAACATAGCTAATGTGAAAGTGTTGATGTGTGGTGAGGAATTTGAGTATGAAACCCATGCCCAGATGAAAAAGATTTATGAATAAACATTTGATTTTCTCATGTGTAAAATAAATGCTTATATTAAATAATCTTCTAAAATTAATTCTCACAGATTCTTAAGAACCATTACTCTTTTTTTTTGAAAAGGTGTGGTCTTGGAAATAGTAGGTATAAAAGCACTCTGTGAATGAGTCAACAGGATGCTGTTTTAAAATAATTATGGTTCCTTATTTAATTTTCAATCATTAAAATTCTCTTAGTTAACATTTTCATATGCTTAAGTACTCTTGCACCTTATTTTGAGTTAAAATCATGTATGGACATGTAGTAACTTATACTTCTATATTAATTCGATGAGATCTTATGCTTTCTAATAATGATACTTCTTGATTATTCTTCTCAAAAGAGATTCTTCACTGAATATAATAAATCAGATGAGGAGATATTAAGTTCATTTTTAGATTTATTTTCCTATCTGTAGTAAGTTGAGTGGTATCCCTCCAGAAGAAAGTTTGCTTGGAGTCTCTAAGTGTGACCTTTCTTAGGAAAAAAAAGTCTTTGCAGATGTAATTAATTTAAGAACCTTGAAATAAGAATATCTTGGATGATTATGGGTAGGTCCTCAATACAATAACAAATATGCTTGTACAAGAAGGGAAGGGAAGACATAGAAGAGATTGATATGTGAAAACGGACACAGAGATTGGAGTCATGTACCCTAAGAACCTCTGGAGCAACAGAAACGGGAAGAGGCGAGGATAAATTTTCTCCTAGAACTCTCAGAAGGAGTAAAGTCCTGTTGAAATCTCAATTTCAGGTAGTCACCCAAACTGTTCTAGGAAACTATCATGGCCATTAACTTAAAAATACAAAAACAAAAGATCCAGGGCTACCATAAAAGGGTGAGTCAATTAGGGACCATGTGACTCTAATAGTGTATTCAAGACAATGTAACAAACAGATCTGTATTCATTAGATCAGGCTGTAAGGAAATTTTCAGGTATTAGTTTGCCAGGGTTGCCATAAAAAAAATACCACAGACTTGGAGGTTTAAACAACAGAAATTTATCTTCTGCCAACTCTGGAGGATGGAAGTCCAAGCTCAAGGTGCTGGTTGGTTTGGTTTTCCCTGAGGGTCTCGCCTTGGCTAGAAGATGCCTGCTTTCTCATTGCCTGAGGAAGGCTTCACCTAGTTGCCCATGCCTTCTTGTCTAGGCTACTGTCCTCTTCTTTGAAGGCCTCCAGGCAGACTTAACCAACTCTTAATGACTATATCTCTAAATAAAGTCACTTTATAAATGCTGGGGTTAGGGCTTCCACATATGAATTTGGGGGCTCAGTTCAGTCTATACCAATGCTCTTGGCAAAGCGAGTATGCAGAAATGAGAAGCAGAAGCATTAGGCAGAGAAAGCCTTGCAGAGAGAGAACCGGACAGGAGCTATGAATGTCAGTGGAGAGAAAGAGAGAAAAGAGAAAAAGCAAAGCCTCAGATGAAGGGAGGCTGGGCAGTGAATTCTTTCCCTTTGTTCATCTCCTGGGAGGCACAGGAAAACCAGAACACCCACTTCTTTTTTTCTTTCTTATCTTCTTCGTCTCTTTTAATTTGTCTGAGCTGAGTCTTAGTTATAGCGTGTGGGCTCTGGTTTCCTGACCAGGGATTGAACCCTGGCCCTCTGCATTGGGAACACATAGTCTTAACCACTGGACCACCAGAGAAGTCCCGGAAGACCACTTCTGTAGTGCATATATATCAGTCCACCAGCACTCAGAGCAAGGTTGAGAAGGGTCGAGATGATCTGGAGTCAAATGAGGCACATCCAGCACAAATGAAATCCCAATTATTTCATGAAAATCACTTGTAGCCACTTTTGCAGTTTGAAGGCATTAGCAAATGAAGTCCAGAGTAATAAAGTGTTTAACAACTCCATCTTTTAAAAATAATTGAGGAGTTAATAACAACGGCATAGCTTTTTATAATATATTCTCAAAATTATAGACCTATCATGAAAGCTTTAAACATCTTACTTCTTATGGAATTATTTTTCACATTTTTGATTAAAGTGGATGTGCACATGTGTTTATAAATTATGTATTTTACAACATCCCACAGGTTGACAGGTATTTTAAGATGTAAATGCTAAATGTCTACCTGAGTGCTGTTCCTTGCAGTCAAATGCACCTGGACACATTTTAACCTTTCTTCATCTAATTGTTCTATTGGTTCAGTGGGAAGATTATTAATATCCAAGAACCTAATGAAATAACTATGGAATACTTATTTATTTATTGACCGTGCCCTGTGCCGAATGTGGGATCTTATTTCCCTGACTAGGCATTGAACCTGCACCCCCTGCAGTGGAAGCGGGAAGTCTAACCACTGGACACCAGGGAAAGCCTATGGAATATTATATCAATAAAACAAGTGTGGGGGAAATGCTGTTTGTGACTGAAGCACATTTATCAGCGTGTCTTCACTAGTAGTGTATCAGCACCAAACAGTGCTGGGAATTGACAATTATTTATTTAATTGAATTAAACTGAAAATAGACATTTGCTAATTTTCCTAGGTATGGAAGTCAGTGGAAGAAAATTATTTTTTGAACAACCTTATGTATTTGGGGCAGCTTAGTAATGGGGAGTTATCTATTTGGACTTATTATCAGGCTGTTCCTTTTCCTCCTGGTTCTCTTAGCCATTTATACTAAAATTTACTATAGATAAAATACATTTAAAAAATGCTTTGTACCAACTGTCTCAACGTTTCACATATAGATTGAATTTATAGTCATATTTGGCAATAAGTTGAAACTGATTTCGGTGAAAAGTTGTCAGAAATGTTCTATAGATTTGATTTAAATTAAAAAAAAACCTTGAAAAATCATTAAATTAATGTTTGCATATGTTTTGATATATTCTAAATGTGTATCCAGTTATAATTGTGACACGCTTCACTAGAAAACTATGAAAAACAGTCAAAAAGTGGTTAACATTATTTAAGGTAACAAAAATATATACAGTGTAAGAAATGAAAGTAGCCACTAGAGGGTACTACTGCTCTATATCAAACCAGCGTGTACTTGTAATAAATATTGAAGATGTAAAACAGGGGTTCAACTTGGCAAGTTTGGATTGTGATTCGAAATGTTCTAAAAGAAGAAAAATTTGTTACAGTTAATATCATCTATCAGACAAATTTGAAAACTGTGAGCACTTAAGCTGGCACTTCCATCAAGCTAATTGTACTCGTCTTTGAGATGTACATTCAGGGAGAAAATGGACATAAATAAGAAAATATTTATGGAATTTAACAGTTTTGCTTAGATAGATAGGTCCTGTTATCTACAGTTTTAAAGGTTTTTAACTCCTCATAATGTCAAATAATAATGGTAATAACAATTTAATTGCATAGACTAACTTTCCTCAGAAGGGCTGTGATGTATTAATATTTATAAACACATAGTGTACATTAATAACACAGTACATATTCATGTTTATACCCAAAAGTGAGGTAGTAAAGACAGTTAATAATATAATCACCAGCTTAACAGGAAAGAAATTGATGTGCAAAATGTCAGTGCTTATCTAAATTTCAGAAAAGTTAGAGGGTAAATATATATGTGTCAATGTGTACATTTGTTATTCTTGTTCAGTCGCTAAGTTGTGTCTGATTCTTGTGATCCCACGGACTGCAGCATGCCAGGCTTCCCTGTACTTCACTGTCTCCCAAAGTTTGCTTAAACTCAGGCTGAATGTGTCGATGGTGCCATCCAACCATCTCATCCTCCATCACTCCCTTCTCCTGCCCTCAATCTTTCCCAGCATCAGGGTCTTTTCCAATGAGTTGACTCTTTTCATCAGGTGGCCAAAGTTTTGGAGTTTCAGCATCAGTTCTTCCAATGAATATTCAGGACTGATTTCCTTTAGGATGGACTGGTTTGATCTCCTTGCTGTCCAAGGGACTCTGAAGAGTCTTCTCCAACACCACAATTTTAAGACATCGATACTTTGGTGCACAGCCTTCTTTATCGTCAAACTCTCAAATCCATATATGACTACTGGAAAAATCCTATCTTTGACTATACAGATCTTTGTTGGCAAAGTGATGTCTCTGCCTTTTAATACTCTAACTAGTTTGTCATAGCTTTTCTTACAAGGAGCAAGTGTATTTTAATATCATGATTGCAATCACTCTCCACAGTGATTTTGGAACCTAAGTAAAGAAAACCTGTCACTATTTCCACTTTTCCCCATCTATTTGTAATGAAGTGATGGGACCAGATGCCATGGTCTTAGTTTTTTGAATGTTGAGTTTCAAGTCAGCCTTTTCATTCTTCTCTTTTATCTTCATCAAGAGGCTCATTGGTTCCTTTTGGCTTTCTGCCATTAGAGTGATATTACCTGCATATCTGAGGTTGTTGATATTTTTCCAGGCAATGTTGATTTCAGCTTGTGATTCATCCAACCAGGCATTTTGCATGGTATACTCTGCATATAAGTTAAATAAGCAGGGTGACAATATATAGCCCTGACATACTCCTTTCCAAATTTTGAACCAGTCTGCTGCTCCATGTATAGTTCTAATTGTTTTTTCTTGACCCACATACACTTTTCTCAGGAGACAAGTTATGTGGCCTGGTTTTCTCATATCTTTAAGAATGTGCATATACAGGGGCAAAAACGGAGATAAAGAAATATTTTTCCAATAAAATTGAAAGAAAGAAATATCTACAATTAAATAATGTGTTATATGCATACATGTAACATAAACATATTGGAGAAAGAGAATGAAGTTAATTATTATGTTTCATTAATGTTGTGATCTTACTTAAAAATTTAAAAAGCAATAAATATCTTACTGTGCTTAATATGAACTAACAGTGAATGACTGGCATAGAAATGTGAGACATGTTCTCTGAAGGAAATAATTGAAATGGAGTTGTGGAGGCACAATATACATGTCAAAGTAGAATATATTGCATAATTTTATGTGAATAGAATTTAGGAGATCATCATGAGTTGGTCTAAATCAAGATAGTTCATAAACAGGGGTTAGAATTGGAACTTGGTCTTGAAATTTTTGGAAATATCAGATAAGCTGTGAGAATGTTAAAACGTGGGAAGACTCAGAGATCTGCATGGTGCAGACATAGGACAGATGCCAGTCAGTGTTCAAGGCTGTCTGTTTTGGTGAGTGGGGCAAGAGAGGAGTAGTTGGAGGAATCTAGAAAGATACATCAGGGATATACTATACGTGATCTTGAATTCCAGGTCGAGATGCTTTCATTTGATCCAAAATGTTGGAATCAGATCTGTGGCATGATCAAAGCAGTGTTTAGAACAATTAATCTGCTTACAAGATAGATTCATAGGAGGAGAAACTTGAGTAAGAGAAGACCTTTGAGGAATCTGTTTCATAGAACAAACCCAAGATGCTATGAGCTTTAATCAGATCAGTGGTTATGGATATAAAAAAGAAAAGACTAAAAGAGAAGTGAGAGTTGGACCATAAAGAAGGCTGAGCACCAAAGAACTGATGCTTTTAACTTCGGTATTGGAGAAGACTCTTGAGAGTCCCTTGGACTGCAAGGAGATCAAATCCATCTATCCTAAAGGAAATCAGTCCTGAATATTCATTGGAAGGACTGATGCTGAAGCTGAAATTCCAATATTTTGGCCACCTGATGCAAAGAGCTGACTCATTAAAAATGACCTTGATGCTGGGAAAGATTGAAGGCAAGAGGAGAAGGGGATGACAGAGGATGAGATGGTTGGATGGCATCACCGACTCAATGGACATGAGTTTGAGCAAGCTCCGGGAGATGGTGAAGGACAGGGCAGCCTGGAGTGCTGCACTTCATGGGGTTGCAAAGAGTCGGACACGACTGAGCAACTGAACCACAAAAAAAGAGAAGTGACTTAGAAATAGGAAACAATATGGATTTGGGTTTATTGAATGTGGAGGTCTCAGAAGGGATGGGCTTCACAGATGACTCGGTGGTAAAGAATCTGCCTGGCAATACAGGAGCTGCAAGAGATGCAGGGTCTATCCCTGGGTCGGGAAGATCCTCTAGAGAAAGAAATGGCAACCCACTCCAGTATTCTTGCCCGGGAAACCCCATGGACAGAGGAGCCTGACAGGCTACAGTCCATAAGGTTGCAAAGGAGTCAGATAAAACTTAGTGACTAAAAAACAACAGAAGGGGTAGGAGGTGAGAAGCAGTTAAGAGAATTTTAGTCTAGAGGACACGAAACAAAAGGAAGAGGAGGTAGATTTGTACTGAGAATGAAAGGCAGAAAAATCTGTTCAGCTTTAGATATGTTAAAATGTGTTTCATTGATTAAATATAATGATTCTTTTCAGAATGCAGGGCAGAGCTGCAGAGAAGTGTTAGACTGTCAGTATAGATTTAATAGTTATATTTAGAATTGCTAACTTAATCAGGAGAGGATACATTTTTTGAGTGAAAAGGAAAAAAGGAAATAAGGAACTAAAGGCTAAAATATGGGTTAATCTGAATTTAGTAGTTAGAGAAAGAGTAGCCAGTAACGAAATATGCAACATGATCATCTTAGATATGCATAGGAGAGAAGAGATCAATTAACCAGAAGCATAGATTGAGGGATTCTCTGAAGTCAAACTCTCAAGATAGGTCAAGAGAGCTGGGGAAAATATCATGGAGCTAAGTAATTAAGAACAGGTCAATGCTTTATTGAAAAGTGTTATTTCATCAGAGTAATGGAGATATGTTGATAGAACAGAATAAGAGAGAAGGGGAAATAGATGCTGGAGTAAATTATTAGTTGAGAATACAGATAGTGAAATAAATAGGAATTAGGATCAAGGGATTACTATCAGGTTTAACCACTGTGTTATAAGATTAGGAAATATTGCTCTTTATTATTTAGGAAATATTGTATTATAGTATTTAGGGGATATTGTGTTGTGATATTTAGGAAGCATTATGTTATAATATTTAGTGAAGTAGATTGCTTGTTTGCTGCCAAAAAGGAAAAGGAGAAGGTTGGAGTGAAAGTGTTAGTCACTCAGCGAGTCCAACTCTATGAGAACTCATGGACTGTAGCCTGCCAGGCTCCTCTGTCCACGGAATTCTCTAGGCAAGAATACTGGAGTGAGCTGCCATTTTCATCTCCAAGAGATCTTCCTGACCCAGGGATTGAACCCAAGTCACCTGCATCTCCTACATTCTCAGGTGGATTCTTTACCATTGAACCACCTGGAAGCCTGTTCTGTCAAAGTGCCTATTTAAGTCAAACAACAAATGAAAAGCAAACTGGGCCTTTTTATAATCCTGAGAGGAGTAGAGCCTGTTGACTAATGTTCTAAACCTACTTGCTTTCGTCACTTAGCTTTATGGGCTTTTATTTTTTTCCATCTTGAAAAAACCAGACATTAAAAGTCTGAAATATTCTGTAATTTACAAATAGCAGAGCAGCAAGATTGCTGGTTGCATTTGATCCTGACTGGTGCAGAGCTGCTGGTGAGACATCCTGCCTGTCAAATTCCCTCATTCTCCTGCTCATCTGGTTGCAGACCCTCTGACCTCACTCTGCTCTTTGCTTCCTTTGAATTTTCTGATACCTGACTACCTGCTCAGCCTTTCACTCACCCAGCATCTTTTTCTAGAAACTTGCTACTTGTGTACTTTTGATTCTCCAACTGCCTGTCTAGCTGATTGACTACCATGCTCTGACCTCTTGTATCTAGATTGTTGTTGATCAAATGTTGCTTACTTTAGTGCTAAATTGCCTCCTCCAGCTTGGTGTAGGATGTGTCAACATGTGTAGACTTCCTGCCTGAACTCCTGAACCCTATCTTCATCAAGCTTTGGTTGGCCTTTCCTAATCCGAATTCATCATCCTCTTTCAGAGAAACATTTTCCCCTAAATCCTAACTGAACAGCAATTAAAGATAGTGCCAGGGTTTTTAATCTCTCTTGCCTGGAAAATCCCATGGACGGAGGAGCCTGGTGGGCTGCAGTCCATGAGGTCAGGAAAAATCAGACACGACTGAGCGACTTCACTTTCACTTTTCACTTTCATGCACTGGAGAAGGAAATGGCAACCCACTCCAGTGTTCTTGCCTGGAGAATCCCAGGGACGGGGGAGCCTGGTGGGCTGCCATCTATGGGGTCGCACAGAGTCGGACACGACTGATGCGACTTAGCAGCAGCAGCAGCAATGGGGATTAAATGTGTGGGGAACAGTGCAGGAGATTATGAGCTTGATTGTGGACTTCTTTAGAATTACAATATTTTGTATTGGATGCTTACAAGATTGAACTCTTACAATATTTACAAGGTATATTTCTTAAATTCTCCATCAGGAAAAAAAATCACCAACTAATTTCATTGTAATGAGGTACCTATTAGGATGTTTTATTATAATAAAATATTCTATTTAATATTTTAAGGTCCTAATTGTGGACTATTATAATGAATTTTTCTAAGATTTAAAACTATGTTACTCTCTTAAGACAGAACAACTTTAGACTTAATTATGGTCGAACAAAATCTTAACTGATTCTACTACACACATGTATATCTTATCCGTATGAATTCAATAATAGAGAAAGTACCACCAATGTTTCTTCTCTGAAAGATTTATTATGGTATGATATTTACTAAGTCAGAATTATTTTTTGTGTCTAAATTCTCCATGGGATTTCTTTCTAAATTTTCCTACACCACATGATTCTTAGGAAATGAAAATATGTAGCATGCATTTGAAGAAATGTAGCAGGTGTCTTACTTTTCAAGTTTTGTGGGCACATGTTGAGGGGTTCATCTACCCCTAGTCTCACTAATCATTCTCAGAGCTAAGGAGACCATAATGTTTGCTGAATTCCATACTGGCCTGGAAATTCTGTTTGGGCATCACCATGCAACCAACCAATCAACCTGAAAATGTGGGAGTTATCCTTTAACCTTCTTCCTCTCTCACACCCTGGTGCTCAGACAGTGAAGAATCTGCCTACAGTGCAGGAGATCTGGGTTCGATCCCTGGGTTGGGCAGATCTCCTGGAGAAGTGAATGGCAACCCATTCCACTTTTCTTGCCTGGAGAATCCCATGGACAGAGGAACCTGGAGAGTTACAGTTCATGGGGTCACGAAGAGTTGGACACAACTTGAGAAACCTGTATGCAGGTTAGGAAGCAACAGTTAGAACTGGACAAGGAACAACAGACTGGTTCCAAATAGGAAAAAGAGTATGTCAAAGCTGTATATTGTCATCCTGCTTATTTAGCTTCTATGCAGAGTATATCATGAGAAACACTGGGCTGGAAAAAGCATAAGCTGGAATCAAGATTACTGGAAGAAATATCAATAACCCTAGATATGCAGAAGATACCACCCTTAAGGGAGAAAGTGAAGAGGAACTAGAAAGTCTCTTGATGAAAGTGAAAGAGGAGAGTGAAAAAGTTGGCTTAAAGCTCAACATTCAGAAAATGAAGATCATGGCATCTGGTCCCATCACTTCATGGGAAATAGATGGGGAAACAGTGGAAACAGTGTCAGACTTTATTTTGGGGGGCTCAAAATCACTGCAGATGGTGATTGCAGCCATGAAATTAAAAGATGCTTACTCCTTGGAAGAAAAGTTATGAACAACCTAGATAGCATATTGAAAAGCAGAGACATTACTTTGCCAACAAAGGTCCATCTAGTCAAGGCTATGGTTTTTCCAGTGGCCACGTATGGATGTGAGAGTTGGACTGTGAAGAAAGCTGAGTGCCAAAGAATTGATGCTTTTGAACTGTGGGGTTAAAGAAGACTCTTGCGAGTCCTTTGGACTGCATGGAGATCCACCCAGTCCACCCTAAAGGAGATCAGTCCTGGGTGTTCATTGGTAGGACTGATGCTAAAGCTGAAACTCCAGTACTTTGGCCACCTCATGCGAAGAGTTGACTCATTGGAAAAGACTCTGATGCTAGGAGGGATTGGGGGCAGGAGGAGAAGGGGACGACAGAGGATGAGATGGCTGGATGGCATCACGACTTGATGGACGTGAGTCTGAGTGAACTCCAGGAGATGGTGATGGACAGGGAGGCCTGGAGTGCTGCGATTCATGGGGTCGCAAAGAGTCGGACACGACTGAGCGACTGAACTGAACTGAGTGACTAAGTTTCTCACATTCATCCTTCACCAAAACATCTAGAAACATTTTGAATCCCTTCCTTTTTATTCCTTTATCTCTTGTCCTAGTTCAGGCAACATGATAGTTTTCTAGAATTCTTGTTTTACTTCCCTAAATTGATCCTCTTGATTCTAAGATTTTCTCCCTTGTTTGACATCGGTCTCATTGCCCCTCTTCATGGAATGCCCTTTCAACAACTGTTAGCAGGACTACAGATTCCAATTTTTGAAACTCATTTCAAACGTCACCTTGAGATAACTTTCCTGAAATCTCAGACTTCCACCTTAACTTGGTGCTGCAAACAGGCTGAGTGCTTCTTCCCTGTTTCTATAAAACCCTGTACATATTTCTGCTTCAACATGTAAAACATAGTGTCATTGGGCTTTTGGATCTATTTCCTCCATCCCACTTAGATTTGATTGAAGTTAAAAAAAAAAAAAAAAAGAACATTTGTTATTGTTTATCTGGAACTCAGTTTGATGCCTAATATATATTAGACATTCCATAAATGCTTGTTAAATGAATGAATATATAAATCTGTGTTTATACTTTATTTTCCATGGGCAAAAGCTCTTATTTTTGTGTTACATAGCACTGTTACAAATACATGGCAGATGCTTAAAAAATATTTATTCAACAACTATCTTGATATACCACCATCATTTCCTCCTTCAAGATCTTATGCAAGAAGAGCTCACAGCATGTATCTATTTTTTGGTAACTTGATTGTTCTTCTCCGGTGGCTCAGAGGTAAAGACTCTGCCTGCCAATGCAGGAGACACAGTAAACACAGGTTTGATCTCTGTCTGGATCAGGAAGATTCCCCTGGAGAAGGAGATGTCTGGGAAATGGTATGGACAGAGGAGCCTGGCAGGCTGCAATCCATGAGGTCACAAGAGTAGGACATGACTGAGCAACTGAGAGTACAATAACTTGATTTTTGTGATACAAACCAAATTTTTGTGATACAAACCAAATTTTTGTGATAAAAATCAAATTTTTGTCATAAATTCCTAGATTTTGCTGTAAAACTATGGTTTATAAAAAAGAGTTTAATAAAATGTTCCTATAAATGCCTTGGAGAATTCTACACCTTTCCAAGGTCTGGACAAGAAAAGTTCATTTTAGCTGAAATAGGATTACAGTGAGAACATGTAGAACATTCACTGTCTTCCCAAATACTGATGATATGATATGGTATGATATACATAATGTAATATGATTAATAACATTGAGAACCTCTCTTTGAGCAAGGAAAGATCTATGAAGAGCTCAGTATAGGGTGAAGTAGAAGTTGATTGATTGCTTCTGGATCTCATACTATCATTTGCTATTCTAGGAATTCAGGCCCCCAAATAATTTAACACTTGACAACTCAATTTAACACTTGACACATATTCTTTGCATATTGCTACAAATGCATTTTTCGTTGTTTCGTGATGCTTCACATGCCTGCCACCTTGCTAGAACTGTGAACTCCCATTCTCCAATCCTGTGTCTTATTCACGTTCAAACATCAAAAAAGTAGCACAGTTTATAAGTCAGAGTAGGAATCCAACGTATACTTTTTAAATGGTTGAATGAATACATTTTTGATCAACGATGTACAAATTATTGTTAAAATAAATATTGCCAGATGTGCATGCATGCTTAAGATACATTTCCTTTACTCAGTCAAATAAAGAGGGGACGGAAAATGGGAGAATAGGAATCTGCCTGCAATGCAGGAGACTCGGGTTCAATCTCGGGTTGGGAAGATTCCCTGGAGAAGGGAATGGCTACTGACTCCAGTATTCTTGCTTGGAGAATTCCATGGCCAGAAGGGAATGGCTACCTACTCCAGTGTTCTTGCCTGGAGAATTCCATGGACAGAAGGGAATGGCTACCTACTCCAGTATTCTTGCCTGGAGAATTCCATGGACAGAGGGGCCTGGTGGGCTACACTCCATAGCGTTGCAAAGAGTCGGACATGACTGAGTGATTAATACTTCCATTTTCAGTTTTCTTCAGGATGTTTGTTATACAAAGAAAAGAGATGATAAAATCATGAAAAAGATACCTAAATAGTTCCATGGCCATAGCTGTGCAAATGGCCATATTTTCAGCTTTATTTAGACCTACTATTCAAACTGACAGGAAAAGCCCTAAAATTCATGTAGAATAGTTTCTTTCAAGAGTCCATGACACTCTGGATCCTATAGTTTGAATTCATCATGAAGTTCCAAAAATATTTTGACTTGTTGGGATCTATAAAGTGAACCAAAATATTTGATAGTGATAAATGGAACACCTTGTTCAACCAAGTACAAAATCAAAGAATGGGTAAAAAAAAAGCCTTAGATTTAAAGAAAAAAAAAAAAAAAAGGAAAGAAAACAACTCTGAGTCCCATACATATCAACAGTGAATTAGTTCCTAAAATGTAATAAATATCAGATTTCATTGATAGCACAGTATCTACAATAAGACAAATATTTTTCTGTGCATGTTGGAATTTGCCAAATGCATTGACAATTTATTGATTACTATTTGCCTAATTTATATCCTACTTAATTTCTAAAATAAACTGAAACAACTATTTTGGCTGTTTTTTATGTAAAGATTCCATATAAAGTTAAGTACAGAAAAAGTAGAAAAGATCCAGAATGATAACTGGAGTCAAAGCAGTGTAGCATTAGCAATAATTAAGGAATGAGCAAGATATTTATTTATTCACCAAAGAGAATTCATTAAGCAAATGTTTGTTGAATACCTACTGTGTCCCCAGTAATCTGTTAGGTCCTGGGAATCAACAGTGAAGGCGGAAAAAAAACAAGGAAAAATCCTCCTACATGTTTATGAAGCTTAGGAGTCAGATGGGGCTTCCCAGGTGGTTCAGAGGTAAAGAATCTACCTGAAAATGCAGGAGCTACAGGAGATGTGGGCTTTGATCCCTGGGTCAGAAAGATCCCTGGAGGGAGAAATGGCTGCTCAGTCAAGTATTCTTGCCTGGGAAATCCCAGGGACATAGAAGCCTTGCCGGATTCAGTCCATGGGATTGCAAAGAGTCTGATGTGATTGAATACAGCATAGCACAGGAACCAGATGAAGAAACATAATCAAATGGATCTCAGAAATAAATGTATACTGCAACCATAGTAAGCCCTGAGAAAGACAAGCATGTTGTACCCTGATGGTATAAGTAATCAGAAGTATTAGTTTTGGTAATGGTGGTCAGTGTAAGCATTGAGTTGAGATCTTTTCGATAAATAAAATAATAATAAAATATATTCTTTATTCTATTGTTGATGGATGTAGAAATCAACATAATATTTTAAGAAGGTTATTTTGCAGTAATTATTAAAATGTAAAACATAAATACCCTTTGGCCCAGTGTTTTGGACTGCATGCTTGTGTCTCCCCAAAAATTCATATATGGAAACCCTTAATACCAAATACCATTGTAATGATATTTGGAGATGAGGCCTTTGGGAAGTAATCAGATTATGAGAGTGGACCCTCATGATAGGATTAATGCCTAAGAAGAGACCTGAGACAATTTGCTTCTTTTTTATCTCAGGAAAACCATGCGAGGACAGAGAGAAAGCAGAGAGCCAGGAGAGAGACAGGAGGGCAAGCGCCCATAAGCGCTAGTTTTCTATCGCTATTCTGACTTTCTACAAGTCTTTTGCTCTGAAACATTATAGAAACATGTACATTTGTGGAAACATTTGATCTTTTTAACATTTAAAGATATATTTTTTTCAGTAATTTAGATAAATGCATTTATTTTTTCATTCTCTGAGAAATGAAAAATTTTAAAAAGTCACTTTTAACACAGACTTAAAGCAAACTAAAAACTTTTGTTCAGTTTTTGATGATTGATTTCTTTATTTTCTCCAGCTCCGATTTTACTACTTTCCTTTAATCCCCCATAGACTTCCCTGGTGGTTCAGATGGTGAAGAATCTGCCTACAAGGTAGGAGACCCGGGTTTGATCCTTGGTTCAAAAAGGTACCCTGGAGAAGGAAATAATAACCCACTCCAGTATTCTGGCCTGGAGAATTCCATGGACAGAGGAAACTGGCAGGCTCCATGGGGCCACAAAGAGTTGAGCACAACAGAGACACTAACACTTGAACTTTAATCCCCAGGTTTTCCTTTCAGCTTATCTTGTGTATTAGAAATCAGTTTTCTCAAAGTACAAACTCAAGCAATATTCTGTCATATCACTAATGTATTATAGTTGCTTGCCTAGTAACACTTTTAGGTGCTTTCCTGAATACATTCCAAGCTTAACTTAAATCTTTAGAGAACTAAGCACGATTTAGGGGATAAAATAAAGTGTACAATAATAGCCCGTGTGTGTGTTAGTCATTCAGTTGTGTTCAACTCTGTGCAACCCCATGGACTATAGCCTTCAGGCTCCTCTGCCCATGAGGATTCTCCAGGCAAGGATACTGTAGTTGGTTGCCATGTCCTTCTGTACAATAGTCCAGATATACACAATTTTTAAAACATGAAAATTGTTTATCTACAAGCTCAAGGAAAAAGAGGATCAAGATATTTAAGAGCCCAAAGTTGAAATGCCTTAAGAAGCCATTCAGAGGTCTCCAATTGCTGAACTGGGTCAGGTACTAGATAACAGGTACTGATGGGGATTCTGTTGAATTAAGAAGTATAGCTTTGGCATAAAGAGGTCCTCATCTCCAGAGAGATTCACTTTTGCTATACCTTCTTGGATTATTTTAAAAGTAGCTGGAAACTACTGAGCTTTCATAGGAAGGTTCTCAATTTTTAAAATTTTTGTCTGCTGGATCAAAGAGCACAGGAAAGAGTCTTCAGGTTAGATATAGATCTCAGGGCCTCCGCCTAGAAACAGTTGAGACAATGACAAAACAAAGACCTTGACCTGGAGAACAGACCGAAAAGAGCTAGACCACTGGGATCCCAGTAATCTCCAGAGGGAAGGGACGTCATCCTGTCATATCCATGACTATGCTAACCAGCTTGAGAGACTACAGATAAGGCTTTCACAACTACTAGCAATATTTAATCACTGAGGATATTTTTGCCATGGTATAGTAAAATTAATTGTTTCACTCCTCAGGAAAATAAGAGAATATTAAAAAGCTAGCTGTTTTTGTTGTCCAGTTGCTAAGTCATGGCCTACTCTTAGCAACCCCATGGATTGCAGCATGCCACACTTCTCTGTCCTCCACTATCTCCCAAAGTTTGCTCCAATTCATGTTCACTGATTCTATCTAGTCATCTCATCCTCTGACATCCCCTTCTTCTTTTGCCTTCAATCTTTCCCAGCATCAGAGTATTTTCCAATGAGTTGGCTCTTTACATCTGGTGGCCAAAATATTGGAGCTTCCAACTTGAACAACAATCCTTCCAATGAATATTCAGGACCGATTTCCTTTAGGATGGACTGGTTTAATCTCCTTGCAGTCCAAGGGACCCTCAAGAGTCTTCTCCAGCACTACAACTTGAAAGCATCAATTCTTTGGTGCTCAGCTTTGTTTATGCTCCCACTCTCATATCTGTGTATGACTACTGGAAAAGCCATAGCTTTGACTGCACAGACCTTTGTGATGTTTTTGTTGGCAAAGTGATATCTCTGCTTTTTAATATGCTGTCTAGGTTTGTCATAGCTTCCTTCCCAAGGAGCAAGCATCTTTGAATTTCATGGCTGCAGTCACTGTCTGCAGTGATTTTGGAGTCCAAGAAAGTAAAATCTGTCACTGCTTCCACTTTTCTCCTTTCTGCTGATGGTTTGTTGTGATCCACCCAGTTAAAAATCTAGATCCACTCCTACTTCTTAAAAACTTAGCTGCCTTTGAATATAGGCATTTTCAGAAAACAACCAAACAAGCAAACAAGCACAAAAGGGTAATTTCTATAGATAGAGCTATTTACTGTGTGTTATTCTTCATGTCATATTACTCTTAATTTTCTTTTTTTTTTTTTTTTAGATCTCATTAACTTTATCTCATTTGCTTTCCTTTAGCTCTAATTTCTTTGGTTACTAACAATGGTTCAAAGGTTATCTTTGACATATTTATCTTTATTGAAGTTTCAGTGTAGATACAAACATATATATATATATATATATGTTTATTTATATATTTATATAAATAACAGTAGGGGTAGTTACTCTTAAATTCCCTAGTCACATCTTTCTTGGAGTATGATATAGTTGACCAATTCAATTCTTCTAGCACTTCTGAGAATGGTAGCTGCATGGAACAGATATCCTTAGGTAGAATTATCTTACTAGAAAGTTGCTAAATGGGAAACGTTCAATCAGTAGCTAATATGGTAGCTAAACTTTCTCATGGTGCCAAGTTACACTTCTGTGTATGTGTTGACAACATTCTTCTCTTTGCAGAGCAATCAGAGAAGATTCCTGAGGGGTCTTCTCCAGAAAGTCTTCACTAAGGAGCTTGATTTCTGATTCATTTACAGCACACATTAGAAACACATTGTGTACTTACTTTCCTTTAGAGAAGTTGGGTTACGAGGCCCTTGACTGATTTCCTCCAAGACTATGTGCATGGTTGAATGAAAGCATACCTATAAAGAAGAAAAAGATTCAGATAAGAAGGAAGAAAAAGGTGTGTCATTATGAGGCAGAAGTAATTATGTGTCTAGAAAAATAAGCATCTTTAATAAAGAAATGGAAAAAAGTAAATATGGTAGTTGTTGATTACTGTATATTGAATATTATGACAAATAATTCTGTAATAGTCCTCATGGAGGTCAAAAAGCCTCCACAATTTATTTAAATTTCTCCATAATTTATTTTACCTGTATCTTTTATTTTAGAAAGACAGTAAGTTCTTATATCTTCCTTGGGGTGATGGTTAGTTTTATGTGTCAATGTTATACTGCCACTGGGTGCCAGCATAAAACATTATTTCTCAGTGTATGTGTGAAGGTATTCTCAGATGAGATTGGTATTTGATTTGGTGTTTTCCCCAGTGTGGGTGGGCATCAACCAGGCCGTTGAGGGCCTGAATAGAACAAAAAGGCAGAGGAGGGAGTCATTAGTCCCTTTTGCTTCCTGCCTGTCTGTCTGCACAAAACTGGGATGTGTGTCTTTTCCTGACCTTGAACTGAGATTTGTATCATCAGCCTCCCTGGTTCTCAAGTCTTAGGAACTAGACCGAAATGACACCACAGGTTTTTCTGGGTCTCCAGCTTGAAGACAGCAAGCTGTCTGGACTTATTAGCCTCCACAAGCCAATTCCGAGTAATAAATCTCTCCATTGTTGTTTAGTCACTAAGTTGTTTTCCACTGTTTTGCAACCCCATAGCCTGTAGCCTATATAGCCTATGTCCTATTCAGTTTCTTTGGAAAGAACCTCTCATTAGGGCATTAGCCTTAACTCTGTTCTGTCTTTTTAAACTTTATTTTTATACTTTTAAAAATTTTTAATCGCAGGATAATTGTTTTACAATGCTGTGTCGGTATCTGCCATACAACATGAATCGGTCGTAAGTATACATACATCCCCTCCCTCTTGAGCCTCTCTGCCATCCCACCCCTCTAGGTCTTTTAGAAGCCATCCTTGATTCTGCCATATTTGCCAGATCCTTAGTCGTGGCGTCATTGCATTTCTTTATATCTTCTTTTAAGGAAAATCTGTAATTTATTCTTTCAATGATATACTGATATTTGGAAAAAAAAAATTTGGAAGGGAGAAAAGTAAAAAATGACCTGCATTGGAGCATTTTGTTCTCTCTTCATGGGTGGTTTTCTTGTTTTACACCTGTAGAATCACTTTTGTTAGGGATATTTTTCCATTCACCTTTCAGCCCAACCCAACTTTCAGATACATTCCCCTGGATGCTTCTATTTCCATCAGCTACAATCCCTAGCTATGCTGTCATAAGGCTTACATTCAGTTATATAGGAAATAAATATTCTCTTCTTAGCATAATTTTACTATAATAGCTTTCTGAACCTAAAGATAATCTTATATCCTATTAATATTCTCTGCTGCCTCCTTCAAGGCATCCTGAAGAAATTAATTGTTCTGGAAGCCTAAGTGATCTAAATCTTGCCATCATTTTCTCCTAATTGAGTCGTGTAAGGCTTGGCCACCTAGGTTATGTATTGTTCTATAAGAGATGGTAAGTCCAGCTAGAGCAGTAATAGCTGATGCGTAAATGAGGGTCAAATTCAACAGATACCAATTGTTTCACCTTCTGTAAATTTAGTCATCAGTCTTACTTTATCAGTTTTTTTCCTTATACAATGCTTGCTCTAATAGGGTGCCTTTAGTAAGAATCCTATTTTCCTCCACTTACATTATTTTTAAGTAATCTCCAAATGGAATATACCAGTCCTGAAAAAATTCAGCCAGAAACATGTTATCACTCACACAAATTTGCTACAATCTCAGCAGAATTTATCTAATTATCTCTCAGAATCAAGCCTTGGTAGCCTAGCATCCTGTGTCTCTGATTCACAGTCATGGCCCTGGAGTGGAACCATGTGAACAGAGGACCCCCACCATTAACACTCTTGTTGCAGTGCCCAATTAATAGATACGACTAGATCAAAAACATTTTTTTAAGTAGTCATCTCAAACATATGTTTTTATGTTACCAGTAGCTTCTGTTAAAATTCTTTGTCGTCTGTCGCAGGTTAGGAGCGTGGGGACACAGGCCTCCAGAAAGCGGACACTATGTGAAATCCGCAATTAGGAGCAAGCTCAGCTGACAAAATGAAGAGTCACGGGCACATGCAGTGAGCTAGGCAGGGTGAAGTTGCCCCTGGAAAAGTTAGGAAGCAAACACTTAGCTGACATTGCAATACCAGCAAATGTACATGGATTTCTTTTCCCCGTTTTTTGTTGTAACTATTAAATTAGCCTGTGTTTGAGAGACTGCCACGCTGCTGGGAAGGGGCAATCATTTCTTCTCCTCTCACTCATATTCTTGGTTGACAGTTCCCTAGGGGGACAGCAGAAATAAATTCAAGGCTGCCCTGATGGAGGCGAGTGAGCTCATTAGCAGCTGCCATCACAGCACTTTACCTCGAGCTCACAGATGGAGACAAGGGCTCTTTGAAGGCGATTCTAAGGCAGCTTCGTATGGAGCAGCATAAGTGGGGATCCTATAAAGTGTCGTTTCCCTGGAAACCAAGAGCAACAAATACCCTGTTGTCATCAGTTCAGGATGTGTATAGTTCACACATAAATTCTGGGTTTGTGGAGAAATTTGCACAGTGGATGCCTATGTTATGGATACACATAAGCGAGTGATCTTTAGCATGGACAGTCAGATCCTTTATGAAGTCACAGACCATCTTTGAAAGAGTAGCATGTTAAAGGCATAAGATAAATGACTCCTGTATGAAGTATGTGTGATACCCAATTCCTGTGTGTTCCCTTGTGCAATCCAGAAGGAGGTATCAATTTTAATTGAATTAGATCTTAACATTGAGGCCTATCTTGTTCATTTAATTCCCAGATTCTTACTTATGGGAACACCTGTAGTGAATATTTTATCTTATTTCTCAAGTAGCAATATCATCCCAATTTCATTCATATTCATTAGATCCATAACACAACTATAGAAGGAGGCATTATTTTCTGCAATGTTTTGTGCTTAAGCCTCTAAAGAAAAAGAAAAAGAAAAAGCTATCAGGTTTTAAGAGGTGTCTGACTTTAAATTGTGTGTGATTTAGCCTTCTGAATGTCTTAACATTAGGCCATAATGAGCAAAAATAAATAAATAAATAAAAAAGTTTAAAGAGTTAATAGTCTATAATCCTGGATTCCTGCTATCTTGTCAGAAAATGTATGCCATCAAATTAACATACCAGGAGAGAAATTCCTCAGAAAGGAATTCAAATAATGATTGTTCAGGTAGAAAAGTTTATGAAAATAAATTGCCTGCTCACAATATAGTTTAGAGACATTTTTATCAACAGCAATTGAAAAGGATCTCTAAGTACCTCTACAGCATAAATACCAAGCTAGAAAATGACCTTAATAGCTCTTAACCGCATGACATGTTTTTAACTAACAATTCAGTGTTGATATATTTATATTTTGGTCTTTATCAGAAATGTTAGTGACACCATAGACAAGAAGTCTTTATGTTTTTTGTAGATTTATTATCGGTCTTTTCCATGTTCTGCATTTGAATCTTCATTCATAGTCAGTGGATCTCTTTATTAAAAATATCCTAAAGCTATCAGGCCCCGGTAGGGATTACATTGGTGTTGCATTGTTCAGTTGCTAAGTCAGGTCTGACTCTTTAAGACCCTATGGACTGCCGCATGCCAAGCTGTTATACATGGAGAAATGGGTACCAAGGACCTCAGTCATTAATCTCTGTTCACATTAACAGAGCCGGGTTCAGATCCAGAGCCAGATTTTCCTTATTATCATTTAATCACCAGTTTGTGATAGGATACAATTCAGCCTACCTAATTAGCCTGTATAATCATAGACTGCTGATTAGTTAATACAGACACATGTACTTACTTTAACTGCCATTTGATCTACTTAGACTTGAAATATGGTTTTGCCCTGTCTACACTGTCGGAAGAATGAAACTCGTTCTTTCTTATCTCTTGTATACGAAATCTCATTTTGACATTACTGCACTGTAATAGTGTCTGATCTATGGCTTCTATATGCAACTAAACTCGTTTTCGTTTTTTAGCTGTTAGTCCCATCGTCCTAAATGTATCACAAATAGTGCTGATTTTGAATGTTTTTTACTCCACTGTGTGTTTCTAATGGGATTTTACCAAAGAGCATGACCTCTAATCATATTAATACTTAATCAAGCAATAAACATGCTTTGCTGCAAAGCTCAAAGCTAATAGAATTCTCTCTGATGATGATTTTTCTATTAAATTGACTAGGATTTTTTCACTTTATCTCATTATTGTAAAATTGGGTTTAATATTCCAGTAAGTGCCATAAAGGGCTTCTTCCTAACTCTTTGACCTAGATAAGTGAAGTATCCCAAACTGAACATTAAAAGATCTTATGGGAAAACCCAAACAAACTTTTTGCTCAACCCAATATTATCCCAAAGCTTTGCTTGTTTTGTTGCTCTTGTTCAGTCATGAGTTTGTCTCTGATTCTGACTCTGAAACCCCATGACTGTAGTGCACTGGACTTCTTTATCCTCCAGTATCTCCCAGAGTCTGATTAAATTCACTTCCATTGAATCAGTGCTGCTATCTAACCATCTCATCCTCTGCCGGCCCCTTCTACTTTGGCCTTTAATCTTACCCAGCATCAGGGTCTTTTCCAATGAGTTGGCTCTTCCCATCAGATGGCCAAATATTGGAGCATCAGCTTCAGTGTTAGTCTTTTCAATGAACATTCAGGGTTGATTCCCTTTAGGATTGATTGGTTTGATCTTGCAGCTCAGGGGATTCTCAAGAGTCTTCTCCACCACCACAATTTGAAAGCATGCATCTTTAGAAATACCTCAAAACCCGTTGGCCTATTAGATAAAGCATTTTGGAATAGGAAGACAAAGGAAATGTAATCATTTGTTAAACTTAAGACCTTACATTATGAAATATTGAGAAATTTAACAAATATGAATGTGCTAAGGAAAACAGTAATGATTTCTGTAATACTGTTAACAAGCAAACTGGCCCAACATGAAAGCAATGTGCTGAGATTGTTCTCAGTTACTTATCCCATACAGGAAAGTGGTTCAGGGACAAGGTTACACTATCATCATACTGTTTGTTTCTTCTGTAGACACAGAAAAACATTTACTAGATCTTCATCCTTCCTACACCTGTCTGTGGTCAGAGTGAGAGGTAACTGGCTGAGTTTTGGTTGGTAGTTTATGGGCAGAGGTGAGGTAAGCCCCCTCCAGTTCTTGTTCTTAAAAAATCAATTCGCAATGTGCCTTCAGGCTTGTCTTTCTCATTGTTGTAACCTTGAAAGCCATCTCTCATAGATGATGTAGCTGTGAGATGGGAGAAACCTGGGCTCATATAGCTTGCAAATGTGCTGTCTTCTTTTAAAAATACTTATGGAAATCGACTAACCTCCTCAAATTTCTTAAAATTATGTTACATATTGATTCTGGCAGTCATGGAATCAACTAAAGCACATAATTCTAAAGGTAATTGGAAGATGTTCTAAACGGTATACTAGTTATAGCAGAGCTCAGTTCATCAGTCAGCCTTCTTATTTTTGTCTTTGTCCTTCTTATAATGAGAAAATTAAATTTATGGCTAAGAAATAATCTTCAACATTAAGCACATTTGTGTGGGTGTATAGTTGCTGTGTTTTACCAAAGCAGGGAGTATATTGCTCATCTCACTCCAGGATTTTGTGTGGCATTTGTGGCTTTAGCTGTGAAAGGAACATCTCTAGCTAAGGCCTCAGGGATCAACCTGGGCCTGCAGGAACCTCAGAATTGCCAGTCCTCATGACTGGTCAGACCAGGGACTTGGCTGCAAAGAGAAGAGCTGTCCTGGGCTGTCTAATGTTTAACCTGTCATGTCAACCCAGCCCTTGTTTTACTAACAAGCCTTCCTTTCCTTTAATATTTAGGGGAATATGGGTATCATTCCTAGAGTAGGGCATGGCAATTCACTCTTGTATTCTTGCCTGGAGAGTCTCCATGGACAGAGATGCCTGGGGGGCTGCAGTCCATGGGGTGATAAAAAATCAGACACAACTCAATGACTAAGCACAACACATGGGTGTCATTGTTCTGCATCTGTTCCTAAAATGACAATGCGTTCTCAGTGGTTATTTTGAAAGAGCCATTTTGATCAAAACATTGTTGTTGAGTTCTCTTTGTTTGGTTCACCTGAAGTTTATCTTCAATTACTTTCTCCAGAACTTACTCAAAGGAGGGCAATTTCAAAAGGAATTACCCTTTAATGTGGGCTTTGCATATTCCTTCTGTTTATTCAAGCAATATACAATGATTTGTTTCTATCCATATCAAATTATTACTGTGCAAAATGAGTGAATGTGAATGTAGCTGGATCTTTGCTCTCCCTTGTTTAAATTCTTTCACAATAATCCCTGGAAAGAGTCAGGAGGTCTCTCTGTTTGCTGAGGAATCTATGCAAGGGGCTTGGAAGGAATAGTCTAAAAGAATATAAACGCTGCAGTGAATTTATTAAGTAGTAGTTCCAAACGAATGCTGTGGAGTACAAGAGTAATTGCCAACACTGACGCTCTTAACTCAATTTCCTACAGAAGGAACAGCTAAAAAAAAAAAAAAACATTAAAAATCCATTACCTGTTGTTTAAGAAGCAAAATAGCATTTTTCAGAAGCTCCTTATCAAACAATTGGATGCAGCAGAATGATGTACAGTAAGAGTGAGGGTTAGGCTGGCATTGACATTTTGCTTCCTAACTTAAATGATTAAACTTTCACTAAATTAGATCAAGGAATTTAATTTCTTTTCAAGCCTTTATGAATTTTCTCTAATACAGAAATGATCCGAGACAGAACACTCAAGAAAATTAAACAGACACAACACTAAAATAAAATCTCTGCATTGCACCCTGTGGAGGGCACTCATGGACCATGAAACACATGGCATTTCTAGGACAATTTTCTTAATACCATTTTCAAGGCAAATTCAGATGTGTTTGCTGTGTTTTCACAATGTACTCATGAGTCAAGTGTTGGATGATAGAGCTAAGCCTAAACTGGAAACATCCGTTCTTTCTTAAGGTCATGTAAGTTACTTTTATATACTGAAATCTATTTGTGGTTGTAGTTACTAGGTAAGTTCAGCATATATAGCAATTTTTAATCTATATTTGACAGAGGCAGAATGAAATCCACAGGAAGGGAAATCAATACTAAAACTGCCACATATTAGCATGGGTCATATTGCATATGACAGAGAGCAGCAGGACTTAAGGTAATGCAGTTATATTTCACAGCAGCCAAAGACAGGCTGTCCTTCAAGTAAGCAAGATCTGAAAACGGCCAGGTCTTTCTGTCTGAGGCCAGGGCAGAAGGAGCATCTCCTGGTCATGAAAGAAGAGTAAATGGGGCTCACAGGTCAGCATTATCATGGTCAGCTCAGAGTCTGCACTGTTTTATGATCTAAATAATGGAGATGCCAAGGGTAGCTTCTAGGGAGGCTTTAGATTTCCCTTCTAAAGAAAAATGAATCCATTAGCCTTAAAGGCACATCCTCTGTTCATCTGTCTGAATGTTGTCTTAAGCTATTCAAATAAATGCACAGTCTAAATGAAAAAAATCCAAGTGCATGCTAGTTACAGCAACTGGAAGACCCTCAACCAATTGAGTCCTTCTGGAGCTTGACCCCATTCTGAATAGATTGCCCACATATATTTATCTATTTGTTTAGCTTTTATTGGAGAGTAGTTCCTTTATGACACTGTGTTAGTTTCTGCTGTACAGCAAAGTGAATCAACTCTGTGTATACATATGTTCCCTTTCTTTTGGATTTCCTTCCCATTTAGGCCCCCACAGAGCACAGAGTGGAGTTCCCTGTGCTATTCAGTAGGTTCTCATTAGTCATCTATTTTATGCATAGTATTAAGAAAACTAGAATATTCTTTACAAGGCTTGAATACTTCAGTAGTTAACAGATTCCCTTTAGTTTGACTCATAGTTGCCATTGTAATTTGCTGAGGATTGTTACAACATATTAATGAAAAGGCTTTTGTCATTTCTTTCTTCATTTGCCTACTTCTAAAAATTAACCATCAATTTTACTATTTTTAAAAATTGACTAAAGAAAAGCATTTTAAGGATTCCATCAAGCCAGTGGAGTCTAAAGCCTGCTATCACAACAAATGGAACTATTTCAACTGAAATACGTGACCATTCCTTTGTAGCCACTTGTTATATCTAAGTGATATATTTAATATCCCCAAAATAGATAGTATATAATCTATATATGTAACAAAGAACATGTAAGTCAATAAAATAGTAGACAAAGTCGTGATTTGTTTCGTAAAAAGCATGGAATTGAAAAATGAATGGTAAAAACTCATCATTCTCAGAATGGACACTAAAGAATTTAATAATTAAGACTTCAAGGTCAAGTGGTAAGGAATTGATCAAGCCTTGCTATTCATAATATTTTTGGTGAGAGGATTAAATTGAAGTGCCCTAAATTTCTTGGTTGAGAGTCCCTTGGACTGCAAGGAGATCCAACCAGTCCATTCTAAAGGAGATCAGTTCTGGGTGTTCTTTGGAAGGACTGATGCTAAAGCTGAAACTCCAGTACTTTGGCCACCTCAGGCAAAGAGGTGACTCATTGGAAAAGACTCTGATGATGGGAGGGGTTGAGGGCAGGAGGAGAAGGGGATGACAGAGGATGAGATGGCTGGATGGCATCACCAACTCGATGGATGTGAGTTTGAGTTAACTCTGGGAGTTGGTGATGGACAGGGAGGCCTGGCATGCTGCAATTCATGGGGTCGCAAAGAGTCGGGCACAATTGAGACTGAACTGAACTGAATTGAAATTTCTTGGTTGCATAAATGGTCATGATTAAAATAGCTAAAATAAGTTTTCATTATAATTTTTACACTCTTTGAGATTGTTGAGTGAGATACTATGTTAAGCCTTTGTATTCTGGTGTTGGTGTCTTTTCAGGAAATGTAAGAAAGTGACAGGCAAAGCCAATGTTTTTCTAAGAAACGCATTGTTGCACCTTTGTCCAGATTACAAAATGCCTGAAGTGCTTGCCAAAGGTGTCGGACTCTACTTACTGGGATGCTGGAATCTGAATTGAAGCAAGAAAATGAAGTGAAAAATGAATGGCTTTATCATTTTGGTTTTCTGCAGTTGCAAAGGTGAACTCAATGAGGAGAGACAGGATTCTCTAGAGCATCAGAAGCTTGTAAATTGTGACATAGATCTCCGTGCCAGCCACTGATAAACTGTGCCTAGCTCTTCTGATGAAAGAAACAGATATGGCTCCCAGAGCACTGAGACCAACAAAATCAGATGGGAGAGCCTCAACTCTGGATTTGAAACCTTACACTGGAGAGGGAGGTGTGTTTGGGATTGCCACTCTTTCCTGCTCTCCACCAAATGTGTGTGCAAGGCATACATTTTCATACAATCCTAGGGCCTCATAGTCATTTTATATTTCCAAATATTTTCAGAGAAACATACTTAGCAATATCCTGCATGAACATGAGTATTTATTTCAGCAGCTTTTACTTTGATTTCACTTAACCCTGCTTGCACTTTAGTTAAGGGACAGTTTTACCTGAAGTTTAATTAAATCCATTGTCTTCAGGGACTGATTTGCATCAGTGCTCCTTTCTCCAAGGTCCCCACTCATATCAGGCCTTCTTGAAATATCCTAAGTTAATGATACCTGTTAAGGGGTGTTTTCTCACAACGGGAAATTTCAAATCATTCAGTATATCGTCTTAGGCACACAGCTGAATCTTCTGCTATGATGGTATCCTTGCCATTCTTTTTTTTAATAATGAGTTTTTTCCTAGTTTCTGTATTCTGATGCTACTTACAAACTATCTCCTCTCTTTAAATATAGGTTGGTTATTTTTACAAAATAATTTGGTGAATGATTTAGTCATTATTTTATAAATTATGTAATTTTAAGAATATTATCACAGTGTTCTAAATGAATCTGAATTTTATCAAAATAATACTTTAGTGGCTAACAGGTCAATGTAAAAACATGAATTAAAGATAATAGGAAGAAGAAATACTACATATATATATGCATATACATACATATATTTGCAGTAAAGAAATTCTATTACTAGTCACAAAATTTTCATAGCAAGTATATTTGCCTACTTTAGTACAGGTGAAATTGAATGTTTGTGTCACCTAGATGAGCTAAATGCTGTATCATTTGTTCCTTAAAAATATATTTCAAATTATTGTATGTATCTTAAAATATATTAAGCTGATCTATGTTTATAGAATATATTTTCACTTTTTAAATCAATTTTAATGTTTCCAGTCACAAGAAATATAATTTAAGTAAATTTATTAGTCTAGGTATCTGTAAAGTTTGAAGTTAGAAAAGTTTCTGGGTTGGTTTCATTTAAGCCATTCAGTAATAGTATCAATGACCTATTATTATTATTCCCGTTCCTTGCCCTTCCTTTCTCGCTCTCTCCCTTGTTTCTTCACTTCCTCTCTCTCTCTCGTCTTTTCATCTTCCTTCCTCCTCCAATCTCTGCCTCTCTCACTCTTTTCTCTCCCTTTTTCTTTCTTTCTTCCTTCTTTCCTTTTTCAGTAGTTTTATCCAAAAGGTGAATTCCTAATGTTGGAAAATTTGCAATAGCCATTCCAGATTTCATGTCTGTCTGTTATATGTTCAGTAGACTTTTGTCCCCAGAAGCTTTCACTATTAGTCTTGTTCAGATAGTTTCTGAATTAGAACCTATACCTGTCAATATCTGCGGCTCCAATGATGAAATTCAGCTAATTATCTTAGATTCCAGCCACATGCCTCACTCCTTGTACCATGGGGTCATCAATTTCTTTAAAACATATTAATTCAATAGGGAAAGTCTGAATGCCTAACTGAAAAGAAAATAGGTATTGGGGGGGGAAATAAAAACAACAACAACAGTTAAAAACCCACTAAAATAGTACAATGAGACTTACTTCACCGCTTTCTCTCTCTTTGTCTCTCCAGACTTCCTCTTTCTCTCTTCTGTGTGTGTATATATGTATGTCTGGCTAGAAACTTTGTTTCTATAAAAACCAAAATGGCTATAGACAAAATAGGCCATTTTCCCCAGCCTCCAAATTTCTAAACCATTTCCATCCTCACTACTTGTTTTTTGTAATTTATTTTTTATTGGATAATATTTTTAGATTTATGATGTCATAAACATAATAGATTTACATATACCCCCAGTTTCCCTATTTTTACATATCCAGTTTCCCCTATTGTTTGTATGTTAACATTCAGTTCAGTTCAGTTCAGTCGCTCATTTGTGTCTATTTGCGACCCCATGAATCACAGCACGCCAGGCCTCCCTGTCTATCACCAACTCCTGGAATTCACCCAGACTCACGTCCATTGAGTCAGTGATGCCATCCAGCCATCTCATCCTCTGTCGTCCCCTTCTTCTCCTGCCCCCAAACCCTCCCAGCATCAGGGTCTTTTCCAATGAGTCAACTCTTCGCGTGAGGTGGCCAAAGTACTGGAGTTTCAGCTTTAGCATCATTCCTTCCAAAGAAATCCCAGGGCTGATCTCCTCCTTCAGAACGGACTGGTTGGATCTCCTTGCACTCCAAGGGACTCTTAAGAGTCTTCTCCAACACCACAGTTCAAAAGAATCAATTCTTCGGCCTTCAGCTTTCTTCACAGTCCAACTCTCACATCCATACATGACCACTGGAAAAACCACAGCCTTGACTAGATGGACCTTTGTTGGCAAAGTAATGTCTCTGTTTTAAATATGCTATCTAAGTTGGCCATAAATTTTCTTCCAAGCAGTAAGTGTCTTTTAATTTCATGGCTGCAGTCACCATCTGCAGTGATTTTGGAGCCCAAAAAAATAAAGTCTGACACTGTTTCCCCATCCATTTCCCATGAAGTGATGGGACCACATGCCATGATCTTCATTTTCTGAATGTTGAGTTTTAAGCCAACTTTTTCACTCTCCACTTTCACTTTCATCAAGAGGCTTTTTAATTCCTCTTCACTTTCTGCCATAAGGGTAATGTCATCTGCATATCTGAGGTTATTGATATTTCTCCCGGCAATCTTGATTCCAGCTTTTGCTTCTTCCAGCCCAGTGTTTCTCATGATGTACTCTGCATATAAGTTAAATAAGCAAGGTGACAATATACAGCCTTGACATACTCCTTTTCCTATTTGGAACCAGTCTGTTGTTCCACGTTCAGTTCTAACTGTTGCTTCCTGACCTGCATACAGATTTCTCAAGAGACAGGTCAGGTGGTCTGGTATTCCCGTCTCTTTCAGAATTTTCCACAGGTTATTGTGATCCACACAGTTAAAGGCTTTGGCATAGTCAATAAAGCAGAAATAGATGTTTTTCTGGAACTCTCTTGCTTTTTTAATGATCTAGAGAATTTTGGCAATTTGATTTCTGGTTCCTCTGCCTTTTCTAAAACCAGCTGGTTACTGTGGTACAATTTGTTGTTGTTGCTCAGTTGCTCAGTCATATCTGACTCTGTGACCCCATGGACTCCAGCATGCCAGGCTTCCCTGTCCTTCACCATCTCCTGGACCTTACTCAAACTCATGTCCATTGAGTCGGTGAAACCATCCAACCATATCATCCTCTGTCATCCCCTTCTCCTCCTGCCTTCTATCTTTCCCAGCATCAGGGTCTTTTCCAGTGAGTCAGTTCCTTGCATCAGGGGGTCAAAGCACTGGAGCTTCAGATTCAGTATCAGTCTTTCCAATGAATATTCAGGGTTGATTTCATTAGAATTGATCGGTTTGACTGACAGGATTCATTTCTTTTAGGATTGACAGTCCAAGGCACCCTCAAGAGTCTTCTCCAACACCACAGATCAAAAGCATGAATTCTTCAATGTTCAGACTTCTTTATGGTCCAAATCTCACTTCCATATGTGACCACTAGAAAAACCATAGCTTTGACCATATGAAACTTTGTCGGCAAAGTAACGCCTCTGCTTTTGAATATGCTGTCTAGGTTTGTCATAGCTTTTCTTCCAAGGATCAAGCATCTTTTAATTTCATGACTTCAGTCATTGTTTGCAGTGATTTTGTAGCCCAGGAAAATAAAGTCTGTCACTGTTTCTATTGTTTCCTCATCTATATGCCATGAAATGATGGGACAAGATGGAATGATCTTCATTTTTTGAATGTTGAATTTGAAGCCAGCTCTGTAAATCTCATCTTTCACCTTTCTCAAGAGACTCTTTAGTTTCTCTTTGCTTTCTGCCATAGTGTGGTATCATCTGCATATCTGAGTTTATTGATACTTCTCCCAGCAGTCTTGATTCCATCTTGTGCTTCATCCAGACTTGTTTTCACATAATGTTTCCTGATATAAGTTAAAAAAGCAAGGTGACAATATACAGCCTTTATGTACTCCTTTCCCAGTTTGGAACCATTCTGTTGTTCATTGTCCAGTTCTAACTGTTGCTTCTTGACTTGCATACAGCTTTCTCAGGAGACAGGTCAGGTAGTCTGGTATTCTCATCACTTTAAGAATTTTCCACAGTTTGTTGTGCTCCACAGAGTCAAAAACTTTACTGTTTGCAATGAAATAGATGTTTTTCTGGAATTCTCTTGCTTTTTCTATGATCCAATGGCAGTTGGCAATTTGATCTCTGGTTCCTCTGCCTTTTGTAAATTCAGTTAGTACATATGGAACTTCCCAGTTCAGGTCCTGTTGAAGCTAGGTTGACAGATTTTGAGATTTACTTTGTTAGCATGTGAAATGAGTACAAATGTGTGGTAGTTTGAACATTCTTTGGCAGTGCCCTTTATTGAGATTGGGATGAAAACTGCCCTTTTCCAGTCCTATGGCCACTGCTGAGTTTTCCAAATTTGCTGGCATATTTAGTGCAGCACTTTCACAGCATCATCTTTTTCAGAATTTGAAATAGCTCAACTGGAATTCTATCAGCTCCACTAGCTTTGTTTGTAGTGATGCTTCCTAAGGCCCACTAGACTACATATTCCCGGATGTCTGGCTCTAGGTGAGTGATCACACCATTGTGGTTATCTGGGTCATGAAGACCTTTTTTGTATAGTTCTTCTGTGTATTCTTGCCACCTCTTCTTAATATCTTCTGCTTCTGTTAGGTCCATACCATTTCTGTCTTTTATTGTGCCTATCTTTGCATGAAATGTTCCCTTGGTATCTCTAATTTTCTTAAAGAGATCTGTAGAGATTCTCATTATGTTGCTTTCTTGTATTTCTTTGCATTGTTCACTCAAAAAGTCTTTCTTGTTTCTCTTTGCTATTCTTTGAACTTGGCATTCAGAAGGGTATATATTTCCTTTTCTCCTTTGCTTTTCACTTCTTTTCTTTTCTCAGCTATTTGTAAGGCCTCCTCAGACAACCATTTTGCCTTTCTTTTTCTTGGGAATGGTTTTCATCACTGCTCCCTGTACCATAATCCTTCAGGCACTCTATCTGATCTAATCCCTTGTATCTGTTTGTCACGTCCACTGTATAATCATAAGGGATTTGATTTAGGTCATCCTGAATGGCCTAGTGGTTTTCCTTGCTTTCTTTAATTTAAATCTGAATGTTGCAATGAGTTCAGAGCCACAGTCAGCTCCTGTTCTTGTTTTTGCTGACTGTATAGAGCTTCCCTGTCTTTGGCTGGAATGAATATAATCAGTCTGATTTCAGAATTGATCATCTGGTATTGTCCATGTGTAGAGTTGTCTCTTGTGTTGTTGAAAGTGGGTGTTTGCTATTAACAGTGCGTTCTCTTGGCAAAACTGTTAACTTTTGCCTTGCTTCATTTGTCACAATTAGTTAACATAATTATATTCTAAGTCAACAATTCCAGGTTAGGGGCCTTAGAATCTGAAATTTTTCCAAGTTTCATGCTGCAAATACTGTCAATTGTTATTTCATTCTACCTTATTATTAAATTATATTAATAAAAATTTTAATTAATCTTGGTCATGTTGCAGGGCTTCTCAGGTGGTGCAATGGTAAAGAACTTGCCTGCCAATGCAGGAGACTCAAGAGATTCAGGTTCAATCCCTGGTTAGGGAAGATCTCCTGGAGTAGGAAATGGCAACCTGCTCCAGTATTCTTGCTTGGAAAATTCTGTGGACAGAGGAGTCTATCAGGCTCCCAGGGACCTTTCAGGGGTCCCAAGGAGTTGGACATGACTGAGCATGAGGATATACATTGTTATTAATTAAAATCTATGTTTTATTCAGATTGCCTTAGTTTTTACCTATTGTCTTTTTGGAACTCCAAGATTTTATTGAAGATTTCACATGTATCTTTAGCCTTCATTTCTCCTGAAGTCCAACTTGACTACTAACAATTTCTTAGATTTTTCTTGTTTGACCTAGACAGCTTTGAGGACTCAGTTAGTGTTTAGAATATCCTCAGCTGGAACTTGTCCTATTTTTTCTTATGATTAGAGTTGGTTTATGGGATTTTGAGAGGAAGATCACAGAGGTAAAGTGATTTTTCATCACATTTTATATCAAGGATACATACTGTCAACATTGTGTTGATGTGATGTTATCATTGATTGCTTGACCGAGATAGTTTTGGCAGGCTTTTCTGCTTTAAAACTTCTCTCTTTCACACTGTCCTCTTTGAAAGGAAGTCACTTTGTACAACACACACTTTAGGATGGGGAATTATGCTCCATGTCCTCAAGGGGGGAGTATCTACATAAAATATTTGAAATTCTACAGATTTGTCTATTTTCTTTCAGTTATTTACTTATACAATCATCCCTATCATTGTGGATACCTTGGTATTTATTTTATACAATGAGTTATTTTTTAAAAAAACTACTAATTTATTTTGTTGTTCAACTTATTCTAGCTTTGTCCAGTAGGAACTGTATCAATTGTTTCACTTTTAAATACTCCCTCCCCCAATGATTTCCTTTTTAAATTTCTATCCTACATGGAGTTTGAATCATTATTGTAGGGAGATGGCTCTCAAAGGTGGTTGCCTATATAAGGGCATCATTGACATCTGAGAACTTGCTGAAATATGGGCCCACCCAGGTCATACTGAATCAGAATCTCCCACTGTGAAAATGGCAATCAGTCTTTTAATTCTTGTAGGTGATGCTGATCCACAGGAAAATTGAAGAACTGGTGACTTGAAGCCACATGAGAAGAAAGGAGGAGAGTAGTATTTACTGCATCCACAAAAGACAATTGAAAAATAAAATAGGTGAATGGATTCACTCATAGGCACTCAGCAAATATCTTACATTCTGTATGAAATATGCTGATTTCTAGTCTGAAGCCATTTTTGAATAATAATTTGAGTTCTTCTCTTGAAATGACTGTCTCTTTCTGTTTTAAGTCAATTATGTAGTAACTTTATGGAGAGTTTAAAATCCATTCCTGTCTACTCTAAACTCTTCCAGCTTAATATCATTCAAAAATTTTATCAAGGGATTTAATTTCTCTTTCTTACAGTTATTTATGAGGACAAAGTCAGTAAATATATCTAAAATCCCTATGAAGAAATTAAGCAATACATATCCTCTAGAACTATATTAAACTATAGTTTTTTTACTAACCCCAAACTTCTTATTGGTTTTCTGTGTGTGTGTGTGTGTGTGTGTGTGTGTGTGTGTGTGTAGCTCATTTCTCACCAAAGCCAACTAATACCATAAGACAAATATTGAGTTGTATTTGGTTAAATTAAGCATACATATCCTCTAGAACTATACTAAACTATAGTTTTTTACTAACCCCAAACTTCTTATTGGTTGTGTGTGTGTGTGTGTGTGTGTGTAGCTCGTTTCTCACCAAAGCCAACTAATACCATAAGACAAATACTGAGCTGTATTTGGTTTTGGAATAAGTGTTGAAGAGTGCCAGTATTTAGTAAAATCTTCCCATTCTGACTCAGCTGAAATCCACAGAAAATATATTCTTAGACTACTTTTTTTCTGGTATTTGTCTTAATTTTGTATAATGCTCTATTTGGAATCCATAATTATTTTCAGCTTAAGAGATTTTGTTATTGATATCTTTATAAACTCCTCTCAGATTTTAAAATATTAACAAATGTATAAAACAACTAATTTATAATAATATTTACATTAAACAGAAAAAAGTATTATTCATCATTTCTGAAAAGAGCTTCAAGTAGCTATCATCTGCCTTATCTGCAGAGACTATTGTTAATTTGCCACAGAAACCCAAGGAAAATTAAAATATGTGTGACAAAGTGTGATATCCTAAAACATTGCACTTATCATTTTATATGTCATTTTTATATTATTTTTCTCATAATTACAAGTTGTAAAGCAAAACAAAATGGGTTTATAAAGCTTTTAATTTCTAGAAGGGATTTTGGGCTCCAAAATCAATGAGGATGGTGACTGCAACCACAAAATTAAAAGACACTTGTTCCTTGGAAGAAAAGCTATGACAAATGTAGAAAGCATATTAAAAAGCAGAGACATTACTTTGTTGGCAAAAGTCCATAGAGTCAAAGCTATGGTTTTTCCAGTAGTCATGTGTGGATGTGAAATTTGGACCATAAGGAGGCTGAGCATTGAAGAATTGGTGCTTTTGAATGGTGGTGTTGGAGGAGACTCTTGAAAATCCCTTGGAATTCAAGGAGATCCAACCAGTCAATTGTAAAGGAAATTACCCATGAATATTCATTGAAAAGACTGATGCTGAAGCTGAAGTTCCAATACTTTGGCCACCTGATGTGAAGAGCTGACTCACTGGAAAAATCCCTGATGCTGGGAAAGATAGAAGGCAGAAGGAGAAGGGGACAACAGAGGGCAAGATGATTGGATGGCATTACCCACTCAATGGACATGAGTTTGAGCAAGCTCTGAAAGATGGTGAAGAACAGGGAAGCCTGGCGCGCTGCAGTCTATGGGGTTGCAAAGAGTTGGACATGACTGAGTAATTGAACAACAACAACAGAACAGAAACAATTAGCGGTATTCGATTGATTTCTTTCCTGTTACCAGAATGTTCTTTGACTAGTTTGTGTGTGTGTGTGTGTGTGTGTATTTACATAAGTGGGATAATAATAAATCCTTAAAAAGTGTTTCTTTGAGTTGAGTTTTAGTCTATAAAATCTGAAAGTCTTGTGTCATAAAGAAGAGTATTCTAACTGAAGAGCTCTGTTCTTATTGTCTGACTCACACCACCCAACTTCACAGTATTCTATACAGAAACACAGTTTATCACTGCCAAGGACTTCAGTGCTTCCACTTGAGGCTGGATGATATGTTACTGCCAAAGTGATGCATCAGTCATTACACAGGATGACTCACACCACCCGAGTCTTGGCAGGAATATACATGGTGCTAACAACAGCGTTTCTCTGGAAAGCCTTAAGCATTAATGCATTCCTATTTTTATTCTAACCAAAAGCTCTGAATGATAGGAACATTGTCAACTTTTCTCACAACTGTGCAATTATTCTGGCCAGCTTTAAACTATAACTATAGAGGGTACACTTTATTCTAATGACTTTCTTATGATTTGTCCTTAAAAACATAAAATTATTGCCAAATAATAAATCTCATTATGGAGTTCTCATATTTTGATATTTTTGGTGTCTATTTGTGATTCAAAATACACTGATTCCACTATTAGGTTAATAGCTTTAATTAAGAAGATATTAAATTAAATGAAAGGAAAGTTTCATGTGAATAATAAGTCTGATGCTCAGAAATCAGAAGATTTAAAAGATAAAAATTTTTAGTGCAAAGGGTATCTTCCTTTTCTATTCAGCAAAATTTTGCAATCAAGAGCCTGGTATATAAGTTGATACTATTTCAAAAAAAAATATATTGGATCTTCTCTTTGTCTTTAGTTTCTTTACGGTGTGACTCATTTTTAAGGGCACAATGGTAGTTATTTTATAATTAATTGTAAATCATAAAAATGTATGACTTTATACTGAATATAATAGATATATTATGTGCCAAGTTTCAAATACTGTATCATTTTAAAGATATGTAATGTTTAAATGATCTCTCTAGTAGTTTGAAGTAATTTTTAGTGTAAAATGAGAAGGAAAGATTTTAGAGTATTAATTATTCATCAAAGGACATATTCAGTTCAATTCAGCTGGTATAAATTGACATGATAGTCAATAATGAGTTCAAATTATTAAGGAAATGTTAATATCCATTAATGATAGTATGAACTAAGTAATGTCATTTCTTTCTTAGAAATAACTACCTTATCTAATGGGTAATATTTCAAGAAATGAAGTAAAGTCGATGAACTTACTCTTGTTGTGACACAAATTTACTTATTATCTTCCTAGATTTTATTTTAGCTCTAAGGAATATCCGTGTATATGATCCACCTGACCTAATATGATTGCCTTATTTAGAGGTAGTGTGTAAATCTTGGGGCCTACAATATGCCTCAAGTGGAAAATTTTTAAAGAGATGGGAATACCAAACCACCTGATCTGCCTCACGAGAGATCAATATGCAGGTCAAGAAGCAACAGCTAGAACTGTACGTTGAACAGCAGACTGGCTCCAAATTGCGAAAGGAGTATATCATGGCTGTATATTGTCACCCTGTTCATTTAACTTATATGCAGAATACATCATGCAAAGTGCGGGCTGGAGGAATCACAAGCTGAAATCAAAATTGCCAGGAGTAATATCAATAATCTCAGATATGCAGATAACACCACCCTTATGGCAGAAAGTGAAGAGGAACTAAAGAGCCTCTTGATGAAAGTGAAAGAGAAGAGTGAAAAAGTTGGCTTAAAGCTCAACATTCAGAAAACTAAGATCATGGCATCTGGTCCCATCACTTCATGGCAAATAGATGGGGTAACAATGGAAACAGTGAGAGATTTTATATTTGGGGGTCCCCAAATCACTGCAGATGGTGACTGCAGCCATAAAATTAAAAGAAGCTTGCTCCTTAGAAGAAAAGCTATGACCAACCTGGACAGCATATTTACAAAGCAGAGACATTACTTTGCCAACAAAGTCCATCTAGTCAAAGCTATGGTTTTTCCAGTAGTGATGTATGGATATGAGAGTTGGACCATAAAGAAAGCTGAGTGCTGAAGAATTGATGCTTTTGAACTGTGGTGTTGGAGAAGACTCTTGAGAGTCCCTTGGATGGCAAGTGGATCAAACCAGTCAATCCTAAAGGAAATCATTCCTGAATATTCATTGGAAGGGCTTATGCTGAAACAGAAACTCCAATACTTGGCCTACCTGATGCGAAGAACTGACTCATTTGAAAAGACCCTGATTTTGGGAAAGATTGAGGCAGGAGGAGAAGGGGATGATAGAAGATGAGATGGTTGGATGACATCACCAACTCGATGGACATGAGTTTGAGTAAACTCTGGGAGTTGGTGATGGACAGGGAAGCCTGACATGCTGCAGTCCACGGGGTCACAAAGAGTCTGACATGACTGAGCAACTGAAGTGACTGACTGAGAATATGCCATTTCCAAACTTTTAATCACCTGACACATCTCAGGTAATGTTCTCATGTGATGTTTCCCCTAATATCAGTTTACAAAGTATTTTTCTTAACTTTTATTATATTCAGCATTTAAAGAATGTTCATATTCTCCTGTAAGAGTGAGAATCAACAGTCAAGCTGTCAGATCATAAACCCATATTTGGAATTCCTCATAAGCGGCATAATCATCTTGGTCTTTTTGAGTGATAAAATAAAATATTCATTAAAATATTCTTAGGTTGAAATTAAGTGTACAGAACTATAGCAAGACCCTCTGAAGAATCAAAGATTCTGCAGATTGTTTTCAACAATCATAGCATCTTTCAAATATGCACATTGTGAGAAACTCTTAAGATGTCTCCCTCACATCTACATGATCCTTCATTATTATTTCTTCAGTTCAGTTGAGTCGCTCAGTCGTGTCTGACTCTTTGCAACCCCATGAATCGCTGCACGCCAGGCCTCCCTGTTCATCACCAACTCCTGGAGTTCACCCAGACTCATGTCCATCAAGTCAGTGATGCCATCCAGCCATCTCATCCTCTGTCGTCCCCTTTCCCTCCTGCCCCCAATCCTTCCCAGCATTAGAGTCTTTTCCAATGAGTCAACTCTTCGCGTGAGGTGGCCAAAGTACTGGAGTTTCAGCTTTAGCATCATTCCTTCCAAAGAAAACCCAGGGCTGATCTCCTTCAGCATGGATTGGTTGGATCTCCTTGCAGTCCAAGGGACTCTCAAAAGTCTTCTTACATTTTTCTTATTTTCCAGGTTTTTGTCTGAACTGACTTAACTCTAAATTCAGTGTCCTCTTCTGACACGATAGGATTAGAAACACTGTGTTTGTAGAGTTTTAAATGTTGTATTTTAAATGATAGATGCAACAGAGGTATCTTTGAAGGAATAGCAAGTGATAGGAGAAAACACAGGTGGAATATATTACTACATATTTCACACCTTGAAATATATTTCATATATAATAAAAAACACCTCAGGTTGTTACAGACTGATGCCTTAAAAATTCACTTATCTGTGGTGCATGATATAAAAATTATATGTTGTCAAGTGGAACAGAAGCATTTTCAATGTGTTTTATAGATTTAATGTGTTATGAATAAATACAAAGTGTGGTTTGGTGGATCAATTAGTGTTCAACTGAAGGAATGACTTGGGTCCCCCCCCCCCCGCAAAAAAAAAAGAAAAACAATGTGCTGGGTACTAATTAAGCAAGGACAGGAATAATTTCACTCAAATCACATGTTCTGCCTCCAAAAATATGCCAAAGCATATTCACAACTGTTTACATTTTGAGACAACTGTTACTTTATTTATATATTTTTGTTTGCTTATTTATTTATTTTTATAATATTGTTGGCTTCATTTCCCATGCTGTACATTTCAACACCCTGACTCATTGACTTTGTAACTGGACATATGTACCTCTTAATCTCCCTTATCTGTTTGCCTCATTGCACAACCCCTAAATCTTTTGGAACCACCTGTTTTTTCACTGAATCTATGTGTCTATTTATGTTTTTGTTCTATTTGTTCATTTGGTTTTTGTTTTGGGAAGATAACCTGGAGAAGGAAATGGCTACCCACTCCAGTATTCTTACCTGGAGAATTCCATGGACAGAGCAGCTTGGTGGTCTACAGTCTATGGGGTCACAAAGAGTTGGACGTGTCTGAGGGACTAACACTTTCACTTGTTTTGTCTTTATATTTCACATACAAGTGAAATCATATGATAAATGATTATTTACCATATGATTGTTTCACCATGATTATTTACCATGGCTTATTTCACTCTAGGTCCACCCATATTATCCTAAATGGCAAGATATCATTCTTTTTTATGGCTGAGTAATATTAAATGCCGAAGAATTGATGCTTTTGAACTGTGGTGTTGGAGAAGACTCTTGAGAGTCCCATGGACTGCAAGGAGATCCAACCAGTCCATTCTAAAGGAGATCAGCCCTGGGTTTTCTTTGGAAGGAATGATGCTAAAGCTGAAACTCCAGTACTTTGACCACCTCATGCGAAGAGTTGACTCACTGGAAAAGACTCTGATGCTGGGAGGGATTCAGAGCAGGAGGAGAAGGGGACGACAGAGGATGAGATGGCTGGATGGCATCACTGACTCAATGAACATGAGTTTGAGTGAACTCTGGGAGTTGTTGATGGACAGGAAGGCCTGGCGTGCTGTGATTCATGGGGTCAGAAAGAGTCAGACACAACTGAGTGACTGAACTGAACTGAATATTAGATTGTGAATAGACATACCCCCCCTCCTCACTCGTTCATCTATTCATGGACACATAGGTTGCTTCCATGTCTTGGCTATCCTAACTAATGCTAGAATGTGCATAGGGGTGCATATATGTTTTTGATTTCTTGTTCCATTTTCTTAGATGACTACCTAGAAGTGGAATTGTTGTATCATATGGTAGTTTATTTTCAATTGTTTTCAAGAACTTCCATACTGTTTAACATAGCAATACTGTACCGATTTACAACCCCACCAACAGTGTATGGAGATTCTTATTCCATCATATCCTCAGTTTAGTTCAGTTCAGTCACTCAGTCGTGTCTGACTCTTTGCGGCCCCATGAATCGCAGCACGCCAGGCCTCCCTGTCCATCACCATCTCCCGGAGTTCACTCAGACTTGCGTCCATCGAGTCAGGGATGCCATCCAGCCATCTCATCCTCTGTCGTCCCCTTCTCTTCCTGCCCCCAATTCCTCCCAGCATCAGAGTCTTTTCCAATGAGTCAACTCTTCACATGAGGTGGCCAAAGTACTGGAGTTTCAGCTTCAGCATCATTCCTTCCAAAGAAATCCCAGGATTGATCTCCTTCAGAATGGACTGGTTGGATCTCCTTGCAGTCCAAGGGACTCTCAAGAGTCTTCTCCAACACCACAGTTCAAAAGCATCAATTTTTTGGCGCTCAGCCTTCTTCACAGTCCAACTCTCACATTCATACACTTATACTAATTATTTGTCATTTTGATAACAGCCATTCTGACAGATGTGAGATGGTACTTCACTGTAGATTTGTGTTCATTTAAGCCTTGTGTTTTGAAATTCAATGAGTTAATCAATCTCTTGGTTGCTCTTTGAAGCCTATGGTAATGCAAACTAAAGTTTTGCTTAACAGTGCATTCTACTGGGTTGTATTTAACCTATCACTACTACTTTTCTTATTTTTCTGGCTCTGTGATCATTTATCCTTGAAAAGCAGTTAATACTATTCAAGCTGGACACATGTCAATATTGATGATGTATTTAAAAATGGACTGTTAAATCATCTTTATTTTGTATATTAATAAATAATACTTCATGTCAAATAGATGGGGAAACAGTGACAGACTTTATTTTGTGGGCTCCAAAATCACTGCAGATGGTGACTACAGCCATGAAATTAAAAGATGCTTGCTCCTTGGAAGAAAAGTTATGACCAACGTAGACAACTTATTAAAAAAGCAGAGACATTACTTTGCCAACAAAGGTCCATCTAGTCAAGGCTATGGTTTTCCAGTAGTCCTGTATGGATGTGAGAGTTGGACTATAAAGAAAGCCGAGCGCCAAAGAATTGATGCTTTTGAACTGTGGTGTTGGAGAAGACTCTTGAGTCCCCTGGACTGCAAGGAGATCCAATCAGTCCATCCTAAAGGAAATCAGTCCTGAATATTCATTGGAAGGACTGATGCTGAAGCTGAAACTCCAATACTTTGGCCACCTGATGTTAAGAACTGACTCATTTGAAAAGACCCTGATGCTGGGGAAGATTGAAGGCAGGAGGAGAAGGGGATGACAGAGGATGAGATGGTTGGATGGCATCACCGACTCAATGGACATAAGTTTGAGTAAACTCTGGGAGTCGGTGATGGACAAGGAAGCCAGGCGTGCTGTGGTCCACGAGGTTGCAAGAGTCAGACATGACTGAGCAATTGAATTGAACTGAACTGAAACATTAAGACTATAAGAACTTCCATTTCTTAATCTATTCTAAATTGTAAACTTTGTTGAACCAGTTTACTGCTTCCCAGGAGATGCAGTGGTAAAGAATGTGAAGGCCAATGCAGGCGATGCAAGAGACATGAGTTTGATCCCTGGGTCAGGAAGATCCCCTGGAGAAGGAAGTGACAACCCACTCCAGTATTCTTGCCTGGGAAATCCCATGGACAGAGGGGCCTAACTAGTTCATGGGTCTCTCAAAGAGTCAAACACAACTTAGCCCAAGCATACACAGCTTGAAAACATTTATGTTTTCCTTGCTTTTATACCTCAGAATGGCCTTCAAAGTCTCTTCATCTAATTGGTCTTTTATCTTAAACAGCAGTGTTTTTTATTTTTTTATTTTTTTTAGTTTCTTTTTTTAATTTATTTTTTATTTTACTTTACAATTCTGTATTGGTTTTGCCATACATTGACATACCCCTATTGATCTTGAGCACATCCTGTTGAGTATTACTATAAAACAGTCTCAACAAACTGGTTTTCTTTCATTGAACATGGAAAATCCTGATCATTTTAAATTTAATTGAAAATTTTAAATTATATTTTACAATATTTTATCTTCTCATTTTTCATATAGTTTCTTCCTCAAGTTATAAGCTATTAGATAGAAAGCATTATGACTTGTTTTGTATCTAGCACAATGCTTATGACAACTCTAGCCAGTTGACCTATCTGCTAAAGAGTGTGAGTAAATCTAATTCATTATGTAAATGGGCTAAGTAATTACTAACCTTCCTTATCCTTGCTAAGGGCACACAGTTATATTACATTTTCCAACTATCTTTTCAGTGAGATGTGGCCATGTAACTGAACTGGCATCAATGGAGAGAGTTATAGTACCATTTTTTGCTGTTGTTTGGTAAGTCATATCTGACCCTTTGTGACCACATGTATTGCAGTATGCCAGGCTCCCCTGTCCTCTACTATTTCCTGGAATTTGCTCAAATTAACATACATTAAGTCAGTAATACTATCTAACCATCTTATCCTCTGCTGCCCTCTTCTCCTTTTGCCTTCAATCTTTCCCAACATCAGGGGCTTTTCAAACATGTCAGCTCTTCACATCAGGTGGCCTAAGTATTGGAGATTAAGCAATGCCACCTCAAACGAAGGCCCATCAAAATCTTCTATGCAAGACCTTCTAAGTTATTTCTTCTTAGTAAGCTTGGTAGCAATGAAAATGGAGAAGTTTTGGAAATCATACCCTGAAGATGGAAATAAATACAAAAGCAGTCTATGTCCCTCCTTACCCCCTGAAAAAATGCAAAAGAAAGAAACACCCCCACACACAACTTATAGAGAACTCACCAATTAAAAAAGAACAAGCAATTTTGGATTTTCTCTGAGGGGGGAAAAAAATAAAGAAGTCAACATGTTTGAAGACTGTTTCTCCTTGAATAACATAGGAGTGAAGAACGTCAACTCCTGGGCAGTTGAAAATTTGCGTATTACTTTATAGTCAGACTTCTTTGTGTTCCACATCCTCAGATTCAACAAATTGTGGATCATGTAGTAACTGTAGTAAAACTGTAGTACATACTTACTGAAAAAATTCTGCATATGTGTGGACTCACACAGTTAAAACCCTTGTTGTTCAAGGGTCAACTGTATTTAATTTGTTGCCACAGGTAACATTATCTTAACTAATACATTATGTTGCTAATTTGGTATAAGTTGTGGCTATCAGTGTTTGCAAATAATCTAAGATTTACCATTGAATGAGGAATTTTAACAGAAAAGAGGTACTTCCAAGTTTGAACATTTTCTTAGATTTTACCTGATTCTTCCTTTTTCTCTGTTCACCAAGATTTATGACTAATATTTAATATGTGTACAACTCATATATGAAACTATTTGCTGTTATAAATATCAAAAATAATGGCATCATTTTAACATACAAATTCCTTTCTAGATAGTAATAAGCAAGTATCATAATGCAAACTTTAGAAAATTAATGATTATTCTTCATTTAAAAAGATGTGTTGAGCCATTTTGTTTCAAGTATAGTGAAAGTCTTTGTGTTTTTCCTATATAAAACCTACTCTCTTCTTAAAGTACAACTAAAATGCAAACACTCTTAAAATAGCTTTATTCTTTATATTTAAAGAAATCTTATTCTGCCCTGTGCTCCCAATGTCTTTTGGGGGCTTCCAAAGCAGCCTGTAATTCACACAGCATCACATGACATATCTTTGTGCACGGGCATTTCTTAGTAGAGAACTGCAATCATGGAAGCCAAGCCATTATGTTCTGCTTCACATGATGTATATTATATTAATAGTTGTTACATTGATGTTATGAATTGACTCTTTTTAACTCCTTAACCAAAGGTTAGGGTTTCTTTTGGTTTGTTTTAATTTTTTCTGTTCCTTTGTTTAGTTTTTTGCTGCATCCTTTGCTGAAGAGAGAGTAATAATTTCCAAATGAATTTAACCTTTTGATTTCACTTAACCAGAGCTGAAAGAGTCTGAATTGATTTTTTCTTTATTTAGAGAAGAAATGTTTCTCATCCTTTTTTGAGACCCCAGTCTAATAAATTTTGGTAATGTACGTGGTTGTATGTTTTTAAAACATACTATTGTTTTAATTTAACTAGTGTTCTCAAAATTCTATGAGCTGTAATTTATCTTGGTAGACTATCAGCTAGAAAATATCCCATTCCTACTCAGGGTTAGAGTAGGGGAAAAAATCTAGCCTCACTATACAGGTCAAAGTGTTATCTTAACTTTGGAAAGCATGCCTGACTAATGAAGGAAACGTTAAATGCATGTTATATGTTTTGTTAAAAAGAAATGAATATTCATTTTATTTTAGCAGTAACATGTTTAGGGCAGTTAGAAATCAGAGGCTTCTTCTATAAAAGCTACAATTATTTTATTATTCTTTTTGCTAAAGAATAAAACACATACAGAAAGGCTAACAATAAAAATGTACTTCCTTATAAATTTTCAAAATGTGAAAACAGTCTTATAATCACTATTCAGATCACAAAGTTTCCTACCAATACCTAATACCCATATCAGCTATTCCTAACCTTCCTCCTAGAAGTAACCACACTCCTAAATTTTATCATCACAGATTATTATTGCTTCCATATATATATATATACATATATATATGAGATAGAACAATATTCTTTAGTCATCTCTGATTTGTTTAGTGTTATGTTTCCTTTGTGTGATTTGTCTATATTTTTCATGCAGCACTAAACGGTTCATCAATGGTTCATCTTACTTTTTGATAAACATTTAATTTGTTTTCAGTTTGAAGCCATTATGAATAAAATGTACTGAACATGTTTTACGTGTGGTTTTTATAATTATATGCAAATGTTAGTACCGGGCACAATTATAGGTCTTACAGCTTGTTTGGCTTTGTTACATAATGCCACAATAGTTTGTAAGAATGTTTTCTTTTACAAGCAGCTTTTGAAAGTTAGTATTTTGTTCCACATCACTGCTAATACACTATATATCTGTATTAACCATCTATTTAGCTATCTACCTATCCATCTGTGTATGCTTCTCTATATGAACAGTTATATATATGGCTTTTGTATGTAACTTTTTGTATATAAATTTAGCTCTTATCTTGTGCATATAATAGTATCCAAGTGTGTTTTTGTGATTTTTTCACATGACTTTGATCACTAATCAGGTTGCATACTTCACATGTTCACATAAAGACCTTAGGCAATGTATTGATGCCTGTACTGCACAGACTTCTCACTGGGATACTAGTCTTCAGCTGGGAGGATTCACTATACTATTTTCTTTATTGTGAGCCGCTGCTGAGCACTTATTTCAGTTTTTCCTTGTAAAATATAACTAGATTTCATCTTTATTTTGAAAGTTTATTTTCTCCAGACATATAACCCTAGGGTCTCAATTTTTCTTAAATCTCAGTGCTGGAAGATATTTTTCAACACTTACCTGGCTTCTTCTTTATTTCTGTCACTTCATCTCCTCCCTCTCTTCTTTTCTTTCTTCCTTTTCTTCTTTCTTTACTTCTCCTTTTCTTTCTGAGGTCTCAGTTTTCAATCTAATTGTGACTTACTTTTCTCATTTTGGGTAATGTACACTTTCCCTCTGCATTTTAATGTACTTTTTCTGTCTGATTTTCAGCAGTAATATATGTATATGTTATGCTCATTCATATTTGTTTGTTTTGAAATGTAATTACCTGTTAAAACTTTGACTTGGTGTCTTTTATCAGTTTTGAGACAGATTTTCTCATTTCGTTTTCTACATTGCTTTTGCCCCATTCTCCCTTTTTTCTCCTTTTGGGAGTTCAGTGACTAATGTTAGAAGCTTTCACCATTTTCCGTGTATCTTATATGCTTTTTCTTTATTTTTATCCTTCTTCTAGAGATTTTTATTCATTCCATTTTAAACTTTATATTTCCTTTAAACTTTGTTGTCTGTTAAAATTATCCATGAATTTTTAAAGTTTACTTATTTTATGTTTCAGCAAAGAACTTTCATTTGACTTTTTAAAGTTTCCATTTCTCTGTCAAAATTCACCAGGTTTATGTTATTTCATTGTACATACACTTAATAGTTATTTTAATACCTATAAAAATGACTTCAACATATGAGTCTCATAGACTAGTTCGTATTCCAGGTTTTCTTTTTTATTACTTCAGGCCAATTATTATGCTTACTTTATTATTTTCCAGCTGAATAAGAGACCTTTTTGATAAGAAAAATGCAGATATATTTTAATACTTAATATACCTAATATAATCCTTCATAGAGGATTGTTTTGGTTTAGTCTGCCAGTTAGATTGAGGTTATATCATCAAATATTTATCTGAACTTTACTTCTTGTGGTTATTAATCTATACTCTCTTCAACTCACTCCTAGGGTTTATGCACAGTTGAAAGTCTGTGTTACTTACAGGGTCCTTCATCCTTGGTAGACCCTAAGCTGCAATTTTCATCTGTCTGGTTCTATTAGTTTTCCAATATTTCTCTTCAGCTTTTCACCCTGTTATCCATAGTGTTAAGACTGGCAAACAACCTAAAATGGAGAACTAAGAAGAATATTTGTCTGATATCCAGGGGACTGTCTTCTCTCTGAGAGTTTGTTTTTTTCTCCCCCTCAAACCCTAGTAGTCTTAGAAATTCTTTCAATGTTTTTAAGACGGTTCTTAAAATATATAATTTTTGTCCAGCATTTGTAGTTCTCACAGTGTGGTTTTTTGAAATAGAAGAATACCTTCTCTACATAATTATTTGTGCAGTCATAAAAAAATACGAAACCACTTGAAGCAAAAGGCAAAATATCACAGTTCTTACAAAGAAAAAATAAATGGATAGAGCAGGAATATATTCTATTAGTTTGATTATGATTAAGATGTATTTTACTTGTGCTAAGTAAAGGTTATTGGCCTTTGCACAAAACTTACTATTGATTTTTATTGCTACTCACATAAATTTTATTTTATATTGTGTTAAATACTGACTTTACATAAATAGTTTTCAAAGAGCATTCAGTAAACAATTTGATATAAAGTAATATTAAATATTTTTATGCTTATGCTTAACATTAGTTATGTATTTTAAGCTCTAAGACTCCATACATAAATAATTTTAAAACATTCTCTTTTCTATTTGTCTACTTTGGCATAGAAGTTACTGGATAATTATACAATTATCTCCTCCAAGTCTTTTTATGCTTTTAGAATGCAGTCCTGAAAGATACTCCATCTCATCTCAACAAATATACAAAGTATAGAAGGAGGCCTTTTTTAAAAAATTTTTCAGATTTCTGTTCCCTAGTCCCTCTCTATATATCACCTTTAGTGTAGCATCGAAATAATTATACATCTAGTAAATTGTTTTGAGAACAAGATCTATTTACATCATGTAAGAAGTCTCTGGCCATAAATTACTGATGCAGAAAATAAAGGGAAAAAATTCACAACAGGCGTTAGTTGATTATAATTTTTGTGCCAGGTATTGTACTAAGAGTTTGAAATTACACTGGTGAAAAACATACATTTCTCATACTCAAGGAGCTCGCCATCTAGCAGCTGTAAGCACAGGTAAATAAATATATAATATAGTGCTATAAAGTGCCATGAAAGAGGATTTTAGAAGGCATTTCAGGATAAAGAAAACATCATAAATCATATGGAGTGTTTACACCAAAATATTGAATTTTGGTTCTGTTAATCAGAGAAAATTCCTGGCATTTATAGAAAGACATGAAACTTAGAGGGGTGAATTGGATGAAATCAGATAATAAAATATTTCACATGATACAGAAGGCAATATTTTTCTTTTATATTTATACCCTCTCCCTAATTAGTAGTTTAAATACCATTTATATGTTTATAACAACCAAACATACTTTAATCCTTTATTTCTATTGATCTCCAGTAAGTGGTATGTCCCAGCTTTCCAAGTGGCTCAGTGGTGCCTGTCAATGCCAGAGATGCCAGTTCAGTCCCTGAGCTGGGAAGATCCCCTGGAGAAGGAAATGGCAACCCACTGCAGTATTCTTGCCTGGGAAATTCCATGGAAATAGGAGTCTGGTGAGCTACAGTCCACGGGTTTGCAAAACGTCCGACATGACTTAGCAACCCAAACAACAACAACAAGCAGTAGGTCAGTATTTTATAAGAGATTTATGTTGGGACACTGAAGGAATCCATAAGAACAGAATAATTCTGTTACTATATCTGGGTGGATTTGAGGCCTTATTAACAATACTAACAGTATTACTACTAACAATAACAGTAATGACTATTGAATCTCAATTCTGATTCACTTTCAAACAGTGCTCTGATACAGGTATCATTTTCCTGATGTTAGAGAGAAAGATTTGAAAGCATAGAGAAATCCTTAAGAAGCCAAGTTAGAATGCAAACTTTGTCCCTCTGAAGTAGGAGTGTATGTTATGAAATACAGAAAAAAAGATAACGAGTTGCTTTTTGAACATTTGATTTTGAGAAAGGATTGAGATACCCATGTGTGGTAAAGAGGTTATTGAATATTTTTAAATGAAGCTCTTGAAATTATCCTACATAGATATTTGTTCTTAAATATGTAAGGGGCAGTTAAGACTGTGTGTTTGAGCCTACTGAGATTATTTGTGTAAAGGATAATGAAGAAGACAAGTATAAAACCTTGAATAACACAACACTTCATAAACAGTCAAAGGAAAATGAGCAAAGGAAACAGAAGGAAAGAATTTAAAACTTAGAAGAAAAAAACATAGAGTCAGCTATGACATAGAAACCAAAGGAGAGTGCTTCAGATAATTGAAGATAGTCAATGTTAGTGCCATAGGAAGATTAAGATGGAAAGTCAGCTCTAAAGTTCAATTTTACTTGGTTTCTGCCTCCCTGACTCATCTAAGTCAAAAAAGAACCTTTAACTCAAAGCCAAAGAATTCCAGGATTTTTATCCAGTCCTATATCTCTCCAATCAAAACAAAAATATTCTACAAAATTATCAATTACCTTTTGTTTGAATATTAGCACCCAGAATTGAAGTGGTGAAATTACAATTAGTGCAAGAAACAAAATGTTTTCTCAGGTATAATTTTACCTATTTAGGGGAATTTCTAAAAGGGTTTTGTAAGAGACTAACATTATTCTTCTCAGTCAAGACTCACTAAAGCTACAAAAATAATGAAAGAATCAATATAAACACATGTGTGTGTGTGTGTTAGTCGCTCAGTGGTGTCTGATTCTTTGTGACCTTATGGACTGTAGCCCGCCAGTCTCCTCTGTCCATGGCCTTCTGCAAGCAAGATTACTGGAATGGGTAGCCTTTCCCTTCTCCAGGGGATCTCCCAGTCCCAGGGATCACACCTGGATCTCTTGCTTTGCATACACATTCTTCACTGTCCGAGCCCCCAGGGAAGCCCAATATAAACACACAGAAGTGTATTTTGGTTGAATCAGAAGTTGTAGCACTTTAAATCTTACCTACCTGCCCTGAACCCATATTCTTTGACATTTTTAAAGATTCTTAGCAGCCATAGTTACCATCAAGGGTTATTTGACATCATGCAAGGTCAATGTCCTCTTTTGAAGGGAATCTAGGAACTTCGCGAGAAGGAATACATATTAAGGTTGAGATTTCTACAAATGTGTCTGATTGACTAGAGAAGTTCTAATAGAATCAACTATGCCGGAAGGAAAACAGGGACACTGACATAAATTGTTCAGAGACAGGTAGGAGGCTGGTGCGGTGATCCATAGAGACCAAAGGCACAGTGGTCCCAGGAATAGTGTGAGTCCAAGTGAAAATTTTTGTTTCCATGTCATTATTCCATCAAAACCCAGACTGAAAATGTCTGGGAGAATCCATGTTTCCATTGAGAGTAGAAAAAATTCCATGTATTTTCTAACGTTTTCCACCCACAATGATACCCAGGCTCGTTTACCCTAGAAAGACTTGGTTACAGGAGGATAGTGTCACAATGCACTGAATATATGTTTAATATAAATATATATTTTCTTTACTAGCAGCTACACTAATCTAGTAGCAAATGATATAGTTTAACTATTGCAATATTTTTTGAAAGCAATGAAAAAATTGCTTCATATTTAGATGTCAATAGCAGATAAATGCTATATATGAAAGACAAAATATCCACTCTTTAGTGCTTAATCAAACTTTAGTTAAGGTATATAGAATTTTGCTCACAAGTATTTCTAGAGCTCCTACATCCCAGGTTGATTGGTTGAACCATCCTGTACTGTCAAAAAAAATCCAAGTTATCAAATGTCTTAGGTTTTCCTGGATTAAGTGGACAGCAACTTTTCTTTTTCTGTTTTTGGTTTTTAATTACTGACTTCTTCCTATTACCAGTATCTTTGCTGCGGTGGGCATATATCATTTCCACTGCTATTCTTTTTGTCTTTAATACATTTATTTTCAATTCTTTCATTTCCTGACATTTGGCTCAAAAACAAACAAAAAAAAGTAAAAGAAAAGCTATTTCCTACAATTTGGATAGTCAAATTTTCACTGCCTATACACTGAAAACAATTTTCCCATTTACCTGTAGCACAAAAAGGACTTCTACATTATGCTAAAACATTACATACTGCCAATAGCTCAATTATATATACTTTTATAGTTCATTACCCAAACCATCTCTTTCCTTGAGAATTCCAGAAATTTAGCTATGCCTCATTGATTCACAGTAGATACACCAATCTGGATGGAGTTTCTAAAAAAGAAAAAAAAAATTACAGAATTAAAAACAACTGCACTCATTAGCATATGTACTATACTGGTGTTCTTGTTATTACTTTATTACAACAATGGTTCTTTCAGCCATTGAATATAGTTGTATTAGTTTTAAGAATGTTCTAAAGCCATGTTCAGAATCTGATCTCTGTGTTGAACAACTAACCTTCTTCTAATCCAGCCTTATTCAAGTCTGAGTGTGTTCAGTGGGTTACAGATATAAAAGCAACAGAAGACTTTCCTGTACTGAGTCAACATTATATTGAACAGTATACCCTCGTTCCTGAGAGACGCATGTGTATGTTTCAGAACATAGCGATTATCACTAGAGGATACTATCACATTTTCTTAACCGTTACGTTTCCTTTAGTCTTTGATGCATGTAAGGATAAGCATTATTAATAATATGACTATACTTATGATAAGAAATTTACCCAAGTGCAATTGGAAAGAGTGATTCATCATTCCTCATCTTTAATATTTTACACAGCAGCGTCTGTAATGACTCTATATAAAAGACAAAAAGGGAAAGTGTTAGTTGCTCAGTTGTGTCCAGCTCTTTGAGACCCCAAGGACTATAGCCTGTCAGGATCCTCTGTCCATGGAATTTTCCAGGCAAGAATTTTGAAATAGGTTGCCATTTACTTCTCCAGAGGATCTTCCCAACCCAGGAATCAAACCCAGGTCTCTTGTATTTCAGATTCAGGAGAATCATAAATCATAAAGAACCTCCTAAAGGCAGATTCTTTATCATCTGAGCCATCAGGGAAGCCCATAAAAGACATAAACTGGAAAAACCATAGCTTTGATTAGATGGACCTTTGTCAGCAAAGTAATGTTTCCACTTTTTAATATGTTGTTTAGGTTGGTCATAGCTTTTCTTCTAAGGAGCTAGTGTCTTTTAATTTCATGGCTGCAGTCACTATCTGCAGTGATTTTGGACCCCCCCCCCCCCGAAATAAAGGACTGTCACTGTTTCCATGAATTGATGGGACTGGATGCCATGATCTTACTTTTTTGAATGTTGAATTTTTATCCAACTTTTTCACTCTCTTCTTTCACTTTCATCAAGAGGCTCTTTAGTTTCTCTTGGCTTTCTTCCATAAGGGTGGTGTCATCTGTGTATCTGAGGTTATTGATATTTCTCTTGGCAACCTTGATTCCAGCTTGTGCTTCATTCAGCCTGGTATTTTGCATGATGTACTCTGCATATAAGCTAAATAAGCAAGGTGACAATATACAGCCTTGACGTACTCCTTTCTCAATTTGGAACCAGTCTGGTTCTAACTGTTGCTTCTTAACCTGTATACCAATTTCTCAGGAGGCAGCGTAGATGAACATATTTTAGAGGGGTATCAGACATAAAGGAAGAGGAAAGCTCAACATCTATTAACAGAAACTATTTCAAGAAAAATAATTTGATAAAAATTCCATTTATCTTTGAAATAACTAATAGATGTTTTTCATCAAAAATAATACTGAGCAAACACTAAATTTCAAATCTTTTTTTCCCCTCAAATCAGCAAGACAAATATGTAGATTTCTTAAAACTTATGTCTAAATTATGTTAAAATTTTCAGTTTAATGAATCAGTCATGGTATTAAAATTGATTCAACTTTGCTGACAAATTTATAATAAAAATAGGTTTTTCCTTGATTTTATTTGAGAAAGTTAAACATTTCAGCCAAAGAACTTATTACAAAAGAGAATGGTGTACAATTTCTTCTCTTCATTCTTTGAATCTAAATGTAGATTATGCTATCCATTTTACCAGGTTGAAAATTTACAGTTTTTTAATAATTAAATTGACATTTCTCAATGTTGACATTTTAATATCTAGTTATTGGTGGATGATGCTTGCACTGTATGATATTTTTCTGTCTTCTCATTTGAAACTATTGAACATTTACATGTTTAAATGGCTACTCATCAGTTTGAAAGTTGAGTTTTTTGACTGATAGCACATTTAGCACCTAAGAGAAACAAATTTTAGTGGTGTTACATGTGACTAGGTAGGGAAGATTCCTTGGAGAAGAAAATGGCTACCCACTCTTTTAGGCTTGCCTAGAGAATCCCATGGATAGAGGAGCCTGTCAGGCTACATTCCATGGGGTCGCAAAGAATCAGAAGGACTGAGCAACTAACACTTTCACTTTTTCACATTTAGTACATAGCACAAATAATTTTTAATGGTGGTGCATGCATGCTAAGTTGCTTCAGTCATGTCCATCTCTTTGTGATCCTATGGACTATAGCCCACTAGGCTCCTCTGTCCATGGGATTCTCCAAACAAGAATACTGGAGTGAGTTGCCGTGCCCTCCCCCAGGGGATCTTCTTGACCCAGGGATGGTACACATGTCTCCTGTGGCTCCTGAATTGCAGGTAGATTCTTTACTACTGAGCCACAAAGGAAGCAATTTATATTGGTACCATTACATTTTGATGTTTTTATTTACAAAGTTTTTAACATAAGCCTAGAGAACAGAGTATCATGGGAATATAAAATAAGAAGATCCCAAAAGGACTCAATAAAAAAAAGATAAACAAGAAACTGGCTTTTCATGAAGGAAGTGAGTACTTTATGCAATTGGGGGTCCAGATAATCAAGAAAACTAAGGAACGTGAAGTCAAGTGGGCCTTAGGAAGCATCATTACGAACAAAGCTAGTGGAGGTGATGGAATTCCAGTTGAGCTATTTCAAATCCTGGAATATGATGCTGTGAAAGTGCTGCACTCAATATGCCAGCAAATTTGGAAAACTCAGCAGTGGCCACAGGACTGGAAAAGGTCAGTTTTCATTCCAATCCCAAAGAAAAGCAATGCCAAAGAATGCTCAAACTACCGCACAATTGCATTAATCTCACACGGTAGTAAAGCGATGCTTAAAATTCTCCAATCCAGCCTTGAGCAATATGTGAACTGTGAACTTCCAGATGTTCAAGCTGGTTTTCGAAAAGGCAGAGGAACCAGAGATCAAATTGCCAACATCTACTGGATCATTGAAAAAGCAAGAGAATTCCAGAAAAACATCTATTTCTGCTTTATTGATTATGCCAAAGCCTTTGACTGTGTGGATCACAATAAACTGTGGAAAATTCTGAAAGAGATGGGAATACCAGACCACCTGACCTGCCTCTTGAGAAACCTGTATGCAGGTCAGGAAGCAACAGTTAGAACTGGACATGGAACAACAGATTGGTTCCAAATAGGAAAAGGAGTACGTCAAGGCTGTATATTTTCACCCTGCTTATTTAACTTATATGCAGAGTACATCATGAGAAATGCTGAGCTAGAGGAAGCACAAGCTGGAATCAAGATTGCTGGGAGAAATATAAATAACCTCAGATATGCAGATGACACCACCCTTAGGGCAAAAAGTGAAGAACTAAAGAGCCTCTTGATGAAAGTGAAAGAGGAGAGTGGAAAAAGTTGGCTTAAAACCCAACATTCAGAAAACGAAGATCATGGCATCCAGTCACATCACTTCATGGGAAATAGATGGAAGCAGTGGAAACAGTGGCTGACTTTATTTTTGCTGCTAAGTCGCTTCAATCATTGTCCGACTCTGTGCGACCTCATAGACGACAGCCCACTAGGGTTACCCCCGTCCCTGGGATTCTCCAGGCAAGAACACTGGAGTGGGTTACCATATCCTTCTCCAATGCATGGAAGGGAAAAGTGAAAGTGAAGTCGCTCAATTGTGTCTGACTCTTGGTGACCCCACGGACTGCAGCCTATGAGGCTCCTCCATCCATGGGATTTTCCAGGCAAGAGTACTGGAGTGGGGTGTCATTGCCAAAATCACTGCAGATGGTGATTGCAGCCATGAAATTAAAAGACACTTACTCCTTGGAAGGAAAGTTATGACTAACCTAGATAGCATATTAAAAAGCAGAGACATTATTTGCCAACAGAGGTCCGTCTAGTCAAGGCTATAGTTTTTCCAGTAGTCACATATGGATGTGAGAGTTGGGCTATAAAGAATGCTGAGCACTGAAGAATTGATGCTTTTGAACTGTGGTGTTGGGGAAGACTCTTGAGAGTCCCTTGGACTGCAAAGAGATCCAACCATTGCATCCTAAAGGAGATCAGTCCTGGGTGTTCATTGGAAGGACTGATGCTGAAGCTGAAACTCCAATACTTTGGCCCCCTCATGAGAAGAGTTGACTCATTTGAAAAGATATTGATGCTGTGAAAGACCGAGGGCAGGAGGAGAAGGGGATGACAGAGGATGAGATGGTTGGATGGCATCACCGACTCGATGGACATGGGTTTGGGTGGACTCCAGGAGTTGGTGATGGACAGGGAGGCCTAGTGTGCTGCGGTTCATGGGGTCACAAAGAGTCGGCCACGACTGAGCAACTGAACTGAACTGAAGGTATTTTAACGAGATTAAAATCTCCTTAACTCTAGTGTATTATAAAGAGATTAGAAGAATAAGCTAAAATAGAAATTCTTTGAGAACTGTCAGTGGTAAGTGAACTCTCTCAGAATTAGAGAAGATACAGTGTACTCAGGAGTAGGCTAATTACATTTCCAATATGAGATGGCTTAGGTCTCATTGGTAAAAATTGGTAACAATTAGGATTAAATATTTTCATTTATAAGGCTCTTGTTGTACTCATGTGTATTCAATGTATTTATATGCACAATATCTAAAATTTTAGGAACACTACCAAACTTAAAGAAAAACCCAAATATATATGTGTATGTATTTGTAAACATCTATCATTTATCTATCTACCTCTCCTGTCCTTCTTTTATGGGGAACTAAAGCAAAATAGTAAATATCACTGTAAGTGTTTTAAATTCATAACCTCTTTAATCTTTAGTGAAGACGTATCTTTCTTCAGGGAGATAATTCATCTACTTTTCATCCACCTTTCATTTTGGAAAGTTCACCTTAGCCAGGCTTGTTAATCCTAGGAAACGTTTTCATTATCTTAGGCCTTAAGCTTAAAAGTGTGATTGAGAATCATTCATAATAGTCACATAATTTTCCACTGACTGATTGCTGTCTGCTCCCAAAGAACAATCATTTGTAATCTTATGATAGGATAGTGAGCATCATCTTATAGCAGTTTCTTTCCTGTTAACCTTTCTGCTAATGCCACAATGTGTTTATGACAAAAACGAATCAGTCAACACTTTTGTAATTTTCATTAGTGGCACAGCTTTTCCCTCTGATTCAAAAACAAAATGCTGCTCAGTTGATGTGTTCATTAAATTTTTTTTTTTTTGGTTCCCTGAAGCGTTACAAAACAACATGTGTGATACTTTTTAAAGAGAACTAGAGTCTGAGAGAAATCAAAATCAGAGTTCTGTCATCCCTAATATGCCCTTCAGAACCGACTGGATTTCTTACCTGTGTCCATTCTAGCGCATTTTAGGTTTTGTGTGTGTGTCAGTAGATGGCGGCGGGGGGGGGGTGGGGAGGGGATGGTGGTGGGGGTGAGGAGGGGCAAGGGAGACTACCATGAAAGGCAGATAATGCTTTGTGAGTACTTTATACTTAAGAAAAAAAGAGGAGTGCAATGAATAACTCCAGCCGCTAATAGATCTTGAAGCTATCCTGTTTAAGATAACAATTGAGTAAATGTGGACACATATTGATTGCCTTTCTAGACATGATTGCTTTCTTATTTTCTTTTTGGCTTCCTATCCCTGGCACAAGAGGCCGATACATTAATATTGCTTTACTACAAAGATGTGAAGGTTTATTGCCTGGAAATTATGTATGCCATTTCAATTAATTTTATAAAACATCTGTGTACATGTGATATACAAAGAATTTATAGTTAGTTTTAATCTACCCAATATAAACTACATAAAATTATTATTTTCCCCAACTGCATAACCTACTATTAATTTTGTTAATAAGCTTAATTGTCAAATCACACTAAGACCTTGGGTAATGATGAAGGACAAATCCTTATTGAGCTGGGCATTTAAAATATTTTTTAAAGGTCACACTAATTTAAAGCACTGGATTATTTCCTTCTAGTCATTTTGTTCAACAAATATTTCTACCACTATTTGTCCAAATGGAGCATATGTTGTCTAATAAAAAGAGAGAAAATAAAACAGTGACTGTCACTGGCAGAGGTCAATACTGAAAAGTCTTCTACAGGTTCTATTAATAAAGTTAACAATATATGATTTGAATACACGCTGACAGGCAGTGCTTTATCAGTCACTCTTAGAACACCTACTGGTTTTTTATGACAATTTTCATTGCTGTGATAATTTGAATTGCCACCATTGAATAATGTTGCTGAGAGTCCAGCACTATATAGTGTCAGGTTTAATGTTATATCGCAAACAGAATGATATTTTCCTGTCTTCTAAATACACTGTGGCTGCTTGAGAAATATCTGGTGAAAATAAGCACAATGACATCTTTATCTTAGTTCAAGGTCATTGGTAAATTTTATCAAATTAATTAAAAATGTTTCATCAATTGAAATATATAAAACAGATAAATAATGCTTGACAATCCACTTTGTCAAGGGCTTATCATAAATTTTGTCAAAAGATATGGTTTATTATAACACCTTAGAAAGAAAGAAGTTAGAAAGTGAAAGTTGCTCAGTTCTGTCCTACTTTGTGACCCCATGGACGATATAGTCCATGGAATTCTCCAGGCCAGAATACTGAAGTCAGTAGCCTTTCCCTTCTCCAGGGGATCTTCCCAACACAGGCATCAAACTCAGGTCTCCCACATTGTGGGTGGATTCTTTACTGGCTAAGCCACCTGAGAAGCCCATTATAGCACCTTAAGTGTAAGTAAACCTATAAAATTACCACAGAAACAAGAATTTTTAGTAATCATCTTGCCAACTAAAGTTTCAATCCAATGTATATATTATGTGTGTGTGTGTATATATATATATATATATATATATATATATATATACAAATTTATACATATATGAAATTTCACTTTTTTGAAGTTCTGGGTAGAAATAGTCATGGAAGAAAGAGCAAGCACAATAGAAAGAAGAGCACTTTTTTTTAAAATTTTAATATTTAGAGATATTTTGTTGACAATTTATTTTTTTACCCAAACTCTTCTGTCAAATCATTGATCAACTTCTAGCTCTTACTTTCTTTTTTAAAGTATGAGGTATAACCATATACTTTGATGTAGAAGGAAAAACATCCTCTTAAAATGGTTCACTCTTGTTTCCAACTCCAGTCAACTGGGTTACATTTTTAGTGCTTAAAAATATGATGAATAGGAAATTGAATTTTTTAAACCTACACATGTCCCAGGAAATGTATAGAAAGAAATTTGAGAGCTTAGAGACTTTTTTGCATTTGACAATAAGCTCAGGATTTCATCAGATATTTGCAACAGCTAAGAGAGTGAAGGATGGGATAGCTTCACAAGTGGGAGAGATAATGCTTCATTCCCACAGCAGCTGTATAATACCAAATCACAGGAGCACTTAGTCTTTAACAAAAGACCAAATGAATTCTTTCTGGGAGTTACTTAAAATATGGACCGGGACAATAAAGAGACTGAAAGTTAGTGTGTATTATTCACAGTCAAGGATAGAAGGCAGCACGAGTTGGGCAAAGCAAGGCATGCTGCTGCTTAGTTGCCCAGTCATGTCTGACTCTTTGAGACTCTAAGGACTGTAGCCTGCCAGGCTTCTCTGTCCATGGGATTCCCCAGGCAAGAATATTGGAGTGGGTTGCCATGCGCTCCTCCAGGGATCTTCCCTACCCTGGGATCGAACCCATGTCTCCTGCATCTCCCATGTTGCAGGCAAATTCTTTCCCCTCTGAGCCACCTGGGAGCCATAAGCTCCTTGCTATGAAGTTCCCTTGACATCACATTTGCCCTTACAAGTTTCAACAGAACCTCAGTTCCCATTCAGTCAATTCTAGTAAAATTTAAAGATTTCTGAGGCCAAAGAGAAGTGGAGACATTAATTCTGCTAATCATTTGCCAAGTCTACATTTATAGTTAGAATGATTCACCACATTTGGAAAAGTAACTAAGACTCTTTACAAAGAAGATCTGAGATTTCTAGTTTTATAAATGATTATATTTTGGCATATTCATATGATTCAGCTAAACCCTTTAACTTATGGTTAAGGGATAGCCATGAAATCCTTATCAATATTTTAGCATATAGAGCTTAATTGATATAATGTCTTATGCAGTTCTCACTAGAAGGAGAGAAGAAAACTGTACAAAATTTGATGAACAAACTGGAATGATTTCAAGGAAAACAAAAACTATTAGCCTCCTCTGTATTAGTCAGAGCTCTCCAGAAAAACAGAGCAAATAGAAGAGAGAGAGCGAGAGGAGAATATAAGAAAGTTGCTTATGTGATTATAGAGGCCTGCAAGTCTCAAGGTCTGCTGTATGCAAGGTGAAAACCAGGAGGGTGGGTAGTGTATTTAAAGTGCAAAGGTTGGTAAACTCAAGATCTAGGAAGAACTGATATTTCAGCTTGAGTCAGAAGGTAGGAAAAAAAGCAGTGTCCCAGCTTGAAGGCAGCAAGACATGGAGAAATTCCTTTATTCTCTGGAAGATCAATTTTTTTGTTCTATTCAGGTCTTCTTAAGATTGGATAATGTTGACCCATATTAAGGAGGACAGTCACTTTACTCTATTCACTAATTCAAATGTTAATCTCACCTAAAAACAGCTTCACAGACACACCTAGAATAATGCTTGACCAAATGTCTGGGGACCCAGTCAGGTTGACCCAAGTTAGCTATCTTAAGACCACCCCTTGTCAATATGGCACCCATAAGCATCTCCTTAAACCATACTTAATCTCCAAAGAAAGATAATGATTAGGTCATAATTCTACCTAATATGACATAGCTATGCTGTATATAATTTTAAAATGTACTAACTCTTTCCCCAGAGGAAAAGGTAAATTTCTTGAGTGATGTTTACTTTTCTTGATATCCCATAACTTAAATACTATAATATAGATTTGACAATACTTAATTTTTTATACGATAATATAAAATCAGCACCTCTCATATCACATAGTAAGAGAATAAGAGAGGTATGAAAACAAAGCTGTTTTCTACACACACACACACACACACACACACACACACACCATCCAACACAGTCATAACATAATGAAGAGGTCCTTATTTCTGTAACTGGTTGTATGCTCAAAGCTGGTATTTATACTGTCTTCTTCTATTACCCATGCTGTATTCCCTCTGCTTTCAGCATGCATCTCAGATAGTGGTGGTTTGTTACCTGGTAGGGTGACTCACACCATTATTTCTGAATTCCTGGTGAGTCAGAGCTATTTTAGTCCTGCTTGGACAGGACTGTAGTTTTCCACTGGCCATACTCACAAAACATGGTACTACTATTTGATGCTCTAAGAAATCTATATTCTAGATGTATTCTTCCTTACCTGTAGTGTAGAGTAGGTGTCCAGTTTCCCCTTGATGGTCAGGACCAATCACCCCAGACAATACATTATTTCTCTTTTTTTTCCTGTTGACTTGAGGCCTGAGGAACCCAAACTGGTCTAGCAAATCTTAACTTTCAGTTTAATGGAAACATTGATGTATCTCCTAGTGAAAGTATTCCTTTTTTTTAGAACTAAAACCTCTAAGACAGCAGAGCATAAGGTCATGGTAACAGGGAGCAAAAATTTTGTGAGCGTATGCCTGTAGGGGTAAAAGTGAATGGTACCACTCATTTCTTGATTTCTGGACCCATTAATTCTGCATGTGGAAAAAACAGTACCATATACTGGATGGCGATTCAGAGCATGTGTAGACTCTGGAGAACCTCACCTCAGTTTTGAAAGTATTTCCACCAAGCTGGTATTGTAACCAAGTTTTCAAAAAGCCATTCTACCCTTCTATCATGGTAAACAGTGAAGTTCATGATTATGATCCCATTGATATACTTTTTCTGCTGTGAAGTGAATTCCTTACTCAGAAGCAACACTGTGTAAAATATCAGGATGGTGGATAAGGCATTTTGAAAGCCCACAGATGAGAGTTTTGGCAGAGGCATTGCCTGCAAGGAAAGCAAATTTGTATCCAGAGTAAGCATCTGTTTCAATCAGAATCAGACATTGATTGTCCCAACTGTTAGCGACCCCATGAACTACAGCCTACCAGGCTCCTCCATCCACGGGATTTTCCAGGCAAGAGTACTGGATTGGGGTGCCATTGCCTTCTCTGAACTCTTCCTAGATAGAAGCTGACAAATATGATCAACCTGCCATAAGGTAGCTAGATAACCACCCCAAGGAATGGTGCCAATATCAAGGACTCAGTGTTGGCTTCTTCTGCTGGCAGACTGGACACTCAATGGTGACTGAATCCAGGTTGACTTTAGCAAATACAAGACCGTGATGCTAAATGCATGCATAACCTCCATCCCTGATATCATGGCCATTTTGTTCCTGAGTCCATTGGCCAAGGATAGGGATGACTGAAGAAAAGTGTTGACTGATATGCACAGAATGGGTCATTCTATCCACTTGATTATTGAAATGCTCTCTTTGATGACCATTCAAATGGAACATATTGTCTTTGCATTCAGAGATGTCTACCAACATACCCCTTCTCTACATTTCCTTGTCACCAATTATCCAATCATGTTCCTTCCAAATCCTTGACCATCCAGCCAAACACTGGCCATAGCTCATGAATCAGTATATACCCTCATGACTGGCCATTTTCCCTTCCACGAAGAGTGGACAATTGGGTGAACCATTCACAGTTCTGTCCATTGGGAGGATTTCCCTTCACCACTATCTGTCATGATTGTCTCAGAAAAGGATTGTAATGCTGAAGTTGTCTACTTTAAGGTGGTGCCTGTCTATCATGCAGAAACATCTATAAATCAGGCCCCAAAGATTTTCAACCAATCTTAGGAAATTTTTACAGTGGTAAAAAGTGTGGGCTGGGATAGAGAAAACTGTAGTGGAAGTGGGAACCATAAACATTTGGGCCACTTTTTCATGTGACTTACTTGTGCCTTCAAAACTAGCTCAAATATTATCATGTATATTTCCATTCAAAGATGGAGTGTTGCTGTTCATGTCTAACTTTATAGCTTGGTGGGTCAGATTATACCCATTTCATGATAGGCAGCTATCAGGCAACTTGGCAGCCCATGGTTTAATGTCTAGTCTCTACTATTGCCCAATAGCTCATGGCAGGCCAACAGCTCTTTGTCAAAAGGATAATAATTCACAGAGGATAGCAGGGCTTTGCTCCAAAATCTTGAGGACCTGCAATGAGATCCACGTATATTCCTATGTGTATGTCTGTGTTAGTTGTTCAGTTGTATCTGACTCTTTGTGACCCGAAGGACTGCAGCCCACCAGGCTCCTCTGTCCATGAAATCCTCCAGGCAAGAATACTGGGGTGGGTTGCCACTTCTTTCTCCAGGGTATATCCCTATAGACCTCCAAAACTCTCCAAACAGCATCCCTCTCTGCCACTGCCACTTCAAATACAATTGAGTCTGCTAGATCATATGGACCAAGCAGCCACACAGCTTGCATGACAGCCTAAGTCTGTTGAGAACTCTTCCCTTGTTCTGGGCCTCACTCGAAACTAGCAGCTTTGGAGATTACTCAGTGAATAGACCAGAGTAACACACCCAAGTGAGGAATATGCTGCCTCCAAATTCAAGAGAGATCCTCTTGGTGTTGTTCCTCTTTTCTGGTTATAAGAGGGGCCAGATACAACAACTTATCCTGACTTTTTGTAGTATTTTTCCCCACACTCTCAGGCAAGTCTCTTGATTGCTCAGGGTGAACAGTGTTGGATTTGTGATCTCAAAGAAGAAAATTTAGCTTCGGGACAAGGGACCAGGACTTGATCACTCAAGAGCTTTTGTATAGCAGAGTTTTGTTAAAGCATGAAAAGGGACACAGAAAGCTTCTGACATAGACATCAGAAGGGGGATGGAGAGTGCCCCCCTTGCTAGTGTTAGCAAGGGAGTTATAGAATTTTTTAATTAGTTATTATTATAAACAAAATGAATGTTTCAAGGTTGTAAAGATCTTACTAGACCCACTCTCATAATTTACATTTTAAGTTAAAAGGATTAGCCAGAAGGTTGTAAGGAAGGAGAAACTATCCTCAGGCAGGAGACATTGCTGTTATATAATCCTTAGTACAGAGTTTAAACTGAGTCATTTGTTGTGTAATCATCAGTTCTGGCCTAAAGAAAAAAGATGTTTGTCCTTTCCTCCTTGAGAATTCTAGACCCCTATCTCCTCTTTGAGAGCCCAGACCCCTTTCTCCTCCCCCTCCTTTTCATCCTCCTCCCAGACTCCAGACTTACCAACCTGCCTAGGAAATGACTGTCTCACTCTTACCAGTAAGCCTGGAGTAGTTGCTACTTCGTTTTCACCAGGTCTAGTCAGTGTAATGTCATCAGTGTAATAAGCTTGATACCTTGTGGAAGGGAAATGATCATGATCTCTGGAAACTAAATTATGGCATGGAGTTGGAGAGCTGATAGACTTTTGAGTTAGGACAGGGAAAGTGTATTTCTGGCCTTGCCAGCTTTAAATAAACTGTTTCCGAGGATGCTACTGACATGTATGGAGAAAAAAATTTCTAGGTCCATACCTGCAGTTTAGGAACAGGTGGATGCATTAATTTCCTCAAGCAGTGAAACCATTTCCGGTACAATTTTTGCTTAGATGTTTAGTCATGTCCTACTCTTTGCAACCCCATGGACTGTAGCACACCAGTCTCCTCTGTCCATGGGATTCTTCTAGCAAGAGTAGTGGAGTGGGGTGCCATTTCCTTCTCCAGGGCCTCTTCCCAATCTAGGGATTGAACCTGAATCTCTTATGTCTCCTGCATTGGCAGGTGGATTCTTTACTACTAGCACCATCTGGTACAGCAGCTGCATTTGAAGTCACAACCTGGTTATGGTTATGATGATCCATGGTTATTTCCAAGATCCAGCTTTGTCTTTTACAGCAGCTTCATAAGCAAATCTGTTAGGGATATGGTAGGAATCATCATCCTTGCATACTTTAAGCTCTTGATTTGCACTCCCTTCAGAATTGCTTTTGGCTTGTTAGTTTCCTAGATAGAGACAGTTAAAGCAGCTTCCACCTGGCCTTTTCAACCATAAGAGCCCTCTGTTCATAGGTCAGGGAACAAAGCCATTTTATGAGTATATCTAATCCAATTATGCATTTCAGAACTGAGGAAATAACCACAAGATAGGTTGGGAGATACACTTGGCCCTCTGTGAGACAGACTTAAACTAAAACTCCATTGGCCATCAGACTTCCATAAATCCCTTCTCTGACTGAAAGACAACAAGTGATGTTTTGGGTTTCCTGGTATTAGTGTTAGTTCAGAGCCACTTTCCTCCAAAGTCTGATGATTTCCTTCTCCCCAGAGCACAATTACCCTGGCAAAGCTCATAGGTCCCTGAGTAAGGCTTGGAGAAAGATGAATGATACATTTTTAGTAAGGTACCAGGGACACTCCTCAAGGGTACTCAACGTTCTCTTCATTCAAATATTCTGGGTCTGTAAACTGGCTTAGAAATCTGTTTTTAATTCAGCTTAGAGGTGGCACTAGTGGTAAAGAACTCACCTACCAGTGAAGGAGATATAAGAAATATGAGTTTGATCCCTGGGTCAGAAATATTCTCTGGAGGAAGTCATGGCAACCCACTCCAGTATTTTTGCTTGGAGAATTTCACAGACAGAGGAGGTTGGCAGGCTATAATCCATAAGAGCACAAGAAGTCAAATATGACTGAAGAAACTTAGCACTCAGACTTTTTCTTCACTTGTTCTAGAGCTTTTCTGCTTTTACAGATCAAGTAATATTTTAATAGATTTTCTATTTTGCTTCTAGGAACTCCAGAATCAACTAGCCAGTTTTATAGGTCTCTATGAGTCAGATGATTCTGATTACTGGTTTCATCTTGTGGTCCATTGACAGGAATCACACTTACCTGGCATTTGGTGGTTGATGCTGACATGTGGTCCCTACCCCTCTAGGATCATTTAGACTTGATCATCACTTTGTATCTAGCTTTTCCAACTCAGTGACCACTATAAGTTTCACTATAAGGTCTATTCTATAGCAAAGAGTGTCACAGGGCTTACAAATGTATTCCTCATTCTTGTAATGAAAGTTGTGTTTCTGAACCTTTCCAATGTGGGTGAGTAGTTTCTAAAAGACAGATATATTCTAAAATCCCAATCTTGCTATACCTTTGAATCACTTCTCCTATATTAAATCAAGACAGGTCCTGAATCTGAGCAGGTCCTTGTGAGGCTCTGGGGCACAAAAGCCTTCATGTGTTCCCCATTTCTTGATTACAGGATATTTAATCAAGACCTTCCCTGAGAAACAGCTGCTAATTAGGGAAGGGAGGAGATTGGAAGACAAGGAAAGAACAGTCAGGAAGCAATAGTGCAGCCTTGGGTCTAGGTCCTGGTTCCCCTCAAAGCATATACATAACAATATCTTTGAGCTGTTTTGAGGATACTGAAACCCTCACTGTGCTCCGTTGCTCAGTCATGTCTGCCTCTGCATCCCTATGGACTGTAGCCCACCAGGCTCCTCTGTCCATGGGATTTTCCAGGCAAGAATACTGGAGTGGACTGCCATTTTCTACTCTAGGGATCTTCCAAACTCAAGGATTGAACCTGTGACTCTTCCATTGCCTGCATTGGCAGGTGGTTTTTTTTTTTTTTTTTTTTTTTTTTTAATCACTAGCACCTGCTGGGAAGCCCTACTAGGTGGAAAAAAATAATGATATGCTGACCACAAGCAAATGGACCCCAGACTGGTTGAAACCAGAAGGTTGATGATGCTGACTGCCACTCTCCTCAACACAAACCAATCAGAAGAATGTCCATGAGGTGATCACTGTCTCTGAGCCATTTCTAACTCACTCATTATCGACCATCTGTCAATGATCTATGTTTTAGGCAAGCAACCTGTTAGTTATTTTTATCTCTCCAAGTTGCAGTGTTAAATGTAGAATATGCCATAAATAAAGCTGAGTGCTGAAGAATTGACAATGTTGAACTGTGGTATTGGAGAAGACTCTTGAGAGTCCCTTGGACTGCAAGGAGATCAAACTAGTCAATCTTAAAGGAAATCAGTCTTGAATATTCATTGGAAGGACTGACGCTACAATATTTTGGCCACATGAAGCAAAGAACTGACTCATTGCAAAAGACCCTGATGCTGGGAGAGATTGAAGGCAGGAGGAGAAGGGGAGGACAGAGGATGAGATGGTTGGATGACCTCACTGACTCGATGGACATGAGTTTGAGCAAGCTCTGGGCGGCAGTCCATGGGGTCGCAAAGAGTTGGACATGACTAAATGACTGAATTGAATGACTGATGCTTAGAGAGCCCATATCAAAAAATTCAGTCTGGTCCAACTATGTTTTTCCAATATCCCACACTCATCCATTCTCAGATGTGTTTGTCAAACTTCTGTTGGTGTAAATTAGAAAACTTGAGAAGTTTTTTTGAAGAGCTAGTGTACTTCTTCATGGGATACAATGTGTTTTGCACTTTTAAAAGCCTGCTGATTCTTGAGTATAGTTATAGGCCTAGAAGTAAAGAAAGCTGGGGGAGGGGAGCTGAATCCTGAGGGCAACCTGCATTGTCTCGCCTAACAACTGCTTCTGGGGAGGTCATTACAATTTCCTCAGGGAATGCAGAGTTCATCTTTTCAGACACGGTAGAGAGGCACTCTACTCAGGATGTGTGAAGTCTCCTTCCACCGAGAATAGGCAGGCCTCCTCCATGGCAAATAAGACTCCTCAGAATTTAGGGGCTTGATATCTTCATATTTATTGGAATCTTCCCACAAATCCCCCTTCCAGCTTATAAGATCCCATTCTTTACAAATTAATGCCATCACATTCACAGTAGACACTGTGAGGCTGGGAATTTAATTTAAATTGAAATTCATCCATGGGCAGGAAGGAATTCTGGGCTAGGTTTTCAATATTCTCAGTCCTGTGTCAATCAGAGTCTCTTTCCAGGGCACACACATATGTTTTCAGGTCTTCATGTAGCTCTTGACCTTAGAATTAAAATCCCTGACTTCATTCATTTCTTTTCCTACTTTGTCCAGTGACATTTGGAGCAACCAGTCAGTCTCACTGACAATTAGTTTGGAAAAAAAAAATCCCAAAGTACCAAATGCACAGTTATCCAGCTCCTTGTTTCACAAAAACTTGAATAGGATTATCCAATGATGACATTTGTGTACTTCCATTGCTACCAATGATCTCTTTTAATACTGGAAATAAAGTCATTTATATCTTTAAATATAATAAGAATTGAGAGCCAATTCTAGAAACCCTGAATCAAATTAGAAAACTTATCCTTACAAATCTGTTTCTCTTTAATCATTCTTGGTATAAAACTCTGTGTTAGTCAAGATTCTTAAAGAAACAGAACCATTTATAGTCTCAAGAGTAGCAGCCAGAAAGCTATAGGCCCAGGATAGTCAATAGTGTAGGCTCAAGCTGAGCCTATATTTCAGTTTGAGTCTGAAGGCATTAATAAACTCATGTTCCAGCTCTAAGGCAGTCAGGTAGGAGGAGTTCCCTTTACTCTCTAGAGGGTCAATCATTTGGCTACTCAATCTTTGTACTGATCCCACTTGTATTGGAGAGGGTCAGTTCTACTCACTTCATGATCTTTTTTCTTCAATTTAAAGATAATTGCTTTACAGATCTTTGTTATTTTCTTTCAAACCATGATTTGAAAAAAATTAATAAACAGAAGCCTGAGTTCAGTGGAGTTAGAAGACCAGAAGGAGATGCTCTCCCACCCTGTGACAATAGAAAAGCCCAATAAGAAGAAAAGAGACTCTTTCCTTGCAAATACTCAGCAGTGAAAAGCCATGGCTGGACTTTGTTTATTATATCTCTCCCAGCTTCTTTTTCCCCTCTATGAAAGTGTTTTCTTTCCCTTTCCATGTGGTGACTTGTATGTGGCTCACCAGAAGATGTTAGTAGTTAAGAATCTGCCTGCAGTGCAGAAGATGTGGGTTCTATTCCTGGGTTGGGAAGATCCTCTGGAGGAGAGCATGGCAACCCACTGCAGTAATCTTGCCTGTGAAATTCCATGGACAGAGGATCCCGGTGGGCTACACTCCATGGGGTCACAAAGAATCAGGCATGACTGGAGCAACTTTCACACACTCACGCACCATGGTTGCAGATTCTGAAATGCAATTCTTTTTTGTTGTTGTCTATTCTGTAAGTCATATCCAACTCATTTCTTTCTCCAGGGCATCTTCCTGACCCAGGGATGGAACCCACAAGTTCTTTGTTAGCAAAGATTCTTTACTACTAAGCCACCCAGGGAAGTCCTGTGCAATTCTCTACTGATTCCAAATAAATTCATCATTGCTGGAGAAATACCTGGTTATGTATTGTTTCAACTCAATGTTTTGGAGGCCTGTACAGGGACCTCTCACAACTTGGGGGCTGGTAAGCAAAAAAGTCCAGTATTCATGATTGAGACCATTGTCACTCACTGCTTTTTTCTCAGTGAGCTTGCTGTTTGAAGTTACATCCTCCTCCTGGATCCAAACTCTTGCATTCTTTACATTTAAACCTCTCCAAACTTTACTGGGGATCCATTTAAGATTTTACCTTTCTGGTTAAGGTCTTATTCTGAGTACTCATTGGGCTGTTTAGTCTGATTTCAAGATCACACTGTTTCCCTGAAACTGGTTTGTCTATAGCCTATTCCATTCAGAACAGGGCTTGGTTCTCTTGAAGCTGTCCAGTCTTGACCCATTCCTTTTTGAACAAGTGTTGTTTCTCTGAAATCATGCCTGGTTCTTAGCCTTTAGCCTACTCCTTTGGAAAGCTGTGTTCTAGACACTGGCTGAAAAAAGAAAGAAAAAAAAAAAGATCTTCGGCTTGGCTCTTCTGAGACCAAACTGTCTCCATTAGTTAGGCTGGGTTCAGCTTGCAAGCTCTTTGAATTAAGTTGTTTGTCCTGTAGGCTGCTTGAAAATTGTTCTCTGTCTAGATGGAAAGGCCTCTAGAAACTGGGATCTCAGTTATCTAAGGATTTTGAGGGTGCTCCCTTCACAATGACTATGTTTAAAAACTGAGGTCTTTCCTCATGAGTATTTCTAACTAAAATAAACATGCCTGACTAAAGGCAATTTAGGATATTAGTGGCTACTGTGGGGAACTTGTGAAATCCCTGTGCTTAACTTCCTTAAAACCGAATTGCACTAAAACAGCTCAAAACTTTTCAAAAGTGAGTGCAATGCTTATTTCCATTTTGAAATTCCCCAACAGTATCAGGAATCAGAAATTGCCTTTCTTCAAAATTAGATTTTAAGATTTGGACCAAAAAAAAAAAAAAAATTAAGAAAACAAAATGGCCCCTGATACCTAGAGCTCTTCTTCCTGAGTTTCTCTGTCTCAGGTGTCATCTTCCTCTATTCTTTCTATACCACCGCAATACCCTCAAGTTCACCACAATAATGATCCCAGCAAGCTTACTACTTTCTCTGAAACTTTCTCCATTCCCTTTTCCTCTAAACTTACCAGAATCTGTTCCTTCAAAATTAAAGTTCTGAGGACCCAGAGGCTAAACCCTTCATTTCTTAGACTCCCTGGACTAAAGCTGAACTGTGAGCCATAGTCAAATATTTTTCCAAAATAACTTAAGAAGTTTCTCACGTTTGCTGAGTAATTTAATATAGTCATTCAGATATTGTTTCTCTGACTTTATATCAGCTTATTCATTTGCTTCTCAGTGAAAACAAGTGCCAGTATTGAATGAAAACTACTAATTGGGAAAATCCTGAAAGATCTAGAATTACAACTTAGAAACCAGCCTACTAGTTTATTAAATGATCAATCAACAATCATTAGGCAACTTCAGCAAGCAATTCCTAGGGCTTTTTTAATGCCTGTTGATTGGAAGAAAATTTAGACTTGAATAAGAAAATCTGCTGAACCTACCATTAACTACTACTATGAACAGTTGATTGTTTGATTGTTGTCTTTTTTTTTTTTTTTTTTTTATTCTGGTCTCCGTCAGATGTTGGTTCCACCCAACTAGCTTTTAACTGTATGTTGAAGTTAGACCTTTCCTTTCTAGTAAAAAAGGACCAGGAAGGAATGAGAAATTATGTCCACTCCAGATTTGGTTACTCTGGCAAATCAGCTCTCTCATACTCTACATGAGTCATCTCCAAGAGAGATCATCAAAATTCTTAATCTTCAGCTTCAGCAAATGAAGCCTCCTAAATGAAACCAAGTCCTCCTAGTTTCTGCTGTTATTACAAGGATCCAGGTCATTGGCAAAGAGATCGTTACAAATAAGCACTTTAAGTTCCTTCAGACCTCAAAGCAAACTCCTAATTCTCAATGACAGGGATGTGAGGAATTATAGCACTCTTCTCAGTCTTTCCTCTTAATTGGTTTGGAGAAACATCTCTCCGGATTGGAGACAAATCTCTTCCAGTCCTAACTGGCAACAGAGCTACACTGTTGGTGCTCAACCCCACAACTAAAAACAGATCCTGCTTCCTAGTACCAAAACCATTCAGATAGTAGAGACTCTTTAATGAACCTCTAGCGGATTCTGTTTCTGAACTTTTCATTTTGTTTAGACACTTTGAGAGAGACACACTTTTCTCCTTATTTCCTGTGTTCTTGTCCACTTATTAGGTTGAAAGTTATAAGAGAAGTATTGTGCTAAAATATTTTTCTCCCAAAAGAGGAAAATAACCTAGAAATTGACAGTAATCATAAAAGTAACCAGTCGGGTGTATTAAATGGCACTTTGATATCTTTTGTTTGTTCCGACTCTGACAGTAGCTGCTAGAGCCAGTTCTGGAAACATTTGTCCCTATCGAATCAGCTACCACCTTTCTTATGGGCAGAATCTCCAACTGTTGTTGGCAAAATTCACAATGCACCTCCAATCAAGATTCAAGCACACTCCTCAAAACCTCTGCCCATTTACTAATCATATAAGGAAAGAAACACTACAAGGCTTAAAGGATATAATGGAAGATTACAAGTCTCAAGGCCTACTTGTCCCTTGTACTACACATTAACACTTGCATTTTATAGGTGAGAAAACCTAAGTATTGACGGTAAAGATCTGTCAGGACCTCTGAGCAATAAACATCATTGTTATCCCTTAACAATGTTATTCCTAATTCTCATAAATTAATAATATCTATTCCTATTAGAGCTTCCCTGGTGGCTCAGAGTGTGCCTGCAATGTGGGTGACCCAGATTCGATCCCTGGGTTGGGAAGATCTCCTGGAGAAGGAAACAGCAACCCACTCCAGTATTCTTGCTTGAAAAATCCCATGAAGGAAAGAACCTGGAGAGTTACCGTCCATGGGGTTGCTAAGAGTCAGACACGACTGAGCGACTAACACACACACATTCCCACTGGAAGTAATTTTTTTTTTTTAACTGTAATTGATGTATGTTGTATATTCTCTAGTTGGTGAAGCTAGCTGGTACCTTTTTGCCTTCACTTAGGAAGAAAAACAACTCAACTAGGTGGTAATGCTTCAGATTTACCTGGAGAGTCCATCTTATTTCTCCCAAAACCTAAAGGCTAAGATGAATGATTTACAGTTCCCTCATTTCTACTTGCAATATGTGGATGATTATCCATTGATCTACTGATGGACATTAGAATGGTTTACAGTTTTGATGACTACAAATAATGCTTCTCACAACATCTGTTTATAAGTCATTTTATAGGCATGTGCTTTTATTTCTCTTGAGTAAATGCCTAGCAATAGAAGAGATTGCACCTGGGACTTCCCTGCAGGTCCAGTGGTTAACACTTCATGTTCTAATGCAAGGGATGTGGGTTCAGTCCCTAGTTGGAGAGTTACGATCCAACATGCCTCGAGGCCAAAAGAGCAAAATATAAAACAAAAGCAATATAGTTAACAAATTCAACAAATACTTTAAAAAAATGGTTCACATCAAAAAAAATCTTTTTTCAAAAAGGGATGACTCATAAGTTGAGATGTATATTTAACTGTTTAAGAAGCTACCATACTGTTTTACAAAGTGGCTTTATCCCTTTACATTTTCAACGGCAGGGTGTGAGAGTCCCAGTTCCTCATTCTCCCCGAGATATTTGGTATGCTTGGCCTTTTTATTGCAAGCCATTCTAATAGGCATATAGCAGTAACTGAAAGAAGTTTTACCTTGCATTTTTAATAGGATAAAGTATAAAATATTTAGGAATGTAACCGAAAAAAAAAGTGAAACACCTGTTCCCTGAGAATTGATATAGATCACATGATATAGCTTAGAGAAATTAAAGAAGACTTACATAGAGAGATATACCATGTTCATGGGTGTGGAGATGCAGTAATTTTAAGATGTAAATTCATCCTGACTTTCTCTATAGATTCAAGAAAAATTTTTAATGGTCAATGATGTTCAGTACCCTTTCATAGACTTTTACATCATCTATATATATTCCCTGGTGCAATGTCTATTCAAACCCTTTGCCTCTTTTGTTTTGTTTTTAATTGAAAAAATCTAACATCCATTTTTGCCAAAAATTTTCAGCCAACCAAGAAGAGGAGGTAACTCCCTCTATCTATAGCTAATATCAAATGCTATTATCTAGTATCAGGCTTAAAGTTGAAAATGTGAATTAACATGAATTGATTTTTAAAAAGAGATATAAGTAATTCAGTGGAGTTAGGATAGTCACTTCAAAAATCATGGTAGAGCAATCAGATATCCATAGGGGGGAAGATCTTCTATACCTCAAACTATATACAAAAATGAAGTAAAATGAAACATAAATGTCAAAATATAAACAATAAAAAATCATCTAAAAATAAATATTAAGGTATAAAGAGAAGGTTTTGCACATGGAGTGGAATAGAAAGAGATGCTTATTTCTTCAACAATAATAAGGCAGAGATTATGAGGAATAATATATATATATATATATTTTTAACTGAGGCTGGCAAATAGCCACAATCATTGAAGGAGGATGTAAGGGTGAGGAGGAATGCTGATGAGATAAACAGTTTAAGTCCTAGTCAATAATGGAAATTGCCCTACTTGGTCTTAAAAAGGATGAATTTTTATTCCTTCTGTTTTTATTTTCTCATGAATATTTATAAATGCCTTTAAGAATTATTAAGTTGGTTGTTTGGTTCAGTCTTGACAGTTATAAAACAAAATTCATCTCTCAATTCAGTGATCTGAACTTTCATTTTTAATAAAAAATATTTATCTAAGAGATACAGAAGAGTAGTAATAATGTTGAAACATTTTTGTTGAAGATGTCAAACTTTTACATGGTATGTTCTGAACATCAAGAGCTCCAATATCCGATATTCTTTTTTTTTTTTAACTTTAAGTTTCCAACATCGCCCAAAGGATACAGACCTTGAGTATGTGACATATTAAATTTTATAAATAATGAATATACCCTGAGTCAATGAATGAACATTTCAGATCCCTCCTGACTGACAGAATTAATAGGAAGAATGCAGATGAAGCATAGTATTAGCAGATTCAGAAGTGCAACATAAAGTGCAGGTAGGGAAGCTAGAGGTATTATGTCCTAACTACTGACACTAGGGAAACAAACAAACAAACTTTTCTAGATGCCTTGGGAGGTAAAATATGAATTAAACACTGTTTTGCATCTTATATTTATTTTCAGGAACAAGTTCCTGAAACACTCTTAAAAGAAAAATACCAGAGACAGGAGTTAAAGGGCGGTCTACCTTTGAAAGGAGTCAGGATTCCTGTGTTTTTCTATGCTATCATCATAATATCCACCATCAGGTCGACTCATGCTCCAAGCTGGCTACCAGGATATCAGGTCCACACCTCAATACAAGCGGGTGGTGGAAACCACAGAAACATTCCATTTTCAGCTGAGTGGGCTTTCTTTAAAGAGCTTCCTGAAAGTCAAATCCAGCCCTTTTGTCTACATTTCATTAATCAGATTCCAGGTTATACGGCCACACGAAGCTGCGAGTGTGGCTGGGTAATTCTATCTTTGCTTGGCTTTCCTGGTGGCTTGGGCAGTGAAGACTCTGTTTGCAGTGCAGGAGAACTGGGTTTGATACCTGGGTTGGAAGATCCCCCTGGCGAAGGGAATGGCTACCCACACCAGTATTCTTACCTGGAGAATTCCATGGACAGTAGAACCAGGTGAGCTATAGTCCATGGGATCACCAAGAGTCAGACACCACTGAGCAATTAACACTTTCACTTTGTATAAGAAGGAGAGGAGGGCAACCAGCAGACTGCAGAAATCCCTGTGATTACCACACTAAATTTTCATATTACTTCTCTAAATGTACTAAAATGTCAAACTGCTAGTTAAGAACAATCATTCTTGAATTTATAAATGCGCCAGTTCAGTTCAGTCACTCAGTCATGTCTGACTCTTTGTGACTCCACGGGCTGAAGCATACTAGGCTTCCCTGTCCATCACCAGCTCCGGGGGCTTGCTCAAACTCATGTCCATCGAGTTGGTGATGCCATCCAACCATCTCATCCTCTGTTATCCCTTTCTCCTCCTGCCTTCAATCTTTCCCAGCATCAGAGGCTTTTCCAATGAGTCAGCTCTTTGCACATCAGGTGGCCAAACTATTGGAGCTTCACCTTCAGCATCAGTTCTTCCAATGCATATTAAAGATTGATTTCCTTTAGGATTGACTAGTTTGGTCTCCTTGCAGTCCAAGGGACTCTCAAGAGTCTTCTCCAACACCACAGTTCAAAAGCATCAATTCTTCAGTGCTCAGCTTTCTTTATGGTGCAACTCTCACAACCATACATGACTACTGGAAAAACCATAGTTTGACTAGATGGACCTTTGTTGGCAAAATAACGTCTCTTCTTTCTAATATGCTGTCTAGGTTTGTCATATCTTTTCTTCCAGGGAACAAATGTCTTTTAATTTCATGCCTGCAATCACCATCTACAGTGATTTTGGAACCAAAGAAAATAAAGTCTGTCACTGTTTCCATTGTTTTCCCATCTATTTGCCATGAGGTGATGAGGTCATGATCTTTGTTTTTTGAATGTTGAGTTTTAAGCCAACTTTTTCACTCTTCTCTTTCACTTTCATCAAGAAGCCCTTTAGTTGCTCTTGGCTTTCTGCCCTAAGGGTGGTGTCATCTGTATATCTGAGGTTATTGATATTTCTCCCAACAATCTTGATTCCATCTTGTGCTTCCTCCAGCCTGGCATTTCACATGATGTACTCTGCATATTAGTTAAACAAGCAAGGTAACAATATACAGCTTTGATGTACTCCTTTCCCAATTTGGAACCAGTCCATTGTTCCATGTATAGTTCTAACTGTTGCTACTTGCCTGCATATAGATTTCTCAGGAAGCAGGTAAGGAGGTCTGGTATTCCCATCTCTTTAAGAATCTTATACAGTTTGTTGTGATTCACAGAGTCAAAAGCTTTATGGTAGTCAATGAAACAGAAGTAGATGTTTTTCTGGAACTCTCTTTTCCTATGGTCCAACTATGCTGGCAATTTGATCTCTGGTTCCTCTGCCCCTTCTAAATCCAGCTTGAACATCTGGAAGAACTCATACTTGGTCTTATGTGTATAAACGTATTCATAATACCAAGTATCTGATCACAATGCTGAAGACAATCTGTGTTTGTTTTTCCATATATTTGCTTGCTAGTACTCTTTAAACACTGATGTAGTGTCATAATCATGTAGTATTATATTTGTTTATATAATTGTAACCACTTTAACATGAATCATTGCAGGCCACAAACTGTATGCATCTGTATCAGATAGCTATTGGTATAATACAAAGAGCTACAAAATCTCAGTGTCAATAAAAAATAACTTTTTCTCCTTAAGCCTCTGTGAATTGACTAAGGCAGTCCCTCAGATATCTGCTGGGCTGACTCAAGCATTTAGCCAGAGCTCACCAAGGTGGTTCTTCTTCAGGTGTCTAAGGAAGAAATAAATAAAGAATAAAGAGAACAAGTCTAATGTGTTAAGCTTCTGGTTGTGTCATATGTACTAATATCCCATTGGCTAAACCAAATCACAGAGTCCAAAGTCAAGACATAGGCAAGCACATATGTTTGAGGGGGAAGTTGTTAAATTCTTGGAAAAGGGCAAGGCTATTGGGAAGGGTGAAGACCTGGTATAATGCAAGAAATGTTCCATAAATACTATGCAATAATGTTGATAAAATTTATATAATAGTTTCAATATTAATGAAAAATTTGGGGGAAAATGTTTCTTTCAACTTGCTTATCACATAAATGCTGAGAATTTTTCAAGAGGCAATATGAAATATAACACCTTATATTCTAAAATATACTTTAGAAATTAATTAACTGTACTTGACAATTAAAAAAATTCAATGTAGTTTTGTTAGAATGTTGAGTTGTTCACTAACCTGTGTGTTGATACCAATTTGAAAAGCTTATGTTATTATTATCTAGCTTGGGACAACTAATATCAACTATTATATTCCCTGGTAAGAGATAGCATGCATTCAGAACTATAAAAGTAAAACAAACAACAACCTACTGCAATTACCAGAGGCGAAAAAAACTGTTACTTTATCTTTATAAATTGCATTTGAAAGCTTCAGAAAATATATGTATTAGAGCTAGTTTACTCTGCAGGTTGCTAAAATCACCTAAAATACAAAAGCATAAATATCAGCTATGATTAAAACAGTGCTTTATGATGATAGGCAATTTACAGTCAGATTTATAAATATAAAATAAAATTCACCCATGGTGGATTCATGTTGATGTATGGCAAAACCAATACAATATTGTAAAGTAATTAGAATCCAATTAAAATAAATAAATTTATTTTAGAAAAAATACATAAATTAATTAAAAAATAAAAATTGTTGCAAAATAAAAAAAAATAATCTTCAATTCTTATTTATTCTATACTTATCTGTCATGATGGTACCATAAACACCAACTGGACTACTTTTCAGTATTAAGGATTAGAAGCAATCAGGAGATTATAGGTCCAAAATTGAAGGCACAGGCAAACCTGCCAAGGTAGAGAGAGATTGGGGTAAGAGAAAGACAAAGCAAAGTCAACGTAGGAAGAGATAATCATGAAAATTAAGTTCTGTTTTAGTCTGATATATACATGTTAAATACAAATTACATTTCTACCTCTTCTTGCTAGAGTTTCCAATAGCTACTGGGATTGAATAATTAGAATTTACTTTTCTTTATTTATCAAGCTTACAATGAAGATTATGATCACATCATTAATAAAGAGAAATAATCTTCAGTAGACTCAAACTGTATTAGGGATGTTAGGTAATTACCACTGTAAAACAATATTCTAATGGGTTACTCAGGGGTCGATTTTGACCTTCTCTTTCTTTCTGTATATATAACCTAGTTCTTTGTACATAACGACCTCAGATTTTCTTTTAAAAATGTTGTAACTATTATATTGTTATTAAATGATCATAGACCCTTGCATTGAACAGTTGAAACTGATTTGGGCACCAAGTCAGTGACCCAGAATCAAATTCCAAAGAATGACTTCTTCCTAACCATTAACTCCAAGAGTAAACAAAAACTATGTTCATTGAATTTCTAACAAGAGACTCCATATCTCACAAGGAAAGCCATAACCATTTGCAGTATATGTGGTTTCCAAATCTGGACTTCAGAGGTCTCTCTAACCTCACTCACTTCTAGCCCCTCTTCCAGTGCTCCCTCTCCCTGTCCTTAGAACCAGAGAGTTCTGGTCGTGGGCTGTACCACTTGCCATTCTCCTCAGTATATCTCATTACCACTCTGTTATAAATTATGTAGTCATCATTTATAATACTGTCAGATACTTCATCTCCCAAGAGAAGGAACATAAACATACATACCAGTTGTGGTCTTAATATTTAACTATCAAGGTATAGCAGCCAGCATCTGCCTTGAATTCTTTTGCCCCATTAGCTTTGCAGGACAGCTACTATATATGCCCATGTCTTCTTACTTTATGAAAATGTATGTATCTCTACTTGAGAGCTTTCTCTGGCTGCAGAGCTTATGCCAAGGGCATAGAAGAAGTGCTAAGAAGCTAATGCACCAAAGTATGGATTTAGTATATTATACACTATTTTCTGGGCTTCCCAGGTAGGGCTAGTTGTAAAGAATTTGCCTGCCAGTGCAGGAGAAGTAAGAGATGCGGGTTTGATCCCTGGGTCAGGAGGATCCCCTGGAGGAAGGCATGGCAACCCATTCCAGTATTCTTGCCTGGAGAATCCCGTGGACAGAGGAGCCTGGTGGACTATAGTCCAAAGGGTCACAAAGACTAGAAAGCTACTGAAACAAATTAGCATGCAGGCATGCATGAAAATTTCCATCAGATAATGTAGTAAGACTTCCATTTAACATTTTAACTGACAGCCCCTAATCATTGTGTTCTTTCCTTGTTGGCCAACTGGAGTTGTAGTTTAAAAGTTTAGATAAATATTATTATCATACCTGTGATTTTTGACCTTGACTATTACAAGGAACTAGCAGTGCTGTTACATAATGGAAGTACAGAAGTTTGTATATAATACCTATAAGATATTTGTTTGTGTATCTCATGATGTCTCTCTGCTCAGGAATAATGGTGAACAGGAAGTTACAGCAGTCGGGATCTGACAAGGATATATTAACCTAGAACACAGTCCTTTCTATTACATCTTAAGTCCAAGATCTATATAATCTCACTAGTCAAACAATCTAGCAAAAATGCTAGGTAAATATGAAGAAACTATAAAGGAAGTGGTAGAAGGAAGATAATGAATACTAGTTATTTTCTTAGAATTTACTCTGTCAGTTTAAACTCTAGTTTTAGTAACTCTTACATGGCAGATCTTATTTTCTTAGGAATCATGACCATTGATTACCTTGAAGAATCAGTGAAGGGCAAAGGGTATTTAATGTTTAAATTGTGCAAGGCATAGACTGCAGGATGAATCTAAGATGTGCTTGGTGCTTCACTCCAGGTCCCTTAGTTAGTTCACCCTCGGTGATCATTGCGACTTGGATGGAGTCACACTGTATGTAATGCCTTCCTGTATTATGTACCTTTATCTGTTTGATAGTTTTCAATGCCTACGTGAACAAGATCAGCTTGCCTGTAGGACAGTTCGGAAATGCCAATGGGCTAACGATTGCAATAGCAACCTTCAAACTACAAGGAGGAATGTTGGTAAATAACCAACCAAAGTTAGTCATCTATCAGGGCAAAATTCTGAAATATTTTCAACACAGTTGCTCATTGGCATTGAAGTCTAGTTCCTGCAGCGGCTTCTAATGCATACGTAATGGTCACTACTGTATCTTTTTGTTGTTGTTGTTATCAGTTATCCCCCCTTATCCATCTCACATTCCTACTCTCTCACCATGCTTCTGGCTGTTGCTACTCAGTTGCTAAATTGTGTCTGACTCTTTGTGATCCCTTGCACAGCAGCACATCAGGCTTCCTCAGGCTTTACCATCTCCTGGAGCTTGTTCAAACTCATGTCCATTGAGTTGGTGATGTCATCCTCTGTCGTCCCCTTCTCCTCCTGCCTTCAATCTTTTCCAGTATCAGGGTCTTTTTCAATGAGTCAGGTGTTCATATCAGATGGCCAAAGCACTGGAGTTTCAGCTTCAGCCTGGATTCCCTTTCAAATAAGCCCTTAGCACAAAAGCACTTCTTTTAGGAATTACTTTTCAAAAAACAAAAATTAAGACACTATCATCACACAACTTACTATGGGCCTCTTTGACTACCAAAAGTCTAAGTTATATAGAGATACTTGGTTGAATATACATTATACCTACATTCCCTACAATGAAAAGAAAATATACATAATTTCCAGACAAAGGTATCTAATGAAGAAAGAAAAACACTTAGTATGACTGAAGTGATTATCAGAGCCATATTCATGAAAGAGGTCAAGTCATTAAATTCATGACCAGACAAGCACAGGAATCTTGATAAAGAAAATGAACATTTTAAATGAACCAGAAAAGGCAACTTGCCAGAAAAGGGCTCCATTTCAGGGCATTGACAGGACTTTGAGGTCACAGAGCCAACTCTACATCAAGAGCACATGTTCTTTGAGCTATATTTTCAATAGATTTGTTAGATTTACACTGTGTATCAAAGTAGGTACCAGGAGTGAAGGTAATAGTCAGTTTGCTTTGAATAGAAAGCAAAACTGTTTCCTGGGGAGACCAGGGCCACAAATTAAATTCTTTGGCTTTAGCTCCTGGTATGCTTTCTTTAATCACTTGACCCTTGCCCACAGGCTCAGCTTTGCCCACAGTTCAGGATCAAACATGCTTCTAGTCTGGATAAATTTAGAAAACTTGAATTCAGTTTCACTGTGTGGTCAGTACAAACACACACTTGCTGCCAGTTTTTTGTCTCAGAATAGCTCCTTTCTGTCTCATTGCCTGGACCCAACCCCAACCAGTGCACTAAGGCTGCTCTCCACAGTCATACTGCTACCGAAGATAAAATCCTGTGCTTTCTCTCTCCACTGCTTTTTCTCAGATGTCCCTGTGGTTCCTGCTTTTTCAAACTTGCTTCTTCCTGTCTTGATCCAATCTTAGTCCTTCTGTTACTCAATGACTAGTCAGTCCTCTTTTCTGTGCTTCCGTTTCGTTTCTAATCTTGCCTTATCCCAGAAATACAGCAAATCATATTACCTGTTATACATAATTGTTGTTATTTTTTAGTTATTAAATCATCTCTGATCCTTTTGCCACACTGTGGACTGTAGCCTGCCAGGCTCTTCTGTCCATGGGAATCTCCAGGCAAAAACTAGAATAGGTTGGCATTTCCTTCTCTGGGGGATCTTTCCAACCCAGGGATTAAACTCATGTCTCCTGCATTTCAGGCAGATTCTTTACCACTGAGCAACCAGGGAATCCCATTAGACATAATATATAACCTTTAAAATATGGATAAAAGAAAAGAAACATAGAGACAAAAGCATAGTACAAGAAAATCAAAGACCAGGATACTTATTGCAAACAAGCCCATAATATAGATCTAAGCAGTTTGTCCTTCACCCTATTTGCTGCTTCTGCAATTTCACCCATGTTCTCTGTCTCACCGAGTGACTATGCATATGTCCTAAAAATGTGGATATCTGTTAAGAAACTTGCACTTGGCTCCAGACCTGTATTTCCACGAGGCCTGCGAAACAATTCCAAAATGATGATTTGCTTCATTTTCAAACTCAGCTTATTCCACAATGAACGTATCTTTTTGTTTTTACTCAGCCTCAAATTTTATCATTCCATTACCATCTCCTGTGACACGTATGATCACCAAAGCATACTAGCCTCTGGTGATACAATAGTAAACAGAATTTTATTGTCCTCAACGAGTTTGGTATTTAATGCAGTTAGCTGTCTCATGAGAGTGCTCACTGGAGTCATCAGGGACCTAAACTTGTTAGCTTCAAAGACCTGCACTGGGATGACCTCCCATCTGGGATGCACTGGGATGACCTCCACATCTTCAGCATGTCTGATAGTCTGTTAAAGAAGACAGTCAATCAATCACCTAAAAAGTGAACACCAGGACATCATAACCAGACCAAAAGAGTAGGTCCAAGACAAGATTAGAAAATAAGGACAGAGTGGAACAGGGCCTGCCCATGTCTTTCTTGGGAACTTAGCCAGTGAAAAAGAATATGTGCAATCTGGACAATGATAGCATGTGTAAGGAACTTAACCATGAACAGAAGGTGCATTTGCTGTACAGCAAAAATTAAAGGTGACGGTCTAGTGCACACAACTCAGCTCAGTTCAGTTCAGTTGCTCAGTCATGTCTGACTCTTTGTGACCCTAAGGACTGCAGCATGCCATGCTTCCCTGTCCCTCACCAACTCCCGGAGATTACTCAAACAAATCAACAACAAATTCAGCTCCATTTTTGTTGATGTTGATGTCATTTTCATATTTTTCTACTGAGGAGATTTCTTTTTCTCCCTTTACTTCCATGTGTCAGTCATCAGGGGGCTTCCCTGTCGGCTCAGATGGTAAAGAATTTGCCAGATTTGATCCCTGGATCAGGAAGATCTCCTGGAGAAGGGAATGGCAACCGGCTCTAGTATTCTTGCCTGGAGAATCTCATGGACACACAAGCCTGGTGGGCCACAGTGCATAGGATCACAAAGGGTCGGATATGACTTAGCAGCCAACACTTTCAGGCATCAGAGCCTTATATTACCTGGTAGATCTGAAGCCTTCAGATTTATACTTTGCAACCATCTTATCACCCATGAATGTCCTTGATGATGTATTCTGTGATACAACTACCATCACATAGAAGATCCTTGGTCCAAATACAGAAGCTAAATTCTTTGTAACATCTTAGAGATTACTGAGTACACAAAATCCTGGGCTGTCTCTTTATGGTGCAGCCTTTGACCATGGAGGCCTTAAGCTACCTCCTGCAGAAGGTCCTGGGGCTGGGTGTGCAAGTGGCTGATTTTCTCTAGCTCAAACCATAATTAAAGTATGAATTCAGCTCAGAGAAAAATTATAATTCACAAGTTTGTATAATAACATTAGACAATAAGATGCTATTGTAGATATTGCTGTAAAAGTGTGTTTATATGAAGTTGTCTTCCTTCAGTCACAGTTCTTTTAAAAATAATAAGTAAAACCTCATTTAAAAAGGATAAGTGTAATTCATTTCTGTGTAGTGTTATCAACTATATAGAAAGGAAATATAATGCTAAGCTATAAGGTAAAGTACTCAAATGAAGCTCCATCAGGGCTGAAGTTTGAATGGAATAAAAAATTAGGTAAATTAAGAGGGAGAGTGAACTTCCCTGGAGATCCAGTGGTTAAGACTCTCCCTTCCAATGCAAGGGGCATGGGTTCGATTCCTGGTTGGGAAACTAGATCCCACATACCGTGAGGTGGGGCTGAAAACTAAAAACAATAGTAATAATAATTAAATGAAGAGGGAGAAGAAGCCAATAGGTGAAAAGCTTTCAGGAGAGGAAATGTTTTAAGGTAAGGATTTGCAGCCCAAGGTGCATTATAGCCAACATCATGGCCCTGACTTTGGAGAAAGGAAAGAGCTTTATCCTAAGGTCAACAAGCAAGAGACAGAAGGCAAGGTGCTCAGTCTATCTCCTCATGAGGGGTTCAGTCAAATTTATTTGAGTTAGGGAAGGAGAATTGGTGTGCTGAAGCACTGATGGGGCAAGTTTTGACTGAAGGGCTTTTGAATTTAGCCACTTATGGTTAGGTAGGATAAAGGGGCTTTAGCACCAGATCTTCTTGGATAGTGAACCCTTCATTCTGAAAGATTTCCTGCATTCAGGTTTAGATTTTGCCCCAGTCTTTTGGTTCTTTTGAGGATCGGGTGGCTTTGGTTCTGAGTGTTATTTAGAGTCATTTTTCTCCCCTCTGTACATCCTTCAGCTGTATGATTTACAGTCTTGTTCTGTTGTCTCCAAAAAACAACTCAGTGTCTTGTAAGAAACAGGATAGGGCTAATTTGGGTTTGTTCTGTGGTTTCAAAGTAGCTCAGGAGAAGGCATGGAGGATAGGAGGAAAGGTGCATTTAGAAAATGGTGACGTCCCATTTAACTATCAGGGAATCCTTTAAATGAGGCTGCCTATGCTGAAAGAGAGATGTTATGTTAATCTCTCCCACCTACCTGCTTCTTTTAGCCTAGAAGATATTTTTTGACCAGCATCCATTTCAGCTGAGAAGATATTGTCAAAGATATTACCAAATTATATGGATCCTGGGAAACAAGGAATACTGATATAAGAAATCAGGAGGCTATTAAAAGCTTGAAAGGGGTAAAGAATTTCAGATAAAAATGGAGATTGAATTCCACATATATGCGTTAGTATACTGTATTGGTGTTTTTCTTTCTGGCTTACTTCACTCTGTATAATCGGCTCCAGTTTCATCCACCTCATTAGAACTGATTCAAATGTATTCTTTTTAATGACTGAGTAATACTCCATTGTGTATATGTACCACAGCTTTCTTATCCATTCATCTGCTAATGGACATTAACGATAACCCTGTATGCGAGACAGCAGAAGAGACACAGATATATAGAACAGTCTTTTGGACTCTGTGAGAGAGGGCGAGGGTGGGATGATTAGAGAGAATGGCATAAACATGTATAATATCATATATGAAACAAGTTGCAAGTCCAGGTTTGATGTATGACACTGGATGCTTGGGGCTGGTGCACTGAGACAACTCAGAGGGATGGTACGAGGAGGGAGCAGGGAGGGGGGTTCAGGATGGGGAACACGTGTATACCTGTGGCGGATTCATGTTGATGTATGGCAAAACCAATACAATATTGTAAAGTAATTAACCTCCAATTAAAATGAATAAATTTATATTAAAAAAAGAACAAAGGTAAAAAAATGGAGATTGAAGAAAAAATTAAAATTGTGAGTGAGCAGGAGCCCAGTGTAGCAAGGGAGGCATAGCAGGTTTTAGAACAGTTAGGTCTAGGAGTCAAACTCAGCAGAGTCAGGCTTGGTATGGACTGACTGTATTATTAATGAAGTCTTGCTCCCAGTGGATCCAGCTGTTCACAGAACTCTGATTAGAGTTGGAAGGAGTTGCAACCTCAGGTGAGAGTGTGGTCTTTGAAAAATGTGACCCAGCACCTTTGTTCTGATGTTACTATTCTACTAATGGCATCAATATTCTCTAACAGCTAATTTATTCTGATTCCAAATTATGTGGAATTTATTTACTATTTATGGTTATTGACCTCAAACTACTATAAGGAAACAAGTACAATAAAACTACTATTTCATTAAAATAATGGAACCACTTAAAAAAAAAGGATGAATGGATTTGAAATCCACAGTTAGTTTCCCTTATCTTTTAATACTTCAACCAAATTAAACTTTTTTTAAAAATTTTCCTTGTCATTCCCATTTTTGCACCTTTGCTCACAATAATTAATTAATCAAAAAATTTTCTCTGTGCTTCCCAGGTGGCTCAGTGGGGAAGAATCTGCTTGCCAATTCTTACAGGAGATGGAGAGATGCAGGAGACATGGATTCAATTCCTGGGTCAGGAAGATCCCTTGGAGGAAGAAATGTCAACCTACTCCATTATTCTTGCTTGGAAAATCCCATGGCCAGAAGAGCCTGGTGGACGACAGTCCACAGAGTTGCAGAGAATTGGACACTGGACAATACTGAACCACTGAGCATGCACACATGTACCCATTATATTCGTATTTGTCATTCAACAGGCATCTCAGATGTAACGTATATAGATAGCTCAAGTGAGCAAAGGCTCCATGAAGCCTTTCTTAATATTTCCATCCATATATTATCTTTCTTTCCTTTGGCTCTCCCTAACATTTTGTGTATCTGTTAGCATGCTAAAGACATGATGAACCTATATTTTATTCATCTCTGATAGGTGCTGATGTGTACCATCTGGAGCCCCTTTCAGGGCTTTCCTTATTTCAACTTTTGGGAGTAGGACTGCAGACAGCCCTCAAATGTCATCCAGCTTTAGGGATTGCTTTATCTGAGGAGCAGGGCCTCACCCAGGGGCACACTCCATTCCCTGCATCTTGAATCAATGACTGATTAGCAAGTGGATATGAATGCCAGCACCATTTCTCCAAATGCAGGCTGTTTTAAAAGAGTTCCTTGTAAATCAACTGTGGAACTCTTCATTCAGGTTGTATCACAGAGCAGCTCCTCCCCCTGCTTATTCCTGCTTTGTGCCCTTTCCTTCTATAGGTGTTAATCCTAAAAATGTCAATAAATCCTCTGTGTGTTATCTTTATCTCATAATGGGCTCCTGGCTGCATGCTGTGCATGTTCAGTCGCTTCAGTGTGTCTGACTCTTTGCGACCCCATGGCCTGTAGGCCACCAGGCTCCTCTGTCCATCTGGTTCCCCAGGCAAGAATGCTAGAGTGGGTTGCTGTGCCCTCCTCCAGGGGATCTTCCTGACCCAAGGAATGAACCCAGATCTCCTCCATTGCAGGCAGATTCTTTACCCACTGAGCCACCTGAAAAGCCCCAATGTGCTCCTTGGGGGAAATCAAACTGTATTATGACTCATTCATTGAAACATATATAGAACTATTCCTAAGGCAGATATTCACCACTTTGTATGCAAGACATAAGTTCTAAATGTGGTAGAAGAAACAGAAAATGCTTCTTCCCTCAAAATTCTAGAATGAGAAATGAATGAAATGCATATGAAAGTTAAAAAATAATTAAAACACAGATAAATAATGTGGGGATTCTTATACAGGAATCACACTGTAACATTTCATGTCTCCTGGGAGGGGTTATTAGCTTTTTTATGGCAGGAGTATGTTTTCATAGACTTTTTGCTACCTTGCTGTATCCAGTGACTTGAATAAAATTTATACTCAGTATGCAATTGTTGAATTGATCTCATATTGGATTGTTCTGGAAAAAAAAATTAAAATCTACAAGAAACATTCAACAGAGGCATCCTTACACAATGACTTTGAATAACTATGAATTAATTTGAGTGCTTAGGGATTTATTTTATTCTTGTATTTATTTATTACTGAAAGCAAGAATTATAAGTAAATAACTCTGAGTCAGAAATGTCAATACTAAAACCTGACAAAAGTGCTGAGGTCCAAATAGATGGGAATAGCATTTATAATTTCAAAGACTCTCAGATTGGTTGGTTTAGTTTTCTAGACAGGTAGGTACTACCCTCATTTTACAATCATACAGAAGTTATTTTATTTTATATTTTTTCAATTCTAGTTTGGTTCATCTCTAACATAACCTTTCTGCAAGACTAATGCACAAGACCATTATTATCTATTGTTTTACAGCAAGTTTATTTAAGAAATTTAAAAAGAAAAGAAAAAAAAAAGAAAATTTGAGACGGTTATATGGGTCACTAAGTGCTTACTCTAAAGGAAAGAGTTGTATGTCAATGTCCTGCAGAATTATCTTACTTAATATAAAAAAAGTCTTGTTTAGAAGAAGCAAATAATAGTGTGGTTCAACAATCTGTGTAAGAAAATGAAGAATTAAACTTATTTGCTGAATATATTGCTAAATAGCTATTTTTTTTTTAGTTTTATCAGATAAACATGACAGCCAGAGTAATTCTACTAACATTATGTGTGCTCAGTTGCATCTGCTTCTTTGTGGCCACATGGACTGTAGCGGCCCAGGCTCCTCTGTCCATGGAATTTTCCAGGCGAGAATACTGGAGTTGGTTGCCACTTCCTCCTCCAGCGGATCTTCCCAACCCAGGGATCAAACCTGCATCTCTTGTGTCTCCTGCATTGGCAGGAGGATTCTTTACCACTAGAGCCACCTGGGAAGCCCTGACATTAATTTATATAGGTCTCTATTTCTCCACACATTGGTATTTACATGCATTATATTTTTATTTAATTCCACTTATCCATGTGACCAAAGCGAGTTGATTATTTCAGAAAAATTACTGTATATTTTGACTAGACATAAAAATAAAGTGATAGTGATTATTCTGAATTTTCAACAAACTATATTCATTGGTGAAATCAAAAGGGGGAAATATGTAACTGAGTTTTGATTACCCCGATATGAAAGCATGGTGATATAAGTTCATATGTTGCAAGTTCATATCCAAATCTAAAATTTCATAAACATTCTAATTTATTCCCACCCCACCACCCCACAAATGACTACGGATGGGTGTATGTGAGATTTCATTTCTCTTCCCTGCTGTTTGTTCAGTTACTTTTTTTTTTTTTCTTGGAGTTCTTAATTAAAGGAGAACAGTTGATTAATTACTCATGGGCAATTTATTTTTCAAAAATGTCAAAACATATTACAAAAAGATATTTTCATAAGCTTAGATACTAATGCCTACATTACTCCTTTGTTCTGTTTAACTTGGCATTACTTTGTAAAAATAGGCTTTTCCCTCTTCTGAAATGCATCAAAACCATCCAAAATGAGATCACTCCAAAAGCTTGGTATTTCAAAAATGCATAATAATTACATGCATATTATGGTATATGCCTACTTCATGTTTTGCTCTATGAGAATTTTGTCTCCGCTGAGAACACTACTTCCCTTCAAGGCTTTCTAAATGGGGCGTTTTTCATCTGTGTTCTCAATACCATAGTCCTTGAAGAGGAAGACACGTCCTTGTCTCTTTGCTGTTCATCTAGGTCTTTCCTCTTTCCTGTTCATCTAGATCTTTCCTCTTTCCTCTTGTTTTGGATTTCAGGTCTCCGGACTGTACAAGCCAAAACTCCTCTTGTTGTAGCTAATGCCCCAATTTCTAGTCATTCCTCTTCTCCTTCCACAAACATACCCCATGATTTCCTTGAAGATATTTTTTTTTCCCTGAGCCACTGCCATCTCCTAACTACTATTGTTACAGTTCCCATCTTACATATTCATATCAGTTGTCAGTGATATTTCAAGTCACTTGGACTCTCAGTGTCTTGACTTCTTTTACTCCAGTGATCTTGATTTCTAATCCCTGACAGTCTGTATCCAGTTCTCACACTGGCCTACGCATTGAATACAACTCTTTCCCCAACCAACAATCAACAGATGCATTCACTTTCTAAACACCACCTCCTATCTTTCCAAAACATACTCTAAAACATCCAGTCTTTCAAACTCACCCGGTACCTACAATTCAATGATCCTGTTACATTTTCATTGAGATTTCTTCTTTCATAGTTTCTCATACAGATTAAACCATGTGATTCATCTGTAAATAGATGAATTGATATAGATCAATCTTTAATTCTCTTTCTAGTTCTCCTTTTGTTTTATGTTGGAAACAATCCAACACTTCACTTATCTGTATATAGATGAACAAGACTCTGGTCTCTTTCTACCTTTATGACAATTATATCAACTGGACCATAAAGGGTCCTGTCTATCATGTGGCATTCCCTGGCCCAGTCATTCCTCTGGTCTCTGAGACAATTACTTCATTGTCTTTCCTGCTCCCAAACCTCCAAACCTCCCCTAAATTCTCACATTTGATCTTTCTCTTAAACTGAGAAAATAAAAATATATATTGAAGATTGCTTCTGAAAGCTTCCATCATCACATCTATCTAATATATTGAAACTGTGCATTATATTGTTCCCACTCTGTTTCTCTGGATAACACATCTTGGCTCCTAGACATGCTCAACACGTACTTTCATTTGAGACTGATTTCATTCTTAGTCATCTTCTCAAGGACAACATCTAGGAAATATCCTCTCTCTTCTTAATGATTTCTACTCTCCAGAAAGTATGTTCCATTACTCCACTGGCATAACTGTCATTGAAAATGACTCTGCTTTCAAAGAAGAAAATAGCCAGTTGATGCTCATTTTTTTTCATTAGTTTAATCAGTTCTCCTACCATACAAATCCAGCGGGATAATCTTAATCTGAGACTGATGATCAGATTAACGTACTTTGCTCTTTTCCTTTTTAGTTGCTTTCAGTGCAGTTGCTCAGTTGTATCCGAATCTTTGTGGCTCCACAGACTGGAGCATGTCAGGCTTCCCTGTCCATCACCATCTCCTGCAACTTGCTCAAACTCATGTACATTGAGTCGGTGATGCCATCCAACCATCTCATCCTCTGTTGTTCCCTTCTCCTGCCTTCAATCTTTCCCAGCATCTCGGTCTTTTCTAATGAATCAGTTCTTCACATCAGGTGGCCAAATTATTGGAGCTTCAGCTTCAGCATCAGTCTTTCCAATGAATATTCAGGACTGATTTCCTTTAAGATTGACTGGTTTGATCTCCTTGCAGTCCAAGGGACTCTCAAGAGACTTCTCCAACACAATAATCAAAAGCATCAGTTCTTTGGTGTTCAGCTTTCTTTATAGTACAACTCTCACATCCATATATGACTACTGGAAAAACCATAGCTTTGACTAGATGGATCTTTGTTGGCAAAGTAATGTCTCTGTTTTATAATATGCTGCCTAGCTTGGTCATAGCTTTTCTTCCAAGGAGCAAGTGTTTTTTAGTTTCATGGCTTCAGTCACCATTTGCAGTGATTTTGGAGCCCAAGAAAATAAAGTCTGTCACTGTTTCCATTGTTTCTCAATCTATTTGCCATGAAGAGATGGAAGAGATGGGACTAGATGCCATGATCTTCAGGTTTTGAGTGTTGAGTTTCAAGCAAACTTTTTTGCTCTAGTCTTTCACTATCATCAACAGACTTTTTAGTTCTTTTTCGCTTTCTGCCATAAGGGTGTTGTCCTCTGCATCTGAGGTTATTGATATTTCTCCTGGCAATCTTGATTCCAGCTTGTGTTTCATTCAACCCCGTATTTCCCATGATGCACTCTGCATAGAAGTTAAATAAGCAGGGTGACAATATACAGCCTTGATGTACTCCTTTTCCTATTTGGAACCAGTCTGTTGTTCTATGTCTGGTTCTAACTGTTGCTTCTTGACCTGCATACAAGTGGTCTGGTACTTCCATCTCTTGGAGAATTTTCCACAGTCTGTTGTGATCCACATAGTCAAAGGCTTTGGCATAGTCAAGAAAGAAAAAGTAGTTGTTTTTCTGGAACTCTATTGCTTTTTTGATGATCCAGTAGATATTGGCATTTTGATCCCTGGTTCCTCTGCCTCTTCTATATCCAGCTTGAACATCTGGAACTTCATAGTTCACATACTGTTTTCTGAAGCATGGCTTGGAAAATTTTAAGCATTACTTTGCTAGCTTGTGAAATGAGTGTAATTGTGCAGTAGTTTGAATATCCTTTGGCATTGTCTTTCTCTGGGATTGGAATGAAAACTGATCTTTTCCAGTCCTGTGGACACTGCTGAGTTTTCCAAATTTTCTGGCATATTGAGTGAAACACTTTAACAGCATTATCTTTTAGGATTTGAAATAATGCAACTGGAATTCTATCACCTCCACTAGCGTATTCATAATGATGTTTCCTAAGACCCACTTGACTTGGGCATGTTTAAACTGATCAGATGGTGTACAGTATCAAGTGTTAAAGCAAATTTACAATAGATTTGAATATTAACCAAAAAGACTGATTCACAGACCAAGATATCAAAAGGTAAAGCTATCCTTTGCCTTTTCCACAGGAGTATACCAGTTTTCTATAGATAATTATATCTGTAGTGAAAGTGAAAGTGAAGTCACTCAGTCATGTCTGACTCTTTGCAACCTGTGGACTGTAGCCCACCAAGCTCCTCCATCCATGGGATTCTCCAGGCAAGAATACTGGAGTGGGTTGACATTTCCTTCTCCAGGGGATCTTCCTGACCCAGGGATCAAACCCAGGTCTCCCACATTTCAGGCAGATGCTTTAACCTCTGTACCTCCAGGGAAGCCCTTAAATACAAGAATACAGTCTCTCAGAAAACCTCCTGTAGAGACACAGAACTTCGGATCCAAGTACTAACATCAAAGATTTCAAGGGAGGAAAGGAAGCCAGGTTGAAAGAAGAAGGGGGAGGAGGCGGGAGCGGGGCGCAAAAGGGGTGGACTTACAGACATCTCCTGCCACCTACAGATACCCAGGCATTACGGGACTTTTCCCTGGGCCTCCAGAGAAGGGAGGACTGGAACTCGGCCCTACCAGAAATCAGACTAGACCAGAACCAGAATTCGAGTTCTCTGCCAAGAGGAGGTGATCAGTCTCCAATCCTCAGCTCAGGCTGAGGGCCCTTTGACCAGATTCCTGTGTCCGGGACCAGGGGACTAGAAAAACAGGGAAGGATAGGAAGGGTTAAGGAGAGGAAAGAGAGAGGGAAGTGGAGAGAGGTCAATAAAGTATCTTGTTCTTTACCGGTCAGGGCACTCTGGCCAGTTGTCCGCGTCAGGAGGAGACCAGGGACAAAAGGGTCCCGGTTGTGGCTGCTGGGTCTGGTCCATTGGCAGGCAAGCTGGCCCCTGAGTGCCCTGAGTGGTCAGGATGTCAGTATCAGCGAAGAAAATTTCCCACCAGAGTCGCCATTTGTTGCAGGAAGAGGGACCCCTTCCAGGGCCGGAAACATGTGTCCGAGGAGACACATGTGCTGACAAAGCAAGAGATTTTATTGGGAAAGGGCACCTTGGTGGAGAGCAGTAGGGTAAAGAAACCCAGTAGGAAGCCTACTATATCTGTAGTACCTCCACCAGTATCCTATTTCTGGTGTACAGAATGTGACTGTTCTTTTTGGTGACCCCCACAAAGTTCTGTATAGTCAGCTAGACTTTTTTAAGCTATGCTAATTGCAAAGGTAACTTCAGGAAAGCATGATTTAGACAAAGACAAACAAATTCAGTTACATAGTTTTAGCTAATGAAATAAAAAATGAGAGATACCTGTACATCAAAGATGGCAAACTGGTAGAATACAAGTGTGGGGTGCTTTTATGGTTATTTTTGCTCCTGGATGAGAAGAGATACCTGCTAGTGAAATCAATAAATCTAAAATGTAATGAAAGACATTTTCCTGAGGATATTCTTTGAGTATCTGTGTCTCACTTTTTCTAAGCCATTCTTCTTTCAGTTTCTATCTGACAATGCCAATGGATTTCAAGTTTGAGTTAGGTTCTGTCACTTAAAGAAGAAAAAGTCTTGATAATAGGTTCTGTCACTTAAAGAAGAAAAAGTCTTGATATCCTAATTAATACACACATATTAGGAAATAAGGAAAACAATGAGAGACTATTTTCTTGGGCTCTAAAATCACTGCAGATGGTAACTGCAGTCATGAAATTAAAATATGCTTATTCCTTGGAAGAAAAGCTATGACTAACCTAGATAGCATATTATAAAGCAGAGACATTACTTTTCCAACAAAGGTCCATCTAGTCAAATCTATGGTTTTTCCAGTAGTCATGTATGGATGTGAGAGTTAGATCATAAAGCTGAGAGCTAAAGAATTGGTGCTTTCAAACTGTGGCATTGGAGAAGACTCTTGAGAATCCCTTGGACTGCCCGGAGATCCATCCAGTCAATCCTAAAGGAAATCAGTCCTTAATATTCACTGGAAGGACTGATGCTAAAGTTGAAACTCCAATAGTTTGGTCACCTGATGTGAAGAGCTGACTCATTAGGAAAGACTTGATGCTGAGAAAGATAGGCAGGGGGAGAAGGGGATGACAGAGGATGAGATGGTTGGATGGCATCACCAACTCAATGGACATGAGTTTGAGCAAGCTATGGGAGATGGTGAAGGACAGGGAACCTGACATGCTGCAGTCCATGGGGTCACAAAGAGTCAGCCATGACTGAGTAAACTGAACTGGATGATAGAATAGCGTTGGACACCACCTAAGCAGTCTAAAGTGATAGAAGAGTGAATCTATGGTAAAGTTTCTATATGATAGAGTTAGCTGGTGAGGAATCAGTGAGCTTCTACATGGGTTTTGGTTGTACAACAGATAGTTGGATTCTGATATCAATATTTGGGCATTTTAATAGACAAAAATATATGTGAACACACTAAACTGCACACTTTACTAAACCATTTAACCATCTATTTTTTCAACTTCATTTTCAAACATTTTAAGACAATCTCCCCCTTTTTAACTTTCAGAGTATCCACCATTCAGTTAATTAAATTGTGATTATTAAGTGCTGGTACTTGTATAGGTTATTTGTTATTGATTTAGGGGAGAGAGATTGAATAAGTCTGAACAAATAATTATTTTTTCTGGAAACTGCTTCCTTTAATTCAGTGCTGATAGTTTAATTCAGTTTAGTTCAGTTCAGTTTAATTATTTATTGGCTCTCAAAGTGAGTTGAAGATCATTTTCTGGGAATTTGAAACTTGGAATTAGTGAAAGAAAATTATTCTTAAAAACCACACTGAAATATGTACATTTTATATTTTGTGTTGATTCAGATAGGAGGCAGATTGAGAAGAGAGAAGGAAATGTACAGAGATGGGCCAAATAAAAAGCATAATGACCCCCTCTCTTCCCATAAGACCTAGTTCTCATTTTATCTTGAGGTCTTGGATAAAAGTCCATAAAATATTTCACTATCCTTTAAATAGTCTTATTTATTTTTGCTTAGTTTTTGGTCAGATTTATGTTATTGTTGTTCAGTCGCCCAGTTGTCTCTGACTCTTTGCGACCCCATGGACTGCAGCATGCCAGGCCTCCCTGTCTCTCACCATCTCCCAGGGTTTGCCCAGGTTCACGTCCATTGCATTAATGATGCCATCCAGCCATCTCATCCTTTGATGTTCTCTTCTCCTCCTGCCCTCAATCTTTCTCAGAATCTGGGACTTTCCCATGAGTCAGCTGTTCGCATCAGATGACCAAAATACTGGGGCTTCAGCTTCAGCATCAGTCCTTCCAACGAGTATTCAGATTGTGTTACTTCAACCAAAAGTACACTGAACTGTGGGGCCATTTTCTGTGTGTCAATAAGCCTATGATTTAAGAAGTTGATTGGTACATACTGTGTATGAACATTTCAGAAAGGAGAAGGTGGGACAAACTGAGTAGCACTGACATATATATGCTACCATATGTAAAATTGGTAGCTAGTGGGAAGTTGCAGTATAATGCAGAGAGATCAACCCCATGCTCTTGACAATCTAGAGGGATGCGGAGGGGTAGGGAGTTAGAGGGAGGTTCAAGAGAAAGGGAACATATGTATTATTATGGCTGGTTCACATTGTTGTATGGCAGAAATCAATAAAACATTGTAATACAATTATTCTGCAATTAAACAAAAGGTAAAGAGAAAACACAAACCAAGGTTAAATTAAAAAAAGAAAAATAAAAAGCAAGGAAAACATAAAAGAACAAACAGAAAGTATAAAATAAGACAGAAGAAAAAAATCCCAAATAAAAGTATCAACAATAAATGTCAATGGTTAAAATGCTCCATTTATAGAAAAAAATATGAGACTGACGTAATAAAGAAAATCTAACTATTGTTATTCCTTTAAAACATAGTGATAATGAAAAATAAAGGATATATATTAAGCACATTAAAAAAAAGGCATTTGTTCAAATTTTTCATAAAGTGTTTATGTTAAAAAGGAGAACTATGGTTTAATTTAAATCAGAGAAGTGGTTTTACTGTGGCAATGAGAAAACAGTGCCTATTAATGATTCTTTTTGGTAGTTTTAAGCCTTAAGTTACCAGTCTCTGTCCTCAACTTTGTTCTTGTCAACAGTGTTTAAATTAATGATAGAAGAAGAATTTTGTTGGCATGGTTATCAAATTCAAACATAACATCAACGTGGGAGGGATAGAAAAGTATAAGTTGGCAGAATCAGTGTTTTAGAAAAAAATAGTGCTAAAAACTACATTGTAAAATTTAACGTGGATAATTGTAAAAGTAGAAAATCTTGCACTTCAAATAATACATGCTGCTACTGCTGCTAAGTTGCTTCAGTTGTATCCGACTCTGTGCGACCCCATAGATGGCAGCCCACCAGGCTCCCCTGTCCCTGGGATTCTCCAGGCAAGAACCCTGGAGTGGGTTGCCATTTCCTTCTCCAATGCATGAAAGTGAAAAGTGAAAGGGAAGTTGCTCAGTCGTGTCCGACTCTTAGCGACCCCATGGACTGCAGCCTTCCAGGCTCCTCCGTCCACAGGATTTTCCAGGCAAGTGTACTGGAGTGGGGTGCCATTGCCTTCTCCATCAAATAATACCAAGAGACAAGTAAAAGTGAGACATGGATATAGATAAACAGCAAATATTATTTTTAAAAGTATTACTTATTTTGGGTAAAAGTAAGCTCACTTAGGGCAGCAATATGATAATACTTAAAACAGTATTCAGCAGTACTAATAAAAGTACTGCAACCAGAACTCCACCACAGTTAGAATAGTTTATATACATGGAATAGTTTAAACAGCAGATTAACCAAATAAAACACATTTAAAGACAAGTATGCTGATTGATGAATTTGTAGAAAATATTGAGTATTTATCTCTGCAGATGGTGACTGAAGCCACCTTGGAAGAAAAGCTATGACCAAGCTAGGCAGCATATTAAAAAAAGTAGAGACATCACTTTGCCAACAAAGTCCATCTAGTCAAAGCTATGGTTTTTCTAGTAGTCATGTATGGGTGTGAGAGTTGGACTGTAAAGAAAGCTGAGCACAAAAGAATTGATGCTTTTGACTGTTGTGTTGGAGAAGACTCTTGAGAGTCCCTTGGACTGCAAGGAGATCCAATCAGTCCATCCTAAAGCAAATCAACCTTGAATATTCATTGGAACAGCTGATGCTGAAGCTGAAACTCCAATACTTCCGCCACCTGATGCGAAGAACTGACTCGTTAGAAAAGACTGAGATGCTGGGAAAGATTGAAGACAGGAGGAGAAGGGGACGACAGAGGATGAGATAGTTGGATGGCATCACCAGCTCAATGGACATGAGTTAGAGTAAACTCTGGGTGTTGGTGATGGACAGGGAGGCCTGGTATGCTGCAGTCCAGTCCAGGGGGTCGCAAAGAGTTGGACACGACTGAAACTGAACTGAACCGTACTGATTGAGTGTTTAGGCCCAACAGGTGAAATATTGTCTAGTTATTGTGAAGAATTCAGGTGGGAAGTGGGATGGAAAGTAAAAGTTTAATGGTCATATTCCAATACAAAAAACCCTACAGTGTGGAAAAATTATATTTCATGAATTATAAATGTTTTTAAATACAGTGATACTATTGAGTAGCAAATAGAGAATGAAGGAGAAAAATTCAATCCTTATGACAAATACATATATAAGGATTGGAGGTGTCTGAAAATGAAATACGATGTGGGAAAATGTTGTGAATTCTCTATTTTGCTGTTGAAACAGAAACAGTAAAAATACTAAAAGGAAGTTATAAAGGGAACTTCTTAGTTGTGTGTAAATTTCATGGGTGATTTCTAACTTTTTTTTCAATTCCAAACACTATGACCCATCCATATTACTGTACTGAATATATATAGTTTTTAATAGCCAGATTTGTTTCTATAAGAAATGATGCTTAGTATTTTCTATTAAAGTACAGTTGATTTCTTGGGTCGCTCAGTGGTAAAGAATCTGCCTGCCAATGCAGGAGATTCAACAGACTATGGTTTGATCCCTGGGTCGTGAAGATTCCCTGTAGTAGGATATGACAACCTACTCTAGTACTCTTGCCTGGAAATTCACATGGACAGAGGAGTCTGGTGGGCTACAGCCTATGGAGACACAAAGAATTAGACACAACTAAGCGACTGAGCACACACACAGTGTTGATGCACAATGTTTAAGGTGTATAGCAATTTTTTTCATTATATATATTGATATATATATTCAGAAGATAGGAGATAATTTTCAGAGGGATTTTCTAGGAATTTTGCAGAATGACTACTTTAAAAAAATAACTTAGGGGCAATTTTCAAAATTATGAGCAGATTCTGGAAAAAAAGTAGCTTCAGATTATAAAGGAGTCCTTCTTATTAACTTTTTTCAGAAGTGTATCACACCAATTTGAAATTTAAAATGAATTATTTAAGAAAGTTTAAAGCCTCACATACCATATCTTTAATCCTAATCTTATTTTAAACTCTTCTAACTAAAGTTAAGTCGAAAAAATATATTTTTAACTCTACTCATATTTTTTTAAAGTTTGGTTTTGAAAACTTAAGTCCATAATGGAAGTGATTTTATATATCATATCTGAAATCATTCCAAGAACATTAATATTACATTCTAGAATTATTTCATCACATTTATTCCTGTGTCCATGGATATATTTCAAACTGTCTTGTTTGAAGTTATTAAGTATCTCAACACATAAATGCACTTTTGACTGTCATGTTTGGTTTCTGTTTTGAAGAGAGTACAGCATCATAATTTTTAAAGCATTCTAAATGGTCGGATTTTGGAGGGGACAATTTTTTTTCAGCTAAAGTAAATGTTCTTAGAAAAAGCAATACAAATAAAGAAATCTTAAAATTATTTTTAAAAAGATCTAAAACATTTATGACTTATTAAGTGTCTAGTTGTGAAGGTTCCTCTTATTTAAAAATACAAATGAATTGAAAATCTGATTTTTTTAAAATGTTTTAACTGCTCAGTGTCAGCACAGAATGTTAATGAACAATTTCAAAACTTGGAATAATATATTTAGCATGATTTAGTTTTTGTTTGTTTATTGAGTTGCTAGTTATAGTTTTGAGGTGCAGATGGTGAAATAGCCTATATCAGTGGTTTATGGTTCATACTGTCTCTAGAGTTTTAGGTTCCAATTGCACCTATAAAAGGGGTAATTAGTCCTTTCTATTTCATTGCTGTTAAGGGAAAGTAAGCTGTTTCAGTTAACTGCCAACTAGATACTGCTGCTGCTGCTGCTAAGTCGCTTCAGTCGTGTCTGACTGTGCGACCCCATAGACGGCAGTCCACCAGGCTCCCCCGTCCCTGAGATTCTCCAGGCAGGAACACTGGAGTGGGTTGCCATTTCCTTCTCCAATGCAGGAAAGTGAAAAGTGAAAGTGAACTCGTTCAGTCGTGTCCGACTCTTAGCGACCCCATGGACTGCAGCCTACCAGGCTCCTCCATCCATGGGATTTTCCAGGCAAGAGTACTGGAGTGGGGTGCCATTGCCTTTTTGGCAACTAGATACTACTCTAGATTAAAACCTTGATATCAGTAACTTATTCTTTTCAAGTTCTAATTTGAAAGTTCTAAAAAAATAAGAAATGTCACCTTCTTAAATATTATGGTCTATTAATTATGTCACTGTAGTGAAGTTTATTGATGCAGTTAGTTGACAGGAATATCATTCTTTATAAAGTTATATGTAATGGAGACAGGTTAATACTAATTTAATATGCATTAATGATATGATTGAATGCTTTCAGAGATGAGGGAGTTATGATACTACCAAAATGGCATATTCTGATTTGTTTAAAAGTTTGAAAATAAGAATATGCCCAAAGCATGTATAGTATTTCTTCACAAATCCAGTGCTGTTGGCAAGTTGCAAATGTGCAATAATTTTTTTTTCATTTAAATATGAATTATTTTTACAGCAACTTCTCATCAAATACAATGAACTGATTCTAAAATATTTCCATTTCTCCTTAATTACATAGGTGACTCCGGTATAAAAGGAATGATAAACATTCAATTTTAGTCAGATGCATAAAAGTTATTCCAGCTTCCAAAATTATTTTCAAATGTGTGAAGAATGTGAATGTCAAATGTTAGCTTAAAATTTAATCTTTAATGCTTCATAGGCAATGTGGGTAACTCACAGAAGCTTTCAAATATTTCTGTATAACTTTTATCACTTTAGAGATGTGAAAACAGAGAATCCAAAGAAAGATAAATAATTTGAAATGATTGACATGTCACATAAACTAACAATGGCATAGGCATTTGTTTGTAGTTTAATTATATTAATAGTCATAATTAGGATAGCTTGAGCTTTTGCACTGATATAATGGGAGTTTATTTATAATGTTATAGTCTGTGTTTTAATTCTGCCTACTGTGAAATGGGGGAAAATGTCAATATTAAGAACAAAGCAGAATTTGCATAGGAATGGAACCAGCTACATCATGACAAACAAATCTTGAATTAGCTCATAAGCTGAATAATGTCATGAGTTTTTGTACTTAGAAATTTATTTTTTAAATCCATATATACCATGAAAGATTGATGAAGACAGCTGTTTTTTTTAATTCAAATGAGATCAGATGCTTGGCAGAGGAGGCAGAGCGAAGAAAAAATTGCTACAAGGATTTAATTCGAGTGACAAAATCAAAGACAAAGCAGAACACAATGAAATCATCACACACATTAAATGTAACTTCATTCATTTTAGAAGGAAGGTTTGTCTAATTTGCTTTCCAACGTGCCTAGTATAGTTTATAACCCTCCAAAATTTCCCTAAATAAATATCCCTTAATGAGGACATAAGGGAAATCAAAGGTTAAAAAAAAAATCAATTACTATTTGAAGAAACAGAGTCCTTTAATCACCTTCATCAGCGTTATGCTATCATCACATTATTTTGCTGGCTATAAGCTTTTATTGCACTTTTTATGACAAAATTTCCACTTGGTATACCAATTCCTACCTGGTTGCCTATATCTCATTCCTTGTCATGAGTGCTTTACCTGACCCAGAACCAAACAGCTCAAATGATCAGATATACACACAAATGACTGGCAGATGCCTTTACCTAGAGGCTACCCGGTAGCCTACTATGTACTGATGGGTGTCTCCCACACTACTCCCAACTCATCCACCAGCGTTTCAGTTGGAACTTGTCATTGAATCTGCTTATTGCTATCTTGTCTGAAAGTCCAATTGTTGCTAAAAGTCATCTGCCAATTGTCTTCTTCAGCCACTCCTATTAGGTGTGTGGGTTTCCTTTCTTATCATGTATGGGAATTCTCCCTTGAGTCTCAGAAGCTTGCTTTATTTGGTTGATTAAAGACACACAATTCTATCAGTAATGTTCATTCATCCAAAAATATTTATTGGTCTCCATTTTGCTTGTAAGAGCTAGTTGTACTTACTTGCCTGGACGTTAGAGTTTATTGGACTGTGTAGATTATACACACATAAGTCAATAAATATATATTTAAGATATTAATGTGATTTTTTTAAAACAGGATTTTATAATAGAGACTAACATAAAGAATTTAAATTGGAGAGAACTAGAAGTCAATGGCCGGAGAAGGTGATGGCACCCTACTCCAGTACTCTTGCCTGGAAAATTTCATGGACAGAGGAGCCTGGTAGGCTGTGGTCCATGGGGTCGCAAAGAGTTGGACATGACTGAGTGACTTCCCTTTCACTTTACACTTTTATGCATTGGAGAAGGAAATGGCAACCCATTCCAGTGTTCTTGCCTGGAGAATCCCAGGGACAGCCTGGTGGGCTGCTGTCTATAGGGTCACAGAGAGTCGAACACGACTGAAGTGACTTAGCAGCAGCAGCAGAGGTCAATGGCAACCCACTCCAGTACTCTTGACTGGAAAATCCAATGGACAGAGGTGCCTAGTAGGCTGGAGTCCATGGGGTCGCTGAGTCAGACATGACTGAGCGACTTCACTTTCACTTTTCACTTTCATGAATTGGAGAAGGAAATGGCAACCCACTCCAGTGTTCTTGCCTGAGGAATCCCAGGGACAGGGGAGCATGGTAGGCTGCCGTCTATGGGGTTGCACAGAGTCGGATAAGACTGAAGTGACTTAGCATTAGCATCAGTCCCTAAACTGTGGAAAATTCTGAAAGAGATGGGGATACCAGACAACCTAATCTGCCTCTTGAGAAACCAATATGCAGGTCAGGAAGCAACAGTTAGAACTAGACAGGAAACAACAGACTGGTTCCAAATAGGAAAAGGAGTACATCAAGGCTGTATATTGTCACCCTGCTTATTTAACTTCTATGCAGAGTACATCATGAGAAACACTGGGCTGGAAGAAGCACAAGCTGGAATCAAGATTGCCAGGAGAAATATCAATAACCTCAGGTGTGCAGATGACACCACCGTTATGGCAGAAAGTGAAGAGGAACTAAAAAGCCTCTTGATGAAAATGAAAGAGGAGAGTGAAATAGTTGGCTTAAGGCTCAACATTCAGAAAACTAAGATCATGGCATCTGGTCCCATCACTTCATAGGAAATAGATGGGGAAATAGTGGAAACAGTGTCAGACTTTATTTTCTTGGGCTCCCAGATCACTACAGATGGTGATTGCAGCCATGAAATTAAAAGACCCTTACTCCTTGGAAGGAAAGTTATGACCAACCTAGTTCAGTTCAGTTCAATTCAGTCGCTCATTTGTGTCCAACTCTTTTTAACCCCATGAATCGCAGCACGCCAGGCCTCCCTGTCCATCACCAACTCCCGGAGTTCATTCAGACACGTCTCGAGTCAGTGATGCCATCCAGCCATCTCATCCTCTGTCATCCCCTTCTCCTCCTGCCCCCAATCCCTCCCAGCATCAGAGTCTTTCCCAATGAGTCAACTCGATAGCATATTAAAAAAGAGACGTTACTTTGCCAATAAATGTCCATCTAGTCAAGGCTATGGTTTTTCCAGTAGTCGTGTATGGATGTGAGATTTGGACTGTTAAAAAAGCTTGAGTACCAAAGAACTGATGCTTTTGAACTATGGTGTTGGAGAAGACTCTTGATAGTCCCTTGGACTGCAAGGAGATCTAACCAGTCCACCCTATAGGAGATCAGTCCTGGGTGTTCTTTGGAAGGACTGATGTTGAAGCTGAAACTCAATGCCTTGGCCACCTCATGCGGAGTTGACTAATTGGAAAAGACACTGATATTGGGAGGGGTTGGGGCAGGAGGAGAAGGGGATGACAGAGGATGAGATGGCTGGATGGCATCACTGACTCAATGCACATGAATTTGGGTAAACTCCGGGAGTTGGTGATGGACAGGGAGGCCTGGTGTGCTGCGATTCATGGAGTCACAAAGAGTCGGACACAACTGAGCAACTGAACTCACTGATTGACTGAATCTTACCAAGTTACTGAAGAGTTAGCTGTACTTACATTATTGCTATTATTTTATTAATTACTAATGGGTTCATCAAGGACATTTTATTAAGATAAAGCTCTAATAATTGACTTAAGTGCTGAAAACATACTAAACAGCCTTTATAGTGCTTTACATGTATTAAATTATTTATTCCTTGTGACAAATCTTGGAGGCTGGGCCTATTACTAGCCACATTTTATAATGAAGAAAATGCAATACAGAGATGCCATGCTGGTGATGAAAGGTTGAATTGATATTAGGATGTAAATGGTCTGGTTCCACAACCACAGTGTTATACCACCTGCCAATGTGCTGAGACTTGAAATCTTACCCAAGTTGAGAAATGAAAACATGATACAAATCAAGCCCGTGAACTGCAAATAGAAGGAAAATCACCTGGACTGATCGTCATTTAGAGCAGAGCTGTAGTGTAGTGACTATGGAGTTGGGCAGAGTAGCTCAAGAAGAGGGTTAAGACATTGTAATGGATATATAATGTAGGGTTCTGAGGAAAAAGGGAAACCAGTAAAACACTCCTAGCAGGCCACTGATCTAACCCAACTCATGCCTTTTTTTTTTTTTAATTTCATTTTGCTTTGTTTTGCTTTATGCAACAATTCTGAATATTGGAGTGACCTGCCATTTCCTCCTCCAAGGGATCTTCCCAACTCAGAAATCGAACCGATGTCATCTGCAGGCCTCCCACATGGCAGGCAGATTCTTTATGGCCGAGCCACCAGGGAAGACCCTCTGCATGTTATATAAGGAATGAATTGGTATGAAGCAACAAGAAAGGAAGTGAGGATAACAATTCCATTTTTTGCAGCTCAAGAGGAAGATGGTGATGGTTGAACTATAATTATAGCTGTAAAAATATAGAATGTTGAACAGAATAGAGAGACGTTTGAAAGAGAGAATAGATACAGAAGATATGTGGAGGACAAGTAATGAAGGCAAATGCTAGATTATGTGCTCAGCCGTGTCCAACTTTTTGAGGTCCCTTGGAGCGTAGCCCACCAGGCTTCTCTGCCCATGGAATTTTCCAGACAAGAGTACTACAGTAGGGTGCCATTTCCTCTTCCAGGGGACCTTACTGACCCAGGGATCAAACCCACATCTCTTGCATCTCCTCATTGGCGGGTGGATTCTTTACCACTAGAGCCTCCGGGGATGGTAAAGGTCTTATTCTAAAATACATTAGAAATATCAAAATTTAAATTTAAGTCATTTAGTAACATTAAATGTTTTGGATTTGAAACAAATGGGTGAATATTTTTACTAACCAGGTAAGTGCAATATGTGGCTAACACAAAGATTAATAGATGAAACTTTTGAATCCTTTACTGAAAAGTGATGAATCAATAAAATAATAGAAAAGTGAAGAATTATAAATAGAAAGATTAGAGGCAAAAATATAAAATATGTTTTTGTAAGTTTTCTCTCTTGTTAATAAGATAGGCTTACATTAAAATAAATGTTATAAATTTTGATGATATAGAGGTATAATTAATAGCATGAGATTCAAATAATCAGTCACTCCAGATTCACTTGACAGATTTAAATACAATTGCACAATTAGTGGAGGAAAGAGCTAGAGCAGCTGTCACGTATTTGGACTTTGGGAAAGTAGTTTATACTGCTTCTAATACATTTGATTACACAATAAACAAGTTTAAAATGTAGCCTGAAATACTGTTAATAAATATAAATGGCCAAGTAATCTATCTAATAGAGGGTATTTATTTTTAGCAGTCTTGCTTTGATATTATTTGAAATCTAAACTAAACAAACAAGGTAAAAAAGGAGGAATAAGCAAACTCAACTTGGAATATTTTAGGCACTGAACTTAAAGACTTGAAGAGTGAAAATCCCAATATATTTGAAGAGGTAAATGTTTTGCTTATGAGTATGCTATAGGCTTCCCTGCTGACTCAGTGTTAAAGAATCTATCTGCCAAAGCAGTAGACACAGGTCCAACCCCTGGCACAGGACCCTTGAGAAGGAAATGGCAACCCTCTCCAGTATTCTTGCCTGGGAAACTCCATGGACAGAGGAACCTGATGGGCTAAAGTCCATGGGGTCACAAAAGAATTGGATATGACTTAACGACTAAACAACAACAAAGCTAATGGAAGGTGAAGGATGAAATTAATTTAAGAAAGCTGCTACTCTCCAGAAACAAAAACAATGAATATTTGCCTCATAGATCTTACTGAGCAACATGACCCCTCTGAGTGTGAAAATGGATTGAGATATTTCCACAGCACAGAAATATTAGAAGTCAGATCTCTTGAGAACAATAGTCACATATGTGTCTGGTTACCATGGTATTAAACTGATATTAGCAAAGAGTACTTTCTAAATAAAAATGACTCACTTTTTAAAAAACATCCTATTTTAAAGAATCTCAAGCCCATATTTTCAAGATAATGTTTTCTTGCTTTCCTTTCTTTTAGGCGACATTTGACATTCTTACAAAAATTTACATTATGTTGTCTTTAGCATTGGAAATTAAAGGCAGATCTTTGTGCTTTGATAATCAATCTAGAAGGAAGTAGGACGGCAACTGTTAATGGAATCTAGGGTCTCAAACTAGAACAGAGCTAATAAAATGCAAATAAAATGATGCAAGTCAAAGACGTGCCTTAAAAAGAACTCTGCTGCTGCTGCTAAGTCACTTCAGTCGTGTCCGACTCTGTACGACCCCATAGACGGCAGCCCACCAGGCTCCCCCGTCCCTGGGATTCTCCAGGCAGGAACACTGGAGTGGGTTGCCATTTCCTTCTCCAATGCATGAAAGAGAAAAGTGAAAAGTGAAAAGCGAAAGTGAAGTTGCTCAGTCGTGTCTGACTCCTAGCGACTCCATGGACTGCAGCCTACCAGGCTCCTCCGTCCATGGGATTTGTCAGGCAAGAGTACTGGAGTGGGTTGCCATTGCCTTCTCCGAAAAAGAACTCTAAGGTAGGTCAAAATTTTTTTCAGAAAATACTGTCCAACACGGAAAAATGTGGCTTGAAAGTTTCAAAAATATTATGTTATTGCTTTGAGCATAGCTTTCACATGTATTAGCCAAATTGGACTTAAGGCAGATGCGGTTAATCGCAAACTACACTGATTTTCATTTGAGGTTGTTTCTATGTTATTAAGAGTAAAACTTTATTACCTGATTAGAGAAATATGTTTATTCTCTGTATAGGGAGCTGGGGTCAATGGCAGTGAACCTGACTTCTCAAGAAACATAATCAAAATATAACTAAATAAATTTGAGTATAAATGTAGCTGTAGATAGAGATATAAAATGTCAAAATAATTTCTAACTTATCTGACTTAAAATTTTTATGAAATTTTTGCAGCATCTGTCAATATAGTACTTATTTCTTCTTTATTTCTTATAATATTATATAGCCATCAATCTTTTACTTATAAAAACAAAGCATTCATGTTAACTCTTATCTTTTTACCTGCAGTAGATGCTATCAATACCACCATCCCAAATCTTGTGTTTTAAGATATTATGACATTTATACCACATTACAACTATTATGATTTGTATAATATTCTAAATTAAAAAATAAAATTTTAAGAAATTACCCTTAAGGTAGGTTGGCAATTATTTTATGTTCTGCATGGAAATGGCATTGAAAAATCAATTTTCTGAAGGAAATTGACAAGGAAGGAGATAAAGAACGTCAGTAGAACTTGAGCGATAGCCAACATTTTCTCAACCTGTCACACAATCACAAATAGGTCAGCCCTCTTAGCTGGCCTGTAAATGTCTCACCCTCCATTTTCTCAGGCATTTGGACTGTGAGAGTAACATATATTTATTTGTTTTTTGCGAGGCAGGCAAACATATATTTAAGAATTTGTCTGTATTTTAGACATTAAGGTTAAAGATATGTACAATTGGTATTAAAGTGAGTAATTTCTGTAACTTTAAGTACTAAAAGTTTGTTTTTCATTCTAACATTGTTCATGTATATAACAGATTGAAATATGCCTTAAAATGTTTCTATGAAGTCTAGGTATAAAAGTAGAAATATACACATAATCAAATACCTTTCTAAACTTAATGGAATGGATACTTCTCATCTGGAAAAGATACTATGAAATAAACATTGCATTACTAATAAAACATAGCAAACATATTTTATGCTAATTATTGATAAATACTTTGGTTTATTGAAGTAGGCAAGTGCATCAAACACAATGTCTGTATACTTAGCTTTTGGTGATATGGGACAATATCTTGGGGGGACGATTTTTCCTTCAAATGTGTTATTAGTCTTGATGGAGCAGCAAGTATGTTGCACCCGTATATCTGAGTAACAGTAAGGACTGGCAGCAATAGCCAGAGAACGGACCTAGAGTGATTAAAGAATTTGGGAAAGTTAACTGTGAAAAATGGGACTTCCCTGGTGGCTCAGATAGTAAAGAATCCACCTGCAATGCAGGAGACCTGGGTTCAAGCCCTCGGTTGGGAAGATCCCCTGGAGGAGGACATGGTAGCCCACTCCAGTATTCTAGCCTGGAGAATCCCCATGGACAGAGGAGCCTGGCAGGCTACAGTCCATGGGGTCACAAAGAGTCAGATATAACCAAGTGACTAAGCACAGCACAGCACGGCACATCTGTGAAAATATGCTAACAGAATAAGCATCAATTAGTGGAGAGAAGTAAAACCTTGGGGGGCACCCACTTTATTTCACTGATCACTGATAATGAATTCTGAGTAAATGGTTCTACATTTCACTGGAGACGGTTGTTGTAAATTGAAAGGACTTATCAGAAATGCAGAGTGTAAAATAATCTAATCTAAAGGGTGTATTTGTGATGAGCAATTTAGGTTCATAAAATAACCATGTAGTACAAATGGTGAAATATTATGATAGATATTTGAAATAAGATTGGAAAATTAGTACTACCAAGTGGGTAAGGGTAAAATTGAATATTGTGATATGTATTTGTTTTCATTTAAAATTATAGTAGTAATAGGTTTAGTTTAACTTTTTAGTACATTTGGGGGAAAGTTTCATGAAGGTTTAGTAACATGTAGAGAATGTCCTTTTGTTTACTGATATCAACAAATATATATACATCATTTGACAAATTACATTTTATTCCAGCTTTGTGTTGAGTATCACAAGATGAGAAGTTGTTCCTAATTGATTGGCAATTTCCTTTCTTATAAGGCCATCAGCAAACATTAGCCTGATATCGCATTTGACAGTCTCACCAAATCCCATATTTCCTCTGCCCTTAGAAGAAGAACACCAGAGCAGGTGCCACATTATGATCATCAAAAAGCCATTTTGTTTAACATGAATAATGTCATTCAGAGGGTTAGCCATCTGTTTGCCGAGTGTTTGTCGGCTCTACACCCACAGCAGCAGAGAAGCTATGCATGTGGATGCCGTAATGGTGACTCTTGCAAAAAAACTTCTGTCTCATGTAAAAATGAAGTAAAATTATTTAAAAAACTAAGCTATATTAGAAATACAGACACTTAAATTCTGTACCTTGTTGCCTTATGGATCCCAGATAAAATAAAATATTGAGTTTAGGCTTTTGCATATGATTTATGAGTTTAAAAAAGAGATGCTGAGCAAATTCCAGTTCCAAATGTGCAATTATTGAACAATTCTGTCTGCTATGTGTATATTTCTTAGACTTTAGATCCCATCCTAATTTTTATCCAGAATATTATATTATATTTCACTTGTATTGCTTGTCAGGAAATACAGGTAAGAGTTTTCTTTGCAAAGGATTGAGCAAGAATTAATCACTGAATATTTTTCCAGAAATAATGTGTAAGGGAACTTAACAAAGTGCTGAGTAAAATCAACTTTTTAGAGTGATTCTAGTTTGCTATTAAAATAATAACCATAGACTTACCTCTGGGTATTATAAAGTTCCACAATTTTATCACTACAACACTGTGATGGCCTTTCTAAGATCAAGGTTGCCAACTTCTGACATTTAATAAACACAAAAGAATATGTGGATAAAGAAATACTGGTGAAACCTTAGTAAGCATGTCATTAAAACTATAAATACACATTAAAAATAGAGCACAACTCTTAATATTATTCAGTTTAGCCAGAACTATTATATGTTCTTAAAAAAAAAGAACTCCTCCTCCTAGCATAGGATTGCCATTGTGTTTAGGTAATGAGTGATGACAATGCTTAATCTATTTTGAAGGAATTCAAACTTACATCAACCAAAACTTAGCAATATAGCTTTGAATATGTTTGAAAGTATAGAAAGTATATTGAGGAATTTGATTCCATCGGTTCAGCCAGTTCAGTTGCTCAGCTGTGTCCAACTCTTTGCAACCCCATGAACTGTAGCATGCCAGACTTCCCTGTCCATCACCAACTCCTGGAGCCTACTCAAACTCATGTCCATTGCATTGGTGATGCCATCCAACCATTCATCCTCTGTCGTCCCCTTCTCTTCCCTCCTTCAATCTTCCTTAGCATCAGGGTGTCTTATAATGAGTCAGTTCTTTGAATCAGGTGGCCAAAGACTGGAGCTTCAGCTTCAGCATCAGTGCTTCCAATGAATATTCAGGGTTGATTTCCTTTAGGATGGACTGGTTTGATTTTCTTGCAGTCCAAGAGACTCTCAAGAGTCTTCCCCTACGCCACAGTTCAAAAGCATCAGTTATTCGGCACTCAGCTTTCTTTATGGTCCAACTCTCACATCCATACATCACTACTGGAAAAACCATAGCTTTGACTATATGGACCTTTTTTGGAAAAATAATGTCTCTTCTTTTTAATATGCTGTTTAGGCTTTTCATAGCTTTTCCTCCAAGGAGCAAGGGTCTTTTAATTTCATGGCTGTGATCATCATCTGCAGTGATTTTGGAGTCCAAGAAAATAAAGTCTGTCACTTTTTCCATTGTTTTTGCCATCTATTTGCCATGAAGTGATGGGACTGGGTGCCATGATCTTCATTTTTTTGAATGTGGAGTTTTACACCAGCTTTTTAAAGGCTATTTAAAATCAGTTTATATATAAATATATATATTTATATAACTGGATTCAGTAATAAAATAACTTTAGGAAGTTCAACTACTTCCAAAGGATATATGGAGCACTGTCATTATGGTCATCACTGAATATGAGTTAGTGTTAATTGTTGTTTGCTACTCTCTAGGTATGGAATATGTGGAAATGCAGCAAGGAAAATGAACATAGAAATGACATGGTTCCTGAGTTTGAGGCTCTTAAACCACTGTAGGCAAGGGAGAGAAATCCATTTCATAGAGGCTTCAGAGTATAGTGTGGCTATACTATACACCACTTCTGTGTAGTGTAGCTGTGAGTTTGTATATAGGTCCAATCCAAATTCCTTTGTCTGGGAAACTTAATTTAACTTCAGTTGGTGGGAATAAAGACCTACAGATGAAAACAGAAAGTTAGCACTCTCTACGTAATGATGTGCACATAGGGTCCAAACTCTAGGAAGAAGTGCTGATGACTTTCATTCTATGCTAGACACTGAGTGAGAGCATGAAGCATAGAAGAGCAGAAGCAGCAGAGCTGAATCAGAGGTTTGAAGGTCATAGGAAGCACAAAGAAGAGCCATTATGCATTTACTGATAGGGAGGGAAAAAAATCCAATAAATGTGCTTTCTTTTCTTGGAAAGTGATTAAGAAAGTTGAGAGCCCAGGATTTTAACACTTCCAGTTACACAAGTCTAAGATGAAGATCCTGTTGATTACAATGATTTCTTCACTTAGGAGTATAAGCTTATAAAGAAAGCCATTGATCTTATTTTTTAAATAGACTATTTTAGAGTGGTTTGCCATTGATTTTTTAAAATTGTAGAATATATGTAAAAAATAAATGATTAGAAAATGAAAATTAGATAAATTTATGCTCAAGTGCCACTTTTTGAGTAATGGCATACTCAATTTCCCTATATAGACATACCCCTTCAGGGTATTTGTATAGATCTTTATTACAATCTTAGTCACACTAATTCATATTCAGTTAGTTTTATGTTTTTTATTTCTCTTGCTTATGAGGTCATTCATTCCTGAAATCAAAGACACATTTAATCTTCTTCATATCCCCATGACATAGCACAAAATCTGGTACATAATATGCACAATAATGTTTGCTGAATGAATGAGAAATAAATAAAACTATTCTAAAATACATATATTGATACTGTGAATATTAAATTAATTGATTTTAAAATTACATAAAAATTACACATTTTCCTTACTGTGGGAGACATAACATAATTCCAAATAAAAACAGTGTTGAAGTAGTGGTAAGAAGACAGTTCAGGACTAAATATAGAAGTAGCAATTGTCTTTTTATAAAATGTGCCTGAAACTGTCAAAAGACCTATCATAATATAAAGAGAGTGAGAAGTTTATGAGGTATACAATATAGATGAGACTTCTGAATACATTTAAAAGCTCAATAAATAAAATACTCCACGAGAGGATTTCTTTATTTGAACTGATGATACAAAGCCGTTTGTTTCCTAATGAGTTTTTGCAGTCTAAGTTAGAAAAAATATATTTCCTTAATTAATTCTTTGTTATATTTGTTAATTCTTCTTTCCCTTATGTTTTAATTTTTATTAACTAATAACAAACATATGGCAGAAAGTGAAGAGGAACTAAAAAGCCTCTTGAAAGTGAAAGTGGAGAGTGAAAAAGTTGGCTTAAAGCTCAATATTCAGAAAATGAAGATCATGGCATCTGGTCCCATCATTTCATGGGAAATAGATGGGGAAACAGTGGAAACAGTGTCAGACTTTATTTTTGGGGGGCTCCAAAATCACTGCAGATGGTGACTGCAGCCATGAAATTAAAAGATGCTTACTCCTTGGAAGAAAAATTATGACCAACTTAGATAGCATATTGAAAAACAGAGACATTACTTTGCCGACAAAGGTCTGTCTAGTCAAGGCTATGGTTTTTCCTGTGGTCATGTATGGATGTGAGAGTTGGACTGTGAAGAAAGCTGAGCACTGAAGAATTGATGCTTTTACTGTGGTGTTGGAGAAGACTCTTGAGAGTCCCTTGGACTGCAAGGAGATCCAACCAGTCCATTCTGAAGGAGATCAGCCCTGGATGTTCTTTGGAAGAAATGATACTAAAGGTGAAACTCCAGTACTTTGGCCACCTCGTGTGAAGAGTTGACTCATTGGAAAAGACCCTGATGCTGGGAGGGATTGGGGGCAGGAGGAGAAGGGGACGACAGAGGATGAGATGGCTGGATGGCATCACGGACTCGATGGACGTGAGTCTGAGTGAACTCCGGGAGTTGGTGATGGACAGGGAGGCCTGGCGTGCTGCGATTCATGGGGTCGCAAAGATTCGGACATGACTAGGTGACTGAGCTGAACTGAACAAACATTCTCTGCAATTTTAGTGGAATAATTTCAGCCTAAATAAACTACTCCCTGCTGAATTTATAATTCTGAAGATGGACAACTAACTAGGTTATACTACAGGATAAAGAAGAAACATTTTCATAATATACAAATTACAGAAAAGAGGTAGTATCGGTGTTAAGTTGGAATTATTAATTATAAGGGGAAACTGTAGGAATTATTTATTTTCTATGAATTTTAACATGTACTCAAACTTATACAAAGTTACCTTCAAGCCTCATCACTTCTTTAAGGATTGTTACTGAAGCTGAAGCTCTAATACTTTGGCCACCTGATGCAAAGAGCCAACCCATTGGAAAAGACCCTGGTGCTAGGAGAGACTGAAAGAAAAAGAGAAGTGGGCAGCAGAGGGTGAAGTGGTTAGATAGTATTATTGACTCAATGAACTTGAGTTTGAGCAAGCTCTGGAAGATAGTGAAGGGCAGAGAAGACTGGTGTGCTACAGTCCATGGGGTTGCAAAGAGTTAGAGATGACTCAGTGACTGAACAAGTACTTTAGAGCTATCAAGTTCATCCAGTTCTCACACCAATCCTTAGGGTTAAGTTTACAATTTTTTCTTCATTTTTATGGATAAGATAACAGAGTGAAGTTTACATAGCCCGTATTTTGCAAGAATGGAATTAAGATATACCTTTACCTTTTCTGGCTCTAAAAATCTCTCCTTGAATCATTCTTCTCTAATGCCTCAGTAGCCAGGGTTTAGCTTATAGAAATCTAAGGAGCCAGTACATTCAGGAGAAAATGTACAGGTCAGCCAGACCTTGTAGGGATAAAAGCAAGGAAGAAAAGCTGTCAAGAGACATGCAGTTGTTTGAAGTCTTGGAACCAGTAAAAGGCAGGCACACTTAATGGTGTGCCCATAAACTTCTCAGCTATGAGATATATCCTGGGATGTGGGCCTTCGCGTGGACCCTTAAGAAAGAATATACTTCCACATATCCAGTTCTTGGAGGTGGGAACTAGAAAGGAAACTGGAGGGTTAGGAAACCCTCTGCAGTGGTCCTCTCTCTGCGAGGTGGCTCGTGGAAAGGACCTATAACAGGAAGTCCACCGAAACATCAGAGGATACTGCTAGCTTTATTTATTAGAAACAGTTTCCAGAGTAGAAGTGTGAGATAAGATGTTCTTACACACTGTAAGTTGTTTCCATGATATGCCTCGCTCTTAAATAATGAATAATAAGTCCTAGAGTGAGTTTAGCAGGTGATGAAGAATGTGTAAAAGTGTGCAAGATACATACTCTCACTTTAATTGGGGAATTATTTCCTTAGTTTTGCCTTCACTAGGAAGAATTATAAAGGGAAGGTTGGCCAGATAATATTAACTGTTTAATTTTAGCTGTAAGGGTTTAGATTTTGACAGTGGGAAGAAAGAAATCCTGTAGCTATACAATGGTGGACGTGCCATAAATTCAACCAGTATTTAGACAGATGCTTTTCTTTGTGGGTAAAGAAAATTGATACATGACCTAGAAGTTTCAAGCAAGTAGAATAATTGATCTGCATATCTAAGATTATTGATGTTTCTCCTGGAAATCTTGATTCCAGCTTGTGTTTCCTCCAGCCCAGGGTTTCTCATGATATACTCTGCATATAAGTTAAATAAGTAGGGTGACAATATACAGCCTTGACGTACTCCTTTTCCTATTTGGAACCAGTCTGTTGTTCCATGTCCATTTCTAACTGTTGATTCCTGACCTGCATACAGGTGTCTCAAGAAGCAGGTCATGTGGTCTGGTATTCCTATCTCTTTCAGAACAGATTGCAAGGAGATCCAACCAGTCCGTCCTAAAGGAGATCAGTCCTGGGTGTTCATTGGAAGGACTGATGTTAAAGCTGAAACTCCAATACTTTGGCTACCTGATGCAGAGAGCTGACTCACTGGAAAAAGATCCTGATGCTGGTAGCGATTGGGGGCAGGGGAAAAAGGGGACGACAGAGGATGAGATTGCTGGATGGCATCACCAACTCGATGGACATGAGTTTGAGTGAACTCTGGGCGTTGATGATGGACAGGGAGGCCTGGCAAGCTGCGATTCATGGGGTCGCAAACAGTCGGAAATGACTGAGCAACTGAACTGAACTGAACTGAGAATAATTGATCGGTAATGATAATTAGCCTTGTGAGATAATTCAGGTACAATGAACAAGAGTATTTGTTCATCAAGCTCATAATGAAAAATTTAGCAAATCTACTCCATTTTTAGAAAATCAAATATTATTGACATATATCTTTAAATATAAGATTTATACTTAAACAATTTTTAAAGTATAAGTGACTATTCTGCCCTTTTATCTATTTTAAAGTAATAAATATAATGCAATTAAGTAGTCTGTATTCCTCTACTTTAATTGAGTGAAAATAACTAGTATTCATTTCTCCACTTTAAAGAATCCACATGAGGAAATAAAGCAGTTTTGCATCATAAAATAAATAGATTATTACAACTTAGTTGTCTATAAAATGAACAAAATTTCTTGAAAATGTTAAAATACACATATATGTGTATATATATATGTATCCATATAGGACAGTATAAACATAGTTTATTATAAGTTTTATGTTTATCAGTGTCATAGAAACCTCACTGGGGTGTGGAGAAACTCTCTTTCTAGATGTCAAAGCTCCTGACCTTAGTCTAGCCTTATTTTGGTATGGTCAAAATATTTATAACACAGGCAGAAAAATCCTAAAGCAAAGGGTATAGCATGACTCTAAGAGGAAGTCTAGGACTGAGAGAGCCAAAACCAAGTGTGCAGGTGTTTTATAACAGCAAAGTTTGCCAGGCTGAAGATTTGCACCCCTACACAGTACAAAATTTGAAAGAAGCAGAAAGAGGGAGTATGCATTTGTGGTGTGGATCAGAGAAGACTCACCATGACAGATAGGAAATGAAGAGTATAGGTTATATTTGTTGCTCTTCAGTCATTTAGTTGTGTCTGACTCTTTTGCAACCCCACCAACTGGACTGCAGCCCACCAAACTCCTCTGTCAATGGGGTTTTCAGGCAAGAATACTGGAGAGGGTTGCCATTTTCTCCTCCAGGGGATCTTCTTGACATAGGGATCGAACCCGAATCTCCTGCATTGCAGGAAGATTCATTTACCACTGAGCCACAAGGAAAGCCCTTACAGGTTGCTGGCCCTAAACCAAATAGCAACTGGGGCCTAAGTTTATTTCTTTATTTCTTATTTGATACTTATAGTCTTACAGTCAATACTAAAAAGTTTTGCTTTGTATGTTTTCATTTCACAACAGTATTTATATTGGGGAGAGCTAGGACTATTTGAAGTCATTCCATTAATTGCTTCATTCAGTACATAATTTGAATTTTCAATTAAAATAAATTATGGAATGGCAATTAACTTTTAATTAATGAAATATGTAGAGCTAAATGAAAAATGAAATAATGTGACTCCTTAGTTGAAAATATACAATTTCAAGTAACCAACAGACATCATTAAACCATGCAAATACCAGAGTTTATTTGATACTGAGTTGTTATGAAGTTCAAGAAGTTCAGAATTATCTATAGTTAGAGTTTAATCAAGTTTCTGTTGGAAAATTGCTTTAAACTATAAAATCTGTGTAAATTAAATTTTTTCCTTCTTTCTTTTCAGCAGTGCTATTTAAGTCAAGAATCTTGCATCAGAATATTTTTGTAAGAGAAATAGAAGAGGAGTTTTAATGGAACTAAAAAATCATGACAAGGCTTTATGAAAAATGTAGGTGTTCATCATCTCTCCCTTTTATAATCCTGCTAAAGTGACATTTAAAATAGGGTAAAAACACAATAATAAAGATCTTCACTAGTAATTTATATTTTAAGTCTTTCCAGTAGATGCAAAACGGATAATGAGATGAGAACTAATTCTGTGGATCAGAGAGATAGATTTCTGATGTAACAACAACAACAAAATGAAAACAAAACAAAGCCAATATACAACATGGATTTCGGAGCTAGATAGAGTGTAGTGAGGAATTTATTAGGTGATAGAAAATGCATAATCCACGGTGAATCATTTGATACTGGTGACAATTTAAAAGGCAATAATTTGCTGAGCATGTTTCATGCCAAGAAATTGAGAAGTGAAGTATTAGTAAAGTGCTTTGTTTTCATTGGCTAAATCTGGCAATTGAGTGCATAAGAGATGAGCTCCCCCACCAAAAAAAAGTCTAGCTTGCATTCATAAATAACACAGACATATTAAGGACTCTCAGGAGTCTGAGGTTATACACTACTATTATAGTTACCTGCCATGATTTCATGGGTGACTCTTGGTAGAAGACAGGAGACTTCTGGGTCAAAGTTATGGAAGTAATAGTAGTCAGAATATCAGCATTTTGTGCTAGTTTCTTAAGCCCAAAGTTCATACACTTCTGGGAAGAGGGCCAGATGGCATCTGCACATTCAATGGGTTGCATTACAGTAGAGGAATTCTGAGCTTAGGAAACACAAATATTTTATGATAGAAAGTAAATGTAATTTCCCCTGCTCTACAAGACATTTCAGCTTCAGTTTGGACAATAAGCATACCTACACTTTGCTTTCGAGGGAGGACACTATATCTTCTTCAAAGGCTATTAGTTATTTAGATGTCTTTGAGAAAGTAAGGAGTCAGTGTCTCACCCATGAGATGTGCAAAAGGGATAGACTGTTGGAAAAATGTCTTCCAATAAAAGTAGGACCAGAAATTCAGGAACTTCAGGGTAACTGCCTATCAATTGCAAATATTAAAATATAAGGCTGAGATAAAATCTGAGTGACAAGGCCAAAAAAAGAGAAAGAAAACTCAGCTTTATATCAAAAACCAAATTAATAGTCTGGTTGGCAGTAAACAAGAAAGGTTTCAGTTGAAGGAAATGACTTAATGAAAAGAAATCAAATATGTAGCTGTTGGGTGGCAGATAACCACAAAATTGTGTAAAGAGCCGGAACAAATTGTGGGGGCTTCTCATTGTGATGTCTCTTCTTGTTGCAGAGCACCGGCTCTAGGACACGCAGGCTTATTTGCCTCACAGCGTGTGGGATCTTCCTGGGTGCGGGACTGAACACGTGTCACCTGCACTGGTAGGCAAATTCTTTACCACTGAGCCACCAGGAAAAGTCTGTTTTGTTTTGTGAGGTTTCTTTTTGTTGTTGTTGTTGTTATTTGTGGCAAGGTTTCTGGATCAAGAAAACCTACAGACACCTGGATTTGAGTCTGATGCCATTAGTAAATTACATGTTGTGTGGTCTACCCTGGAGAATCTGTGAGTGTACTTGCATACAGAAAAAAGACTACACCAAATATTTTTCACAAGAATAGTTGACTGTAAAAGACTCTACTATCATTTGCAAATACCTGCTTTCCCCTTCCTTGAGGCCTCACTGACATCAGACTTGGACTTTATGACTTGTTTTGGCCAATCAAAGTAAGCAGGAATAAACTATGTCATCTCTGCACAAAAGCTTTATGAGCAAGCACATTGTTTAATGTTATTTCTTTTCTTCTTCCATGATGGATGCCAGGTTCTTCTTTGTCAGACCCAGTCCAGGAAGAAGGAGGATGTGGAATACAGTTACCACAGATACAGTATTAACCTGTAACTCTCATAAGAAATAAATCTTGTTGACTTAAGTCTCCAAGATTTGGAAAAGACAAAAAAAAAAAAAAAAAGGCATAACCTGTCCTATTGGAGTATCTTTGTACTATGTCAGTTTAGCTATGCTAGAACTATGCTTATTAGTACTTCTGTCTCTACATGATTCTAGGCTCTTGTTGTTCAGTAGCTCAATCATGTCCAATTATTTTGTGACCCCATGGAATGTAGCCCACCAGGCTCTTCTGTCCACCAGATTTCCCAGGTAAGAATACTGGAATACTAGTACTTATTTCCTTTTTCAGGGATCTTCCTGACCCAGGGATCAAAGAATTGCGGGCAAATTCTTTACCACTGACTCACCTGAGAAGTCCCTTTCTGGATTAGAACAGGACATAAGAGAAAAATACATGAGATTCAGAAGACAGAAGCAAAGTGGCAGCCAGCATGTACTGGCGGTCAAACTAGGGCACTCGGCACCCTGGTGGTTTGCATACATTTTTGCTGATCTGCTGGTTTACTTTGTTGAATGAAGTCTGGTAGCAGCTGGCTCAGGCACTCCTGCAGCTGCTCAGAGATCTTTCTCAGAGTCTCAGGTCACACTTATGCAGCTTCATGGCAAGTGGTACCTACCTGCAGCTAGAGCCTTCAGGAGGCAATAGATGAGTGAAAAATCTAGTTTGTCCTTGTGAATTTCAATTTGGGCTCATGGAATCCAATTTTTCCTTTCTTTCTCTCACAATGCTTCTTGTGTTCCCAATCTTAGAGTAATCACTGCAATTTCATAGACGTCTGTATCTGTTCTTAAAACTATTAAGGTTTAATCCCTATAATGAGTCCATGATTTTATACCATTCATATCAGTTCTGTCTCTCCGAATAAACTCTTAACTGATAAATTTGTAAGACCTTCTCTAGTTATAACTACCATGTGGTACTGTAAAAGCCTTTAACAATCATTATTTCTGTTCCTTACAATAATTCTTCAGAAGAGGCATGATTGTCATAATTTAGAGATGAAAAACTTGGGCCAAGAAACATTACTTTCCAAAAGTACAATAATTAGTGAGCCACAGGGCTTGCACCTGGACCTATATTTTGAACATGTTCTTTATACTGTACTATGCTTCTCATCGCAAAAACTTTATGCATTAATATCAGCAAACCTTGGCTGATCTATAGCATTTGAATCTAGAGGAAGTCATTTTGCACATTTTTACTGCCAATTGACAGCCGTGGTTTGAAGCATGGAATACAGAAATGAACTTGTGTAGCAAAACTGTGCACCCATTTCAGAGGCTAGATAACGACAGAGCAAAATACGACCCACAGAATATTACTTTGCATGCTGCAGTGCATTTACATCCAGTAATGAAGGCTCTCATATCAGCAGGAGAGAGGAAAGTGACAATGAACATTAACGCTGAACTCCCGCATTCTCTCTCAATGGAGCATGAAATAAGGCACGCCATCATGTCAGCATATGCGGGGAAAGATTTGCTCAGGCCGTCATCCTTTTAGCACAGTGAATCTGCTTCCCAGGGAGCCAGATTCTCCCAGTTTGTGACTCTTCCACCTCCTCATTTCTTTCCCTATTCAGTCCTTTGCCTTTACAGATCTACTGTGATACTAAATTGCTACCTTGTCAGGAATACTAAAAGCCTTTTAGGTTTCTCATATGGCCATGAAGCTTTGTGAAAGGTAGATTATTACAGTACTATAAAAATATCATTTCATAAGAGGGAAAAGACATGAAGCCATGGTAAAAGTGTATCTTCATCAGTATTGTCCTTATCTACCCATTTCACGTAAATAATAGTATTATGATTTAAATATTAATCTTAAATTCAGTTTATAGTAACAGTAGTAACTAAACATCGCTAATGAACATTTCAAAAATATGACATATATTTTATGTAGAATAAAATATGTCTGTTACCGTGTAAGGTTAGGCCTACTAAGTTTTATAGGCCTCACACACACAACTCATTTGTAAAATAAGCACGTGCATTTAGATAATCTCAAAGCTATATTTCACCACTTACATTACATGACTATGTTTTAGGCTTGATTTCATTTCTTAAATGATTATTTACCTACTACAAAGTATGTTTAATAAGAGAGTATCATTTTATTTTTATTCTGCTTTAAGATTTCACAAATGCTATACTGAACAGGTTTGGAGAAGAAAATGGCAACCCACTCCAGTATTCTTGCCTGGAAAATTCTATGGATGGAGAACCCTGGTGGGCTACAGTTTATGAGATGCAAAGAGTCGAACAATCAACTAAGTTGAACAGCTTAGTTGAACAACTAAGTGACTGAGCACATACCGAACAAGTTAGTAAAAATTCTAAGAAATTTTAGAAGTTGTCACTGTAGAAAAGAACTTCTATTAAAAAACAATCATCATCAGAACATAACACACAAGTTTAAAAAAGAAAGAATTTCATCTTACTCTTTGTACATTGAACTGGCCAAATTGCTCTTTCTAGTTTATGAGTCTATGAGGAACATTTCTATTACATAGCTTAAAATTAAGGGTATATGCAAGTTACAGTCAAGTTGGAATGTAGTTCAAATATAGATAAATCAAGGAGACAGAAAGTCTAAATAGGGTATTAGAGTCTGGAATGTATAAAGTATGATAAGGAGACAAAGAAGAGATTTTCTCACATACTGTAAGCTTCATTAACTAAAGTGCTTCATTAATTGTTAAAACCATATAGTGTTAATAATATGTCCTTGTGGGGAGCAAAGTGTTTCATGTTCATAGAAATAAGAAACTACTTATTCCTTGCTTATCTCATAGGTTTAAAATAAAATTTCTAAGGAGCCTGGCCAATTACTGTTCTTAGGGTAGTGAAAAGTCAGACACAACTGAACATGCACACACACATAGGCACTAAGAGAATCTCCTCTCCAGAAATTTCCATGATTTCCTGAGATAATAGGATTTGCCTCTGGCATTAAGTTTATATTGATTCAGTGAAATTTCATTTTTGACCAAAACAATTAAAAGTGCTTAGTGTCAGAGATTCATCTTGAAGTGAAAAGCTTATCCATATAAACAGTCAAATAAGTAAAATAACAAATTATTTGAATTGCATTTCTGTAACATTCTATGTTAAGAAATGTATTTTAGGGACTTCCTTGGTGGTCCAGTGGCTAAGATTCCATGCTCCCAATGCAGGGGGCCAGGATTCCTTCCCTGGAACTAGATCTTAGGGAACTAGAACCCACATGCCTCAACCAAGAGTTTGCATGCCACAACTAGAAAAAGGTTCCACATGTCACAATGCATATTACAGGTGGTATAACTAAGACCCTGTGCAGCCAAATAAATACATATTCTTTAAAAAAAGAAATGTATTTTGATTTCTTTAAAAGTTCCATCTTTGACCTGCACTTTGTTCTCTAGAGTCAAAAGATAAATAAACTACACACTCTAACTATTTCTCCTATTCAAGCAAGGTTATTTGAGCGACTTTCTTTAAAAACATAAAATATATATTACCTTTAAGACATATAATTTCACAAGTGGGAGATACACTAAGCCTTCACTAAAATTGAGAACCAATGACTATTTCTAAAAAAATGTTCTCAAAACTTCAAAAAAGGTCTATAAATATTTAATTTCAAGCCTGATTTTCACATATAAGATGACAGCAGATGATATGGACATTGATTTAGGTGTGTTTTAGTATTTTAATGAATTAGCCAAGTATTGTAAGTTCATTCTTTTTCTTTTTTTCCCCCGAAAATGTACATTGGTATACTTTGACTGGGGCTTCCATAGTGGCTCACTGGCAAATCTATACTATACATCTATATACATGTATATACTATACATCTACATCTATAATGTAGGAGACTAGGGTTCCATCCCTGGGTTGGGAAGATCCCTTAGAGAAGGAAATGGTAACTCACTCCAGTAACATTGCCTGGGAAATCCCATGGACAGAGGAGCCTAGTGGGCTATAACCACTAAGCTCAAAGAGTCAGACATGACTTAGCAACTATAAAACAACAACAGATCTTGATTAACCGTTTTTGTACCTCTCAGTCACATCACAAAATGAAATGTAAAGTTCAGAAAATCCTATTTTCTTTGATTTTGTTTATTAAATGTTATTTTGAGGATTCTTTATTTTGAGTACTCCTAAATATATATAACATGGAAGTTTAATAAAGTGTTCTTGGTTGAAATTATATTTATACTAGTCTTACATACCCTGAAATAGAGCTAATTAAGGAAGCATGAACCCATGATTACTTAGAACAAAAATTATTAAAACAGGGTATGAATTTTCTAAAGGAAATATGAGCTTTATCACATTTTCCCACAGTCGGGTAACTAGTGCTTAAGAAATATGCATTTCTAGAAACTTATCTGAATATTTGCATATATTCTTGATCTTTCTTGAGTTGAGGTTCAAATGTACTATTGTAGATTTGTTTTATTTCATCTTTCTTTTAAAATGAAATAGAAAATAATTCCCAGTCTACAGCCATACCACCCTGAACGCTCCAAATCTTGTCTGATCTCGGAAGCTAAGCAGGGTTGGGCCTGGCAGTACTTGGATGGGAGAAAATAATTTCCATTCATTTTGTGTTTTGTATTCAGAATTTGCTGCAATCTTTGACACTTTTTAAATAGTATGATATTTTAAATAAAAGAAAGATACTTACAATATGCATCTCAAAGTATCCAAATCTCAGATATGATCTTACTTAATTTTGCTTTACCAGAGCGTTATAATTCAATAGCTACTGTGAATTTCCTAACCAGATTGTGGCTATCCAGTATTGGAATGATAAGGGCCAGATGCCATCTCAACAGCAGGTCTTGAATGAGAAAAATTAGCTCAGCTTCTGCAGTCTTTGTTTTCCAATCAGCACATATCCACATCACAGCTGGGAATCAAAGACAGCTACTCATTTTAGCTAGCCCTTTGCCCTTTATACTTTCCAGAGAAAAACATATTGACCTGAAACCAAGGTGCTCACAGGCATTTGACCTTTAAAAGAGAATGAGTCCTTGTAAGAACCAGTTAAAAAAGTCATAGGATGCTTTCTTTCTTTCAAGTGAGCAGCTTGGTTCAGAGAAGCGTGTTTCTATATATCAAGTAGCATTCAGAACCCAGTCTGGACTTTAGAAGTAAATCTCAGTATTTTGATATTTGAAGGATTTTGGACAATTAGTTCCTTTTCTTTTTAAGGGTGGTGGGGGGCGTGAGGAACAAAACTACAGGAGTTGGGTTAGCTGTAGATTTGTGAAACAATCTTTTCTCTCTAACAGTGTAAGAATAGAAAGGTGTGATTTCAATTGCAAAGTTAGGAAAGTGAGATTACATATTATACCTCCAAATACATGAAAATGCAGTGAATGAATGTGGTTTAGTCCATGCTGCTGTTTATTTTCTGATTATTCCAAGTAGTATTCTGATATCTCTTATTCACTGAACTGAAAATTGTTGACTGTTTATACAAAAGTTACATATCACTCAATATGGCACATAAAAATGTTACTTTTTAAAAAAATTGAGGTAGAGTTTCCTTAAAATATTCTGTTAGTTTTTGCTGTACAAGAAAGCAAATAAGCCATATATACACATATCAACTTGCTCTTGAACCTCTCTCCAACTCCTTTCCATCTCACCCATCTAGGGCAACACGGAACACAGAACTGAGCTCCCTGTGCTATACAGCAGCTTCCCACTAGCTATATATTTTACACATGGTAGTGTATATATCTATATCTATATCTATATATCTATTCTACCATCCCAATACATCCCACCTTCCCATCCCCCTCTGTGTCAATGTGTCCATTCTATATTCCTGCCCTGCAAATGGACTCACCTGTACTATTTTTTTGATTCCACATATATACATTAATATACAAAATTTGTTTTCCCTTAATGACTTACTTAAAAATGCACTTCTTAACTAAATATCAATGCTTACCAGTGCAATCTGGGGAATAAATATCCAGGGCAGTCTCCTGTTAAGTAAACAGGAACAATAAAGAATATCAGAGTAATGCAAGTCAAAATCTATGTAGTACTTCTCTGTGCATTCATGTCTGTGTTTCAATGCAGGGGAGAAAAGTGATATAATAAAAAATCTAATTTAATTACTAAAAGTTTCAGATATTTACATCCTTTTAATTTGGCATAGCTTAATCAGATAAGAGGTTTTTCTTTTCCCTTTTTATTGCAGATTGATGAGTTCAGTGACAGTGCTCAATGCTATAACTTAATGAAGAATGTATTTTATGAATTTTAAAGATTTTTAGTATCAGGATAGATGTTCCTAGAAAAGCAAAAATACATGGTTGGTGGGGCTGCTCTATATCATGATTGAGTGTATTTGTTTTATAGATTCAAATTAAATTTATTCTGAAATATTTAAATATATTCAGTATTAGTACATAAAGCTGCTTTATTCATTCTAATAACTACATATTATTATGTAGAGAGATTATTTTAAACCTTTCACTCACTTATAGTGGAAGCATAGAAATCCCTGTCCCATTTTCTGCTGTGGTGTTTATTATTATCTCCAAACACTAGTAAATTTCAATGCACTTACACTTTCCCTTAATCATTTTTGGCTAATTTTGAAAATTTATTCTTGGCAGCTCCTTTATGATGAAAAGGACAGTACATATACAATGTGACACTATTTCCACCCTCCCTCCAACTCCTTCCTTGCACAAAATTGGCTACAGAAGATAGGGGAATAAAAATATATGAAAATATCAGGGCAAGCTTTATTACATTTTTTTTTAAGTTTTCCCAAAATCAACTCAAAATGCTGTTCCTTCAAGTATTCATGAAATTCTTCAACCTAGTCCTTTTTCTGCAGTTTTTTTTTTTTTTTTTCCAGCTGAGTGTATTTAAATTATGGAAAGTCTTCATTTATAAGCCCAAGGACTTATACAGCTAATGAGACATTTTCCAGGGGACCATGGCTCATAGATCCTGGATTTTGTTTACTAAACATATTTCTAACCAAGGATATCCTTCTAAGGGCTTTGCAGAGATCAGTTCAAAGTTTCTTCTGAAATGATACTCTGATCTCATGCTAACAGAAGCAATTTCTGTACCAGTATTGTGAGAATTATAAGATACGTAGACTAAGTATAAATAAAAAGAAATGACTGTAAGATCTCAAAAGAAACATAGATCAGCTGGTTCTGTAGTCTAGGAAGAAACTTACATTCTTTTTACTTGTCTTCTGACTGAGTTCACAAGTTTATTTAAAAACTATATAGAACAAAAATTGTGATCTCCTTTGAAGAGGCATCAAATTCATAGCCCAAATTCTATTTTAAGTGCAGATAAATCCGTACCAAACACCAGATATTCATCTGTTTACCTCTCTGATTCTTCTTTGTCATCTTACTTGTTTGGTCTATGCCCTTACCTGAGCAAAAGAAGAAATGATAAATCAAACTAAGAAAGATGTATGTTTCCTCTAGGCTATCCATATGGCTCCAGACTGTGGTTTGCGATGGTATCAAGCTCACAATGAAGCAACATAAGATAATTCTGGTAATGGGATTAAAAATGTCACAAACATATTCAAATTGGCTTGAAACTTTATTTTTTACCTTATTGAGTATGAGAGCCAAACCAAAAGAAACAAGTAAACAACTTGGAGCTTGTTCATTAAGAAAAAAAAAAAGTAATGGTCTTATCTGGGAAGTTACTTGCCTTATTACCACTGTTACCACAGACAAAGCAACATTATAAGCAATAAAAAGTGATATAACCACAAATTGTGCTTTTTAGTTATTTCTTATTAGACAGTGTATACAAAATTATCTTCAACTTTAACATCATTTCAGGAATCTGGTAAGCAAACTTATTACAAATATCCAAATATGATACTGATAATCAGTTCAGATGAAGTACCTGTAAATTTAGTACCATTATACATGGTAGGTCCCAGAAACTTATATATACACCTTCTACTTGGTAGTACATCCCTTCACTGGCCAAGAATCAAGAACAAAACTTATATTCTTTTTATCATGAAAAAAGGTATAATACATCAGCAAAAAAAAAAAAAAAAAATCCACACAGAGATCAACTTGTTTAAATAGAGACTGTATTGATCTTAGTCTTGTTGTACACAAAAAGGCCCTGAGAAGAATTCAAGAGTAAATACTTTATTTTATTTGGAAGGTAATCATAGGAAACACTAGCAAGAATGGATAAACGGGAAAGGGAAGGACAGCATGACAGTAATGATACATTATTAGGCAAGTTACCACCTGGGGCAACTGGAGATTGATCCTACTATAAACACTTGGGGGATAGTATAGAACAAAAGTATCATTTCCTATCCTGAGGGACAAATGAGTTTGATCTTTATGCACAAACTCTCTTTGGTGTTTTCTGAGGGCTGCCCCATGGGGTATGTTAGTTGTTCAACATAGTCAGCTTGCAGTACACACAGGCATGGGTATCCCACTCTTACATCTCAGGCAAAAAAAAAAAAAATTCTAGTAGAGTTGGGATGCTCTGAAACATTAGTTCTTTAGGAGTATGGTTGTGACACAACAGCATCTTCTACACAGCCTCTTCTTAGAAATTGAGAATTCAAAGACACAGGTAAGAGTCTAGATGGTGATTGTTGTTCAGTGGCAAAGTCAAATGTCTGACTCTTTGAGACCCCATGGACTGTAGCATACTAGGCTCCCCTGTCCTTCACTACCTCCCAGAGTTTGCTCAAATTCATGTTCATTGGGTTGGTGATGCTGTCTAACTATCGCATTCTCTGCCATGGCATTCTCCTTTTGCCTTCAATCTTTCTCAGCATCAGAGTCATTTCCAATGAACTGGCTCTTTGCATCACGTGGTCAAAATATTGGAGCTTCAGCTTTAGCATCAGTCTTTCCAATTAATAGTCAGGATTGATTTCCTTTAGGAGTTACTGATTTGATCTCCTTGCAGTCCAAGGGACTCTCATGAGTATTCTCTAGCACCACAGTAGATGGTAATATGTGTGTGTTTTCTTTTAACTAAATTAGCACGTAAGACCTAAAGATGAATACACAATTAAGTGAAAAATTGAACAAATGGGAGGGGAAAGAACCAAAAATATTCTGTGTATGAGACAGACTGGGAGATGGCCAAGTGGATTTGTTGAAGGACAATTTCAATCTCTTGATTATATTTAACTGCATTGCATTATTCTAGCTTAGTTCATCATTTTTCCACTTTCTTGAATCCACTTCATCTTCTATAAAAATTCCTTCAGTGGCTTTAACCAGGAAAAATTACTCAAGCTGAAATCAACCCTAATTCCTAAATATAATGGTAAGCCACTTGTTAACCAAGAATAAATTTGTCCAAAATAAATATTGCTTTAAGCATGATAAATCAAGTTTTTAATAATATTGGCAAACGGTTTATAGCTGTGGAGGTACAAGCATATGTTACTCTCCATGTTATATGCAAATTTGTAGGGCTCTCCTTTATCAACAACTTATAGAATTTTAGTTATTATATTTAAATATGCTGTAAATAGGTTATGGTGTTTTTTCTTTGGTTTTAATTATCTGGTTATTAAGGAATTTAAACTTCTTTTTATATGTTTGGAGTGTTTGCATTTACACTTGTACAAAGCGTCTCCAAGTGTTTCCAAGAAAAATAAATGCATAAAGGCAGAATGGTTGTGATAGGAGGCCTTATAAGTAGCTGAGAAAAGAAGAGAAGCAAAAGCAAAGGAGAAAAAAAAAAATATACCCATCTGAATGCAGAGTTCCAAAGAATAGCAAGGAGAGATAAGAAACCCTTCTTAAGTGAAAAGTGCAAAGAAATAGAGGAAAACAATAGAATGGGAAAGACCAGAGATCTCTTCAAGAAAATTAGAGATACCAAAGGAACATTTCATGCAAAGATGGACATAATAAAGGATAGAAACAGTATAGACCTAATAGAAGCAGAAGATATTAAGAGGTGGAAGGAATACACAGACGAACTATACAAAAAAGATGTTAATGACCTCAATAATCACAATGGTGTGATCACTCATCCAGAACCAGACATCTTGGAGTGAAAAGTCACATGGGCCTTAGGAAGCATCACTATGAACAAAGCTAGTGGAGGTGATGGAGTTCCAGCTGAGCTATTTCAAACCCTAAATGATGATGCTGTTAAAGTGCTGCACTCAATATGTCAGCAAATTTGGAAAACTCATCAGTGGCTGCAAGACTGGAAAAGGTTAGTTTTCATTCCAACCCCAAAGAAAGGCAATGTCAAAGAATGCTCAAATTATTACACAATTGTACTCATTTCATATACTAGCAAAGTAATGCTCAAAATTCTCCAAGCTAGGCTTCAGCAGTACATGAATTGAGAACTTCCAGATAGTCAAGCCAGATTTAGAAAGGCAGAGAAACTAGAGATCAAATTGCTAACATCTGTTGGATTATAGGAAAAGCAAGAAAATTCCAGAAAAACATCTATTCTGCTTTATTGACTATGCCAAAGCCTTTGACTGTGTGGATCACAACAAACTGTGGAAAATTCTGAAAGAGATGGGAGTACCAGACCACCTGACCTGCCTTCTGAGAAATTTGTAAGCAGGTCAAGAAGCAACAGTTAGAACCGGACATGGACAATGGACTGGTTCCAGATTGGGAAAGGAGTATGTCAAGGTTGTATTTGTCATCCTGCTTATTTAACTTTTATGCACAGTACATCATGTGAAATGCTGGGCTGGATGAAGCACAACTGAAGTGAAAATTTCTGGGAGAAATATCAATAACCTCAGATATGTAGATGACTGCATATTTATGGCAGAAAGCGAAGAGCAACTAAAGAGCCTCTTATGAAGGTGAAAGAGGAGAGTGAAAAAGCTTGCTTAAAACTCAACATTCAGACAATTAAGGTCATGGCATTCAGTCCCATCACTTCATGGCAAATAGATAGGGAAACAATGGAAACAGTGGCAGACTTTATTTTCTTGGACTTCCAAATCACTGTAGATGGTGACTGCAGCCATGAAATTTAATGATGCTTGCTCCCTGGAAGAAAAGTTATGACCAACCTGGACAACATATTAAGAAGCAGAGACATCACTTTTCTAACAAAGTCGGTCTAATCAAAGCTATGGTTTTTCCAGTAGTCATATATGGATGTGAGAGTTGGATTATAAAGAAGCACTGAAGAATTGATGGTTTGGAACTGTGGAGTTGAGAAGACTCTGAAGAATCCCTTGGACTGCATGGAAATCAAACTAGTCAATTCTAAAGGAAATAAGTCCTGACAACTCACTGGAAAGACTTGCTGAAACTTCAATCCTTTGCCCACCTGATGCAAAAAGCCAACTCATTAGAAAAGACCTTGATGCTGGGAAAGACCGAAGGCAGGAGGAGAAGAGAATGACAGAGGATAAGATGGCTGAAGAGCATTACTGATTCTATGGGCATGAGTTTAAGCCAGCTGTAGCATTTGGTGAAGAACAGAGAAGCCTGTCCTTCTGCAATCCATTGGGGGTCAAAAGAGTTGGACAGGACTGAATGACTGAACAACAAAGTATCTATTTAAGCTTCTTGTTTTCATTTTATTTTTATTGAGTTGTCTGCCAAATTTCTTATCGATGACAATTTCTCTATATGATTTATTTAAATGTGTTTCAAGTGACATTTCTGTTGACTACATCACATTTTAAATCACATGTAATTTCATAATTAGAAGTTCTTATTTTTAATACAGTTCAGTTGATTTTATTACTTATTTTATAGTCAGTAGATTTGAATCCTGTTTACAAAATCTTTTCCAATGCCAATGGCATTGTTACTATCTTACACTATTGTCCAGAAACTTTTATTCTTTGCTTTCATATTAGACCTATTATTTTTCTGGGACATATTTTCTGGATGGTATACAGTCAGGAGGAGCTTGTTTATCCCAGTCCTTCTGAACCACTATCATCCTGTGGTTTCCATTGATGACTTGTATCCTTTTTTTTTTTTTTCACCAACCCCAGGTTTTTTTCTTTTTAGGTTTAAGCTCTGGTATTAAACTCAAGTTCATCCCAAGAAATAATTCATAAGAAATAAATTGATTGAACAATTCTAGATGAAATATGTAGATTTATAAACTGAATACATATGTTTTTCAAGACTAAAAAAGTTTTCTTTTGGCACATTAAAGATTCTAGACTAACTGAGATAATAGAAAGTAGAATTCCACTGAAAATTTTGCTGCCGTCTGATTGACAATGTTTCCCCCTTATGGAAATATGTAATTTGTAAAAAATTATTCATTCTGAAATTTCACTTTTATGGATCTTTATATTTTCTGAAATTTTTTCATGTGTATTCTTTATTATCAACATTATAAACTATGATGTAATATAAGATTGCTTCATATATAATCACAAAAGATTGACCAAAATAGCAAGGATATTTAAATTTTAGTTGATTAATGAACTCAAAGGAACAAAAGGTCTTATAAAATCGTTAGTGACCATTTTGAGAAATGTGTAGAAACTCATAGTTGCAGACTTATGGCTAAAATATAGCCATATTTCTAATATAAGAAGTTTTTTGAAATAAATCTTATAGTGGCATAGCTTCTGTAATTCATCATATTAGTAACAGTTTAAGACAGGGATATTTTTATACTTAGAGACAAACATTTTAGATTTTTTAAGTACCGCTCACTGCTCCAGTGCCATGATCACTCACCTAGAGCCAGACATCCTGGAATATGAAGTCAAGTGGGTCTAAGGAAGCATCACTACAAACAAAGCTAGTGGAGGTGATGGAATTCCAGTTGAGCTATTTCAAATCCTGAAAGATGATGCTGTGAAAGTGCTGCACCCACTCAATATGCCAGCAAATTTGGAAAACTCAGCAGTGGCCACGGGACTGGAAAAAGTCAGTTTTCATTCCAATCCCAAAGAAAGGCAATGCCAAAGAATGCTCAGACTACCACACAATTGCACTCATCTCACATGCTAGCAAAGTAGTGCTCAAAATTCTCCAAGCCAGGATTCAGCAATACATGAACTATGAACTTCCAGATATTCAATCTGGTTTTAGAAAATGCAGAGGAACCAGAGATCAAATTGCCAACATTTGCTGGATCATCGAAAAAGCAAGAGGGTTCCAGAAAAACATCTATTTCTACTTTATTGACTATGCCAAAGCCTTTTACTGGGTGGATCACAATAAACTGTGGAAAATTTTGAAAGAGATGGGAATACCTGACCACCTGACCTGCCTCTTGAGAAACCTATATGCAGATCAGGAAACAACAGTTAGAACTGGACATGGAACAACAGACTGGTTCCAAATAAGAAAAGGAGTATGTCAACGCTGTATATTGTCACCCTGCTTATTTAACTTATATGCAGACTACATCGTGAGAAACGCTAGGCTGGATGAAGCACAAACTGGAATCAAGATTGCTGAGAGAAACATCAATAACCTCTGACATGTAGATGACATCACCCTTATGGCAGAAAGTAAAGAACTAAAGAGCCTCCTGTTGAAAGTGAAAGAGGAGAGTGAAAAAGTTGTCTTAAAGCTCAACATTCTGAAAACAAAAATCATGAATTCTAGTCCCATCACTTCATGGCAAATAGATGGTGAAACAGTGGCTGACTATTTTTGGGGGTCCAAAACACTGCAGAAGGTAACTGAAGCTATTACATTAAAAGACAGTACTCCTTGGAAGGAAAGTTGTGACCAACCTAGACAGCATATTAAAAAGCACAGACATTATTTTGTCCACAAAGGTCTGTCTGGTCAAGGCTATGGTTTTTCCAGTGGTCATGTATGGATGTGAAGTTGGACTATAAAGAAAGCTGAGCACCGAAGAATTGATGCTTTTGAACTGTGGTGTTGGAAAAGACTCTTGAGAGTCCGTTGGACTACAAGGAGATCCAACCAGTCCATCCTAAAGGAAATCAGTCCTGGGTGTTCATTGGAAGGACTGATATTGAAGCTGAAACTCCAGTACTTTGGCCACCTCATGCGAAGAGTTGACTCATTGGAAAAGACCCTGATGCTGGGAAAGATTGAGGGCAGTAGGAGAAGGGGGTAACAGGGGATAACAGAGGATATGATGGCTGGATGCCATCACCAACTCAATGGACATGAGTTTGGGTAAACTCCGGGAGTTGGTGATGGACAGGGAAGCCTGGCGTGCTGTGATTCATGGGGTCGCAAACAGTCGGACATGACTGAGTGACTGAACTGAACTGAACTGAACTGATTCAACATCAGTTTATTAGAAAGTGTTCATATCACCAAATCCTTAAGCCTGTCCTTTTTCCTACAAGAGGCATATAATTTATCACTGTCATTGTAGGATAACTTGAGAGACACTGAAATGACATCTCATTCAGAAATAACTATTACATCAGCTAGCTCATTGAGTTAAGCTCAGCCCATTGTGTGCTCAGTCATGTCTGACTTTTTGTGACCCCTTGGACGATATCCTGTCAGATCCCCAATCCATGAAATTTTCCAGGGAAGAATACTGGAGGAGGTCACCATTTCTTACTCCAGAGGATCTTCCTGACTCAGGGATTGAACCCATGGCTCCTAGTTTCCTGTATTGGCAGGCAGATTCTTTACCATTGCACCAGTGTGGAAGCCAATTATTCCATTATTTCATAGCTTATGCCAAAAGTAGATTTTCTGTACGTATCCTGACTGAGGCTTTGAGAGGAAACCAGTCTGGGTGCACAGCTGAGATCTGAGAACCAACCCCACCCCTTGGTTGCATACTGTAGCCCAGGAGAAATTGGAAACACCTAGACACCAGATACAGGTCAAGGAATCCCCAGGCCAAGACATAGCATCCCCAAGCCCAAGATATGCATCCCAACCCCAGGTCCTTATACCGTGGCACATCATTATTGCAAGATCAGCCGATGCCTTGGTGACTTCCTATAGATTCAGTTCCACTGAGTAAGCTTTGCTTGGCATAGTTACCAAAAAGAGAAAGGTAAATGAGTCTCTAGACCATACAGTACTGTTTCAGCACTGACTTAGTTTGAAAGTTCTCTTAGGGATTGAATTGTATCTGGATAAAAGCAATAACATAGCAATAAGTTGGAGGTGATTAAATAGGTGTTGGGTGGATGTACATTTAGGCAAAGAGAAAAGCATGTACAAAAAGAAAGGCAAAACACTGGATGACATCTCGAGGATCTGCAGGAAGCCTGGAGGGCTGGGCAGCAGATAGCAGGAATAGTGTGGCACACAAAGTTGGAGAGTTAGTAAGAATGAAATCTGGTGGGAAAGTGACAAAATAATTAAATTGGACTAAATTACTACAGAGGCTAGAAAAACTACAAGTCAATCTGTTGCAATGCTTCATTACTTTGTTGATGTCCAGAAATCAACTGAAGGTTAGCATAAAACAAAGCTACTTACCTCAGCAGTTATCTTAGATTTACCCTGTTTAAATGAGTGTTTAAAAATGACATTATCTGTCCCTATGAATAAGACTTTGAAATAAATATGTCTTATAAAAATAAGACATAAGAATCCACCCCCAAAAGAACTTGTTTATTAAAACTGGGATTTCTTTCAAAGTAAATAAGTACATTTATAAAAATAAGACAAATCATATTTATATACCTCTGTTTTATAATCTCAGTAAATCCTTAGTTTCAAATATGGATTATAAAGGAAAACAGAGTAGCTGTTCATGAAAAGCAAACATATTATATCACATAACATCCTGTCAGATTATAAAAGTCAGAATTTTCTGAATTAACAGAAATATTTGATTTTGAAAAATTAAAAACTCCCAACAATAAACTGCATGTGATTAGATCCACTGAGTGATTCTTATAAACAAGATATACAATAAACATTTCCTAGACTTATAAAATGTCACTTTATAGATTAAACAAGAGGACAGTGAAGAAGAATGTAATTTCACTAATTCCTGGTCTTAGGTGTACAGTAAACCACATCATCTCTATTCATGCATATTTACACGACATATTAGTGCACCCCCAGAATTCATGTCCACCTGGAGCTTCAGAATGTGACCATCTTTGGAAATAGGTTATTTGCAGATATAATAAGTTATAAAGAGATCATACTGGATAACAATGGACCTTAAATCCAATGACTGGTATTCTTATAAGAAGGCCATGTGGAGACACACACATAGAGAAGAAGGCCATGTAGAGACACACACATAGAGAAGAAAGCCATGCAAAGATGGAGATAGAGGTTGGAATGATGCGTCTACAAGCTGTGCATGGTGTGTGTCTGACTCTTTGGGACTCTATGGACTGTAGCCTGCCAGGCTCCTCTGTCCATGAGATTCTTCAGGCAAGAATACTGGAGTGGGTTGACATGCTCTCCTCCAGGGGATCTTCCTGACTCAGGGGTCGAACCTCCATCTCTTCTATTTCCTGCACCAGCAGGTGGTTCTTTACCACTGGTGCGACCTGGGAAGCTCAAAGTGAAAGTTGTGTCCCTCTCTTTACAACATGGACTATTCTCCAGGCAAGAATATGGAATGAATAGCCATTCCCTTCTCCAGGGGATCTTCCCAACCCAGGGATCAAACTCTGGACTCTGGCATTGCAGGCAGACTCTTTACCATTCTGAGACACCAGGGAAGCCCCAAGAATACTGGGGTGGAATGCCGAAGATTGTTTGCAACCAACAAATCTTAGAAGAGAGGTATTACATTAAACAAAGAGGTTGTTTTTTTTGTTTTTTTTAACCTACCTCCATTAGGCTGAGGTAGTTCTGGCTTAGTAACCCAGATAAACAACAAAACAAACCTGTAAATAACTTGAGGCTAAGAAATAAAAACCTAAAGACAGCCTGCTGCAAAGGGTAACTGTGCTTTCCCAAATAAGGCAGCCACTTAAGCTGTAGTCAATCAAATATAATTTCCCTGTTTTGCTTTTGTGACTTCACTATAAAAGTTTTGCCCCTAGTTCCTGTTGGTGGAGAGCTCCTAATTATTTCTGGTTTGGCATTGCCTGACTGAAATAGATTTTTGCACAAATAAACATTAAAATTTAATAAGCATCATTTCATCTTTTAACAGAGGATGGGACAGTTTGTCTTGGAGACTTGGAAGGAAGCAACCTGCCATAATGTGATTTTAGACTTCTGTGCTCTTGAGCTATGAGAGAATAAACTTCTGTGGTTTTAAGCCACCAAGTTGGTGGCAATTTGTTATGGCCCTAGGAAACTAGGAAAATTGTTTCTTCATGGTTAGGAAGCATTTATTTATTCTAGCCACTGTATTTAGAGCATAGGATTTTAGAAAATTTCAATTGATTTAGACAAGATTTAAAGAAACCCAAGCAAAGAAAAAAGGGGTAAGATATGTTATATTCTAGATAACTACAGTTCCTTTCAATCCTATTAAACCATTGAAAAGGAAGAAAAATAAATCATAGTACTCCACATGTAGTTCCTTCAAAAGCCTTTTTTCCCCTTAAAAGTAGAAAACAAGTTACTAATAATACATGGAAGAGAATGAATATATTATAAGTCATTGATATGCTGAGTTTTTCTCCATGAAAACTACGGTAGCAATACCAGGTTGGTGTGCTTGTGTCAGACAGAAGGCTTCAAACCCAGGAGGTCAATGGGAGACCCAGACCAGCAATCTCGGTCCTTGCCATAGCAAGCAAAAAATTGCAAACTACTGCCTTGGGCTTAAGCACAAAGCAAAGTTCATTAAAGCATAGATACAGTCTCAGAGGAAGAGCGGGCAGTTACTTTGAGGTGAAGCCAGCCCTTTTACACAGGGTTAAGAGTGTTTATAAGGAACTGTTCTTCAAGAAGACAGGTGTGGTCAATGGGTAAGTGAAGGGGGAGAAGGCAGAGTGTGATATTTGATGAGTAATAGTCCAACGCTATTTGGTTGACTATCTCAAGTTCTGTAATGAATTATTATTGTGCCTGCCTTTAGCCTAGATTTGTTAAGAAAAGCCCACCTGGGGAGTGGTGAAATCACATGTAGATTTTATGTTGATAAGTTTGGGTTTACTAGAGGTTATGTACCTGTCTAGTCTGGGGAAAGTTTTTGCGTGTCACTGTGCTCCCTCTTTATCAGGATAAGTTGCCCACCACCTGACCATAATTTCACCTGTTCTTCAGATGGTTGGGGTGTAACATGATGATTCCCCTCTTGTCTTTTCATATTTGTCACCCCCTTGCTGTTAATGTCTAACTACCTATCACGGTTACTACTGAAGACTGCACAATTCTCATCAATGCTATTATTATAATTTTTTACCTCTTCCAATTTTATTACTAATTTTTTGCTGCATTGGAACAAAATCACATTTTATTTAACTTGATTATTAGCTAATGAGTTATTCAATAGATATATTAGAATTTTTGGTTCTACTGTAATTAGTGGCATAACATATTCAAATTTATCTATTCTAAATTTGGTGTTTTCCTTTTTTATGGTGCTGTAATTAGTTGCTCAGTCATGTCTGACTCTTGGAAGCCCCATGGACTGTAGTCCACCAGGCTCCTCTGTCCATCTAATTTTCTAGTCAAGAATACTGGAATGGGCTGCCATTTCTTACTCCAGGGGATCTTCCTGACTCGGGGATTGAAATTGCATCTCTTGAGTCTCCTGCATTGGCAAGTGGATTCTTTACCACTAATGCCACCTTGGATGTCCCTTTTTTTTTTTTTTTTTTAGCTAGTATGAGCTTATTTTTTTAACTAGTATGAGCTATGATTCAACAGTATGTGAACCAAGTACTTCCAGATGTTCATCTGGATTGAGAAAAGGCAGAAGAAGCAGAGATCAAATTGCCATCTGTTGGATCATAGAAAAAGCAAGAGAATTCCAGAAAAACATCTGCTTCTTCTTCATTGACTGTGCCAAAATCTTTGCGTGTGTGAATCACAACAAACTGTGGAAAATTCTTCAAGAGTTGGGAATACTAGACCACCTTATCTGCCCCCTGAGAAATCTGTATTTAGTTCAAGAAGCAACAGTTAGAATAGGACAAGGAAAAATGGACTGGTTCCATATTGGGACAGTAGTATATCAAGGCCGTATATTGTCACCCTGCTTACTTAACTTCCATGCACAGTACATCATGTGAAATACCAGACTGGAAGAAGCACAAGCTAGAAACAAGATTGCCAGGAGAAATATCAGTAACTATGTAGATGACACCACCCTTTGGAGAAGGTAATGGCAACCCACTCCAGTACTCTTGCCTGGAGAATCCCATGGACAGAGGAGCCTGGTAGGCTACAGTCCATGGGGTAGCTAAGAGTTGGACATGACTGAGTGACTTCACCTTCACTTTTCACTTTCATGCATTGGAGAAGGAAATGGCAAGACACTCCAGTATTCTTGCCTGGAAAATCCCAGGGACAGAGAAGCCTGTTGGGCTGCTGTCTACGGGGTCACACAGAGTCGGACACGACTGACGCGACTTAGCAGGAACAGCAGCAGACACCACCCTTATGCGAGATATTGAAGAGAAACTAAAGAGCCTCTTGATGAAAGTGAAAGAGGAGAGTGAAAAAGCAGGCTTAAAACTCATCATTAAAACAACTAAGATCATGGCATCCTGTCCCATCACTTCATAGCAAATAGATGGGGAAAAAATGGAAACAGTGATAGACTTTATTTTCTTTGACTCCAAAATCACTGCAGAAGGTGACTGCAGCCATGAAATTAGAAAATGCTCCTTGGAAGAAAAGCTCTGACCAACTTAAACAGCATATTAAAAAGCAGAGTTACTGCATTGCTGACAAAGTTCTGTCTAGTCAAAGCTATGGTTTTCCCAGTAGTCATGTGTGGATGTGAGAGTTGGACCATAAAGAAAGCTGAGTGCCAAAGAGTTGATGATTTTGAACTGAGGCATTGGAAAAGACTCTTGAGACTCCCTTGGACTGCAAGGAGATCCAACCAGTCTATCCTAAAGGAAATCAGTCCTTAATATTGGAAGGACTGATGCTGAAGCTCAATATTTTGGCTACCTGATGAGAAGAACTGACTCCTTGGAAAAGACCCTGATGCTGGGAAAGATTGAAGGTGGGAGGAGAAGAGGATGACAGAGGATGAGATGGTTGGATGGCATCACCAACTCAATGGACATGAGTTTGAGCAAGCTCTGGGAGTAGGCGATGGACAGTGAAGCCTGGCGTGCTGCAGTCCGTGGGTGTCGCAAGAGTCAGATACGACTAAGCAACTGAATTGAACTGATAAGCTTATTTTAAATAAAAATTTTATTGCAGTTTATATCAGTGATTATAGAAATATTCTGTCAAATTTTAATTTAGTTTATGGTTTTTGATATAGCCATAACTCAGCATCTTTTGGAATACTACTTGACATTTCAAAGTAAATATGTTCAAAGCTAAACTATCGTTTTCCTTCAAAGTTGTAAACTACCTGAATTTTTCCCATTTTTAATTAATGGCAATTACATCCTTTCAGGTGTTCAGGTCACAAATCTTATGTATAGAATAAAAAGTATATTTGATGAACATATTTGCAGGGCAGCGATGGAGACCCAGACATAGAGAACAGATTTATGGACATGCAGGAGGGTGGAAGAAAGAGAGAGTGGAACAAATGGAGAGAGTAGCATGGAGGCATTTACTCTACCATATGTAAAACAGATAGCCAGTGGGAATTTGCTGTTGACTCAGGGAACTCAATCTGGGGCTCTGTAATAATCTATAGAGAGTGTGATGGTATGGGAGGGAGGTTGAAGATGGAGGGGACATACTATATCAATGGTAGATTCATGTTGATGTATGGCAGAAACCAACACAGTATTGTAAAGCAATTATCCTTCAATTAAAAACAAATAAAAGAAAAATTATATTTGGTATTTATTCCTAGTTCCTGACGCATAGCTCTTGAAATTCTTGAAATCTGCTGAGTGTTAGCAGTATCTTTTGTTATTTAGAAGGAATTCCTTTCATTTACATTATCCCTGAGTTGAGTCTAATGAGGTCACTCTTGGTGTGTGTCCAGATACCTTTAGGGCAGCTCTGGTTACCAGTAAAAATCACTAAGTGATTAGAGGGTTAGAACTTTCAGCCTCACCTACACCCTTTTAGGAGGAACAATGGGCTAGAAAGTGAATTCAATAACCAGTGGCCAATGATTTAATCAATCACACCTACTTGGTCAAATTCTCATTGAAAACTCAAAGCTAAGTTTTGAGAACCTCCAGGTTGTGAATATAATAGAGTTCTGAGAGTTTGGCACACCAGTAGACAGCATAAAATCTTTCTCTTCCGGTACCTTCCCCATCACTTCCTCCATTTGGCTGGTTCTGTGGTGCTGGAGAATACTCTTGAGAGTCCCTTAGACTGCAAGGAGATCCAACCAGTCCATTCTGAAGGAGATCAGCCTTGAGATTTCTTTGGAGGGAATGATGCTAAAGCTGAAACTCCAGTACTTCGGCCACCTCATGCGAAGAGTTGACTCATTGGAAAAGACTCTGATGCTGGGAGGGATTGGGGGCAGGAGGAGAAGGGGATGACCGAGGATGAGATGGCTGGATGGCATCAATGACTTGATCAACGCGAGTTTGAGTGAACTCCGGGAGTTGGTGAGGGACAGAGAGGCCTGGCGGGCTGCGGTTCATGGGGTCGCAAAGAGTCAGACATGATTGAGTGACTGAACTGAACTGAACTGACTTGTACCCTTATAATAAATGGAAAATCATTAAGGAAGCATTTCCCTGAGTTTTGTGAACATTCTATTGAATCACCAAGCCCACAGAGGGAGTTGTGGGAACCCTTGGCTTACAGCCAATTGGCCATATGTGGGACTGGTCTCGAACTTGTGACTGGCCAGTGGAGTAGGGACAGACTTGTGGAAATGGGCCCTTAACTCTTGAGGTTTGCACTAAATCTTATTAGTTACTATCAGAATTGAATTATTGGATGTATAGTTAATGTCTGAGAACTGGTGTTACAAAAGACATCATGTAAAGAAAGAACTTGAGATCTTGGTATCATCCTTACTTCCTGTTTTCATAGTGTTTTGGGGCTGCTATAATGAAAACACCATAGACTAGGTGACTTTAACAATGATTGTGTATTTCTTGTGGCTCTGGAGGCTGATAATTCCAAGAATAAGCAAGAGCAAGTCACCTATGTTTTGTAGGGGCCCACAGCCTGGACCATATTTCATCCTGTTCTCACATGGTAGGCAGGGAAAGGAGCTCCTCAAGGTCTCATTTATAAGGACAATATTATGGTGACTCCCCACTCCTGACCTAATCAGCTCCCAGAGGCCTGTCTCCTAACACCATCACATAAGATTTCAACATAGGAATTTTAGGCATTCAGTCTACAGCAACCATGTTTTTCTTAAAATCTACATCCATTTTGTTACAAAATTTTTGGCCTCCACACCCAAATGTTCACCAAAATTGAATCACTTCTATATATCTTGCTCTCTATTTTCCTTAACCACAGTATTTTAACCACTATAACTTTAAAGTTATTTATGATAACTCCTACATGTAAATCACCTGTAGGCTTGCTTCTAGGGTATAATTTTTGTGTGACTTTTTTCCTCCATACAGATGGAAATAATTGTTTATATGGCTAATGTTGTGAGAGGCAAATTATGGAGGGACTGGATAGCATCATATCACACCAGAGGGAGTTCATTTTACTCTGTGTAGGAAGAAAAGGTGCTGGTACACCATTCTTTAAAAATATATATATTTTATTTGGTTTTGGCTGCATTGAATCTTTGTTGCTGTGCATCACTTTCTCCAGTTTTGGTGCATGAGGTTCTCATTGCACAGGCTTTAGTAGTTGCATCTCGGGCTCTAGAATATATACACAGTAGTTGTGGTGCACAGGCTTAGTTGCCCCAAGGCATGTGGAATCTTCCAGTACAGGGATGGAACCAATGTCCCCAGCACTGGCAGGCATGTTCTTAAACACTAGATCACCAGGGAAGTCCAATACATCACTCTGTCATGACTTCAGCCAGAGCAGATTCAAAACTGGGCTATTGTTTTGAGAGAGCTTTGTCCACCCTGATTATAATAGATCCTAGGGTAAGATCTTCCAAGTTTCCTAACTGAGATAGTGGAAGATATGATCTCCTCAATACATGATATTCCTGATATATTTATTTTACCCTTCACCCTTCTGCTTTGCTTCTCTCTCATATACCTTTGTAGTTGAAAAACTTGACCAGTGCATCGAAGGAAAAGCCAGATTGGGCTCAAAATTTTATGCTTTCCCTCTCATTAGAATCTGTATTAGTTGTAACAAAGTCACAATAAAGTACCATAGACTGGAAGGCTTAAACAATAGAGATATAGTTCCTTATAGTTTTGGAGGCCAGAAATCTGAGATCTAAGTGTTGGTAGATTTATTTTTTTCTGTGATCTCTTTCTTGGCCTGTAGTTGGCTGGCTTCTTCAGCCTCTTCACAAGGTCTTCCCGATGGTTCTGTCCTGTCTCCTTTTTCTATATGGATACCAGTCATATTGGATTAGGTCCGTATATCTTATTTCACTTTAAATATCTTTTTTTATAGTCCTATCTCCAAATAAGCATATTCTGAGGTAAGGAGGTTAAGATTTAATATATTAATATTGATGTGGGAGGGACAGATTTACCCCCTTCCCAAACCCTAGCTGCCTCCATAGCTCTGAATTTCAATTTTTCTCTTTCAAATACTATGAAAGTGCCAATTTTCTGATGAATTCTTTGTCATTTAGTAGTAATTGCTTCATGTTCTGGCCCTCTGTTTTTATTTTCAACTTCTGTCCCACCTCTGGAAAGAATAGGAACATCTCTTGAAGAAAAACTATGACGAAAATATATGCTTATCTTACCATCATTCCTTCTTCATGTGATGTTGGTCCATCACATACCATTAGGCTCATCAGTTCCTAGTTTGTACTCATGTGTATTACACACACACACACACACACACACACACACACCCACACACACCACAATGCACCTACATATGTCAATTCTGGCTTCTCTGGTTTTCCCTGGTAGGAATGCTGATAAGCATTGAAATTCCATAACATCTAGAAAAAATACTATACTTAATAATTAAAGAATAACTGCATTATATGGGCTTCCCTGGTGCCTCAGGTGGTAAAGAATCTGCCTACAGTGTGGGAGAACTGGGTTTGATCCCTGAGTTGGGAAGATTCCCTGGAGAAGGGAATGGCTATCAAATTTAGTTTCCTTGTCAGGAGAATTCCATGGACAGAAGAGCCTAGCAGGTTACAGTCCATGGAGTCTCAACGAGTTGGGCACGACTGAGCAACTAACACTTTCACTTTTTATTTTCATGTTAATGTGTATAATTATGAGAAGATAAGATAGGACTACAGGTATGTGATTCACTTGGTTGTTGTACCAAGGAAGTGATATGAACTAATAATAACAATGTACTGCTAATAAATTTTAATATAATAAATAGAAGATAGTTATAAACATAATATAAAGATCTAAAATTAAATAGGGATGTATGAAGAAAAAAATGATCATCACATATAATCTTAGCTCTTAATGTTTTTGAGTGCAAATATATAAAATAATTTTTATGCATTTGGCTTCATGTTACAGATGCTATTTTAAAATTTCATCTCTCACTTTAAATCTTGAGCACTTCTGAAAATCAATATTCACAAAACCTTTTTATCTTTACTAAAGTTACTTTGCGTGATTACATAGTACTTTAGAAAAACCGATCTCTTCTTCATGAGTACTGTTGGAGAGTGTCAAGATTTAGCATTTAGACTAACGGAAAGACACACATGCATACACAAAGCTGGATTTTGTTTAGTCCCATCATAAATGTAAACCTCAGTTTTTACCCTGATATATGGGCTTCTATAACAAAGGGACTATCTGAATGGCCATCAACAGAAAGAGAAAGTGTTTTATTCATTTTATTTTATGTTTTTTAAATAAATAAAACTATATTTTAAAAGGTAAATTCTCATTCTTCACCTCTAAAGAAATCTATAATTCATAATATTAATTATACAACTATCCTCTAATATAATTATATGTCAAACATAGTCAACAACGTATTACTTGAGCAATCTATACTCCAGATCTAAAAGCATGTTTTTTTCATAATTTTTGATGGTTGCAATAACCTGATGAGTTTATCAACATATGCACTTATTTCTTTATGTACTCTTATCCAATAATTATGTCTTCTGTCTGACTTAGCCAACACTTTCTGGACATACATGAAATTTTGTTATTATCCATAACTGTACCTTCTCTGTAATATTGATTTCTAGTATCTCTTCTTCTTACCTCAAAAATTACTTGAAGGCACTCGTATTCCACCATTCTATTGACTCAACCATTTTTAACTTCTTTTCTCTACTTTCACTGGAATCCTTTTTCTTTTATTTACCTACTTTATCTACCCTGTCCCATCCTTATAATTGAGAACTACTCTCCCTATTTACAATTAGACAGTGGCTAAGTTACTGTCCTCAAAATATTCTTCCCTCTGAAATATACCTTAAATTTACCTCCCTCATGTTCACCACTATAATATTTAAGGATTATCTGTGATCATAATATTACTAAATTTAATGGTCATTCATCAGAATGTATCTTACTAGACTTATCAGAATCTTGTACACCCGTGGTGGATTCATGTCAATGTATGGCAAAACCAATACAGAGTTGTAAAGTAAAATAAAATTTAAAAAAAAATAGTAAGAAATAGCATTAAATTAAGAGGGAAAAATCAAACCAAGATGGAGACTAATGAAGAAGATATTGTGAGATCGCCTAAGTGATCAACTGTGATGAAAGTGTTTTATTTAACAAAGACAATATGTTCCAGTGGAAAGTGTTTGGGCTTTATTTTACTTTTCAGTTTGTGCATAGGCAATACTGACAAGATAAATTATCTGAGTCTCTAAGCAATAGAAGCAAATCCAAATTGTGTGAACTGAGTCAAAATAAATAAATGAGAAGACATTTCAAAAGAGAGAAACATGAAACAGAAAATTTTTTATTTGGGAAAAAGCACTATGATATTACTCTTCCCTCTGTTTTGAGCTCAGGTGTCTCCCATTCTGTGTAAGCCCTGAGAACTGTTAGGTTTACAGCTCCTCTTTCCTTATTTCCCCAGCTTGTACAGTTTCCCACAATAATTATCTACAGGCGAAGGACAGAATAACCCAGTCTCCTCACTGGTTTTCTTTTCCTAGTAATCCCCGTCCTACTCAGCTGGTGTATAATGTCAAAGACTAGCCATTTCCTGTATTTTGCAGTTTTCTTACTTACAGTGAGAAGTTACATCTAATCCTTGTTACTCCACATGGTCATTAATGATTATCCATAATTATATTTGTATTAATTTAGAATTTATTTTGATGTAAGATGAAGATGAACTTACAGATGAACTTTGGAAACTGCCAATTGCCAGCCATCTAACTTGGTGCTTCCCTTATTTATTGAAAACTTATATTTGTTCTTTTATTTTAGTTTCAGATATCATACATATTCATTCATTTTTAAAAAAGTTTTTATTGAATTTGTTACAATATTATTTCTGTTTTATGTTTTGATTTTTTGGCCAGGAGGCATGTGGGATCTTAGCTTCTCAACCAGGGATTGAACCCACACAGCCTACATTGAAAGTCAGTCTTAACTGCTGGACTGCCATGTATATCCGTTCCTAAGTAAATGTCTGAATGTCTTAAATTTTGTGGTATTGAATCTTTTTTATTAATAATGATACTTAATATCTTATGAAGAAAATATATTTGTCCCATTTAGTTAACATGAGAAACTGATGTTGAACTTTATAAACATGCCTTATATTATTTTTTTATGGTGTTTTAACTATGTGACTTTTTCTCTAACCTATTGGAGTGATGTACTAGAGAAATTGTTTTATAATAATGAGGTATATTTTTTTCTGAATAAATCATCTTTTTTAAGTACAACATTATCTACTATACTTAAGATGTACTTTTCAAAATATATTGTGCAGTATTTATTTATTTTTATTCATAAATAGTGTTGATCTGTACTCTGAGCTACTTTATAAGGTTTTGGAGTTAAAATTTTGATGACCTAATAAAATGACCTGGAAAGTTTTCCAAAATGGTCTTTTTGTTCTTAAGACAGTTTGGACATTTATTTTTATGTGTCTGATATAAAATGTAAAAGAAAACAAAACAAAAACTTACGTTGACTGCATACCTTTTGTGACAGGTCTTCTTGGACATCTTTGCAGTGCATTGTAATGAAACAGTTCTCTCAATATTTCTTTTTTCTGCTCAAGACTATTTTATCTTATATATATTTCTAATCATTTTTTAATACCTCTGTATTTTCTTGCTTGAATTTGACAGTGATTTGTCTAATTTTTTAATTTCCAAACAACTTTTTCTTGTGTTTTTTTTCCTCTAATTCATATATTTTGACTTATATTTTCTTATATTCTTTCTTCCTAGTCAAGTTATTTTATTGTACCCATATTTTCTGAATTAACATTTATATTCATTAAACTATTTTGTTTGCAACATTTTAATGTTTAAAACTGACATGAGAACAGGTTAGTATATGCACTTTAGTCTTGTTCTAGACAACCTTCAATTAAAAAAAAATTTACATTCATTATGCTATATACTGAAATTTAAAAAAAAGTCATGCAGATTTTCTTTTTCCAATGTTACACATTTCTGTTCTCCTAGCAGTGAAATTTAGCAAAGTTTCATCTTATATAAACTAGCTTCCTAATTATGGGGATTTTAATTCCTTATTTCTGTATAGTTCCATAAAGATAAAAATCCTTCAAAATTAACATATTCATTTAGCTAATGGGTAACATAAAGACTTCCTACGTGTCAGTGGGTAACATAAAGTTTTCCCATGTCAGGAGATATTATAAAAGTTCTTCTATGTATCTGTACAGTGGCACGGTTACATAAGAATTGAACTGACCTATTGCAAATTTTGCATAATATGTGTTTTTATAGACTATGGTGAAGAAGCATATCAATCTGGTCAACAAACATTTTACAGTGCATTAAATTCCTATAAAGTCATTATCTTGAGAGAGAAAAGCAAAAGAGAAACAGCTGCCACAATCACTGTAGAGTGCCAAGAAGTAATTAAAACCACCAGTAGAGACTAAACTGATTGAGGAAAGAAATAATAAAAGGTCCACCCAGATCTCACGCAATACGACACAGAGCCAATAAATAGAGCACACACTTTCGCAATTTAGCAGTCTCAAAAACAAACAGGCAACGACAAAAACAGAAACTATAACAAAAGCAGGAGGTCTTAATTTATGGTTGATATGTGTAAAATTAAAATATAGTTATTATTTACAGGTGTCATTACGCTCTGGGATTAACAAGACAGACATCAAATAGAAGTAAGTCAGACTAGAAAACTCTGCACAGCAAAAGAAACCATCAACAAAATGAAAAGACAATCACTAATAAGAGAAAATATTTATATGCTGTATATCTCAGTTCAGTTCAGTCGCTCAGTCATGTCTGACTCTGAGACCCCATGAATCACAACATAACAGGCCTCCCTGTCCATCACCAACTCCCAGAGTCTCCCCAAACTCATGTCCATCGAATTGGTGATGCTATCCAGTCATCTCATCCTCAGTCATCCCCTTCTCCTCCTGCCCCCAATCCTTCCCAGCATCAGAGTCTTTTCCAAGGAGTCAACTCTTCTCATGAGGTGGCCAAAGTATTGGAGTTTGAGCTTCAGCATCAGTCCTTCCAATGAACACCCAGGACTGATCTCCTTTAGGGTGGACTGGGTGGATCTCCATGCAGTCCAAAGGACTCTCAAGAGTCTTCTCCAACACCACAGTTCAAAAGCATCAGTTCTTTGGTGCTCAGCCTTCTTCACAGTCCAACTCTCACATCCATACATGGCCACTGGAAAAACCATAGCCTTGACTAGATGGATCTTTGTTGGCAAAGCAATGTCTCTGCTTTTCAATATGCTATCTAGGTTGTTCATTACTTTTCTTCCAAGGAGTAAGCATCTTTTAATTTCATGGCTGCAATCACCATCTGCAGTGATTTTGAGCCCCCCAAAATAAAGTCTGACACTGTTTCCACTCTTTCCCCATTTATTTCCTATGAAGTGATGGGACCAGATGCCATGATCTTAGTTTTCTGAATGTTGAGCTTTAAGCCAACTTTTCCACTCTCCTCTTTCACTTTCATCAAGAGGGTCTTTAGTTCCTCTTAACTTTCTGCCATAAGGGTGGTGTCATTTGCATACCTGAGGTTATTAATATTTCTCCCAGCATTCTTGAGTCCAGCTGGTGCTTCTTCCAGCCCAGCGTTTCACATGATGTACTCTGCATATAAGTTAAATAAGCAGGGTGACAATATACAGCCTTGACATACCCCTATTCCTATTTGGAACCAATCTGTTGTTCCTTATCCAATTCTAACTGTTGCTTCCTGATCTGCATGCAGATTTCTCAATAGGCAGGTCAGGTGTTCTGGTATTCCCATCTCTTTCAGAATTTTCCAGTTTATTGTGATCCATACAGTCAAAGGCTTTGGCATAGTCAATAAAGCAGAAATAGATGTTTTTCTGGAACTTTCTTGCTTTTTCGATGATCCAACGGATGTTGGCGATTTAATCTCTGCTTCTTCTGCCTTTTCTAAAACCAGCTTGAGCATCTGGAAGTTCATGATTCACGTACCGCTGAAGCTTGGCTTGGAGAATTTTGAGCATTACTTTACTAGCATGTGAGATGGGTGCAACTGTGCGGTAGTTTGAGCATTCTTTGGCATTGCCTTTCTTTGAGATTGAAATGGAAACTGACCTTTTCCAGTCCTGTGGCCACTGCTGAGTTTTCCAAATTTGCTGACATATTGAGTGCAACAATTCCACAGCATCATCTTTCAGGATTTGAAACAGCTCAACTGGAATTCCATCACCTCCCCTAGCTTTGTTCTTAGTGATGATTTCTAAGGCCCACTTGACTTTACATTCCAGGATGTCTGGCTCTAGGTGAGTGATCACACCACAGTGATTATCTGGGTTGTGAAGATCTTTTTTGTACAGTTCTTCTGTGTATTCTTGCCACCTCTTCTTAATATCTTCTGCTTCTGTTAGGTCCATATCATTTCTATCCTTTATCGAGCCCATCTTTTGCATGATATCTTTTGCCCTTGGTATCTCTAATTTTCTTGAAGAGATCTCTAGTCTTTCCCATTCTGTTCTTTTCCTCTATTTCTTTGCATTGATCACTGAGGAAGTCTTTCTTCTCTCTTCTTGCTATTCTTTGGAACTCTGCATTCAGATGCTTATATCTTTCCTTTTCTCCTTTGCTTTTCACTTCTCTTCTTTTCACAGCTAGTCGTAAGGCCTCCTCAGACAGCCATTTTGCTTTTTTGCATTTCATTTCCATGGGGATGGTCTTGATCCCTGTCTCCTGTACAATATCACGAACCTCTGTCCATAGTTCATCAGGCACTCTGTCTATCAGATCTAGTCCCTTAAATCTATTTCTCACTTCCACTGGATAACCATAAGGGATTTGATTTAGGTCATACCTGAATGTTCTAGTGATTTTCCCCATTTTCTTCAATTTAATTCTTAATTTGGCAATAAGGAGCTCATGATCTGAGCCACAGTCAGCTCCCAGTCTTGTTTTTGGTGACTGCATAGTGCTTCTCCATCTTTAGCTGCAAAGAATATAATCAATCTGATTTTGGTGTTGACCATCTGGTGATGTCCATGTGTAGAGTCTTCTCTTGTGTTGTTGGAAGAGAATGTTTGTTATGATCAGTGCATTCTCTTGGCAAAACTCTATTAGCCTTTGCCTTGCTTCATTCTGTACTCCAAGGCCCAATTTGTCTGTTACTCCAGGTGTTTCTTGACTTCCTGCTTTTGCATTCCACTCCCCTATAATGAAAAGGACATCGTTTTGGGGTGTTAGTTCTAAAAAGTCTTGTAGGTCTTCATAGAACTGTTCAACTTCAGCTTCTTCAGTGTTACTGGTTGGGGCATAGACTTGAATTACCTTGATATTGAATGGTTTGCCTTGGAAACGATCAGAGATCATTCTGTCATTTTTGAGATTGCATTCAAGTACTGCATTTCAGACTCTTTTGTTGACCATGATGGCTACTGCATTTCTTCTAAGGGATTCCTGCCCACAGTAGTAGATATAATGGTCATCTGAGTTAAATTCACCCATTCCAGTACATTTTAGTTCACTGATTCCTAGAATGTCGACGTTCACTCTTGCCATCTCCTGTTTGACCACTTCCAATTTGCCTTGATTCATAGACCTGACATTCCAGGTTCCTATGTAGTATTGCTCTTACAGCATTGGACCTTGCTTCTATCACCAGTCACATCCACAACTGGGTATAGTTTTTGCTTTGGCTGCATCCCTTTGTTCTTTCTGAAATTATTTCTCCACTGATGTCCAGTAGCATATTGGGCACCTACCGACCCGGGGAGTTCCCCTTTCAGTATCCTGTCATTTGGCCTTTTCATACTGTTTATGGGGTTCTCAAGGCAAGAATACTGAAGTAGTTTTCCATTCTCTTCTCCAGTGGACCACATTCTGTCAGACCTCTCCTCCATGACCCACCTGTCTTGGGTGGCCCCACACAGCATAGGCTGTGGTCCGTGTGATTAGATTGACTAGTTTTCTGTGATTATGGTTTCAGTGTGTCTGCCCTCTGATGCCCTCTCGCAACACCTACTGTCTTACTTGGGTTTCTCTTACCTTGGTCATGGGGTATCTCTTCATGGCTGCTCCAGGAAAGTGCAGCTGCTGCTCCTTACCTTGGATGAGGGCCTTACCACTGCCCCTCTTGACCTTGGACGTGGAGTAGCTCCTCTCCCCCTGCTGCGCCCTCACAGCTGCCTCTCCTTGGACATGGGGTAGCTCCTCTCAGCTGCTGCCCCTGACCTTGGGCTTAGGGTAGCTCCTCTCGGCTGCTGGCTGCGATGGACCATGCAGAAGCATAGCCGAGAGGAGCTACCCATCTCCAAAGGTCAGGGGCCGTGGCCAAGAGTGCCAGGCTGTGTCAGCATAGGAGTAGCGGAGAGGAGTTACCCCATGTCCGAGGTCAGGGGTGGCGGCCGAGAGGAGCTACCACACACCCAAAGTCAGGGCGGTGGCCGAGAGGAGCTTTATATCTGATAAGAGGTTAATGTACAAAATATATAAAGAACTCATACAATTCAATAGCAACTCCAACCCCCCCCACCCCGCAACAGCACCATTAAAAATGAACAGAGGAACTGAAAGAAAACATACAAATGGTCAGCAAGTATATGAAAAGTTGCTCAACATCACTAAGCATCAGAACATCAGAAAATGTACATCAAAACTAAAATGAGATATTACCACACATGGATAATTTGGGTATATATTAAAGTAACTTTTAGAGTTCTTTGCTGAAAGAATTTGCTTTGTCTAAGTAAGGCTTTAAACTCTATAATACAAACTAAATCAAAAATGCTTGTATTGTACACTCAGTATTTTATTGTAGGTTCAGGGAAGCCTGGAGTGCTATAGTTCATGGCATCACAATGAGTCAGAGATGACTTAGCAACTGAACAACAACAATATTTTTGGTATTTATATTTTAAAAAAACCCCATACTACATTGATATGTATTTATCTAGTTTAAAAATAAAATTATTTTAGTTTTATATCTCTGAAATGGGTAAAGTCATTCCTCGAGTAAGCTAATGAAGAAAAATTTGTTCCTTTTCAAGTGATTCCAACCACACTCATGCTCAATTCTTAAATTTCTGATATTATCTCCATATTGCCATTTTACAAGAATTTAAACACATGAACTGTTCACTGGGAGCTAATATCATGAACTCATAACAGTCCTGAGTAAAAACTAACTATCACACTGACACACTGCTCAACCCACATCAACTCATCTGAAAATAGCTGGAATTGAGCCACAAATTCTCACAAATAATTTTCAAATACAGTTAATAAGTGTTTTGTTTGTTTTAGTTTCTGCTGCTGCTGAGTAGAATATTCCCCAAATTTAATGATTTAAAACAGTATTTCATAATCTATTCCAAGGTCAAAAATTCAGAAAAAACTGTTATGGAGACAGTAGTCTGCTCCACAATGGCTAGAGCTTTGGTTGAGAAGACTTTGAACCACAGGCTAGTGGGTTCAACTGCTTGGAGAGAGAATGATTTGAAGGATATTCACTCACAGGTCTGGTGGTTACTGCTGGCTATTGGCCTAGATCTCAGCTAGATAGTCAGCGTAAACACTTACAAAGGGACCTTCTCATATGTCCCAGGCTTTCTCTTAGCATGGTGGTCTTAAGAAAAGAAGGAAATATCTCTCAGTAGCATCCAGCTCTTTGTGACCCCATGAATGGTAGTCCACCAGGTTCCTCTGTCCATGGGATTTCCCAGGCAAGAATACTGGAGCAGGTTGCCAGTCCCTTCTCAAGGGGATCTTCCTGACCCAGGGATTGAACCCAGGCCTCCTACATTGCAAGTAGATTCTTTACTTTCTAAGCTACCAGGGAAGTCCAATGGTGGTCTCAGGCCATTAGATTTTCTACATGATGGTGCAGGACTTCAGCATTAGTGTTCCAGTGAACAATGCAGAAGCTGCATCTCTTTCATCCCTGGAAGCTGCTGACTTCCACTTCTGCCACTGATTCTTTTGGTCATTCAGTTCAGTTCAGTTGCTCAGTTGTGTCCGACTCTTTGCGACCCCGTGAATCGCAGCACGCCAGGCCTCCTTGTCCATCACCAACTCCCGGAGTTCACTCAGATTCACGTCCATTGAGTCCATGATGCCATCCAGCCATCTCATTCTCTGTCATCCCCTTCCCCTCCTGCCCCCAATCCCTCCCAGCATCAAAGACTTTTCCAATAAGTCAACTCTTCACATGAGGTGGCCAAAGTACTGGAGTTTCAGCTTTAGCATCATTCCTTCCAAAGAAATCCCAGGGTTGATCTCCTTCAGAATGGGCTGGTTGGATCTCCTTGCAGTCCAAGGGACTCTCAAGAGTCTTCTCCAACACCACAGTTCAAAAGCATCAATTATTTGGTGCTCAGCCTTCTTCACAGCCCAACTCTCACATCCATACATGACTACTGGAAATTAGCAAAGTATGAACACAAATTTATGGGGGAGGATTAGTAATATTTTTTGATTGTATTATGGTAGTGTTCTTAGTCATCTTGTTGAATTAGAAGTATTTTTATGGTGATCTTTGAATAACACAATCTGACTACCACTCATTGTTTCAAGAAAATCAAAATTATAACCTTCCTAGATAGATATATATTAACACAATCACCTCTCCATATCCTAGAGTTCTATATATCCACAGATTCAATTAAACATGAGGTGAAAATATTTGTGAAAGTGTTAGTCACTCAGTCTTGTCCCACTCTTTGTGTGATTCCCATGGACTGTAGCCTGTCAGGCTCCTCTGTCCATGGAATTCTTCAGGCATGAATGCTGGAGTGGATAGCCATTCATGTCTTCAAGGGGTCGCTCTGACCCAGGGATCAAACCTGGGTCTACTGCAGTGCAGGCACATTCTTCACCATCTGAGCCACCAGGGAAAACAAATCCCAAAATTTTCCCAAAGAAAAACTTAAATTTACCTTGCCCTGGCAACTATTTATGTAAATTTATAACTATTATATTTACAACTATTTACATAACACTTACATTGTATTGCTTCCTTGATTTCTTAGCTATAAAAAATCCACCTGCAATGTAGCAGACAGGGTTCTATCAATGGGTCAGTAAGATCCCCTGGAGAGAAAAGACAAACCACTCCAGTATGCTTGGAATATGTAAAATCCCACTGACAAAGGAGCCTGATGGGCAGCAGTCCATACTGTTGCAAGAGTTGGACATGACTTGGTGACTAAACAACAAATTACATTGTATTAGGGATTATAAATAATATACATCTAAATTATGTGGAAAATGAACATAGATTTATATAAAGAACTTGAGATTGCGACCCCATGGACTGTAACCTACCAGGCTCCTCTGGAGTGGATTGCCATTTCCTTCTCCGGGGGATCCTGGAACAAATCCCACAGATACTAAGCAATAACTGTATATTATATGTATATAATCCCTTGTCTGCTTTGTTACACAGAGGAGATTTTATTGTGTTAACATTCTTTGTAGTTTCTCTATTTCATATCTTTTATATGCATGTCCATGTAATCCTGTTGCCTTTGGTTCTTCTAAAATCCTGTGCTATTTTCCCTGAGGATATTGAGCTGTGGGATTTCTGGATGAAAGTAACTAATCTTCTAGCACACTGGTACCTCAAACACAAGAAGACTTGTATTAAAGTGTTGACATTTATAAATGTGATTTTGAAGTGAAAATTGATACTTCTTATCAGAAATGATAGGTATACCTATCTTATTCCCCAAAGCATGCACTTTACAATGTAAATATATGACTTGCAATACATGCTTAAAAGTTATGCTAATAAATTAAAAGGTTCTGAACAAAGAGACACTGCACGTTGTTAATCACAATGCAATCTAGTTTGTAATTGCTGGTATTTATTATCACATATTTCCTCCATGACTCAGTGGTAAAGAATCCACCTGCAATACAGGAGGTATTGGAGACACAGCTTTGATCATTCGGGCAGGAAGATCCCTTCGAGTAGGAAATGGCAATCTCCTCCAGTATTCTTGCCTGGAAAATCTATGGACAGAGAAGTCTAGAAGGCTACAGTCCCTGGGGTTGCAAACAGTCAGACACAACTAAGCATTCATTATCACGTATATGTTTAGTGTTATGTCAAAATCTATATTAGGCTCAAGTTTCAACAAGCAATTTTGATTATACATATAATTATAAATCCATTTAAGAGGAAATACTGTAAGACTTCAAAACTAGGTAATAAGCAAGAATGTACACATTGATTAAAATTTACCTTCCATGTTTAACAAAACCATTAACATAATTCTTGAAGATAATAGAATAAAAGTAAAATATTGTGCCTGTTATAAGTGCAATATTATGCTAGGGAATGCTATAAGTTGTTAAATATTGATCTAAAACAAATAGACTGCCAGATATTTCTCTAGCCAAAAATGGGTTTATTCCGGATCAACAGAAAATTACAGTTGAGAGTCTGGGGTGAGCCATGTATAAGTTCTGGTACAGCAAGGAAGGAGAACACATTTATAAAGAGGGAAAGAAAATTTGATGAGATGACTGGAGTAAACTAAGAGTCCATGGCTTTTCATTGATTGAGTCCTTGCCTGGAAGTCAGAGGAATCTCCCTTCTTTATGCTGGGCTTCAGTATGGTCACAGGATGTCAGAGAACCCCGTTTTGTCTTTTGACTCTAATTAAGGCTTGGAAGAAAAGTTATGATCAACCTAGATAGCATATTGAAAAGCAGAGACATTACTTTGCCAACAAAGGTCCATCTAGTCAAGGCTATTGTGCTTCCCATGGTCGTGTATGGATGCGAGAGTTGGACTGTGAAGAAAGCTGAATGCTGAAGAATTGATGCTTTTGAACTGTGGTGTTGGAGAAGACTCTTGAGAGTCCCTTGGACTGCAAGGAGACCCAACCAGTCCATTCTGAAGGAAATCAGCCCTGGGATTTCTTTGGAAGGAATGATGCTAAAGCTGAAACTCCAGTACTTTGGCCACCTCATGTGAAGAGTTGGCTCATTGGAAAAGACTCTAATGCTTGGAGGGATTGGGGGCAGGAGGAGAAGGGGACGACCGAGGATGAAATGGTTGGATGGCATCACTGACTCTATGGATGTGAGTCTAAGTGAACTCCAGGTGTTGGTGATGGACAGGGAGGCCTGGCGTGCTGCAATTCATGGGGTCGCAAAGAGTCGGACACGACTGAGCGAATGAACTGAACTGAACTGAAGGCTTTTTTAAAAAAACAATTTATTTTATTGGAATACAGTTGATTTACAATGTTATGTTTATTTCAGTATTTTCTACAATGCTGGCATACACATCTGAATGCAGGGTTCCAAAGAATGTGTATGTGTGCTTAGTTGCTCAGTCATGTCCAACTCTTTGTGAACCCATGGACTGCAGCCCACCAGGATCCTCTGTCCATGGGGATTCTTCAGGCAAGAATACTGGTTGAGTTGCCATGCTCTCTTCCATGAGATCTTCCCAACAGTGGGATTGGACACAGGTCTCCTGCATTGTAGGCAGATTCTTTACTGACAGCTATCAGAGAAGCCCATTCCAAAGAACATCAATGAGAGATAAGAAAGGATTTTTAAGTGAATAATGTAAAGAAATAGAGGAAAACAATGGAGAGACTAGAGATCTCTTCAAGAAAATTAGAGACACCAAGGGAGCATTTCATGCAAAGATGGGCTCGATAAAGGACAGAAATGGTATGGATTGAACAGAAGCAGAATATATTAAGAAGAGGTGGCAAGAATACACAGAAGAACTGTACAAAAAAGATCTTCATGACCCAGATAATCACGATGGTGTGATCACTCATCTAGAGCCAGACATCCTGGAATGTGAAGTTAAGTGGGCCTTAGGAAGCATCACTACAAACAAAGCTAGTGGAGGAGATGGAATTCCAGTTGAGCTATTTCAAATCCTGAAAGATGATGCTGTGAAAGTGCTGCACTCAATATGCCACAAATTTGGAAAAGTCAGCAGTGGCCATAGGACTGGAAAAAGTCAATTTTCATACCAATCCCAAAGAAGGGCAATGCCAAAGAATGTTCAAACAACCACACAATTGAACTAATTTCACATGCTAGCAAGGTAATGCTCAAAATACTTCAAGCTAGGTTTCAACAGTAAGTGAACCAAGAACTTCCAGACATACCAGCTGGATTTAGAAATGGCAGAGAAACCAGAGAAGAAATTGCCAACGTCCATTGAATCTTAGAAAAAGCAAGAGAATTTCAGAGAAACATCTACTTTTGCTTCATTGCCTATGCTAAATACAGCATTTGAATGTGTGGATCACAACAAACTGTGGAAAAGTCTTAAAGAGATGGGAACAACCTTACCTGCCTCCTGAGAAAGCGGCATGCAACTGAAGGAGCAACAGTTAGAGCCAGACATGGAACAGACTGGTTCCAAACTGGGAAAGAAGTACATCAAAGCTGCATATTGTCACCCTGTTTATTTAATTCATATACAGAGTCCATCATGGGAAATGCTGGGCTGGATGAAACAACAAGCTGGAACCACAGTTTCTGGGAGAAATATAAATTACTTCAGATATGCAGATGACAGCACCTTTATGACAGAAAGTGAAGAGGAACTTAAAGAGCTTCTTGATAAAAGTGAAAGAGAAGAGTGAAAAAGTTGGCTTAAAACTCAACATTCAACGAACTATGATCTTGACATCTGGTCCCATCACTTCATGGCAATTAGATGAAAACAGTAATGGACTTTATTTTGGGGGGCTCCAAAATCACTGTGGACTGTGACTGCAGCCTTGGAATTAAAGATGCTTGCTCCTTGGGAGAAATGCTATGACAAACCTAGATAGTGTATTAAAAAATAGAGATATTGCTTTGCCAACAACGGTCTGCATGGTCAAAGCTGTGATTTTTTCCAGTAGTCATGTACTGATGTGAGACTTGAACCATAAAGAAGGCTGAGAGCCAAAGAATTGATCTTTCTAACTATGGTGTTTGAGAAGACTCTTGAGAGTCCCTTTGATTGTAAAGGCTCAAACCAGTCAATCCTAAAGTAAATCAACCCTGAAAATTCATTGAAGAGCTGATGCTGAAACTGAAGCTCCAATCATTTGGTCACCTGATGTGAATTGGAAAAGACCCTGATGCTGGGAAAGATAGAAGGCAGAAAGAGAAGTGAATGACAGACAACAAGATGGTTGGATAGCATCACTGACTCAATGGACATGAGTTGGAGATGGTGAAAGACAAGGAGGCCTGGCATGCTGCAGTCCATGGAGTTTCAAAGAGTTGGACATGACTAAAGGACAGAACACAACAAAATGCTGACATAGGATTAAAGGAGACTGTTGACAGATACAAATATTAGGGATATATTTCCCCTAGGAAACTCTCGAATATCACAGATAAAAGCCTTTGGGTAAATATATATTTTCAACCTACTAGTCAATGATTCTGAGAAGCATTAATATGTACAAAGGAAACTGAGTTTTATTTGAACATAATGATGGATGGATCATGCACATACAATATATAGATATTTAATTGCATATTTCCTAGCAAACATAAGTGAATCCTAGAAGTTGTGTTTACATTATTTTCTCATTATACAAACAAAAAATTGTATAGTTTTCATTAATATATTTTATTTGACCTAAGGGGATAAGTTAGAAGTGTGCTTTTGAACTTCTAAATAATTTAGGATTTTCTAGGTATTTTTTGGTTATATATTTTAGCTTAGTACTACTACAGTCAGACACTATAACACTGTATTATTTGAGTCATACAAAATTTATATTTACTTGCTTTATTACCTCATTCTCATGTTTTTAGTGTAATTTTTTCACTTGCAATTAAATAAATTTGCATGCTACCCCTGTTGCCTGCATTATTATATTCAGGTGAATTAGTAGAGTGTTTTAGGCATAATATTTCATCTCGTTTTTTTTTCTTACTGATTTTTCTTTTAATTACAAAGAGAAATTTTCATAATGCATAAATAAGTTCATAGTTCTGTACATTTCTCGAGTCTGTCAACTTTTGAGCATTTATTTTGACAAGTTTATGGAGGTATGATTTATATACAGTTAACTGCATATATCTAATATGTAAATTTGAGGTGTATTGACAAATGTATATGCCTATGAAACCACTTATATGTCATATGTTAAGATAATTAACATATCCATTGCTCCCTAATGATTTTCAGTGCTTTTTTGTAATCCATTTCTCTTACCCAATTCTCAGTCCCTATGTCATTCCCAGGTAAGCGCTGAACAATTTTCTGTCAAAATCTATTAGTTTGAATTTCCTACAATCTTATATAAATTAAACTTCTTTGATTCAGCATGACTATTTTGAGATTTATCCACATTGACATGTATAATAGCTAATTCTTTTTTTATTACCGAGTAGTATTTCACTGTATGAATATTTCACAATTTTTTAATCCATTCAGCTATTGATGACCATCTGAGCTCTTCCCAGTTTCCGACTGTTACAAATAATTCTTTTGTAAATATGTGTGTAGAAGTCTTTGTCTTGATATATGCTTTCAGTTCTTTTGAGTAAGTACCAAGTATTTGAATGGCCAGGTCATATTGTGGGCATAGGCATAACTTTTTAAGAAATTGTCAGCTGAATTAAAAAGTGGCTGTCCCATTTCACATTCCCATTGGTAATGTGTGTAAATTTTAAACCCTCCACATCTTCACCTGATAGTAAGTGTACAATAAATGTTAGATTACACTTGCTAAGAAGAAAAATTGGCTGATCCTCAAGGTTAGCTATGCTATTTCTAATCTGGTTTATGGAAGTTTCATTGCCTTAAATATATGCCTTTGCTTTGTCTGCCAGGTAATTCCTACTCACCTTTCACAATCAATTTCTGACCTACCCCAAAATGTATTTCATCACCATTTTTGTACAATGACTATTTGTTCTTTACATTCTGAAATTCCTGTGTTCTTTTATTTTAGTCTCTCTTATTAGATTAGGTGTTGCCTGCAGGAAGAATCATGTATTATTTATCCCTTTCACCTGTCTTGGAGTTCAACATATATTAACAGCTCAATATATTTGGGATTGTTAAATGAAATAGCAAACATAGTTTTATAAATCTATGCCTCCCTGATTATCTGTACAAATTTCCAAATGAACATTTCTTACTAAATGTAGACACATGGAATTGTATTGATTATTTCTAAGACTTGAACCATTCAGAGTGCAATTAACAAATAAAACAAGATATCAAGATACATCTGAGAACATGATTTGATTTAAAATTTAATCATCGCTCAGTCATGACTGCCATTGGAGTTTAACTTATTAGAAACCATCTGCTGCCTAAACATCTAGGGAATATTTTTAAGAAATATCTTTCTGGAGAAAATTATAATCTTGTGCCAACTTGTTTATCACTTATCTGGTTGCTGGCATTTAAACCTTGTAACAACAAGAATTATAGTTGAGTGCATACGGCAATAAATGAAAATTAAATATGATAAGAACACAATGAAAATGATTCACCACTTCCTGTATTATAATGAGCTATGCCATATGAGACTAGGTTACATGGCAATAGAGGAGTGATTCAGAATGCAAGCTTCATTCAGACAAGTGCTAGTCTGAGTGCTGATTATAATTGTTTTTTCTTTTTTCTTTTACTTTACAATTCTGTATTGGTTTTGCCATACATTGACATGAATCCACCACGGGTGTACATGCATTCCCAAACATGAACCCCTCTCCCACCCCCCTCCCCACAACATCTCTCTGGATCATCCCCGTGTACCAGCCCCAAGCATGCCGTATCCTGCTTCGGACATAGACTGGCGATTCGATTCCTACATGATATTATACATGTTTCAATGCCAGTCTCCCAAATCATCTCACCCTCTCCCTCTCCCTCTGAGTCCAAAAGTCCGCTATACACATCTGTGTCTTTTTTGCTGTCCTGCATACAGGGTCATCATTGCCATCTTTCTAATTTCCATATATATGTGTTAGTATACTGTATTGGTGTTTTTCTTTCTGGCTTACTTCACTCTGTATAATCGGCTCCAGTTTCATCCATCTCATCAGAACTGATTCAAATGTATTCTTTTTAACGGCTGAGTAATACTCCATTGTGTATATGTACCACTGCTTTCTTATCCATTCATCTGCTGATGGACATCTAGGTTGTTTCCGTGTCCTGGCTATTATAAACAGTGCTGCGATGAACATTGGGGTACATGTGTTTCTTTCAATTCTGGTTTCCTCAGTGTGTATGCCCAGCAGTGGGATTGCTGGGTCAGAAGGCAGTTCTATTTGCAAGTTTTTAAGGAATCTCCACACTGTTCTCCATAGTGGCTGTACTAGTTTGCATTCCCACCAACAGTGTAGGAGGGTTCCCTTTTCTCCACACCCTCTCCAGCATTTATTGCTTGCAGACTTTTGGATCGCAGACATTCTGACTGGTGTGAAGTGGTACCTCATTGTGGTTTTGATTTGCATTTCTCTAATAATGAGTGATGTTGAGCATCTTTTCATGTGTTTGTTAGCCATCCGTATGTCTTCTTTGGAGAAATGTGTATTTAGTTCTTTGGCCCATTTTTTGATTGGGTCGTTTATTTTTCTGGAATTGAGCTGCATAAGTTGCTTGTATATATTTGAGATTAGTTGTTTGTCAGTTGCTTCATTTGCTATTATTTTCTCCCATTTGGAAGGCTGTCTTTTCACTTTGCTTATATTTTCCTTTGTTGTGCAGAAGCTTTTAATTTTAATTAGATCCCATTTGTTTATTTTTGCTTTTATTTCCAGAATTCTGGGAGGTGGGTCATAGAGGATCCTGCTGTGGTTTATGTCGGAGAGTGTTTTGCCTATGTTCTCCTCTAGGAGTTTTATAGTTTCTGGTCTTATATAATTTTAAATGCCACCATGACCTTAGACAATTGGAAAACCACAGTTTTTTAACTGCAATTAGTAGATAATAATAGCCATCTTGTAAAGTACGCTAGCAAGTATATGCATATTTACATCTTTGGTTAATTTATTCATGGGCCAAAAATTTTGAGTAAGGTGGCCATTTAGGACTGAAAGTGTCTAGAATATTTGATTTCAAAATATGTCATTTTGGCCTAAGATTATTTTGAGCTGAAAGCAATTGAGAATGAGCAGATGCAGAAGTTCTCTACCCTTCCCTTTTCCACCTAAAAGTACGATATAGATTTCCTTTGTGAAGGCAACACAATTTTCCCCTGTGAGGGTGTCCCTTCCTCCTTTACCTGGAGGAAGAGAGTGACTCACCATTGCAGACAGAGTAGAAACATGATGAACACTCATAAACAAGCTGTACTGAAATAACCCTTGACTTCCATTGGTTTCCCCATATAGTTCCTAGTCATATTCCCAGTTGATGCTTCTTTGAAGCCCAAATCCCTTTTCCTTTTTTAAGATGGTACATAGGTCCCCAATTCTAACCACTTTTATGAGTTTCACTTTTCTGTGAACTCCCACCTATGTGAATGTTAACAAAAATTCTTTGCCTTTCCTCCTGTTAATCTGCCTCTTGTTGGTTTAATTCACATACTCCCAGACAATGAGCCTAAGAGGGTAGAGAATACATTTTTCACCTCTGAAAGAACTCTTAGATGTTGGACATTTTTACTTTAATAATGGGTATCTCTACAAAGAATGAAATCCTCTACAAAAATTGTCCAGAACACAAACATTAACAGAAAAAAATTAAAAGGTTAAAAAAACTGTTCTTCGAGTTACCTAGGTCTCAAATATTTCTAATCACCAGTAGCTATTCATGTTTGCATCTTTTATGGGTCCTAACAGTTTTGATATATAGCAGACACATTGTGCTTGATAAATGTATCAATATTTGCAATGACCTTGAACTACTAATTCTTTATTGTTTTAAACAATTTTATTGGTTTCCCAAGACTGCCATAGCAAATCATCATGAAAACTTGGTAATTTATTAATAAAACAATAGAAATTTACTCTCTCACAGTCTGGAGGCTGTACCCCTACTTGAAGTACTAGAATGGATGTCTTTTCTTGCCTCTTCCAATTTCAAGTAGTTCTGTAAGTTCACTGATTTGTGGCTTCAAACTCCAAATTGACCTTCTTTTCAACATGACCTTCTCCTCTGTGTACATCTTTCTTTGTATGTCTCTTACAAGGATACTTGGGTTTAGTGGATAAGGAAGGATGATCTCATCCTGAGACCTTAACTTAAATGCATCTGCCAAAAGATTTTTGTTTTCTCCAAATAAAGCCTCATTCATAGGTTCTGAGAATTTCAATGTGGATATATCTTTTTGTGGGGCCACCATTCAACCCACTCTACCAGTGATGGATTACTTAACTTAATACCAAGTGGTTTTCCTAAACTTGATGCAGTTGACGTATTAATTTTTAAAATATATTGCCTTTTCTCTTATTTTCCATCTTGATCATTTATGACAGCAGGTATAAATCAATATATGTATTCCAGTAAAACTACTACTATTCGTGGCTGTTCTCCATTGAGTGCATAAAATACCTCAGAAAGTGAGCTAAATATACCTTGCCAATTATTTTGTTATATCTTTTAAAGAAACAAGAAATATACCCACTTCACAGATGCAGGGATTTATGCTGAGATATTTAGGGAGATTTTGTGACAAATTTGAGGTCTCAGGCCGTAATAGCCAGAACTGAAATATGGAGCCCATTTCTCAGTTTACAAACTGTTCTTAACCACTATGAAATATTCTTTTTTTGCACTTTATTTTGAATTAACTTAAGAAGGGCTGGTCTGGGTTTTTCTACATTTTTGTTGGATCTATACACTGTATACTATTTTTTCTCTTGCACTGGTTTAAAAGCTGCTGTTTCTTTGCTGTATGTTCTCTATATTGTTCTGTGGTCGATTTGTAACTGCATCTTGCTATAAAGTGAGTTTCTTATTTACTTAGAAAAAAATCCAGCTTTATCTTTCACTTGTTAAAGCTTATGTTCCACCAAGGTCTTATCTGTGCTGAAAACTATTTCCTGATCTCTGTTTATCACTGACCTATGACAGCATTCTCTACTTCCTTGTTATACTCTTTGCCGCATTTTAGAACCTTCACATTTCCTAGGAGAAACTTCACATCTATTAAAGCAGACATATCTGAAGATTTTTGATCATTTGCCATATCTAAAAACAATTATTAGCAAATGCATCTGTATTATTGGCTTTCTGTGTGTGCGTGTACTTGCATAATGTATTGCAAGGTTATGGCCATTAGAAAATATTGACAGAAAATATAAAATTGAAATCAACTGAAAATAAATACATAGAGAGTTTATAGTATTTTCCCATTCACCTTAATGGATGGACTAATACAAGCATTATGATTTTTATTTTGAGATCCAGTATTTAAACAAACATAACATTTGCTACACGCTTATAGGTGATTGTACTCTCTTTAGTCACCTCATCTCAAGGCAGTACTGGCCTCAGTCTGACTGTTGCATTCCTATCACTTGAATACATGCAATCTCTTTTATTTTTGTCTATGTTTTTCATACTGTTCAAGGGATTCTCAAGGCAAGAATACTAAAATGGTTTGCCATTTCTTTCTCCAGTGGGAGAAAAATTTTCTAAGTGATCAGTGCAAGAAAATAGAGGGAAACAATAAAATTGGAAAGACTGGAGATCTCATCAAGAAAATTAGATATACCAAGGGAAAATTTCATGAAAAGATGGGCACAAGAAAGGACAGAAATGGTATGGACCTAACAGAAGCAGAAGATATTAAGAAGAGGTGGCAAGAACACACAGAAGAAGTGTACAAAAAAGATCTTCATGACCCAGAAAACCATGATGGTGTGATCACTCACCTAGAGCCAGACATCCTGGAGTGCAAAGTCAAGTGGGCCTTAAGAAGCATCACTATGACTAAAACTAGTGGAGATTATGAAATTTCAGCTGAGATATTTCAAATCCTAAGAGATGATGCTGTGAAAGTGCTGGACTCAATATGCCAGCAAACTTGGAAAACTCAGCAGTGGCCACAGGACTGGAAAAGGTCAGTTTTCATTCCAATCCTAAAGAAAGGCAATGCCAAAGAATGCTCAAACTACCACACAATTGCACTCATCTCACACGCTAGCAAAGTAATGCTCAAAATTCTCCAAGCTAGGCTTCAACAGTAAGTGAACCAAGAACTTCCAGATGTTCAAGCTGGAGTTGGAAAAGGCAGAAGAACCAGAGATCAAATTGCCAACACCCATTGGATCATAGAAAAAGCAAGAGAATTCCAGAAAGACATCTATTTCTGCTTTATTGACTACACCAAAGCCTTTGACTGGGTGGATCACAATAAACTGTGGAAAATTCTGAAAGAGATGGAAATACCAGACCACCTGACCTGCCTCTTAAGAAATCTGTATACAGGTCAAGAAGCAATAGTTAGAACCAGATGTAGAACAACAGACCGGTTCCAAATCCAGAAAGGAGTATGTCAAGGCTGTATACTGTCACTGTACTTATTTAATTTAAATGCAGAGTATATCATGTTAAATGCTGGACTGGATGAAACACGAGGTGGAATCAAGATTACTAGGAGAAATGTCAATAACCTTAGATATGCAAATGACACCACCTTTATGGAAGAAAGTGAAGAGGAACTAAAGAGCCTCCTGATAAAGGTGAAAGAGGAGAGTGAAAAAGCCGATTAAGAAAACTAAGATCATGGCATCCATCACTTCATGACAAATAGATGAGGGAATAATGGAAACAGTGACAGAGTTTATTTTCTTTGGCTCCAAAATTACTTCAGGTAGTGACTGTAGCCATGAAATTAAAAGACAATTGCTTCTTGTAAGAAAAGCTATGACCAATATAGACAGCATATTAAAATGCAGAGATATTACTTTGCCGGGAAACTCCATCTAGTCAAAGGTATGGCTTTTCCAGTAGTCATGTATGGATGTGAAAGTTGGACCATAATGAAAGTGAGTGCTGAAGAACTGATACTTTTGAACGGTGGTGTTGGAGAAGTCTCCCTGGACTTCAAGGAGATCAAACCAGTCAATCCTAAAAAAAATCAGCCCTGAATATTCATTGGAAGGACTGATACTGAAGCTGAAGATTCAATACTCTGGCCACCTGATGTGAAGAACTAACTCACTGGAAAAGACCCTAATGCTGCGAAAGATTAAAGGCAGGAGGAGAAAGGGATGAAAGAGGATGAGATGGTTGAATGGCATCACCGACTCAATGGACATGAGCTTGAACAAGCTCCGGGAGTTGGTGATGGACAGGGAGGCCTGGCGTGCTACAGTCCATGGGGTTGCAAAGAGTCAGACATGACTGAGCAACTGAAATGAACTGACTGAAGTGAATTTTACATATTTATCTGCCCTGTAATACAGAGCGCATGAGGCAATTTTCAGAATTATGCTACTAAAATGTGCCCCACTTCCCAAACCCATAAAAAACAAAAACAAAAAAATTTATGTTTTTCAGAAGTATTTTTTTCAAAAGCTACAAAATGGAAGTTAAAGCTAGTGTTTCACATAATCCTTCAGAAGCATGTTATCACACAATCACTGGCAGAAGACTTTTAAATCCATATGAAAATTATGTAGCTGTTCTAATTCTCTTGGCATATATCCATGGGGTGCTTGTGCTTCCCTGTGGGCAACCTTTGTGAACTTTCATGGAATATAAACTTTTGTTTTAACCAGTTTCTATGAGAAGTTTTCAGATGAAGAAATTTCTAATTTGGTTTTTGAAACTGATTTTTGTGAAAATGATAAACTTGTATAAATTACTTAGAGCTAATCCTAATACTGAATCAAGTAAGCACACAGTGAAAATCAGAGAAAAGTCACTTTTCAGTAGCTATTGTTCTAACCAACTCTGGTCATCCATGTTAAATGTAGATCTTTAGCTCTTTCTGCATTAATATTTGTATGCTGACAGGTTGAACCTGGAGTTTTTATCTCAGTGATTTCTTATGGAAATATTTTTGGAACCTATGAAAATAATTTATCAGGAGGAAGAATGGTGCCACACTGTGAGCTATTTCTGTATCACCCATTTGGGCTTCCCTTGTGGCTCAGCTAATAAGGAATCTATCTGCAATGTGAGAGACCTGGGTTTGATCCCTGGTTTGGGAAGATCCTCTGGAGAAGGGAAAGGCTACCCACTCCAGAATTCTAGCCTGGAGAATTCCATTTACTCATCTTTTAATACAAATTTAAAGCAATTTTAATATTAGTTAGTATGTAGCCAATTTTCAAGCATTTTGAACTATGTTGCTTTAAAAAATCTCTCTACTTTCTTACTGATGGTACACAGTAGCCATGGGCCAAACTGTGGAAATCATTTCTTCCAACACTGTTCACTCCCTGATCTCTAAAACTCTCAACTATACGATGTAGACATTTTTGTGACTTCCACTGAAAACACATGGCACATTTATCAGCTGTAAGTACAATATTTTAAAAGTGAAGTTACAAAGTGTGAAGTTATGGAACCAGGGCTTTAGTCCTAGATCTGACATTCACCAGTCGCCAAAGAAGAAAGCTGTTGCTTTTCTCTTCAGTACGTTTGTTTTCTTTCTTTCTTTTTTTAAATTTTTCAAAATAATGGTTTTTGACTGTTTGATAGTCATCAGTTTCCTTTTACCTCTGTTCATCAATGTTGAGAAGGGAAAGTCCTAGGTCATATACACTTCCTTGGAGATACATATAAATTTTATTATAGATGATTTAAAAAGTGAGAAACTGCACGTATCTGGCAAGGAGAGTCTTTTATAAAATAGATGCAAACTCATCAAACTGTCTTTTTATATTTTATGCTCCATGAATCGATCTGTCCATACAATTATTCATAGAAATATGATTTATTTATACAGAATCAGCTACAGACTTGAACATATTTTTTTCCTACTTTTTGAATTTAAGATTACTGTATCAGATATTCCCTGGTTTGTATATTTTGGCATCACTGAATAAACATCATTTATGTTTATGTCTTGAGTAGTTTATATCAAAAATTTTATATGCTAAGCTTCTTGACATTATTTCTAACATTTCATAATTCAGTGGAAGATAGTGACAGAGCTCAGTACTACATTAAACAACATATTTCTCATGACTGCCTTGTTTTTTCTTATGACAGATTTAAATATTTTTTTATGAGTTGTGTTTTTCCACACACAAGTAAGATTCAAGAATTATGAAACAGATGTTAATATCTCCTGTTGCAAGGTTAATTTTACCAATTACTTATATCCATTTAATAAGCTTGATGTCTTTGTTAAGACTATTATCTATGTACGTTCTGTAATCTCTTCTTTCTGTCTAGTTTATCTGTATCAATCTTCTATCACCTTCCAATTTAAAAGCTGGAAGCAATTATTTCCTCTAGATTGCTTTAATTAATCAGAATAACTTAAAAGAGATTTTATAACATTTAATTACTTTAGTCTTTATTTTTTAAGTTTTAATGGAAAGAAAGTATTTAATCTTTTAAAAGTTACAATTTAACTGTATTTAATACTGAAAATTAAAGTTTTTATCTTTTTATTTTCTCTAACCAGACCAAATATATTTCTACTTTTTCCTGCCTGAAATGGATTTACTAAATCTAGGATTTTTCTGTGTACTGAGTAGTGACATGTATCAAGACAAAACAAAACAAAGAAAACAGTATTTTTCTGGAATGTCAGTTCAGTTCAGTTCAGTCGCTCAGTCGTGTCCAACTGTTTGTGACCCCATGAATCGCAGCACACCAGGCCTCCCTGTCCATCAACAACTCCCGGAGCTCACTTAGACTCACATCCATCGAGTCAGTGATGCCATCCAGCCATCTCATCCTCAGTCGTCCCATTCTCATCCTGCCCCCAAACCCTCCCAGCAGCAAAGTCTTTTCCAATAAGTCAACTCTTCGCATGAGGTGGCCAAAGTATTGGAGCTTCAGCTTTAGCATCATTCCTTCCAAAGAAATCCCAGGGCTGATCTCCTTCAGAATGGACTGGTTGGATCTCCTTGCAGTCCAAGGGACTCTCAAGAGTCTTCTCCAACACCACAGTTCAAAAGCATCAATTCGTTGGTGCTCAGCTTTCTTTATAGTCCAACTCTCACATCCATACATGACCACTGGGTAGTTAAGCCAAATATATTTTATATTTTATGACAATGTAATATTTCATCAAGAACTAAACTCATGAATTCCTTTTCATTGAGAAATGGGAAGAAATATTGATATGTAAAGTGAAGGAGCCTCTATTTTAGCTCTGATTCTATCACTAAATTTGGCTTCCCTGGTGGCTCAGAGGTTAAAGCATCTGCCTGCAATGTGGGGGACCTGGGTTCGATCCCTGGATCAGGAAGATCCCCTGGAGAAGGAAATGGCAACCCCCTCTAGTATTCTTGCCTCGAGAATCCCATGGACAGAGGAGTTTGGTGGGCTACAGTCCACGGGGTCGCAAAGAGTCGGACATGACTGAGCGACTTCACTCACTTCACTCACTAAATTAGTGGAGAAAGACCTTTATTTATTTGCAATGCTGGTTTAATCTTGTAGTAATAATTTTTTTGATTAATGCTAAGTATTTTAAAATCCAACATTTATTAGATTTTATTATTATCATATAAGGACAGTCATCTAAGTGAAGTGATATATTATTAACATTGAATACTCACAGAAACCCTATTAGATATCTACCTCTTATGACATGGTTGAGGAAGTTGAGATATCACATGACCTGCCTTAGACCTCAGAACTGTTAAGACTTATGCTTCAATATAAGCATTTATAACATAAGATAAAACTTCAGTTTCCCCTGGGGATTTGGCTCAGTTGTGGGTTCCTTCAAATCTACCTTCTCACTTCTTCCCTCCACATGCAAGCACACACATCAAAACATACCCAGTCATCACTGACCTTCTATGAGACTTGTACTTAGCTTGTACTTAGAGCTTTCCTTATTCTTCAGCATCTATCTGAGCAATTTTACTTTGTCTCTTAGACTCTCATTTATTGGAACTGTTTCTCAGAATCCCTCTCATTTCCCCTTATCCTTATTTGGAGTCTAACACTTTCAGTCTAAGTTTAAAATTTAATCTAATAATCTCTATGTTTCCCAACTTGTATCCATTCCCTATTCTCTATTTCACAGAATAAAGCATCATTTCTCCTATGTCAAGAAACAGTAAACTTCAATTTTCTTCCAAATTCTTGCTTGTAAGACCCCATATTAATATTTCAATATTTCTCTGAAAGTATCCCTGACACTTATTTGTTATTTATTTTCTAATTTCTATTTCTTACATTAGAATCTCATATTTTCTTAACGGAGAATGAGATGGTTGGATGACATCACCAATTCAATGGACATGAGTTTGAGCAAACTCCAGGAGATAGTGAAGGACAGGGGAGGCTGGTGGTTGCAGTCCATGAGATCACAAAAAGTTGGCCATGACTTAGTGACTGATCAACAATTTTCTTAACTTAATAGTTCCAATTCTTTCTTACAATTTCCCTGCCATCAGGCATAACTTGCTCAATTTCACATGTTCTATTTCTACGACACTCATCTCGCAAACTTTGGAATATGGTTTTGGCATTACTATGGTTATGATAGTTGCCTACTTAGTCCCATAATTTCCCTTAGTGTGTGAAATAAAAATCCAAAATCTTATATTTAATTTGAACTCTCATCAGGTACTGTCAATCTGATGGGTCTTCTCATCTCCTGTCCCTTCCTCACATTTTCTGTTTCACCATTCCTCATCCCTGACAATACCAGGCTTTCTTATAGCTTTAGGCAATTACTCTGATCTTCCCAGGACATCATATATTTACAGGTCTGCTTGAAAGTTTCTTGGGGCTTCCCTGGTGGCTCAGACAGTAAAGAATATGCCTCCATTGTAGGAGATCTGGGTTTGATCCCTGGGTCTGGAAGATGCCCTGGAGAAGGAAATGGCTACCCATTGTAGTATTCTTGCCTGGAGAATTCCATGGACTGAGGAACCTGGTGGGCTACTGTCCAAAGAGTTGCACAGAGTCAGACACAACTGAGTGACTAACATTTTAACTCTTTTTAATTTTCAGTTTTGAAAGTTTCTCATTCATCCTCTGTTTTGACTCAAGTCCTGTTTCCCCTGGAAACACTACCTTAATTACTGTAGATACACCTGGGTACATCAATATTCCATTTTTGTCAAAGACATACATTCCATATATGTTTTATGTTAATTTCCATTTACCTTTTGCATATCTATATCTCATTAGGTAAGAGCTTTTATAAGGGTAATGAAGTCCATTCTTCCCTGTGTTATGACATGACAGATTTTAGTGCTTTATAGCTTTAAAAAACTTTAAAAAGAGATGTAAATGACAAGTGAGAGATCTCTGGCTCCATCATTGCCATCATGTTTGTCATTTTAGTGCTGACTGTGCTGATTATTGGGCTTCCCAGGTGACACTAGTGGTAAAGATCCTGCCTGCTGATTCAAGAGACTTAATAGATGTGGGTTCAGTCCCTAGGTGGGCAAGATTCCCTGGAGGAGGGTATGGCAAATCACTCAAGTATCCCTGCCTGGAGAATCCCAAGGACAGAGGAGCTTGGCAGGCTGCAGTCCATAGGGTTGCAAAGAGTCAGACATGACTAAAGTGATTTATCACATGCTAGTAAATATGGGGAAAAAATAGAAAATTATCTCTTTAGTCCATACAGTGTTCTTTCAATGGTAAGGTTGAATATAATCCTCACTTTATAGATGATGAAGCTTAGTCTCAAGTTCCACACAGGTTGCCAATAGAGCCCACATTCTTAATAAAAAACTAAATTATTTGAATTCAATAAATTAATTTGTAAAATAATTTTAAGTGTATAAGGCACCCAGGTTTGTTATTGACTAAATTCTTCATAAACAACGAAACTATATGTTTCTCTGAATTTTTAATGTTCACCATAAGAGATCATGATGAAAGAAACGTGAGGCTCGGGCAGCATATTTGAGAAAGGCATAGGATTTTACTGAATAGCATAGTTGGTCATTCCATAGGCTGAATGTGATCTTAGTGCTAACATAAGGAGCATGACATTTGCATTATGGGAAGTCATTATTTTACTCTTGTTTCTGTAGGTTATACTGCATATAGATAATTGGTGTCAGTAATGGATAAAATAAGTTTAAAGACATTTAGTTTGAGTTAAATTCCACGAAAAAGCATCTTGATATGAAGGACATTTAAATATTTTAAATTTGCAGTGAATATGAAAGACTGGAATATATAACAGAAGTAGAAAAAGAGCTACTTTTCAAATTTATGAAAACTCTCATGTAGAAGAAGATATGTATTTTAATTAGATCTTAAAAAAGAATGCTCAAACTACCACACAACTGTACTCATCTCACATGCTAGTAATGTTCAAAATTCTCCAAGTCAGGCTTCAGAAATATGTGAACCATGAACTTCCAGATGTTCAAGCTGGTTTTAGAAAAGGCAGAGGAACAAGAGATCAAATTGCCAACATCTGCTGAATCATGGAAAAAGCAAGAAAGTTGCAGAAAAGCATCTACTTCTGCTTTATTAACTATGCCAAAGCCTTTGATGTGTGGATCACAATAAACTGTAGAAATTTCATCAAGAGGTGGGAATACTAGACCACCTGACCTGCCTCTTGAGAAATCTGTATGTGGGTCAGGAAGCAACAGTTAGAACTGGACATGGAACAACAGACTGGTTCCAAATAGGAAAAGGAGTACGTCAAGGCTGTATATTGTCACCCTGCTTATTTAACTGCTATACAGAGTACATCATGAGAAACGCTGGGCTGGAAGAAGCACAAGCTGGACTCAGAATTGCCAGGAGAAATATCAATAACCTCAGATACACAGATGACACCACCCTAAAGGCAGAAAGTGAAGAAGAACGAAAAAGCTTCTTGATGAAAGTCGACAGAGGAGAGTGAAAAAGTTGGCTTAAAACTCAACATTCAGAAAACAAAGATCATGGCATCTGATCCCATCACTTCATGGCAAATAGATAGGGAAACAGTGAAAACAGTGGCTGACTATTTTGAGGGGCTGCAAAATCACTGCAGATGTTAACTGCAGCCATGAAATTAAAAGACGCTTACTCCTTAAAAAAAAAAAAAGCTATGACCAACCTAGACAGGATATTAAAAAGTAGAGACATTACTTTGCCAACAAAGGTCTGCCTAGTCAAGGCTATGGTTTTTCCAGCAGTCATGTATGGATGTGAGAGTTGGACTATAAAGAAAGCTGAGCACCGAAGAATTGATGCTTTCGAACTGTGGTGTTGGAGAAGACTCTAGAGAGTCCCTTTAACTGCAAGGTGATCCAACTAGTCCAACCTAAAGGAGATCAGTCCTGGGTGTTCATTGGAAGGACTGATGTTGAAGCTGAAACTCCAATACTTTGGCCACCTCATGTGAAGAGCTGACTCATTTGAAAAGACCCTGGTGCTGGGAAAGATTGAGGGTGGGAGAAGAAGGGGACGACAGAGAATGCGATGGTTGGATGGCATCACCAACTCAATGGACATGGGTTTATGTAGACTCCGGGAGTTGGTGATGGACAGGGAGGCCTGGCATGCTGCAGTTCATGGGACTGCCAAGAGTCAGACAGGACTGAGCGACTGAACTGAACTGAAGATTTTTTAACCTAAGGATGATTTTTAGGCTGCAATTATAATTAAGTTATATACTTTAAAATATAATTGATTGAATTTATTGCTTTAAGAAGTGAAATATCTTTCTTTCAATGTAGAGACTTTGATGAGTGCAAATGAGTTGCCATGACAAGAAATATCACATCCAAATTTTAATGTCAAAACTTGATCTATTGCAAAGCCAAGTGAATTGTTATTCAGAGAATGGAAAATGTATTTTAAAATGTCCTCATAAATCTGTTTCCCAGATTGAAGTTTATATCAGCTTTTAAACACTTACAGTGATGGAAAGTAAACATCATAAAATGGCCCCAAATTATACCAAATCAATTAAAATCCTTCATAGTATAAAATGGAATAGATACTCTTACATAGTGCTATAAATTTTGTGCTGAGATTAAATATTAAAAATACTATTTTGGTGATATTTCAGATTAATAGATAATTTTCAGGGGGGACAACTGTTAAAAATGAAAAGAAATGACAAAATAACTTTTAAAAATCAGAAGGCAGTTTGAAAAAGATGTTATAAAAATTTCCATATAATATTGAAAGCCTCAAAACAATCTGTTTTTCAAAGTTCACCCCAGATACAACTTTTAATTAGAATTAATTTCATTAAAAATTAAAACTGATTACAATTATTTCAAAAGCTTGCACAGGGCCATTATTAGTAAATCTGTTTTGAGTTCTATATATCATCTGATTCATCCTAATAGAATTTCAAATAAAAAAAGATTAGACTACATACAGAAAGGGAGAAATTTATGCTTCAAAATAGTATGTGAGAAGTAGAAAACATATGTAATAAAACATATTTAATGAAAATGTTTTATTAGTAAAATATTTAATCAATACCCAGGAAAGTAAAGTTTAAAAATATAAATAAATATTTATTTTTTCTCAAATGAAATGAGTAAACAGCAACTTCAGTGTAGCTATCACTGTGTCCTAAGAATTCTGTTCCATTTATTAAAATATGAATAGTATAAGTGTAGTCGCTCAGTTGTGTCCGACTCTTTGCAACCCCATGGACTGTAGTCCATCAGGCTCCTTTGTCTATGGGCTTCTCCAGGCAAGAATACTGGAGTGGGTTGCCATTTACAGATTAATAAATGTCCTTCTCTATAATCTGGGTAAGAGATTTGACTTCCCTTGAGGAATAGTCATCTTTGCTTGGTGACAATTGCCCTGGCATCTGACTTCATGTGCGCTTGCACAGTTCATTCCAGTGATTCACTCTGAACACCAAACTCACAATATTCCCAAGAAAATGATATGTGTCTGGATAGTAGAATCATGCTATTCAATTTTGAGAGTATAACAATAAACAAATAGAAACACTATTAACCAGATGCGTGACCATCTCTTCTATAGATATCACAGACCCAAAGAAAAACTTGAGGGCTTCCCTGGTGGTCCACTGGTTAATAATCCCCCTTGCAAAGTGGGGGACCCTGGTTCAATTGCTGCGCCAGGAAAATACCAACGCCTCGGGGCAACTAAACCCGTGTGCTACAACTACTGAAGCCAGGGTGCCTGGAGCCTCTGCTGTGCAACAAGAGAAGCTGCCACAATGAGAAGCCTGAGCCCCGCAACTAGAGAGTAGTGCCTGCTCTCTGCAAGGAGAAAGCCCTCGTGCAGCAACAGAGACCACGTGCATTCAAAATAAATACATTTTTTAAAAAAGAACAGCTTGAGTGTTGGTAACTCTTGAACGAGTGATGTTAATACCTCATGGACACCTAAATAGGCAAAGAGTTCTTGGGAGATGGTATTTTTGTTTTTCACTTTTATATTTTTATGTTATCATATTTTTTCACTTTTAATAGAAATTTAGACACCAGTATTGGGGAGGAGAAGTCCAGTTTTGGTGGCAGTTATTTGCTGTTGATAAAAGCATGGGTCTGAGCATAGGAAGAGCTTGCTTACAGTTCAAGCTTCCCAGTGGCCCTAGTGGTAAAGAATCCACCCGCATGTGCAGGAGACATAAGAGACAGGAGTTCAATCCCTGGGTCAGGAAGATTGGAGAAGGAAATAGCAGCACACTCCAGTATTCTTGCCTGGGAAATTCCATGGACAGAGGAGCCTGGTGGGCTACAGTCCATGGAGTCACAAGAGTCAGAAATGACTTCGTGACTAAACAAGAGAAGAGGTGGAATAACAGGAATTTATACTGATTCTCCCTGCAATCTCAGTATTACATCATCATGGATGCCTAATAACAGTATAGATCGAGAAGAAAATATATGCAAAGAAATATATAAAGTCCTTCAAAACAGTGGATATTTGATATAAATAAGATAATTAGATAAACATTTTTTATATCTTGAAGTTAGATTCCTTTAGAAAATAGTTGTAAAATAAACAATACTGTTTTCTTCTCTCAGAAATTCTTTTGAGTTCAATAGAACTTATTAAAATTTGGAGTATTGGAGTAAACTTTTCACATATATGTACAAAAGGATGGTAAAATTGGAAAAAAAAATTCTGTTTATATTTTCTAGACATGACAAAGGGACTGAAAAACTTTTTGTCTTTTTTTCCCAACCTTTCAAAGAGCACTGAATATCTAAATATATGTGGTTATTATTTTCTATGAGTATTTCTGTTAATTTGTAAATGAGAAGGTGACATTTTTAGAGATAATATTTGTCAACACAAGTTGGTGAAATTCAAACCTTGGAAATACTAGAGATAAATGCCTTTGTTTTTAAAATTAGATTATTGAGTTTTGTATTGTTTTACAGAAGCAGTGACAGATTTTATTTTCTTGGGCTCCAAATCACTATGGATGGTGACTGCAGCCATACAATTAAAAGATGCTTGCCTCTTAGAAGAAAGCTATGACAAACATAGACAGCATATTAAAAAGCAAAAACATCACTCTGCTGACAAAGGTCTGTATAGTCAAAGCTATATTTTTTTCAGTAGTCATGTATGGATGTAAGAGCTGGACCATAAAGAAAGCTGAGCACTGAAGAGCTGATGCTTTTGAACTATGGCATTGGAGAAGACTCTTGAGAGTCCCTTAGACTGCAAGGAGATCAAGTCAGTAAGTCCTAAAGGAAATAGGTCCTGAATATTAACTGAGAGAACTAATGCTGAAGCTGAAGCTCCAATGCTTTGGCCATCTGATACAAAGAGACAACTTATTGGAAAAGACCCTAATGCAGGGAAAGATTGAAGGCTAAAAGGAGAAGGGAGTGGCAGAGGATGAGATGGCTGATAGCATCACCAACTCAATGGACGTGAATTTGAACAAACTGCTGCTTCTGCTGCTGCTAAGTTGCTTCAGTCGTGTCCGACTCTGTGCGATACCACAGATGGCAGCCCACCAGGCTCCCCCGTCCCTGGGATTCTCCAGGCAAGAACACTAGAGTGGGTTGCCATTTCCTTCTCCAGGGCATGAAAGTGAAAAATGAAAGTGAAGTCGCTCAGCCATGTCCGACTCTTAGTGACCCCATGGATTGCAGCGCATCAGGCTCCTCCATCCATAAGATTTTCCAGGCAAAAGTACTGGAGTGGGGTGCCTTTGCCTTCTCCAAAGGACAGAGCAATCTGGCTTACTATATTCCATGGGGTCACAAAGAGACAGACACAACTTAGCAACTGAACAACAACAATTAATTTATATTATTCCCATGAGTTTATAATTGATTATATGCATTATACTATTTTAAAATCTGTAATTTAAAAAGCCCATTCAAATTTTACTGTCATTAAGACAATATAAAGCATATTATCTAAAATTATATATATATAATTAATTCTTTCCAAAATTCAAAAAAATCATAATTTTCAAGTTCTTATGTCCAGTGTATGGAAATGACCAATTGCAAACATCTGCTTGGCATAATAAACGTAATACATTAGATGTAAACTCTACACTAAAAAATTCTGTGGGGTCCTCTAGACCCCATAAACGTGCCCCTCACTTGCCACTAAAATGTAAATGCGTTGGATAGAACACTGTAGTATATTACCACTTTACTGCTTTCAACATTCACTAGAGATTTCAGTCAAGGAGCTGAGAGTTTAAGTATTTTACCTATAATCTACTGACAATTTAAAAATTCTGTGTAACATTCAAAAGCGGATAATGGATATTTAAGACATCACATACACAAAGTTTACTTGCCTCCAGCAAAAATGTATTTTTACTGTATTTATAATAGCAAAGCATTTAATATTTAATATTTCATTCAAATCATATGGAAGCATCTTGCTTACTGAGACATCTAAGTATCATTTATTACTAGCATTTTTATTGGCTTGGATTGAGAGGCAATTGACATAGAAATAAACTTCATGTATTTAAATGTCAGTATGAGGGATTCTACAGATTTTTACCCTTCTAAAACTACCTGCAATATCAAGATAATTAATATATAATACCCATCACTTGCAGAAGTCTCCATGTGCCACTAAGTAATCCTTCATTCTTGCCTATCTTTGTATCATGTGCCTCCTTGATCTCCACCAAACACTGTGAGATTTTTGTCACTATTGTTTAGTCCCTAAGTCATGTCTCTTTTCCAGCCTCGTGGGTTATAGCCTGCCAGGCACCTCTGTCCATGTGACTGGGATTAATTTTAATTTTCTATAGTTTTCATATAAATGGAACTAAAAAGTATATATTATTTTTCTTGTCTGGCTTCTTCACTTGGTATAATTATTTGAGATACATATGTGGAATAGCATGTTATAATAATTCCTGTTTTTATGTGTAGTATTTCCTTGTATGGTTATGTATTAAATATATATTTATCTGTTCACTTGTTGATAGAAATATTAGTCATTTCCGTTTCAGGCTAACAGTGCTATGAACATCCATGCACAAGTCTACGTATGACATGTGTTTTCATTTCTGTCCGGTAAGTGGTGATGAGTCAAATGGCTGCATCACACACACTACATGCCCTCATTCCAGAGACTATCTGTGTATGGCTTTTGGCCATCTCCTCCTTTTTCCAAAGTTGGCCAAGACAGATCTAGTCCCTTTCACGTTTTGAATCACTCCCTGCTTCTTCCATTGCCATCTCACTTTGACTTTCTGCCTTCCTTTTCCGTTTTTAAAGACCTATATGGTTACATTGGCCTCATCCCGACAATTCAGGGTAATCTCAGTAAAGTGTGTGAGCTCCATTTTACCCACAGAGATCCTTTGGCATGTAATACAACAGATTCTTAGGTTCCAGGAATTATGGCATGAACATTTTTGTAGGAATGGGATGGATATTATTCTCTTTCCCACACACAGTTTACAGAATAGACTTGAAATCATTTTACTTTTATTTGGGCACCTATAACCACAGAAACAGAAGCAAGTAGCCAGTTCTGTCATACTAGCAGCTTGCTGTACCAAGCAGCAAAGAAGACGACTGTCAATGAAAAATCAGATTACCTGGAAGTCGAGGTAGCAGTTCACATGTATCAGCACAGCTATGCTATTTACAAAGGTCTCTTCAGTCTGCTAGAATTAGGGAAGTCAAAGATCCCAACTTTGCCTCTCTGCTATTTTATTAGTGCTTTTTAGAAATTTCATATACTACTTATTGACACTATAAGATTGTGCATAATTTTATATTATATAATCCTAGTTGTTGCTCTCTGTTCTGTAGAAAGTTCTAAGTGGAAAGAGAAACAAAAAATACCCACATGTGATGGTTACTTATGGGATAGCAATATGTAGTTTTTTATCAGGTAAGGATTATATACAACTTAAAAGGCAAATTTGTGATAATGATCAATTAAGAAAAATATTTGTCACTAAACATTTAAGGAAATTCTTTATCAGTTCAGTTCAGTTCAGTTGCTCAGTCGTGTCCAACTCTTTGCGACCCCGTGAATCACAGCATGCCAGGCCTCCCTGTCCATCACCATCTCCCGGAGTTCACTCAGACTCACGTCCATCGAGTCCGTGATGCCATCCAGCTATCTCATCCTCGGTTGTCCCCTTCTCCTCCTGCCCCCAATTCCTCCCAGCATCACAGTCTTTTCCAATGAGTCAACTCTTCACATGAGGTGGCCAAAGTACTGGAGCTTCAGCTTTAGCATCATTCCTTCCAAAGAAATCCCAGGGCTGATCTCCTTCAGAATGGACTGGTTGGATCTCCTTGCAGTCCAAGGGACTCTCAAGAGTCTTCTCCAACACCACAGGTCAAAAGCATCAAGTCTTCAGTGCTCAGCCTTCTTCACAGTCCAACTCTCACATCCATACATGACCACTGGAAAAACCATAGCCTTGACTAGACGGACCTTTGTTGGCAAAGTAATGTCTCTTCTTTTGAATATGCTATCTAGGTTGTTCATAACTTTTCTTCCAAGGAGTAAGTGTCTTTTAATTTCATGGCTGCAGTCACCATCTGCAGTGATTTTGGAGCCCAAAAAATAAAGTCTGACACTGTTTCCACTGTTTCCCCATCTATTTCCCATGAAGTGATGGGACCAGATGCCATGATCTTCATTTTCTGAATGTCGAGCTTTAAGCCACCTTTTTCACTCTCCACTTTCACTTTCATCAAGAGGCTTTTTGGCTCCTCTTCACTTTCTGTCATAAGGGTGGTGTCATCTGCATATCTAAGGTTATTGATATTTCTCCTGGCAATCTTGATTCCAGCTTGTGCTTCTTCCAGCCCAGCATTTCTCATGATGTACTCTGCATGGCAGTTAAATAAGCAGGGTGACAATATACAGCCTTGATGTACTCCTTTTCCTGTTTGGAACCAGTCTGTTGTTTCACGTTTAGTTCTAACTGTTGCTTTCTGACCTGCATACAGGTTTCTCAAGAGGCAGGTCAGGTGGTCTGTTATTCCCATCTCTTTCAGAATTTTCCACAGTTTATTGTGATCCACACAGTCAAAGTCTTTGGCATAGTCAATAAAGCAGTACTTAAATTTAAATTAGAGTATATTTGTATATGAATTAGCATAATTTAGCTCAGTTGGTACAGAATCCCTCTGCAATGCAGGAGACCCCAGTTCTATTCCTGGGTTGGGAAGATCTGCTGGAGAAAGGATAGGCTGCCTACTCCAGTATTCTTGGGCTTCCCTTGTGGCTCAGCTGGTAAACAGTCATCCTGCAATGCAGAAGACCTGGGTTTGATACCTGGGTTGGGAAGATAACCCTTGGAGAAAAGAAAGGCTACCCACTCAAGTAATCTTGCCGAAGAATTCCATGGACTGTATAGTCCATGGGGTCACAAAGAGTTGGACACGACTGAAAGACTTTCACTCACTAGCATAAAGCTGAAGTCATTCTGTTTACAATAAGGATAGAAAAATGCAATGATGTATATGTGCTCTCAGAAGATTCCCAATGTCCATTTATGCTTTCAAAACAACTATTGGGTGTGAGAAAATAAATTTAGAGGAGAATCTGTTCATAATTTGGGCACACCTCCAAGTTAACTACAAAATAATTTACTTAATCATTACCAAGTGCTAATTTACTGATATGTCAATTAATTTTCAAATCATATTATTAACATCCTTTTCTTTTCTCCATCATTGTAAAATTACTTTTTTTCTTGGAGGAAATTATTGCATGTATCATGTTAGAACAAGGAATTTTGATCTTAGAACTATGGGTCAAGACATATCTCAATGGGAAAAGAAACAAGATAATCTGAGGAGCTATGCTACATGGATACTTTTGGTGTCCTTTTCCCCCATGTAAGATATTACCTGGAGCAATGATCCTAAAAATGCTGAAGTTTTACTGTAGGGTGAGTGTGACAGTGTGATGTACAAAGGTAGAATTTAGGGATTTCAGTCTATTGTGCTCTGATCTAGTCAGTTACAACATCCTTCACATTTCATTGTTTCCTACACTCACGGGAAAGCATTTCCTATTTACCGGTCAATCAGTGCCATAAACTATTCCAAGCTTTTCTCTTTAGCAAGTTAATAATATTTGATTTGACATGACTGAACAAAAGAAAAACAAAATCCTAGAATCTGTTTTAAATAGCAGGAACCTAAGATTAGCTATCAAGCTCTAATATTCTAGAGGCAGTGTCATAAACAGCCATTGCTTTTGATAATACATTTTCTCCTCCAGAGTAACTGAAAGTTAGTGATGCAGGAAAAAGTATTTCAGAACAAAGCCAAATTGAAAGAGTAAAAGTTAATCAGGGGTCATAGACACCAGCAGAATTGAGCACAGAACAATTTTTATTTAATCTATGGAAAGTTCTGCTTACTGTTCAATTCAATGTTTGATAGAAAGTTGAATTGTACTTTTGTTTTAGACCATCTTAAAAGCACGTAGTATCCTCTAATTCTCTCACAACTTTTAAACATATATAAATGTGTCATTTTGGAAAAAATAAATACTTAAAAAATAAGGTATTTCTTTGCCATTTTATTTGAAACAATGTAAGAATCTTTCAACCAAAATTGCAAGTTTTATTCAACATTTTTACTCCCAGGTGTACTGTATTCTTAGTGGGTTTTTCTTTTTATTGATAAATGTCTTGGCTTTTAGTTTGATCATTGAAATAGTGGGAAAGGTAGTCAATCAAAATGTACTTCTGTGCATTCAAATGAACCCTTCAGAAAAATGAACAAGATTGAAGCCTTTAAAAGGCCCTAGTATATTCACTAAGTGCAGAAGTGATTAATTTTTTTACCCTTATGTTGGCAGTAGCTATAAAATGCATGCAATTAAAGTCTATAATGACATATTTCTATGGCATATACAGTGAAGTTGTCCAAGAGATGATAGGTTAAGATAAATAGGCATAGTGAATATGAGTCCTTAATAAATGTGCTCAGTGCAATATAATTTGAACACATTCAACGGTTTAGTCAAATGTTTGTAAGAACTGTTTTTCTGCCCTGGGATTGTGTTGAATTCTAGAATAATGAGAGACAACATTTCTTTTTTAACGAACTTACTGATTTTAAGTATTGAGTTTTATTTTAGCTTTTCACACATATATGTGTATTTAATTTTGCATTGAAAAATAAAACATAGATTTAAATGGTTACAGAAAACACAGCTAATATTTATAAAGTGTTCACTCATTTAATCACCACTGAGGTTAAGACATAACATTCTCAGTGTTCCAGAAACCCATTCACATGCTTCTTCATGACCCTCTTCCTCTTCCAAGATGATCAATAATCTAAATAGAGTTTTAAATTTAAAGAAGGTAATGATTAAGACACTATCAATAAGTGACAGCATTTCTGTTGTTTTGTATAAAAGAAAAAAGCAGTTATGGAACTTTTAAAGATAGAAATTATTTGAAGTTGTGTATCAAATAAAGTTTCTTATCTGGATAGGTTGCAGATGCTATTTTCTTTCTATCTATCTATTAAGTAATTTTTATTAAAACAGCTAGCTGTTGCCCAACATCTATTCTGCTTTTGTGGAATAATAGGACCCCTGTATACCTGGCTGCCTTGAGTAGACTGTATTTCCCAGGTTCTCTCACTTTTGTCTGTGAGCCGATAATTACTTTTTGGCCAATGGGACACAAACAAATGTTGTGCAAGCAGTTTCTATGAAAGACTAAAGTTTTCTCATGTCTGTGTCCCTGAAAGCTGGGATGCTGTCATGGGACCAGCATTAGAGCAGGCACTTTGGACCACCAGGTGAAGGCTAGAGATTGAAGGTGGCTGAGCAATAACATGGACTGGGTCAACAGTACTTGTGAAACTGCAATCTGAGCTCTAGACTACCATGTTTGTGAGAAGGAGAAACAAGAAATCAACCCTGAATATTCACTGGAAGAACTGATGCTGAAGTTGAAGCTCCAATATTTTGGCCACCTGATGTGAAGAGCTGACTCACAGGAAAAGACCCTGATGCTGGGAAAGACTGAAGGCAAGAGTAGACAGGGGTGACAAAGGATAAGATGTTTGCATTGTATCACTGACTCAATGGACATGAGTTTGAGCAAACTTTGGGAGATAGTGAAAGACAGGGAAGCCTGATGTGCTGCAGTCCAGGGGTCGGAAAGAGTCGGATATGACTTAGCAGTTGAACAACAACGTTTGTAAGTCATTCTGTAACTCAGAGTTCCACTTAAAGTTAATACAATAGCCAAAATCTTTAAAACTGTATCATAATAAAGAAATATTCAACATTACATTCTAAGTGGCATTTTGTACATGGTAAGTATCTTTTTTTTATAATAAATATACACATTGGAAAGGTTACATTAATGGTATAAGGTGAAATGTCACCTGTATTCTTGAAAATTATTTTTAACTCAGGTTATTTTATTAACATTAGACATAATTGGGGGAAGGATAAAATAGAAGAATATATAAATGTTGCTTCTTTTGCATTGAGAATAAACTATTTTCATAAGTCAGATAGATCTGTGATAGGTGTCAGCCTTGCAAGTATGGCTTTAAAATTCTACATTGTAGCTGAAAACAAAAGATAAGAAGTTTGAGAGCACTTAAGACACTGATAATGGGATGGAAAGGTCTGCATAATGAAGAATGAGCAGGAGGCAGAAGTGTCCCCAAGGCATTAGTAGCATTGGCAGCACCAGAACTGGGGCTTTCAGGAATATGCCACAAGAGTAATTTACTGCCCCTGGATATTTCCTCCTTTTGTAGCTTCAATTTTTATTGGAATAATTCTCTTTTTTGTACTTGAATTTCCATATTGAAATGATTTGGCATGTACACAAAAGCATATACAGGAAGTAGAAGCAGCACAAAAAATTCCCAAATGCACTTCATAATGCTTCTCAAATGGTGACGGTGTTCATAATCACAGCACAGTGATCAAAACTGGGACATTAACATTGACATAAAAACATTCTGGGCTTCCCTGATGCCTGAGCAAGTAAAGAATCCATTTGCATTGAAAAAGACATAGAAGATTTGCGTTTGATACCTGGGTTGGGAAGATCCTTTGGAGGAGGAAATGGCAATCCACTCCAGGATTCTTGCCTGAAAAATCCCATGGACAGAGGAGTCTCGTGGTTTACAGTCCAAAGGATTGCAACGACTCAGACACGACTGAGCATAAAAACATTCTCAACTCTACCAATCTTATTCAAAGTTAAACGTTTGCCCTTAAGCTCCAAAATCACTGCAGATGGTGACTGCAGCCATGAAATTAAAAGACGCTTACTCCTTGGAAGAAAAGTTATGACCAACCTAGAGAGCATATTCAAAAGCAGAGACATTACTTTGACAACAAAGATTCGTCTAGTCAAGGCTATGGTTTTTCCAGTGGTCATGTATGGATGTGAGAGTTGGACTATGAAGAAAGCTGAGGGCCGAAGAATTGATGCTTTTGAACTGTGGTGTTGGAGAAGACTCCTGAGAGTCCCTTGGACTGCAAGGAGATCCAACCAGTCCATTCTGAAAGAGATCAGCCCTGGGATTTCTTTGGAAGGAATGATGCTGAAGCTGAAACTCCAGTACTTTGGCCACCTCATGTGAAGAGTTGACTCATTGGAAAAGATTCTGATGCTGGGAGGGATTGGGGGCAGGAGGAGAAGGGGACGACCGAGGATGAGATGGCTGGATGGCATCACTGACTTGATGGATGTGAGTTTGAGTGAACTCCGGGAGTTGGTGATGGACAAGCAGGCCTGGCGTGCTGCGATTCATGGGGTCGCAAAAAGTCAGACACGACTGAGCGACTGAACTGAACTAAACTGAAGACTGTCATATATTCTTCATTAAGAGTATAGAATAAAACTTCCTCAACATTTACCTAGAGTCAAGAACATTTTCAAACTTTTCAAGTTTACTCAGGGTAAACTTGTTAGCTTATATAGAAAGGTGTTTAAAAAAGAAAAGAGAGGCATTTGAGTGACAATAGGAGTACTTGTCAGAAATAATTTATTCTGATAAATTCAACATGAAGGATGAAGCAGAGTTAAATGGGAATTTCAATGTGTACATCTTCTCTAGCTTACAATGAATTTATTTTCTCTACTGATGTTTTTAATTAGCTTATTTACATATCTTCAGCTTTTTCTGTTGGCATTTTCTGGATATTTGTCATTGCAACTCTACTAAACCATTTGCAGTAGCCTCTCATCAAATATAGCGTATGAATATATGCTATTTTCTCACTTTAATTTACTGTGTTCTTTTCTTTGTCTAGCTCACTTCTAAATGCCCTTCAGAATTTAGCCAAAAAATGACAATTTTCAGGAAGCCTTTTCACAAAAATTAGTGTGATTTAAAATTACTCTGTCATACTGCTGGTAATCTGTATTTAACATATGTGATAATCAGTACTATATTTGTGGATCTTCAGCAAGTTTTCATTTACTCAGAATAAAAATAACAAGACCCTTCAACTGATATTTTCATGGAAGAAATAAAGTTTTATATTCTAAAATATTTACACAATTCAATACTCCACTAATAAAGTAGATATGATTAAGAGATAATAACATTTTGCTTTTAGTCCAAATGGAACAAGAGGAAATGTATTCACACTCCTTCCTTGAATCAATTACAAGATATACCAGTAAATCAGTTAATAGACATTGTGCATGTGTGTGCATGCTAAGTCGCTTCAGTTGTGTCCAGCTCTTTATGACACCATGGACTGTAGCCTGTCGGTTCCTCTGTCCATGGGATTCTCCAGGCAAGAATATTGCAGTGGGTTGCCATGCCCTTCTCCAGTGGATCTTCTTGACCCAGGGATAGAACCCATGTCTCTCATGTCTCCAGCATTGGCAGACGTGTTTGACCCACTAGGACCACCTTGCTGCTGCTGCTGCTGCTAAGTCGCTTAAGTTGTGTGTCCAACTCTGTGCAACCCCATAGACGGCAGCCCACCAGGCTCCCCCACCCCTGGGATTCTCTAGGCAAGAATACTGGAGTGGGTTGCCATTTCCTTCTCCAATGCATGAAAGTGAAAAGTCAAAGTGAAGTCTCTCAGTTGTGTCCGACCCTTAGCAACATCATGGACTGCAGCCTACCAGGCTCTTCCATCCATGGGATTTTCCAGGCAAGAGTACTGGAGTGGGGTGCCATTGCCTTCTCCAACACCATCTTGGAAGGCCCAATTAAGACATTGAGTATCAGTCAACATAGTACTGTGACTTTGTGAAGCAGTAAACAAATCAGTGGAATTCAGTGATTATTGTATTAGTGATTTGATAGTGTTCAAGGACATTACGAAGAAGTGGGAGAGGGGCAGACATAAATAGAACTTAGACAATATTCAGAGTTTGAGACCCAAAGCTGAGACACACTGGAGACCATAGTGGCTGGAGTTCACAAAGCTGAGTACAGGAGAGGTGAATTTAACAAGAGGGGATTGAGATTAAATCAGAGAGAAAGAGAGAGGGGGAGAGACTGACTGAGAATGAAGGGTGAGAGAGAAAATACTGGAGTTCTGCAGGGATTCATCGGAGAAGGAATTGGCAACCCACTCCAGTACTCTTGCCTGGGAAATCCCGTGGACGCAGGAGCCTAGTAGGCTGCAGTCGATGGGGTCTCAAAGAGTCGGACACAACTGAGCGACTTCACTTTCCCTTTTCACTTTCATGCATTGGAGAAGGAAATGGCAACCCACTCCAGTGTTCTTGCCTAGAGAATCCCAGGGACGGGGAAGCCTGGTGGGCTGCCATCTATGGGGTCACACAGCGTCGGACATGACTGAAGCGACTTAGCAGCAGTACCAGGGATTCATCTATAGTATTGAGGAGAATACAGGTCACAATCTGTATGTGAGAAAACTACTCAAGTCTGGGATGAGTGAAGGAAGGGAGACATCTGAAAGGATGGCAGATAACAGTACCCAAGACTCCTAGAGAACAGGAAATAGTATCTGTTTCCACCAATCACATTGAAAATTGCACAGGGACTTCCTTGGGAATCCAGAGGTTAACACTCGGTGCTTCCACTGCACGGGGTGTGGGTTTGATCTCTGGTTGCAGAGCTAAGATCCCACAGGCTTCATGGTGTAGAGAGTAAATGCATAAATAAATAAGTAAAAGAAAAATGCACAACTCATGGATCATTGGTTTAGTATTCAGTATTCATTAATGCAAAAACTGTTGACTTGGGAATGACATCTGGTTTAGTTAGCATTATTGTATCAATATTAATTTCTAGACCTCTCTAGTAGTACAGCGGATAAGAATACGCCTGCCAACACAGGACATACGGGTTTGATCCCTAGTCCGGAAAGATCCCACAAGCCACGGAGGAGCTAAAGCCACAACTACCGAGCCTACACTCTGGACCCATAAGCCATAACTACTAAGCCAGTATTCTGCAGCTGTTGAGGCTCACGCACCCTGGAGCCCCTGCTCTGCAACAAGAGAAGCCACCGCAATGAGAGGCCTGTGCACCACACCTAGAGAGTAGCCCCTGCTCACTGCTACTAGAGAAAGCCTAGGTTGCCACAGGGCTATAGAGACTAGTGAAGCCAAAAATCAATCAATCAATCAATAACTAAAAACATTAATTTCTTAGTTTTGATAAATGTACCAGGATTATGCGTGATGTTAGTATTGGGGGAAATTGGAGGAAATTTGAGGAAAAGGTATAAAGAAACACTCTGTTCTGTACCTTCTTTGAAGTTATTTTCTAAATTTCAAATTGTTTCATAATAACTTAAAGAAATAAACAAGAAATTCCAAATGAAAATGGGTTGTAAAAAGCACTTTAACAGCAAAAGGTGATATTCCAAATGATGAGTAAGTATGGCAATGGACTCAATTTTATTAGTAACTGTAGAAGTTCAGTTTATTATCATGACATCTTCACTGGAATAGCTAAAATACATATGTTCTTTACAAGAATGCTCATATGTGCACCAAAATTACATGAATAAAAACATGCATACGTAAAAGAATGATTGTTGTACTAGTTACCCCAGAATACACACACCGAATTCAACTCCAGTCAAATTCAAACAAGCACAGCAATCCCATGCTACTCCATCAGGATAGTGGCTGCCATGGGCAAAAGAAAATTGGAAGGGGGAAGGAAGGGGCTTCTCAGTTCAGTTCAGTTCGGTTCAGTTCAGTTCAGTCTCTCAGTCGTGTCCGACTCTTTGCGACCCTGTGAATCGCAGCACACCAGGCCTCCCTGTCCATCACCAACTCCCGGAATTCACTCAGACTCACGTCCATCGAGTCTAGGAGCTGATAAAGTCCACTTTTTGAACAATATGGTAATTAAATATATGTGTGATCTTTGTGATAAATAAATGAGTCATATATTTTTACTTTTATTTTTGTACCTCCTATTTATATTATAATGAAAAATGTTTAAAAGTACTTAATAAAAAAGCACTTTTCAGATGTCACCAGTGGTAAAGAACCCACCTGCCAATGCAGGAGACAGAAGAGATGCGGGTTCGATCCCTGGGTCAGGAAGATCCCCTGGAGAAGGAAATGGCAATCCATTCCCGTGTTCTTGCCTGAAGAATCCCATGGATAGAGGAATCATGGATAGAAGAGCTACAGTCCATGGGGTTGCAAATAGCAGGACTCTCAAGTGGACTTGGCACACACTCTTAACACACACAGAAAGTTTCTATGTTATTTAATCTCATCCTCAGTTCTTTCTTTTTTAGCTTGTTTTTCAACACCACAGAATATCAAAGAGCTGCTTCAAAAGGAATGAATATCTTGGAATCATTGTAGGAGTGAATATCAGCAACTGCTAGGAAATCATTTCTAAAACCCACTGGGCTGAATGATTCTATTTGACTTTATATAGATGTCTCCTTTCACTCATTCCCTCCTGAAGCTTAAAAATGCAAACATCTATCTGCTTTAAATGTGCTCCCCTATGAAACAGTATCCACAAAAATTAGCTTTAATGAGAGTCAGATAAAAGGAAAACAGGATGTGTTCATACTAGATTCATTAGAATTGCACTTTCATACCCAAACTTAATGATTAATTTCCTCAGGACCATATTCTTGACTTTTTGTTGACAAAGTCAGGGATCACATTTCTATATCTGCAGCAAGAAATAACATGCCCTGTAAGCAAAGGATACATCTATTTAATGTTTTTTTTCCAAATTCTTCCATGAAAACATCATGTTGTTAATTTATGAGATTTTTCAGACTGTCTCCTAGGGAACTAATAGAAAAAAAAGTTTTCACAAGAAGTGTTTTACTCCATTCTGTGGGTGACTGTGATTAGAATTTCATTTTCATATAGCCAGCGGTAGTTCCAGGTTTTGTGAAGACTGATGCTGCTCAGTCATGTCCAGCTCTTTGTGGCCCTGTGGACTGTACTCTGCTAGGCTCCTCTGTCCATAGATTTCCCTACTGGAGGGGATCTTTCTGACCCAGAGATAAAACCCATGTACCCTGCATTTGCAGGCAGATTCTTCACCACTGAGCCACTAGGGAAGCCTGAGAGACTTTCTTTATATTTAAAAAAATGTGAAAACATCTTACTTTTGTAATTTTTACATAAGCATAGGATGATGTGAACACATTGCCCCTTCCAAGGATTCGTACAAGTTAAAGGAAACTACTATTTCATGGTAAGTATGTTTCTGTACTCATCATAGAACTCTAGAGATCATCATTTAAGGCAGGTGTTGTATAAACTGCACCTATAGGGGAGAAATAGCAGTGTGAATAAATGAAATGATCTGTGTAAATAAAACAATGGTGCAAGTATAATTATCAATGGTATCTTCCAGCCTCATTATCATTGAATGATTATCAGGGATGATGTGACTTTGAGACTCTGGCTAGTATTATGGAAAGCAGCCACATCCATTCAAATTCTTATTCAGAGTATTTGACTATTGCTAAATTTTTCTGTTTTGAAGAAATCCGAGGAGCCTAGGGTTTATTATAAAGCTTCCATTAAAAGTATTAACAACAAATTAAAATTATTTTCTCAAGAAAAATGTCTCCTTTAGAATACTGAATATTTGAGTTTCACCAAATCGGATGCACTTGAAGGTGAATAAAATTCATGAAATGTGGCCTTCTGACTAGTCCTAGACAATGGTTGAGGCTAAGAATAGTGGTAAGTTGACTCCAAAAGACTTAACTTTGTTTGTAATGATTTAAACTAAAAGATAAAAAGAAATACCAATAAATAAATAAATAAATTAGACTTGTTAGTATCTGGAATAGCTTGAATTTAGGGCATTCTGATGGGATGGTGAAAAGCCAGTGGACTGCCATGAAAATTTAGGTCTGTAATATCCTTTGGTGAGCTTTCTTTCCCTTAATTAGTTTTCCTAAAAATGGATCAGCAGATAGCAAGTGGGTTATGAATCCTTAGTCAGATTACCGTGAATAACTAAGAATACATGGAAAGACTAAAATTCCTACCTCCATGTCCCAAGTCCTCCATGTCCCACGTTAAATGAGTCAAGCTCTACCTTGAGTTTAGATAGATCTGTACAAAATTAAGAAAATGGAATAGCAACCATGTTTACAACACTTTACAGGTGATGTTTATTCAGGGGTAAAAAAATAGGGTAACTGTGGGCAGATGGATTCCAGTGAAATAAAAAGTTTGTTTAAATGCAAATGTTTCCAGAAGGAAAAAAAAAATCACAGAAGAAATAATATAGAAATAAATTTCCTCTCAGCAGAATGTTTTCTTCTTCACTTTTGCAAGAGGCATCCTCAGGAGCCTAATGGAGATATACTGAGGAACTAAAAGTGGATACCTTTGCGAAAGTAGTTTTAGTGCCTCTAAAAGCCTGCTGTTGGAGGCACATTATTTATCTACTGAATTGAACCTGCAACCAAATTACAATCTTACTCTCTTTGCATTTTGTATCCCAATCTTGAGTTCAAGATGAGTTGGCACTTCAAGGCATAAAAGTTCAATTTAGTATCTCTTTTAATCCCCACTTAACTTCAGTGATAACAAGCAACTGTTTAGTGAGGTAATTAATGGGAAATTGTGCTTTTTTATTGGTAACTTGGGATGTACTTTCTAGACTCAAGACAGTACATGCTGAATCATAGTTTGATAACAATTATTTTCTATCACAACTATTTGGTTGCAGGACCAATATTAATCATCTACATTAAAGGAGGACAAAGAAAAACCCGTTGGCCAGTCAAGAGCCTTTTTTTTTTTTTTTTTAGGAGTGGAGCATCAAAGAAATGTATTTTACTTTGGAAGATTTATTTCAATATAAATATCTTTTTAAATTTTTGCATATGGTCTCATTATCATATGTGATATGCAATTGTTAGGTCATATCCCACAGAATATAGTGAAAATTGCTTAAGGAAAATAAATGACAAAATCTTCATACCTTACTCATACTTTTCTGCAATGGATGAAATGAATATTTAGCAAAGCAAGCTAGCAGTTTGCAAATGTGCAATTAAAATCCTGGCTCTTCTCTAATTATGTAACACTTAAGTTAAATGGTCTTAATAGACATATAATGATAGCTTTATAAACCTATAGTTACTTATAATCAAATGTAATTTCTATTTTGGTTTTAAAGCACCCATTAAATGTCTATTATGATTTTTAAGTAATTTGGCAGACATTTAATGAATACTTTAAAATCCTAAATAGTAATTATTTCAAGAAGCAACTGTTAACATATAGGATTAACTGAGCTATTCATTTGAATACCCAGTTTAGAACTAATTAGTGAAGTGTATATGTAATACCCAATGGATTTACTACAAGAAGAGCATCACAATTTTAATGTAACTTTCTCTCTTAAAATAACAAATGTTTTTCTAATTTTCTTCTGAGTCCTGTGACATACCTATCCTGTTACAAAAATGTAAAACTGAAAAGTTACATCTTTTTACAGTTCTGGGTATATTCTATAAAAATGATTTCTGTGTCATGCAGAGTAAAATCATATTTTACACCTTAATTCACTGTCATATTTAGGGTTATGTTGTTAGGAAGCTTAAAAAAAAAGTTCAGTATAGACAGCTTTTCATTGCAAGTTGTAGGTGATAAGTCAGTTTCCAAGTTTTTGGAATAATGCTGTTAAATTTAACAGAAGACTCTGATTTCCCACTATGTGTAACAAGTATAGGTTGAACACTTCTTTTCACAATTACAGTGCTTCAAATTCTTTCAATGGCAGAAGAAAGCTGCATGTTATATTAAAGTCACTAAAATATTTTTAGGAACAGAGATCATTATTTTTGATTAATGACACCATTCATAAGCTTTATGGAAAGAGTTCAAGGTCTATTTCATATGTGATGCACTTTGATTTACAAAAATTGAAATTCCTTTATTGTTCCTATGAAATATAGATGTTTCAATAGCCTAAATTTCAAATTTTGGATATAAACAATTGCTTGAATATGAGGCAATTTTTAGTGCTAATATTTGTTAATATGTTTAAATTTTAATTATTATTATTATAGTATTACAAGTTAATTTTATAATCTAATTTTTTCATATCCATTCTGCTTCAGTATTGAGGTCATCTGTGACTTTTCCTGTCCTAAACTTCTTTCTCTTATATGACAAGGAAAAATAATGCAAGCTTTTCTCTTTTGTATTGTCACTAACTGCATAAAAGTATACATCCAATTATTAGAACATACTGCAGTATGAAATAATTTTGTGGGTATATATAGTATACAAACGGAGAAGGCAATGGCACCCCACTCCAGTACTCTTGCCTGGAAAATCCCGTGGACGGAGGAGCCTAGTAGGCTGCAGTCCATGGGGTTGCTAAGAGTCAGACATGACTGAGTGATTTCACTTTGACTTTTCACTTTCATGCATTGGAGAAGGAAATGGCAACCCACTCCACTGTTCTTGCCTGGAGAATCCCAAGGACGAGGGAGTCTGGTGGGCTGCCACTATGGGGTCGCACAGAGTCGGACACAACTGAAGTGACTTAGCAGTAGCATAAGTATACAAAAATATGCAAATGCTTATATATATGAATATGCATGGTAAGTATACATACAAGTGTATGAATGCATATACTTTCATCTATGAATATGTCACCTAATAGCACAAAATATACATATATCACATATATTTTATATAAAATATTTAACGTGAATATATATGAATGTGAATGTCTCTAGGAATATATGTACACATGAAATAGTAAAACTCCTCTTTACAAATTTAGGGAAAGCTGTTATATGTGAAATAATCCCCTTTATGGCTCATAGCTTTGTCATGATGAATGGGCTTGCATAACTCAATGAAGCTATGAGCCATGCTGTGCAGGCCCACCCAAGGCAGATGGGTCATAGTGGAGAGTTCTGACAGAACATGGTCCCATGGAGGAAATGGCAACCCACTCCAGTATTCTTATCTGGAGAACCCCATGGAAAGTATGAAAAGGCAAAAAGATATGACATCAGAATATGAGCCCTTCAGGTCAAAAGGTGTCCAATATGCTACTGAGGAAAAGCAAAGGGAAATTATACTTTTAGTTCCAGAAAGAATGAAATGAGTAGGCCAAAGTGGAAATGATATTCAGTTGTGAATGTATCTGGTGGTGAAAGCAAATTCCGTTGCTCTGAAGAACAATATTGCAAAGGAACCTGGCATGTTAGGTCCATGAATCAAGGTAAGTTGGACTTGGTTAACAAGAGATGGCAAGATTGAACATCAACATTTTAGGAATCAGTGAACTAAAACGGATGAATTTCATTCAGATGACCATTATATATACTACTGTGGACAAGAATTCCTTAGAAGAAATAGAGTAGCCCTCATATTCAAAAAAAGAGCCTGAAATGCTGTACTTGGGTGAAATCTCAAAAACAACAGAATGATCTCAATTTGTTTCCAAGCAAACCATTCAGAATCACAGTAATCCAAGTCTACGCCCCAAACACTGATGCTGAAGAAGCTGAAGCTGACTAGTTGTATGAAGACCTACAACACTTTCTAGAACTAATACCAAAAAAAAGGTGTCCTTTTCATCATAGTGGATTGGAATGTGAAAGTAGAAGTCAAGAGATACCCAAAATAACAGGCGAGTTTGGCCTTGGAGTCCAAAATGAAACAGGGGAAAGCTTAGCAGAGTTTTTTCAAGGGAATACTCTGGTCATAGTAAAGATCCTTTTCCAACATTCCAAGAGACCACTACACATGGACATCATGCAATAGTCAATACTGAAATCAAGTAGATTGTGTTCTTTTCAGCCCCAAATGGAGAAGCTCTATACAGTCAGCAAAAAGAAGACTGAGACAGAACTGTCACTCAGAGCATGATCTCCTTTTTTTGCAAAATTCAAACTTAAATTGAAGAAAGTAGAGGAAACTGCTGGGCTCCAAAATCACTGTGGATGGTATGACTACAGCCATGTAATTAAAAGATACTTGCTCTTTGGAAGGAAAGCTTTGATAAATCTGGACAGTGTATTAAAAAGCAGAGACATCACTTTGCTGGCACAGTCCATATAGTCAAAGCTATGGTTTTCCCAGTAGTCATATATGGATGTGAGGGTTGGAGTATAAAGAGGACTAAGCACCAAAGGATTGATGCTTTCAAATTGTGGTGTTAGACTCTCGAGAGTCCCTTGGACTGCAAGTAGATCAAATTTGTCAATCCTAAAGGAAATGAACCCTGAATATTTATTTGAAGGACTGATGATGAAGTTGAAGCTCCAATACTTTGGCCACCTATTGCGATGAGGTGACTCATTGGAAAGGATCCTGATGCTGGGAACAATTGAAAGCAAAAGGAGAAGGGGGTGGCAGAGGATTAGATAGACTCAGTGGACATGAATTTGAGCAAACTCTGGGAGATAATGGAAGACAGAGTAGCTTGGTATGCTGTAGTTGATGAGGTCACAAAGAGTTAGACAGGACTTAGTGGCTGAACAATAATATATGAAAAACAATAGTTAAACAATTCATAATTTTGTGTCAATTTTTTTTTTAACTTGAGTGCTTTATACATTATGATGGTTACTTTTATGTTTCAACATGGTTAGACTGTGATGGCCTTGGTTGTCTGGTCAACCCTAATCTAAATGTTCATGTTTCATGAGATTAATTCTGATAAACAGTAAGATTTTAGGTAAAGCAATTTGGCTTCCAAAATGTGATTGGACCTCATTCAATTCAGTGAAGGTCTTAAGAACAAAGACTGAGGTTTTTAGAAGAAAGGAAGACTATTACCTTGACGTTGTAATAGAAACCCTGCCTGAGTTCTAGGTACTAATTTTCCCTATGCATTTCATACAACTGCCAGCTCCAGTAGTCACAATCACATAAGCCAGTTCCTTAAAAGAAATCATCCTAAATCATTTAAATCATTTCTAAATTATTCTAAATCATTTAAAATTGTTATTTCAGTTCTGTTATTCAGAATGTGTAATTTTTTTACTTCACCATTGCCTATTATAAAATATTAAGTGTTTTTCTTTGTTTTAATTATTATTTATCTAGTGGCTTTCAACAATGAAAACATATTGCTATAGCTTTGTATATGTTTTAGGAAAAATGCTTGGTAAATATTGATAAGCTTTTAATAGGATGTTTTTTGGTTTTGCTGTGCTAAATAAGAAGTTTAAACCAGTTAGCTATTATAAATTAAATATTATACTATATATGAAATCAAAGTTTTGTCACATAGTTCTGAATCTTTTCTACATTTATAGAAATTTCATTTATTCATGATGAGTGCTCATTTGATTGAAGATAATATCCATTTCACTGTTAATTAACTTTTTTAAAAAATAGCTGTAACATTTATGTATCATTTCCATGGTGAAACAGAAGATATAAGTTTTTCAAGTTTTTATTTTTTTAACTGAGATAGAAAGTGGGATAGAAAGATAAGACCCAAATGTGTTAATAATTTATCTATTCAAATAGTATATAAACAAGTGATTTCTCTTCTACTGGAAATAAAGTCTCAGAGGCTGTTTATCAGGCAAAATAAGCTTTGGATAAAAGCTATTGAGAAGACTAAGATGAAGGACAAGTTTGTTTGTGTGTGCTTGTGTGTTTTATGATTACCTGGTGGAGTCCATATTGTAGAGTTTATTTTATAAAAAAAAGATACTTTGGCCTCACTTCTTCCAGACCCTGACCCAATGTAAGGAATATTTAATCATAAATTGTTTAATTCATACTTAACAATGTCTGATCTATAAAACATGTCTCTGCATTCATATAATGTTGAAGGGGGAAAAAAAAAAAGAAATTGAGGTCAGTAGGCAAATTGTGAAGTTTAGCCTATTTTTCAGGATATCCTGGGAGAACTTTCAGATCTATGTAAGAAAAGAGTCAGGAGCCTGGGACACGGATGGATTACTATTACATGTTAATGTTTCTAGAATTCGTGTGTTATTAGGAATGAATGTTTATGTCTCTCCCAAATTCTTATGTTGAATCTCTAACTCTCACTGTGATAGTGTCTGGAGATGGGGTCTTTGGAAAGTAATTAGGCTTAAATGAGGTCATAAAAGTAAGCCCTCTGTGATGAGATTTGTTGTTGTTCGGTCACTCAGTCATGTCCAACTCTTTGCAAACCCACTGCGAAGCATTTCCCTATCCTTCACCAAATCCCAGAGCTTGTTCAAACTCATGTCCATCTAGTCAGTGATGCCACCCAACCATCTCATCATCTGTCATCTCCTTCTCCTCCTACCTTCAATCTTTCCCAGCATCAGGGTCTTTTCTAATGAGATGACTCTTTGCAACATGTGGCCAAAATATTGGACCTTTAGTTTCAGTATCAGTCCTTCCAATGAATATCCAGGACTGATTTCCTTTAGGAGTGACTAGTTTGATGTCCTTGAAGTCCAAGGGATTCTCAAGAGTCTTCTCCAACACCAAAGTTTGAAAGCATCAATTCTTTAGTGCTCAGCCTTGTTTATGGAGCAAATCTCACATTAATACATGACAATTGGAAAAACCATAGCTGTGACTAGATATACCTTTGTTGGCAAAGTAATAGCTCTGCTTTTTAATATGCTGTGTAGGTTTATCATAGCTTTTCTTCCAAGGAGCAAGGGTCTTTTAATTTCATGGCTGCAGTTACCATCTGCAGTGATTTTGGAGCCCAAGAAAATAAAGTCTCTCACTGTTTCCATTGTTTCCTCATCTATTTGCCATGAAGTGATGGGATAGGATGCCATGATCTTAATTTTTAGAACGTTGAGTTTTAGTTTTTTTTTTAAGTTTTCATCCTTTTTTTTTTTTTTAATTTTACTTTATTTTACTTTACAATAGTGTATTGGTTTTGCCATACATCAACATGAATCTGCCACGGGTGTACATGTGTTCCCAATCCTGAACGCCCTCCCACCTCCCTCCCCATACCATCTCTCTGGGTCATCCCAGTGCACCAGCCCCAAGTATCCTGTATCCTGCATCGAACCTAGACTGGCGATTCATTTCTTATATGATATTATGCATGTTTCAATGCCATTCTCCCAAATCATCCCACCCTCTCCCTCTCCCACAGAGTCCAAAAGACTGTCTATACATCTGTGTCTCTTTTGCTGTCTCGCATACAGAGTTATCGTACCATCTTTCTAAATTCCATATATATGTGTTTGTATACTGTATTGGTGTTTTTCTTTCTGGCTTACTTCACTCTGCATAATCGGTTCCAGTTTCATCCACCTCACTAGAACTGATTCAAATGTATTCTTTTTAATGGCTGAGAAAAGAATGTTGACTTTTAAGGCAGCATTTTCACTCTCCCCTTTCACCTTCATCAAGAAGCTCTTTAGTTCCTCTTTGCTTTCTGTCATAAGGGTGGTATCATCTGCATATCTGAGGTTATTGATATTTCTCTGGCAGTTTTGATTCTGGCTTGTGGTTAATCTAGCCCAGCATTTCGTGTGTACTCTGCATATAAGTTAAATAAACAGGGTGACAATATATAGCCTTGACGTACTCCTTTCCCAACTTGGAACCAGTTTGTTGTTCCATGTCTAGTTCTAACTGTTGCTTTTTGACCTGTATACAGGTTTCTCAGGAGGCAGGTAAGGTGATCTAGTGTTCCCATTTCTCTTTAAGAATTTTCTACAGTTTGTTGTGATCCACACCGTCAAAGGTTTTAGTATAATGAAGCAGAAGTAGATTTTTGTTCTGTAATTCTCTTGCTTTTTCTATGATGAGATTAGTGTCTTTAAAAAAAGAGGAAGAGAGCTCTTTAGCTCTCTTCCTCTTTTATGTCTTGAGAGGATGTTGTGTGTAAATCAGGAAGAAGGCTCTTACCAGGAATCAAATCTGCCAGCACCTTGATCTTGAAATTCTCAGCCTCTGTAACTGTGAGAAACAACTGTTTCTTAAGTCACTCAGTCCATGGTATTTTTGCTCTAGCAGTCTAAGATAAGTAGTGCTCTTTCCTTTTTATTGGTATATTCATATTGTAACTAATAGCCTTTTTTCATTAAACAATGATAAGCTTAGGTGCTTACTTTAGTGTTCACAGAAAAGGAAATATGAGAGTGAATATGTTCAGTCTTTGCTGAGAAGCTTAGGAACAGAGCAGTTGGAAATAAGTATCCTGAGAAGTAAAGCAGACTGCAACCTTGGGATATAGAAAGGAAAAAGAAAGAGTCCATGGAGACCTGGCCAGGAACTGAGAAACAGCTTAATAAACAGGCAACCTAGATTTTCAAATAGCAAGAAACAGATAAAAATATCTTGTGTGTTGAGGATACCAGAAAGTTTCCACTCATGTGCTAAGACACTGAGCACAGCCTTCCTAACAATTTCCCCTATGGTTTATGGACATACATGCGGATGCTTTTATTCAGCCTCCTGGTTTCTCAAAATAATTGTTTTAATTCTTCCAACCAATGTTTGTCTTTAATTTATTTTGTTTCTTGTTCTTAAAAAGAAGCTGAACACAGCCTTTCAATAGGAATTTCATGAGCTCTTGGTTCTTTGCTCATATATTTCATCAATTTCAACCTGTAAAGAAGCTATAAGCTCTAAGACATTTTTTATTCTCCAGTTTTCTTAGTTGATCTGGATTAATGACTAGAAAATGAGCATTCTGCTCCCCTTCAAATATGATATGCATTTAATGAGATAAGTAGATCAACATCACTCATTCTCTCTGCTGTCACTGTGCATGCATTTGGTAGCAGCAAATATGACAGTATTAAACCATATTTCAGCAGGGAAATACAGGTTTTATATACATGTTAGTTGCAGAGATATGAAACCTATCCACTGTCTGCCATGTGTTAATGAACATGCCAGTTTTTCCTCATATCATATTCAGTCAGAGGCATGCAATCATTTTTGTCATTATTAATATTTTCTTTGTAAAGATTAGTGATTGTAGAATTTCAATAGAAGCTATGTTTTACTGGATTTACTTTGTAGTTTAGATTACATATTTCCTGTTAATATTCATTCTAAAAATATGTATGTATTAAGTTACATGTTTATATAAAAATAATAAAGCTTTGGTTACACATCCCCCAGTTTAAATAAATAAAATATAAATGATACAATTGAAATTCTATTCCCAGATTAAGAATTTTCATAATGTTTTATTCCATGTGTTTCATTATACTTTTAATATGTGTGCATGTGCTCAGCCATGTCTGACTCTTTGTGACCCCATGGATTGTAACCCTCCAGACTCCTCTGTCCATAGAATTTTCCGGGCAAGAGTACTGGAGCAGACTGCCATTTCCTACTCCAGGGGATCTTTCCACGCCAGTGATTGAACCTACATCTCCCGCAGCTCCTGTGTCGGCAGATGGTCGCTTTACCACTGTGCCACATGGGAAACCCAATTTTAATATAGCAATGGCACCCCACTCCAGTGCTCTTGCCCGGAAAATCCCATGGACGGAGGAGCCTGTTGGGCTGCAGTCCATAGGATCGCTAAGAGTTTGGCACTACTGAGTGGCTTCACTTTCACTTTTCACTTTCATGCATTGGAGAAGGAAATGGCAACCCACTCCAGTGTTCTTGCCTGGAGAATCCCAGGGACGGGGGAGCCTGGTGGGCTGCCGTCTGTGGGATCGCACAGAGTCGGACACGACTGAAGCGACTTAGCAGCAGCAGCAGCAGTTAAATTATATAATATGGTTTTTATACTTCATGTTACCTCACCTCACCTTATATGAATTATTTGGCACTATTTCTTTCAAAATTGTGATTGTAATATTCATACTTAGGACCTTAGATCATTTATCTTTATACCTATTGATATTATATTATGTGAAAATGCTAGTTTAGACATTTTTATATATGTATCCTAATGTATTAAAATCAGCACTTCACTTAGATTAATGTGGAAGTGCTGAGTCTTAAGGCCTGCTGCTGCTGCTAAGTCACTTCAGTTGTGTCCGACTCTGTGCGACCCCATAGATGGCCGCTCACCAGGCTCTCCCATCCCTGGGATTTTCCAGGCAAGAACACTGGAGTGGGTTGCCATTTCCTTCTCCAATGCATGAAAGTGAAAAGTGAAAGTGAAGTCGCTTAGTCTGTCCGACTCTTCGTGACCCCATGGACTGCAGCCCACCAGGCTCCTCTGTCCATGGAATTTTCCAGGCAAGAGTACTGGAGTGGGGTGCCATTGCCTTCTCCGAGTCTTAAGGCCAAATAGCTTTTAATTTATTGGATTTTGTGAGCTTGTGCTTCAGAGTACTTGAGTTAATTTTCTATCAGCAATTATACACAGAATTATTTCTATTATATAAAATCCTGACATTCCATTAGTTTCTGTAAGATTTTTAAGCATTTTATTTTCAATAATGTTTATGGACGGTAATGTTTCTAGAGTCAAATGCAGAAATCTTGATAGCTCATACATGTATGTATATTATATGCGTGCCATTGTGTATTTAAGTATTTAAGTTTAAGTATTACCCAGATAAAGATATTGCATACTTTCTACATCACAGAAAAACTTGCTCATTTCCCCCAAACTTGAGCCTTTAATAAACTATCTTCAATTAGAGGCAATCACTATTCAGGCTTCTAACACTGATTAATATTGCCAGATTTTTATTTTCTTGGAAATGGAATTATATAGTTGGTGAAAACAACATATATGGTTCTGTATAGAAGTAGTTAGTTAATTTATAATGCTGTGTGTGTTATATTCTGCTATGTAAAAACCCCATGATGTTTTATCCACTATTCTGTTAATGGATATTTGTACTATTTTCACTTATAGGAATTATAAAGAATGCTGCTGTTATGGCTCATTCATGTTGATGTTTGGCAGAAACCAACACAATTCTGTAAAAAAATTTTAAAAAAGAAAAATGCTGCTGTAAATACTTTTGTACTTGTGTTGGTGGAATTATGCATGTGTTTCTCTTCAGTTTATACCTAGAAACAGTGCTTTATAGGTGAGATTTTTGCTTAGATTTAGTACATAATGCCAAATACTTTCCCAGCTGATTCCAGCAATAAACGTACCCACCAGCAGTGTTTGATAGTTTGTGGCTACACATCCTTTCTAGTGGGGCTTCCCTCATGGCTTGGTGATAAAGAATCTGCCTGCCAATCAAGAAATATGAGTTTGATCCCTGCATCAGGAAGATATCCTGGAGAAGGAAATGGGAATCCACTCCAGTATTGTAGCCTGGGAAATACCATGGACAGAGTGAACTATACTCTATGGGGTTGTAAAGAGTTGAACACAACTTAGCAACTGAACAATAACAAATACTTTCTAGGAAATGGTATCTTTAGTCCTTCTTCTCATTTTACCCATTCTGGTGACTTTGTACCTGAGTTAGAGATTTAGTATAAAATTTTCGTATTATAATATTATTTCTTTGCAGATATAGATGATTTTAACATAAAAATGAAATCTTACTGTATAAATTTTTAAAACCTTTTATAGAATTAATGCTCATTAACATGTTTTTATACTTTTAAACATTTGGTAACATCAGTTTTCTTTAATTTTTAAGGTATTATTTGCATATGGTAAACTTAGTCAATTTAGAAGGGACCATTCATATTCATACTCCATCTAGTCAAACCTATGTTTTTTCTAGTAGTCATATATGGATGTGAGAGTTGGACCACAAAGAAAGCTGAGTGCCAAAGAATTGATGCTTTTGAGCTATGGTTCTGAAGAGGACTTTTGAGAGTCCCTTGGACTGCAAGGAGATCAAACTAGTCAATCCTGAAGGAAATCAGTTCTGAATACTCATTGGAAGAACTGATGCTAAAGCTGATGCTCCAATACTTTGGCCACCTGACTCATTGGAAAAGACCCTGATGATGGGAGGGATTGAGGGCAAGAGGAGCAGGGGATGACAGAGGATGAGATGGCTGGATGGCATCACCGACCTGATGGATGTGAGTCTGAGTGAACTCCGGGAGTTGGTGATGGACAGGGAGGCCTGGTGTGCTGCGATTCATGGGGTTGCAAAGAGTCAGATGACTGAGCGACTGAACTGCCTCTTGTAAGAAAAGCTATGACCAACCTAGATAGTTTATTAAAAAGCAGAGACATTATACTTTACCAACAAAGGTCTGTCTAGTCAAGCTATTTTTTTTTTCCCCAGTAGTCATGTATGGATGTGAGAGTTGGACTATAAAGAAAGCTGAGCACTGAAAAACTGATGGTTTTGAACTGTGGTATTGGAGAAGACTCTTAAGAGTTACTTAGATGGCAAGGAGATCCAACCAGTCAATACTAAAGGAAATCAGACCTGAATATTCATTGTAAGGACTGATGCTTAAGCTGAAACTCCAAATATTGGGGAAACCTGATGCGAAGAAGTGACTCATTGGAAAAGACCCTGATACTGGGAGAGACTGAAGGCAGGAGAAGAATGGGATGGCAGAAGATGAGATGGTTGGATGGCATCACTGACTCAGTGGACATGAGTTGGAGTAAACTCCAGGAGTTGGTGATTGATAGGGAATCCTGGCATGCTGCAGTCCATTGGGTGACAAAGAGTCAGACATGACTGAGCGACAGAACAGAACTGAGTAAGCAGAAAGCAATAATCATAAAAGGCCAATTGTTAAGCCCCTCTTTGCCTTACCTTAAATTTCTACTTATTCTACTTATTAAGAAAATGAATTAGCAAGACATACTCTAGGAGGTCATTGTGTCGTTTTTGAGACTGCACCCAAATACTGAATTTAGACTCTTTTTTTGACTATGAGAGCTATTCCATTTCTTGCAAGAATTCTTGTCCACGGTAGTAGATATAACGTCTATCTGAATTAAATTCACTCATTCCTGTCCATTTTACATCACTGATTCCTAAAATGTTGATGTTCTCTCTTGCCATCCCCTCTTTGACCATTTCTAATTTATCTTGATTCATGGACCTAATGTTCCAGCTTCCTATGCAATATTGTCCTTTAGAGCATTGGACTTTATTTTCACTACCAGACACATTTGCAAGTGATTATTGTTTCTGCTTTGGCTCAGCCTCTTTTTCCTCTGGAGCTATTTCTCCACCCTTCTCCAGTAGCATATTGGACACCTACCAAACCATGGGGTTCATCTTTCAGTGTCATATCTTTTTGCCTTTTCCTATTATTCATGGGGTTCTCAAGGCAAGAATGCTGAAGTGGTCTGCCATTCTCTTCTCCAGTGAACCATATTTTTCAGAACTCTTCCTCATGACCCGTCTGTCCTGGGTGACCCTATATGGCATGACTCATAGTTTCATTGAGTTAAGCAAGGTTGTGGTTCATACGATCTGTTTGGTTGGTTTTCTGTGATTGTGCCTTTCATTCTCTCTGCCCTCTGATGGATGAGGATAAGAGGTTTGTGCAAGCTTCCTGATGGGAGGAACTGGCTGTGGGGAAAACAGGGTCTTGTTTGGTGACAAGGCCATGCTCAGTAAGTCTTTAATCCAATTTTCTGCTAATGGATGGGGCTGTGTTCCCTCCCTGTATGGTAGGGGTAATGGTGGTAATGACAGCCTCCCTTGAAAGGACTTATACCAGCATGCCATGCCTCCAAGGACTGCTGTAGTCAGTGCCCCTGACTCCAAGACAGACCACTGTTGATCCACTCTTCCTCCAGAGACTCCCAAGCACAACAGGTAAGTCTGGCTCAGTGTCTTGTGGGTCACTACTCCTTTCTCCTGGGTCCTGATATGCACAAAGTTTTGTTTGTGCCCTCCAAGAGCCTCTGTTTCCTTAGTCTTGTGGAAAAAAAGTAATGACAAACTTAGACAGCATATTAAAAAGCAGAGACATTACCAATAAATGTCCATATTGTCAAAGCTATGATTTTTCCAGTAGTCATGTATGGATTTTAGACCACAAAGAAGGCTGAGCACTGAAGAACTGATACTTTCAAACTGAGTGTTGGAGAAGACTCGAGGTTCCCCTGGACAGTAAGGATATCAAACCAGGCAATCCTAAAGGAAATCAACCCTGAACATTCATTGGAAGGCTGAAGCTGTAGCTCCAGTACTTGGCCACCTGATGCAAAGAACTGACATATTAGAAAGCGCCCTGATGCTGGGAAAGCTTGAGGGCAGAAGGAGAAGGGGATGACAGAGGATAAGATGGTTAGATACCATCACTCACTCAATGGACATGAATTTGAGCAAACTCCCAGAGATAATGATGGTCAGGGAAGCCTGGTTTTCTGCAGTCCATGGGGTTGCAAAGGGTTGGACATGACTAAGCGAATGAATAACAACAACACTAGGAGAAAATATTTATAAAATACATATCTGAAAAAAGGAGTTATATCTAGAGTCCATAGAATATTTTATAACTCAAAAATAAAAGCATAAAGATCCCAATAAAAAGTGGTAAGTTTATTGAACAAACCATTTACAATGAAAGATATATAAATAGGAAACACTGAGAACAAAAACAACACACATAAAAAGTTCACAGCCTCATTAATTATCACAAAAATGAAAATCAAAACCACTATACATTCAGTAGCATGGCTAAAATGTAAGTCTAACAATATTGACCACTCTCAATCATTTGAAACTATCAACCTCTTGTATGTTACTTGTTAAAGGAAGCAACTTTGGAAGAAAAAAAAAAGTGTTTCATTAAAGCAAAACATAAACCTTATAACCTAGAAGTTATAATAGAAAACAGAACAGAGGTATCCTAATCCAGGGGTTGGTATACACCAGAAAGAGTGGTGAGGGAAATTTCTGGGGTAATAAAATTTGTACCTTGATTTGGGTATTGCTTACAGTAGCACATATATTTTCCCAGAGTTGTCACATTTTACAATTAAGATTTGGGTATTTTTCTGTATGCAATTTTGTTTTTTTCAATAACAACTAAAACAAATAAGGGGATATTGAGGACTTATATACTGAAGAGTTACAATGTTGTAGATAGAGTTGGTTTCCAGAGGACAGGCCTCTATCCTACAAATAACTAGCCAGTTCCTCCAAATTCACAAACCTAAGAAAGAGACTGATACTGTTCTTATTCTAAAACCTAAGGAAGAGTCAAAAATTCATAAAATGCACAAAATGATGAGAAATAAGGAAATAGGCTTGAAAATGTATACTCTGAATGAATGTAAACAGTGTACGCTGGGAGAAATTATGTACTCATATAAATGAGAATAAAGCTTATCATATTTGCATATTAACTTCATTTAAAGTTTGAATATTTTTGCTCCAGTTGTATCTCAGTTTTATCTGTATTTATCCTCTCTTCCTAAAACAGAAGAGAAGACTCTGTACATGGACATCTCCAGATGGTCAATGCCAAAATCAATTGATTATATTCTTTGCAATTGAAGATGGAGAAGCTCTATACAGTAAGCAAAAACAAGACTTGGAGCTGACTGTGGCTCAGATCACGAACTCCTTATTGCCAAATTCAGACTTAAATGGAAGAAAGAAGGGAAAATCATTAGACCATACACGTATGACCTAAATCAAATCCCTTACTACTATACAGTGGAAGTGATGAATTCTAGGGATTAGATCTGATAGATGGAGTGTCTGAAGAACTATGGACAGAGGATTGTGACATTGTACAGAAGACAGGGATCAAGACCATCCCCAAGACAAAAAAGTGCAAGAAGGCAAAATGGTTGTCTGAGGAGGCCTTACAAACAGCTATGAAATGAAGACAAGCAAAAGGCAAAGGAGAAAAGGAAAGATATATCCATTTGAATGCAGAGTTCTAAAGAATGGCAAGGAGAGATAAGAAAGACTTCCTCAATGTTCAGTGCAAAGAAATAGAGGAAAACAATAGAATGGGAAAGTCTAGTGATATCTTCAAGAAAATTAGAAATACCAAGGGAACATTTTTGTGTCTGACTGTTTGCGATCCCACGGACTGTAGCCTACCAGGCTCCTCCATCCATGGAATTTTCCAGGCAAGAGTATTGGAGTGGGTTGCCATTTCTTTCTCCAGGGGATCTTCCCTACCCGAGGATCAAACCCAGGTCTCCTGCACTGCAGGCAGACACTTTACCATCTGAGCTATCAGGGAAGCCACTATTTCATGCAAAGATGGGTTCAATAAAGGACAGAAGTGGTATGGACCTAACAGAAGCAGAAGATATTAAGAAGAGGTGGCAAGACTACACAGAACTATATAAAAAAGATCTCAATGACCCAGATAATCATGATGGTGTGATTACTCACCTAGAGCCAGACATTCTGGAATGCAAAGTCAAGTGGGCCTTATGAAGCATCACTAAGAACAAAGCTAGTGGAGGTGATAGAATTCCAGTTTAGCTATTTCAAATCCTAAAAGATGATACTGTGAGTGTTGCACTCAATATGTCAGCAAATTTGGAAACCTCAGCAGCGGCCACAGGACTGGAAAAGGTCAGTTTTCATTCCAGTCCCTAAGAAAGGCAAAGCCAAAGAATGCTCAGACTTTCACACAATTGCCCTCATCTCACATGCTAGCAAAGTAATGCTCAAAATTCTCCAAACCAGGCTTAAATAGTATGTGAACCATGAACGTCTAGATGTTAAACCTGGATTTACAAAAGGCAGAGAAAACAGAGATCAAATTGCCAACATTTGCTGGATCATTGAAAAAGCAAGAGAGTTCCAGAAAAATATCTACTTCTGCTTTATTGACTATGCCAACACCTTTGACTGTGTGGATCACAACAAACTGTGGAAAATTCTGAAAGAGATAGGAATACCAGACCACCTGACCTGCCTCTTGAGAAACCTCTGTGCAGGTCAAGAAGCAACAGTTAGAACTGGACATGGAACAACAGACTGGCTCCACATTGGGAAAGGAGTTTGTCAAGGCTGTTATTGTCACTCTGCTTATTAATCTTATAGGCAGGTACACCATGACAAATTTTGGGCTAGATGAAGTACAAGCTTGAATCAAGATTACTGGGAGAAATATCAATAACCTCAAATATGCAGCAGACACCACCTTAATGGCAGAAAGCAAAGACAACTAAAGAGCCTCTTGATGAAAGTGAAAGAGGAGAGTGAAAAAGTTGGCTTAAAGCTCAACATTCAGAAAACAAAGATCATGGCATCTGGTCCCATCACTTCATGGCAAATAGATGGGGAAACAGGGAAATAGTGATAGACTTTATTTTGGGGGGCTCCAAAATCACTGCAGCTGGTGATTGCAGCCATGAAATTGAAAGATGCTTGATCCTTGGAAGAATAGTTTTGACCAACCTAGACAACATATTAAGAAGCAGACATTACTTTGCCAACAAAGGTCCATCTAGTCAAAGCTTTGGTTTCACTAGTAGTCATGTATGAATGTGAGAGTTGGAGTATAAAGAAAGCTGAGCATTGAAGAATTGACGATGTCTTTGAACTGTGCTATTGAAGATTCTTGAGAGTCCCTTGGAGTGCAAGAGAGATCCAACCAGTCCATCTTAAAGACGATCAGCCCTGAGTGTTTACTGGAAGGACTGATGTTGAAGCTGAAACTCCAATACTTTGGCCTCCTGATGTGAAGAACTGACTCACTGGAAAATACCCTGATGCTGTGAAAGACTGAAGGTGGGAGGAGAAAGGGATGACAGAGGATGAGATGATTGGATGGTATCACTGAGTTTGAGTAACGTCTGGGAGTTGGTGACGGACAGGAAGGCCTGGCCTGCTGCAGTCCGTGGAGTCGCAAAGAGTTGGACACGACTGTGTGACTGAACTGAACTGATTCCATTTTTAACTTATCTTAGTGGTTAGATGGAGGAGCCTGGTAGGCTGCAGTCCATGGGGTCGCACAGAGTCGAACATGACTGAAGTGACTTAGCAGCATCAGCAGCAGTGGTTAAAGAAGAAAGATATTCACTTCATCAATTTTCTTTAATTTGGTGAATGTATAAGCCTAGAAAGACTGTATCTGAATTCTTGGCAACTACTATGGTTAGAGCGAAACAAACAACTTAATAAATATTTTATTTTCTTACATCTCTATATTCAAAATACTTTTCTGAAATATAGTTAGTGGGGCAAGTTTCCAAAAACATTATTAGGAACTTACTGTGGAACGTATTTTAAAATTATATCTAAGGATTGTATATATAATTTGGTTGTACTTTATTCTAAAATCAAAATTCATTTTTAATTGATACATTAAAGTTTATTTCCTTTTTTTTAAATATCTTATGGTGTATGAAAGACATAAACACAGAGAAATGTGTTCAACATCTTGAAAACAACCCATCAGGAGGAAACTAATGTTTATCTTCTTCCAGACATTTATGTGTAGTCAATAAATCATTTAATCTACTTTAAGTAATTTTGCACAATAGTGCCTAAATAATTTGGGGATAAGGTTATGCCTCCTATTGATACATAGGAAGTTTTCTCATTAAATTTGATCTATTTTACTATAAATGTCAGTCTCCTAAGCTCTTCTTCTAATCAATATCCTCCACTATCTTTGCCTGTCAGAGGAGATAAAGTCCACCTCTGTGAGAATATTGACTCCACTCCCGCCAGAATATGACAACATGCATATGGAATATTTTGCAGTCTTTTTTAACCCAACACATGATTATATTATACAAGTATTTTTTGTTTAGAGTTTTGCAGATTTAAAAAAAAGTAAAGGATTCTTTTTGGTGTCCTTTAAAAAATTTTATTTTCGGCTAGGCTGGGTCTTCATTGCTCTGCATGGGTTTTCTCTAGTTGCAGCGAGTGTGGGCTACTCTTCGTTGCTGTGCATGGGCTTTTCATTGAAGTGGCTTCTCTTGCTCAGTTATTGTGCAGCCCGGGGTTTGTTGCTTCCTGGCATGTGGAATCTTCCCGGACCAGAGATTGAACCCATGTCCCCTGCGTTGGCAGAAAGATTCTTAACCATTGACTGGACTACCAGAGAAGTCTTTGGTGAATTTTAATATACTAATGTTTCCTGATGGGTACTCTTAAGTACTGGCTTCCCCAGTGGTTCAACGGTAAAGAATCCTCCTGTAATGCAGGACATGCAGTAAGCGTGAGTTTGGTCCTAGGTCAGGAAGATTGCTTAGAGGAGGAAATGGCAACCCACTCCAGTATTTTTGCCTGGAGAATCCCATGGACAGAGGAGCCTGGCGGACTATAGTCCATAGGGTCACAAAGAGTCAGGCCCAACTGAAGTGACTGAGCATGCCCACATATGTATTATATATTATATATACATGATAAATGATGTATATTCATTATATATGATATATATATGACATGTGATATATATGTGTATATGTATATATATACAAAAAAACCCCATATATGACATATATGTGTACACATGATATCTTTTCAAACATTTTTACTTGATTTAAAATGCATTTATATTGTTAAATTACTACCAATTAGAATAGCAAATTATAACTTTCATATAGTTAAAAATATTAAGCCTTATGAGTTTGATACTTGGAACATGGAGTATACTCAATTTACTATATAAAATACTGACATTAACTGTACTGTTGGAAATGCCGCCAGCGTGGCATAACAAACTCAGACTATTCAAAATATAAAATGACATCTAGATCCTCGGTTTCCACATTGGGAAGTATCTGGAGAAATTTGCTCGTCCACTGAGAAGGGTATATGTTATAAATGTCCTCTTTAGAAATGGCCAGAGGATGGGAGACATGGAGATACAAATGAATGGGTGGAACCAAGAGCTAAGAAGAATGATGGGCCAGGTTTGTCTCCTTCAGGAAAGAGAATACAGACTTAATAATCATTTCTTGCCTTTAAAACAGACAAAATTTCTCACTCATAGCAATACTGATATTTTGGGGTGGTTAACTTTTTGTTGAGAGCAACTGATCTATTCACTGTAGAATTTTAGCTGTATCCCTGTCCTCTATGTAATAAGAAAAAAAAGAAAGAAATTAACAGTATGACTATATTCTTACTGAAAATGCATAACCTAAATCTAATTATGAAAAAAATCAGACAACTCAAAATGTAGTATATAAAATATCTGGCTGTAAACTTCAATGTATTAAGGTCATGAATGTTAAATTAAGACTCAGACTGTTCTAGACAGTTCAAGACATGATTCATTCTAGATACTTTTTCTATAAAGGTATGGAGAAAATTGTTAAAACGTGAATGGAATTTAAGGATCAGGTAGTGAAAATATGTCCATATTAATTTCCTGATTTTGATAGTTTTATTATGTCTATATAGGATAATTTTGCACTATTATATTAAGGGTTAATGGGATATTAGATCAGTAATTTACTGTTAAATGATTGAAAATATTTTTTAGTACTATACTTGCCAATTTTGAGATTTGAATTTGTAATATATGTGACATTCAAATGCATGTCCAAAATATAGCAGAATGAAAATTTTATTGCACACAGTAATAATAGTAGTGAAATACAAGGTCAGGTGCAAGTTAAGAATTCCTATTACCATATCTTTTATTCAAAATTGTATAGAAGAACTATCTAATTTCCCAGAAAGAGAAAAAAAAATACAAAAATTAAAAAAATGTTATTTTCATAGAATTATGCTTGTCTTCATAAAAAAAGGTCAAGGAGAATCTGCAAACTACTAAAATATTTAGAAAATCCAGCTACTTTTCTGACTATATTAGCACCCTTGCACACAAACAAATAAGCATTAGGAAAATAATTAATTAAGATATCATTTATTATGATGGTTAACAACGATGGGCGACTCAGGAAGGCATTTCCTAATTCTTGCAGACAGTTTTTTTCCTGTAATTTCCCTCTATGAAAGATGCATCACAAATATGCTTGCTGCTTTCCTAAACTTTTCTGAAGAGAGCTTTTTATTTTTCTCAGTCCCTAGAAATTCTGATATTCAGGGTAGCTTTATCCCATTATTCCAAGCACTAGAAAACAGGTTCTTCCCAAAAGGCTTTAATTTGCAAACACCAGACTTTACTCATAAACTTGTGCATGCATCTCTGCCTCTCTTATGAGTTCTTAGACTTTAACAGTTCTTGATTTTTATGATTTTGAATCCATTGTTTCTTGTATTGAAAATGCTTTCTTTTCTAGTTGCAAGTTTAACTTTATCACATGCACCTGTGTGTTTTCCTCCATATGTGTGTGTGTGCCTGAAGCAAGTGGAAGATTCCTGCACCAGTTCAGCTGATATTCATAAAATATCAGTGATATGTTAAACTATTTCCTATATTGTTTCTGTAACTTCTATTTGTCTATAAGAGGAAAGAGAATCTGATGCCATTATGCTCTAAGTCTGTCAGTTTCAAAACATTCTACTAGGTTTTGGTCATTTATTTGGTTAGAGGTGGCAATTATCAATAGTGTAGGAAAAGTGACTTGAAAAACCTAAAATGGAAAGCATCATATGTATTGATTATTTCTGAGAATTGAGAAAATATTTTAGTGAAGTAATAAATCACTACAGCTCACGGAATACCTATATTTTCTTTAAGCAGTGGTTGAAACTTGCTGCACAGCAAGTCATATATATGCATGTGTGTATATACGTGTGTGTGTATACACACACATATGTATTATAACTTCCCAGGTGGTGCTAGTTGTAAAGAACCTGCTTGCCAATGCAGGAGATGTAATAGACATGGGTTTGATCCCTGGGTTGGGAAGATCCCCTGGAGGAGGACATGGCAACCTACTCTGATATTCTTGCCTGGATAATTCCATGAAGAGAGGAGCCTGGCAGACTACAGTCCATATGGTTACAGAGTTGGACATGACTGAAGGGCCTCAGCATGCACATTTTTTGTTGGTGTTCTTCACTACAGGCTGTCAACATAAGTATCATCTTGGTGAATTTCTTCTATAACAGCTACTGTAAATAAAATCAAGTTTTACTGCTTTGAGACTTAATTGGGTATTAACAAGTATAAAGTAGGTCTGTTCCATAGAATATTGAAAAGGGGCCACATTTTCATTCCTCTTCAATCAATATATAACGCAATAATATTATCTGCCAGCAAGAATGTCCTTAGTCTATTTATTTCTGTTTAATAAGAATTTTTAAAGCATTGTACAAGGCAAAAGTGACATCTTTTTTCTTGTATTTCTATTCTTTCAAGTAAGGCATGTTTTAATTTTTAAGAGAGAAAAACACATCTTCCAGATGAAAACTAATCAGGACACATCATTTTCAAGGGTGAAAAGAATAGCAAGTATTTGAAAGACTGAATGTGTTTCTCTCTGAATAAATATCTCTGATTATTCTTTTCTGTGGTTGACTAACTGTATAAAACATGATTAGGTCTAATGTGCTATTGATGTGTCGGAGTCTTAGGCAGAGTTAATGGTATACTTAGCCTGGGCCTGTCTTTCTTTCTTTTCTCATTTTCCAGGCTGCATTGTGGCACAGACTTTAGTCAATACTGCAACTCCTCCTGAGCAAGCATTAAATTGAACAGATGAATGGCAGCATTTAAAAGGAGATCTGATAACTCAAACATGCTTGCAGGTTTTAAAGAGACCACACCAGATAAAAAGAATTAGTGGACACTTGAGAGCTGACATACTCTTCTAAAAAAGAGAGAATCCTGAGAAATCAATTGGGCCATAGAGAATAAAACAGGGCAAAATAATGTTTCTATTTCTCTACAGAAGCATATAATATTTAGTGGAAATATTCTTTCAAGTAGTCAAACGGATTCATTCATAGTGTAATTTCACACAAAGAGAGTTTGAGCCTAATATTTCTAAAAATGACTTTAAAATCTCTCACATTATGTCAGCAATCTTAAACTTTAATTCCAAAACAACAAAAAAAAAGATCTCAAAAAATGTTTTCCATCATAGTAGGTACCCAAAGGAAAAAAGACACTTCTCAAAAAGTGAATTCATAAATCATTTAGCTTTTCAGTACTCAGGAAATGGAGTAGAATTTTGTAAAGGCTGAGGGAGGGGGTGTGTGTATATGAGAATATGTATGTGAGAGAGAAAGAAGGGTGAGTTTAAGCAGAATACTGCTGCAGTATTCAAAGCTCAACATAATATTGTATTAACAGTCATGAGATTTCAGAAGGAAATTAAAACAGGACATTTTTATAGTGATACTGATCTTTAAATCTAACACTCTTTGTGAAAACTACTCTAAAATAGAAACATATTTGTGTGCTGCATGCTCAGTCTTCGCCACCCCATGGACTGTAGCCCACCAGGCTCCTCTGTCCATGGGGTTTCCCAGGCAAGAATACTGGAGGGGGTTGCCATTTCCTTCTCCAAGGGATTTTCCCAATCCAGAGATAGAAACTGTGTCTTCCCGATCTTGTGCATTGCACTCAAATTCTTTACTGCTGAGCCACCAGGGAAGCCTAGAAATGTGTATGTAATTATCTAAAAAAAACTGTTAATCAATGGATTACATGTTTATTAACTTAAATCATTTATGATATCCCTCTTACCATTAAACACCTACATTTATCTTACCAACTAACTCAATGAAATTGGCCTTCTTGGGCTTATAGTTAAGATTAAGTGTAATATGGGGGCTTCCCAGGTGGCACAGTGATTAAAAAAATATCCACTTGCTAATGCAGGAAATGCAAGAGACACAGGTTCAATCTTTGGGTCAGGAAGATCCCCTGGAGGAGGAAATGGCAACCTGCTCCAATATTCTTTCCTGAAAAATTTCATGGACAGAAGAGCCTGGTGGGCTGTAGTCCATGGAGTCCCAAAGAGTCAGACACAACTGAGTGACTGAGCACAAATGGAATCACCTGTAAAAGGCTTAAAAGAAGGAAGGATCTAACTCAAAAAGTAAATAACAGATGCCTTTGTGTGTTTAGCTCATTGTCAAGTTAAACAAAACTTCAGAAGGAAATGGCAACCCACTCCAGTACGCTTGCCTGGAGAATCCCATGGAGGGAGGAGCCTGGTAGGCTATAGTCCATGGGGTCGCAAAGAGTCGGACACGACTGAGCGACTTCACTTTCACTTTCACAATTTCTAGGAAGATAACCTAAATAGAATTAGTGCTAACTTGGAACCAGCAGGCTGGATGAGAATCATCAAGTACCAAGTCAGAGGTGTGTACAGACTGTCACATCAGTATCATGAGACATGACTCAAGTTTGCACAACTCTGTGTATTTTAAAATGACCACAAGTAAGCAAGTGCTTCGTGATGTTAAGCCAAACAGATGGAAATGGAAATGGGTAATTAACAACTGAACATAAATGCCAGTTTCTTTGAATGTAAGCCAATAAAAGTATGGGCACCTAAAGGGCAAGAACAATCTCAGAATTATCTTATTCCCTGGAACATTCAGATGTGCGGTGGGGAGAAGAGGGTCAATGATAGATGGTCAATAAGTATAACTTGAGTAAATAAATTAATGCATTTTTTAAAAGAATTATGTGAAAACTACAGTAACACTAGAGGAAATGTTCTCGTACTTTTTAAAGTATCTTTGTGCATTCTTTTCCTCATGTGCACTTACTCATGTAAGATAATGAGATTGTTAGCTCTACTTTGGGCTTCCCAGGTGGTGCTAGTTGTAAAGAACTCGCCTGACAGTGCTGGAGAAACAAGCTATATTCGATTTGATCCCTGGTCAGGAAAATCAGGACACATAACAGATGGAGTTTGGTTCCCTGGGTCAGGAAGATTCCCTGGAGGAAGTCATGGCAACCCATTCCAGTTATTCTTGCTTGGAGAATCCCATGGACAGAGAAGCCTGGCGGGCTACCATCCATAGTGTCGCTTTATCCCGCCAAGCAAGAATAACTGGAATGGGTTGCCATGACTTCCTCCAGGGAATCTTCCTGACCCAGGGAACCAAACTCCATCTGTTATGTGTCCTGATTTTCCTGACCAGGGATCAAATCGAATATAGCTTGTTTCTCCAGCACTGTCAGGCGAGTTCTTTACAACTAGCACCACCTGGGAAGCCCAAAGACTAATAGAGTTTTGCCAAGAAAATGCACTGGTCATAGCAAATACCCTCTTCCAACAACACAAGAGAGGACTCTACACATGGACATCACCAGATGGTCAACACCGAAATCAGATTGATTATATTCTCTGAAGCAAAAGATGGAGAAGCTCTATACAGTCAACAAAAACAAGACCAGGAGCTGACTGTAGCTCAGATCATGAACTCCTTATTACCAAATTCAGACTGAAATTGAAGAAAGCAGGGAAAATCGCTAGACCATTCAGGTATGACCTAAATCAAATCCCTTATGATTATACAGTGGAAGTGAGAAATAGATTTAAGGGCCCAGATCTGATAGACAGAGTGCCTGATGAACTATGGAATGAGGTTTGGGACGTTGTACAGGAGACAGGGATCAAGACCATCCCCATGGAAAAGAAATGCAAAAAAGCAAAATGGCTGTCTGGGGAGGCCTTACAAATACCTGTGAAAAGAAGAGAGGCGAAAAGCAAAGGAGAAAAGGAAAGATATAAGCATCTGAATGCAGAGTTCCAAAGAATAGCAAGAAGAGATAAGAAAGCCTTCTTCAGTAATCAATGCAAAGAAATAGAGGAAAACGACAGAATGGGAAAGACTAGAGATCTCTTTAAGAAAATTAGAGATACCAAGGGAACATTTCATGCAAAGATGGGCTCGATAAAGGACAGAAATGGTATGGACCTAACAGAAACAGAAGATATTAAGAAGAGGTGGCAAGAATACAGGGAAGAACTCTACAAAAAAGATCTCCACGACCCAGATAATCATGATGATGTGATCACTAATCTAGAGTCAGACATTTGGAATGTGAAGTCAAGTGGGCCATAGAAAACATCACTAAGAACAAAGCTAGTGGAGGTGATGAAATTCCAGTTGAGCTGTTTCAAATCCTGAAAGATGATGCTGTGAAAGTGCTGCACTCAATATGCCAGCAAATTGGGGAAACTCAGCAGTGGCCACAGAACTGGAAAAGGTCAGTTTTCATTCCAATTCCAAAGAAAGACAGTGCCAAAGACTGCTCAAACTACCGTACAATTGCACTCATCTCACATGCTAGTAAAGTAATGCTCAAAATTCTCCAAGCCAGGCTTCAGCAATACGTGAACTGTGAATTCCCTGATGTTCAAGCTGGTTTTATAAAAGGCAGAGGAACCAGAGATCAAATTGCCAACATCTGCTGGATCATGGAAAAAGCAAGAGAGTTCCAGAAAAACATCTATTTCTGCTTTATTGACTATGCCAAAGCCTTTGACTGTGTCGATCACAAGAAACTGGAAAATTCTGAAAGAGATGGGAATACCAGACCACCTAACCTGCCTCTTGAGAAATCTGTATGCAGGTCAGGAAGCAACAGTTAGAACTGGACATGGAACAACAGACTGGTTCCAAATAGGAAAAGGAGTACGTCAAGGCTGTATATTGTCACCCTGCTTATTTAACTTCTACGCAGAGTACATCATGAGAAACGCTGGGCTGGAAGAAACACAAGCTGGAATCAAGATTTGCGGGAGAAATATCAATAAACTCAGATATGCAGATGACACCACCCTTATGACAGAAAGTGAAGAGCAACTAAAAAGCCTATGGATGAAAGTGAAAGAGGAGAGTGAAAAAGTTGGCTTAAAGCTCAACATTCAGAAAACGAAGATCATGGCATCTGGTCCCATCACTTCATGGGAAATAGATGGGGAAACAGTGGAAACAGTATCAGACTTTATTTTGGGGGGCTCCAAAATCACTGCAGATGGTGACTCTAGCCATGAAATTAAAAGACTCTTACTCCTTGGAAGAAAGGTTATGACCAACCTAGATAGTATATTCAAAAGCAGAGACATTACTTTGCCGACTAAGGTCCGTCTAGTCAAGGCTATGGTTTTTCCTGTGGTCATGTATGGATGTGAGAGTTGGACTGTGAAGAAGGCTGAGTGCCGAAGAATTGATGCTTTTGAACTGTGGTGTTGGAGAAGACTCTTGAGAGTCCCTTGGACTGCAAGGAGACCCAACCAGTCCATTCTGAAGGAAATCAACCCTGGGATTTCTTTGGAAGGAATGATGCTAAAGCTGAAACTCCAGTACTTTGGCCACCTCATGTGAAGAGTTGGCTCATTGGAAAAGACTCTAATGCTTGGAGGGATTGAGGGCAGGAGGAGAAGGGGACGACCGAGGATGAAATGGTTGGATGGCATCACTGACTCGATGGATGTGAGTCTAAGTGAACTCCGGGAGTTGGTGATGGACAGGGAGGCCTGGCATGCTGCAATTCATGGGGTCGCAAAGAGTCGGACACGAGTGAGTGACTGAACTGAACTGAAAGCAACTTAATTTCTCTCTGTGTACAGCCCTCCTCCTGTGTTCTGCCTCTCTTATTTTCCTGCATTCTTTATCCTTGTATCTCTGTGACAGACAGTGATATATACTGTATATTTGATCTTAAAAGTGAAAGTGTTAATTGCTCAGTGGTATCTGACTCTTTGCAACCCCATGAACTTTAGCCTGCCAGGCTCCTCTGTCCATGGAATTTTCCAGACAAGAATACTCCGATGGATTGTCATTTCTTTTCTCAGGGGATCTTCCCAACCCAGGGATTGAAGCCATATCTCCTCCACTGCAGGCAGATTCTTCACCTCTGAGTCACCAGGGACCATATTTTGTCCTGTTCCTTGTTCTTGTCACAGAGCTCCCAAGAACTTTGAAATTTCCTAAGTTATAAGGGAAACAAAGGTATCTTTTGTTATTTGTAGCTTTTCATCCACACCTGAGTTTATGTTAATGAGGTGGCTTGGAAATTCTCTAAGGTTGGGGATTTTTTGCTAGGGGAACTACAAAGGTGTTTGGGACTTTCAGCCCAGCCCCCAGTGTCTGACCTCCAAAGAGGAGAGAGGGGCTGGAGATTGACTTAATCCCTAAAAGCCAGTAACTTCATTGAACATTCCTACATAATAGACCCTCCATAAAAATTCTGGATGAAAGTGTGGGTCAGAGAGTTTCTAGGTGAATAAACTCCTGGAGATGGGAAGGCAATGTGCCTGGAGCCTGAGCCTCTTCCTACATACGTTATGCTTCTTTTCCATTCAACTCTCCTTGAATTATATCTTTTTATAATAACTGGTCATCTAGCACATATTCTTCTTGAGTTCTGTGACAAGCATTAGCAAATTAATTGAACCCAAAGGGAAAGATTGAAGGCAGGAGGAGAAGGGAACAAGAGAGGATGACATGATTGGATGGCATCATGGTTCAATGGACATGAGTTTGAGCAAGCTCTGTGAGTTGTTGATGGACAGGGAAGCCTGGCACGCTATAGTCCATGGGTTTTCGAAGAGTCGCATATGACTGAGTGACTGAACAGAACTATGGAGGTCTTGAGAACACTTAAATTATATCGGTAGTCAGAAGCACATGGGGAATTGCAATCACAAGATTGGCATTTGAAGTATGTGCCCATGAGTGTTGTGGGGTGGGTCGTTTTGTTTTGATCTTCAGTTCAGTTCAGTTCAGTTCAGGTGCTCAGTCATGTCCGACTCTTTGCGACCCCATGAATTGCAGCACGCCAGGCCTCCCTGTCCATTGCCAACTCCCGGAGTTCACTCAGACTTGCGTTCATCGAGTCAGTGATCCCATTCAGTCATCTCATCCTCGGTCGTCCCCTTCTTCTCCTGCCCCCAATCCCTCCCAGCATCACAGTCTTTTCCAATGAGTCAACTCTTCGCATGAGGTGGCCAAAGTACTGGAGTTTCAACTTCAGCATCATTCCTTCCAAAGAAATCCCAGGGCTGATCTCTTTCAGAATGGACTGGTTGGATCTCCTTGCAGTCCAAGGGACTCTCAAGGGTCTCCTCCAACACCACAGTTCAAAAGCATCAATTCTTCGGCACTCAGCCTTCTTCACAGTCCAGCTCTCACATCCATACATGACCACAGGAAAAACCATAGCCTCGACTAGACGGACTTTAGTCGGCAAAGTAATGTTTCTGCTTTCGAACATACTATCTAGGTTGCTCATAAACTTTCTTCCAAGGAGTAAGAGTCTTTTAATTTCATGGCTGCAGTCATCATCTGCAGTGATTTTGGAGCCCCCCAGAATAAAGTCTGACACTGTTTCCCCATGCCATGATCTTCGTTTTCTGAATGTTGAGCTCTAAGCCAACTTTTTCACTCTCTTCCTTCATTTTCATCAAGAGGCTTTTTAGTTGCTCTTCACTTTCTGTCATAAGGGTGGTGTCATCTGCATATCTGAGTTTATTGATATTTCTCCCGGAAATCTTGATTCCAGCTTGTGCTTCTTCCAGCCCAGCGTTTCTCATAATGTACTCTGCATAGAAGTTAAATAAGCAGGGTGACAATATACAGCCTTGACGTACTCCTTTTCCTATTTGGAACCAGTCTGTTGTTCCATGTCCAGTTCTAACTGTTGCTTCCTGACCTGCATACAGATTTCTCAAGAGGCAGGTTAGGTGGTCTGGTATTCCCATCTCTTTCAGAATTTTCCACAGTTTCTTGTGATCGACACAGTCAAAGGCTTTGGCATAGTCAATAAAGCAGAAATAGATGTTTTTCTGGAACTCTCTTGCTTTTTCCATGATCCAGCAGATGTTGGCAATTTGATCTCTGGTTCCTCTGCCTTTTATGAAGCCAGCTTGAACATCAGGGAGTTCACAGTTCACATATTGCTGAAGCCTGGCTTGGAGAATTTTGAGCATTACTTTACTAGCATGTGAGATGAGTGCAAATGTGCGATAGTTTGAGAATTCTTTGGCACTGTCTTTCTTTGGAATTGGAATGAAAACTGACCTTTTCCAGTTCTGTGGCCACTCCTGAGTTTTCCAAATTTGTTGCCATATTGAGTGCAACACTTTCACAGCATCATCTTTCAGGATTTGAAATAGCTCAACTGGAATTTCATCACCTCCACTAGCTTTGTTCTTAGTGATGCTTTCTAAGGCTCACTTGACTTCACATTCCAGGATGTCTGGCTCTAGATTAGTGATCACAACATCGTGGTTATCCGGGTCATGAAGATCTTTTTTGTAGAGTTCTTCTTTGTATTCTTGCCATCTTTTCTTAATATCTTCTGCTTCTGTTAGGTCCATACCATTTCTGTCCTTTATCGAGCCCATCTTTGCATGAAATGTTCCTAATTTTCTTGAAGAGATCTCTAGTCTTTCCCATTCTGTTGTTTTCCTCTATTTCTTTGCATTGATTACTGAAGAAGGCTTTCTTATCTCTTCTTGCTATTCTTTGGAATTCTGCATTCAGATGCTTATATCTTTCCTTTTCTCCTTTGCTTTTTGCTTCTCTTCTTTTCACGGCTATTGTAAGGCTTCCCCAGAGAGCCATTTTGCTTTTTTGCATTTCTTTTCCATGGGGATGGTCTTGATCCCTGTCTCCTGCACAATGTCACAAACCTCATTCCATAGTTCATCAGGCAGTTTATCTATCAGATCTAGGCCCTTAACTCTATTTCTCACTTCCACTGTATAATCATAAGGGATTTGATTTAGGTCATATCTGAATGGTCTAGCAGTTTTCCCTACTTTCTTCAATTTCAGTCTGAATTTGGTAATAAGGAGTTCATGATCTGAGCTACAGTCAGCTCCTGGTCTTGTTTTTGTTGACTGTATAGAGCTTCTCCATCTTTTGCTTCAGAGAATATAATCAATCTGATTTCGGTGTTGACCATCTGGTGATGTCCATGTGTAGAGTCCTCTCTTGTGTTGTTGGAAGAGGGTGTTTGCTATGACTAGTGCATTTTCTTGGCAAAATTCTATTAGTCTTTGCCCTGCTTCATTCTGCATTCCAAGGCCAAATTTGCCTGTTACTCCAGGTGTTTCTTGACTTCCTACTTTTGCATTCCAGTCCTCTATAATGAAAAGGACATCTTTTTTGGGGTTTTAGTTGTAAAAGGTCTTGTAGGTCTTCATAGAACTGTTCAACTTCAGCTACTTCAGCATTACTGGTTGGGGCATAGACTTGGATTACTGTGATATTGAATTGTTTGCCTTGGAAACGAACATTCTGTCGTTTTTGAGATTGCATCCAATACTGCATTTTGGACTCTTTTGTTGACCATGATGGCTACTCCATTTCTTCTGAGGGATTCCATGGTATTTGATGTCACTCTCACATAGATAGGATAAGAACTAAATCCAATTGTAGGAACCCAACTGTAGTCAAATAGTTGCTTGGTATGAGGGAAAAAATAAACTCAACAGAAGTAAAATAAAGTATTCTGTAGGTAATGTGGATGGTAAAGAAGAAGAACAAGAGAGACTTTTTCCTTTTTGTATGTCTTAGTAAAACTGCACTTAGTCACTCAGTTGTGTCTGACTCTGTGTGACTCCATGGTCCTTAGCCCACCAGGCTCCTCTGTCCAAGGGGGTTCTCCAGGCAAGGATACTAGAATGGGTGGCCATGCCCTTCTCCAGGGTATCTTTCCAACGCAGGATCAAACCCAGATCTCCTGAAATGCAGGGATATTTCTTTACCACTTTAGCCACCAGGAAAGCCCCACATCTTAGTAAATGCCTATCTATTTTACTTGTTTGTTCCACCATCTATTGCAATATACACACCATCCCTTATTCACCCAAATAAAACTTCAGGGATTTGATACAAAGAAAATTCTGTAACCCACTTACCAGTCAAGAATATCTCATAGAATGTTGCATATCTCTTGTTGTTCCTATAATGGGTAAATTTCTTTGGAACCGATTTTTCATCTAGCAAGATCACTCATAGTTGCCATTCTAGCTTCTGGACTGAATTTATACCTCTTCAGTATGTTGCATGTTGGTTTTAACTTGTGGGCTATACTTTCTTAGCCTAGGAGAACTGGGTTTACACAATGGTCGCATGGAAAAGATGTCAATTCTTTCTTCCTCTGCTATCACTTAGGACACTCATCCTTTTCCAGCCAGCTGATAAATCCTTTTCTCATTTGTTATACATCAACCCATTAGCATCATATTTTTTTCAGAGGTTCATAAATTGTCAACAGATCATGAATTGTTGTCTATAAAAGATAAGCATCGTATTCAGGAAAAAGTGATTGACAAGTTTCCCTGACAAATATATAACAAGCAAGAGTTAAGGCATGTTTGTTATGTTCTAACGTTTGTGATTTCCTATTCTTAAAAGACAAAGAAGAATAGAATGGATAAAAACAAAAGGCTATGGATAATGATAATAGAATAAGTATGATGCTAATTCAGAGAAGGCAAGGGCACCCCACTCCAGTACTCTTGCCTGGAAAATCCCATGGGTGGAGGAGCCTGGTAGGCTGCAGTCCATGGGGTGGCTAAGAGTCAGACACGACTAAGCGACTTCACTTTCACTTTTCACCTATATGCATTGGAGAAGGAAATGGCAACCCACTCCAGTGTTCTTGTCTGGAGAATCCCAGGGATGGGGGAGCCTGGTGGGCTGCCATCTATGGGGTTGCACAGAGTCGGACACGACGGAAGCGACTTAGCAGCAGCAGCAGCATGATGCTAATTAGTGATATTACCATTTCATTTCTTTTTTTAATGAAGATTATCCCAAAATCTAGCTTAACAATTAGTAGATTATGGTGAGCTGTTTATTTTAATGATTATCATAATAGGGAACTAAGAAAGAAGCAAAAGCCCAGAGGAAAATATTGATCAAAGCACTGTGTACCTCAAAAAAATCACTCTGGTTATATTGATCAAATTCATTCTTCTATGCTTGACAGAGAACATTCAATAATCAGAACTATCCATCTATCATTTTGACATTGCCCTTTGGAGAGTAATTAACAGTACTAATTTATGTAATTTATTTAGCCCATCAGGAGGTTTCAAAACTCACATATGCAATGAACATCTGTGTGGTTTAACTACATCTATGTATGCATTGTATTTACGTCTTAGGCAATGAGATATGACTGTTATAATATCTTGAGTGATTTTTTTTTTTCAAATTGGAAATGAGTTTCTTTTCAAGTGATATTTTTTGAAGAAGCTTTAAAAATAGTTTTCAGATTTGAGATGAGAAGAGTATTATGTAAGCCTATCAATTACTAACAAAGAAATTTTAGAATTTAACAGGAGATTATGAGCTAAAAAAATCATTAGAAGGTCTAGCACAGTGTTATCCAATAGAAATATAATTAATGCCATATCTAGAATTTTAAGTTGCCTAGTAACCACATTAAAGCATAAAAAGAATCAGGTAACATTAATTTCTTATATTTAACCCAATATATCAAAAATATTTATTTCAGCAATAATCAATATAAATATATGAATAAGGTATTTTTACATTATTTTTTAGTACTGTAGTTTAGATATTGTATTTTTCACATTTAAAATATGTCTCAATTTGTAATCCCCACATTTTAACATTTCAAGTGCTCAGCAATCACATGTGACTCCTGACATTAAACTAGACATAGTGTTACCAAGTCGAAGCTTGCTCTGCTCACCACACAACAGGTCAATGAATCCGAGAGATGAGGTGTTGAGGGAAGGAAGAGACTTTAATTGGAGAGGCAGCAGACCATGAAGATGGCAGGCTAGCACTCCAAAATAACCATTTTATTGGTGTCTGGATACCAGGTTCTTTTATAGATCAGAGACAAAGAGAGATGAGGAAGCAAAGTAAAAAGGCCATTAATTTTGCAAACATCTCCTAGAATGGCAAGCCTCAGGAAGGGGATGTGTTAATTTCTTCCTTCCTGCCATTCACAGGTGGACAGGGGTCTGAACAAAGGCACTCTAGTTTAACAGCCAGGCAGAGGGGCAGGATTCTTTGAGGCAAACCATTCCATATGATTATAATAACAAAAGAAATGAAAAGCAAGTCAAAGAAAACAGTTCCGAATGGAGTCAAAGTTGGCTTACTCCCTGCAACAGTAGAATCTGGGGAAGTTGATTCTCCAAGGACAACTCCCAGGAAAGCAACACAGAACTGGCTTGCCAAGAGCACTTTTACTTTTGCCACATCAGGTCACTATAAATCATCTAGTTTAGACTTATTTTTTAAACTTGAAGATTAATAATAATTATGGTTGTTTGAGCTCTATCCAGGGATTTTTAGTTCCCTCTCGTTGGCCAAAGCTGACCTGATTTTTATTTTTTATTTTCTTTTATTATTTATTTATTTTATTTTATTATTTATTTATTTTTTTTATTTTACTTTACAAATGGAAAAATTGCATCTCAGGGCTCCTTCTGTCCTGGGCAAGATGGAATCATTGGTCACCTTGCCTCCCATGTCCCTGTTGCTGTTGAAGCTACCTAAAGCCATGGACTTTGGTTAAAAGACAGAACCTTAATCCAATCCCTTTCTCCAGGTTCCAGAGTTTCATAAAGCTTAAGTCTCATATCCTACTAAGACCACAGTTTTGAGGTTCGTAACTTCTTTGGCCTTGCTATGTAGTCTCCAGAAATGGGGTGTTCAGGCAGTTTAGAATGTTTTACTTATCAAAGCTCTTGTGTTCCATTCTGTCTCTACATCAAAATTATCTATCTTGTAGGGCTTTTCTCACAGTAGCCAAAAGCAGCCAACACACACCAATATTCTAAATCTTCCCTGCAGTTTTCTCAAACACCATGGTCTTGGTCAATGCATGGTTTACATTCTAAGACATTGAAGGAACATTTTTAACTTTATTTTTTAGATACAAGGCACATTAGTTTTCTATCTTCCATCACCTGACTGAACCATGCCTCATGCCTAACTATGCGGCACTCCACAGCTAGAAGATGTTATGAAGCAACTCCAGGTCTCTGCCACAGAGACGTTCTTATAATCATTTAAAATTCAATACAGAACACTCTGTTTTCTGTTCAAAACCAATTGATAGACATGGAGGCCAGCTAAAACTTGGCATTTTTTTTCCCCTAGATAGATATTTCTGCTTACAAATATGTTATCTCTGAACTAGGTAGACATCCAGTCAGTCATTTAAACAGCTGGATGATCACAGGCCTATCCCACAACTCTTGTAGGTTTTATGTTGTTAGGAAGAAAGTCCATGCTTGTTGGTAGGAATATGTAGAGAGAAAGGGCTGATCTATCTCCCCAGGCTCACTTTCTGCCCACCCATCAAGAAAGTCATATCTTACCCACTAGGGAAGAATGACATGAAACAGAAAAAGAGAAGGAATATGGCTCTTTGGAGAGTTCTGGGCATACAATATGAAGCTGAGGAAAATTACATATTACAATAGAAAATAAATTCAGTAAATACAGTCAAAGAGTTTTATTGAAAGAGATACCACTTTTCTTTGATTCTCAATTTATTTTTTGAGAAGCAGTAAATAATTTATTATTTCTTTTTTTTTAAATTTATTATTTCCTTACAGAGGTATTTCAAGTTATAGTGTTAGAATAATTGACAATGATAATCACTAACTTTCACCCTGAATGAAACACAATCTTGTCTCAAATTTCTAGCACATTAGTTTTTACTAAGTGTATCACTCTGTTACTTGCCATAGCTCTCAAATATGTAAACTCAGGAAAGCAAGATTTAAAAATCAATAATTCCTTTAAAACTTTACAAGCTTTTTTAACACAGTGCCAGGAAATAAGACATTCTTGCTTTCACTTTCAGTAAACTGCAAATAATTGCATAAATATGTAAGTAATCTCTGACTTAACAGAATTATGTCATGCATTTTATACTAAGAGCTTCCCTGGTGGCTCAGACAGTAATGAATCTGCCTGCAATGCAGGAGTTCCAGGTTCGGTCCCAGGGTCAGGAAGATCCCCTGCAAAAGGGGATGGCTATCCATTCTAGTATTCTTGTCTGGAGAATTCCATGGACAGAAGCTACAGTCTATGGGGTAACAAAGAATTGAACATGACTGAGATTCAGTTTCTTTTACTTTTCACTCTAAGGTCCTTGTGTAGCATGGCAGAGCTCTATTGTGTACCTTGTCGTTGTTCAGTCACTCACTAGTGTTCAACTCTTTGCCATCCTAGGGACTGCAGCACATCAGGCTTCCCTGTCCTTCACTGTCTCCCAGAGCTTGCTCAAACTCATGTCCATCAAGTCAGTGATGCTATCCAACCATCTCATCCTCTGTTGTCCCCTTTTCCTCCTGCCTTCAATCTTTCCCAGCATCAGGGTCTTTTCCAATGAGTTGACTCTTTGCATCAGGTGGCCAAAGTACTGGAGCTTCAGTTTTAGCATAAGAGTCTCCTCCAATATCACTGTTCAAAAGCATCATTCTTCAATGGTCAGTCTTCTTTATGGTACCACTCTTACATTCATACAAGACTACTGGGAAAACCATAGATTTGTTTATAGAATTGTTTACCTTAATGATTCTCAAAGGGTATGATTTTCCCCTAGAGGACATTTGGCAACATCTGGAGACAGTTTGGGCTCTCATAGGAATTGGTGAATAAGGCAATTTCTTCTATATACTGACATCTAGAAGGTAGATGTCAAGTATATTACCATACGTTCATTCTGATATTCACAGGGCAGCCTCCATAACAGATCATTGACCAAAATTGTCAGTAGTGCTAAAGTTAAGGAGCTCTGTTCTGGATGAAAGTTTCTTGACTTATCAAGGCTTATATTACTACCACAGGAATTTACAGTTTTTTTTTTTTTTTCTTTTTTAATCCTACTTCATCATTGGCTAGTTTCATTTTCAACTTTTTTTTTTTAATCAGATGAAAGCATATGCAGAGATTATAGGCAGTGAAACCAGTTGATTCTAAAGGAAATCAACCCAGAATATTCACTGGAAGGACTGATGGTGAGGCTGAAGCTCCGATACTTTGGCCACCTTATGTGAACAGCTGACTCACTGGAAAAGACCCAGAAGCTTGGAAAAATTAAAGACAAAAGGAGAAGAGGGAGGCAGAGGATGAGATAGTTAGAAAGCACCACCAACTTAGTGAACAGGAATTGTAGCAAACACCTGGAGTTAGTGAAGGACAGGGAAGCCTGGAGAGCTGCAATTCACAGGGTTGTAAAGAATCAAGCACAACTTAGCAACATTAGTCAATGAACAACAACATTAGCCAGTGAAGCAAAGCTTCACAAGCAATTACTTTGAATTTACTGGAATTGATTATTCTGAATTTATGTATTTTTTTTTCTTTTCTCTTCCTGATATATTAGAGGCTTTGTTTTTCTTTCACCCAGTTTGTTTGTTCACATGTTTTGTGATATTCAAATTTTGTTCTTTTAATGATAAGAAATAGTAAGCCACCAGGGAAGCCTAATTTAAACCTACATATTTGCAATGGTTTGTAATGATCTTTTTTAGTGATTTTTTTGTTTGTTTGTTTGTTTTTTGAAAGCGTTACAAATGAATTAAATAACTGGTAATTAAATGCTAATTCAGAGAAGGCAATGGCACCTCACTCCAGTACTCTTGCCTGGAAAATCCCATGGATGGAGGAGCCTGGAAGGCTGCAGTCCATGGGGTCGCTGAGGGTCAGACACAACTGAGCAACTTCACTTTCATGCATTGGAGAAGGAAATGGGAAACCACTCCAGTGTTCTTGCCTGGAGAATCCCAGGGATGGGGGAGCCTGGTGGGCTGACGTTTATGGGGTCGCACAGAGTCAGACACGACTGAAGCGACTTAGAAGCAGCAGCAAATGCTAATTAATTGAACTGTTTTGACCATATTGGTATTGTTACAAGAACCAGAAATTCAAAGAAGCATATTAAAAACACTCATCTAGTTATTAATTGACATTTTAATATATATTAATATATTGAAGCAGAAACTATGGAATATAGAGATGAATGTGAGTTAATCATGACAGTAAAAATATGGTCTTATTGAGACCGGCACGCTAAGTGCAGCGAGAGGGGCTATCCCACATCCGAGGTCAGGGGCAGAAGACTGGAGAACCCCATGCTTGAAGGGCAGCAGCCAAGAGGAGTTACCCTGCATCCAAGGTTGGGGGGGATGGCAGAGAGGACCCACCCTGTGTCCAAGGCTGGTGGCGGCGGCCAAGGAGGAGCCACACCACATCCAAGGAGTGGTGGCTGCACGGGCACAGGAGGGCCTAGAGGAGCTATCCCATGCTGAAGGTCAGGAAGGGTGGCAGTGAGGAGATACCCCTCATCCAAGGTAAGGAGCAGTGGCTGCGCTTTGCTGGAGCAGCCGTGAAGAGATACCCCACACTCAAGGTAAGAGAAACCTAAGTAATATGGTAGGTGTTGCAAGAGGGCATCAGAGGGCAGACACACGGAAACCATATTCACAGAAAACTAGTCAATCTAATCACACTAGGACCACAGCTTTATCTAACTCAATGAAACTAAGCCATGCCCGCAGGGCAACCCAAGAAGGGCGGGTCATGGTGGAGAGGTCTGACAGAATGTGGTCCACTGGAGAAGGGAATGGCAAACCACTTCAGTACTCTTGCCTTGAGAACCCCATGAACAGTATGAAAAGGCAAAATGATACGATACTGAAAGAGGAACTCCCCAGGTCAGTAGGTGCCCAGTATGCTACTGGAGGTCAGTGGAGAAATAACTCCAGAAAGAATGAAGGGATGGAGGCAAAGCAAAAACAATACTCAGCTATGGGTGTGACTGGTGACAGAAACAAGGTCCGATGCTGTAAAGAGCAATATTGCATAGGAACCTGGAATGTCAGGTCCATGAATCAAGGCAAATTGGAAGTGGTCAAACAAGTGATGGCAACAGTGAATGTCGACGTTCTAGGAATCAGCAAACTAAAATGGACTGGAATGGGTGAATTTAACTCAGATGACCATTATATCTACTACTGAGGCAGGAATCCCTCAGAAGAAATGGAGTAGCCATCATGGTCAACAAAAGAGTCTGAAATGTAGTACTTGGATGCAATCTCAAAAACGACAGAATGATCTCTGTTCGTTTCCAAGGCAAACAATTCAATATCACAGTAATCCATGTCTATGCCCCAACCAGTAATGCTGAAGAAGTTGAAGTTGAACGGTTCTATGAAGACCTATAAGACCTTTTAGAACTAACACCCAAAAAAGATGTCCTTTTCATTATAGGGGTCTGGAATGCAAAATAGGAAGTCAAGAAACACCTGGAGTAACAGGCAAATTTGGCCTTGGAATGCGGAATGAAGCAGGACAAAGACTAATAGAGTTTTGCCAAGAAAATGCACTGGTCATAGCAAATACCCTCTTCCAACAACACAAGAGAGGACTCTACACATGGACATCACCAGATGGTCAACACAGAAGTCAGATTGATTATATTCTATGCAGCCAAAGATGGAGAAGCTCTATACAGTCAACAAAAACAAGACCAGGAGCTGAATGTGTCTCAGATCATGAACTCCTTATTGCCAAATTCAGACTTAAATTGAAAAAAGTAAGGAAAATCACTAGACTATTCAGGTATGACCTAAATCAAATCCCTTATGATTATACAGTGGAAGTGAGAAATAGATTTAAGGGACTAGATCTGATAGATACAGTGCCTGATGAACTATGGAATGAGGTTCGTGACATTGTACAGGAGACAGGGATCAAGACCATCCTCATGGGAAAGAAATACAAAAAAGCAAAATGGCTGTCTGGGGAAGCCTTACAAATAGCCGTGAAAAGAAGAGAGGCGAAAAGCAAAGGAGAAAAGGAAAGATATAAGCATCTGAATGCAGAGTTCCAAAGAATAGCAAGGAGAGATAAGAAAGCCTTCTTCAGCGATCAATGCAAAGAAATAGAGGAAAACAACAGAATGGGAAAGACTTGAGATCTCTTCATGAAAATTAGAGATATGAAGGGAACATTTCATGCAAAGATGGGCTCGATAAAGGACAGAAATGGTATGGACCTAACAGAAGCAGAAGATATTAAGAAGAGGTGGCAAGAATACACAGAAGAACTGTACAAAAAAATGTTCATGATCCGGATAATCACAATGGTGTGATCACTCATCTAGAGCCAGACATCCTGGAATGTGAAGTCAAGCGGGCCTTAGAAAGTATCACTACGAACAAAGCTAGTGGAGGTGATGGAATTCCAGTTGAGCTGTTTCAAATCCTGAAAGATGATGCTGTGAAAGCACTGCACTCAATATGCCAACAAATTTGGAAAAGTCAGGAGTGGCCACAGGACTGGAAAAGGTCAGTTTTCATTCCAATTCCAAAGAAAAGCAATGCCAAAGAATGCTCAAACTACCACAGAGTTGCACTCTCACACACTAGTAAAGTAATTCTCAAAATTCTCCAGGCCAGACTTCAGCAATACGTGAACCGTGAACTTCCTGATGTTCAAGTTGGTTTTCAAAAAGGCAGAGGAACCAGAGATCAAATTGCCAACATTAGCTGGATCATGGAAGAAGCAAGAGAGTTCCAGAAAAACATGTATTTCTGCTTGATTGATTATGCCAAAGCCTTTGACTGTGTGGATCACAATAAACTGGAAATTCTGAGAGAGATGGGAATATCAGACCACCTGACCTGTCGAGAAATCTGTATGCAGGTCAGGAAGCAACAGTTAGAACTGGACATGGAACAACAGATTGGTTCCAAATAGGAAAAGGAGTACATCAAGGCAGTATATTGTCACCTTGCTTATTTAACTTATATGCAGAGTACATCATGAGAAACGCTGGACTGGAAGAAACACAAGTTGGAATCAAGATTGCCGGGAGAAATATCAATAAACTAAGATATGCAGATGACACCACCCTTATGGCAGAAAGTGAAGAGGAACTAAAGAGCCTCTTGATGAAAGTGAAAGAGGAGAGTGAAAAAGTTGGCTTAAAGTTCAACATTCAGAAAAGGAAAATTGTGTCATCAGGTCCCATCACTTCATGAGAAATAGATGGGGAAACAGTGGAAACAGTGTCAGACTTTATTTTTTTGGGCTCCAAAATCACTGCAGATGGTGACTGCAGCCATGAAATTAAAAGACACTTACTCCTTGGAAGAAAAGTTATGACCAACCTAGATAGCATATTCAAAAGCAGAGACATTACTTTGCCGACTAAGGTCCGTCTAATCAAGGCTATGGTTTTTTCTGTGGTCATGTATGGATGTGAGTGGACTATGAAGAAGGCTGGGCGCTGAAGAATTGATTTGTTTGAACTGTGGTGTTGGAGAAGACTCTTGAGAGTCCCTTGGACTGCAAGGAGATCCATCCAGTCCATTCTGAAGGAGATCAGCCCTGAGATTTCTTTGGAAGGAATGATGCTGAAGCTGAAACTCCAGTAGTTTGGCCACCTCATGCGATGAGTGGACTCATTGGAAAAGACTCTGATGCTGGGAGGGATTGGGGGCAGGAGGAGAAGGGGACGACAGAGGATGAGATGGCTGGATGGTATCACCGACTCAATGTATGTGAGACTGAGTGAACTCCGGGAGATGGTGATGGACAGGGAGGCCTGGCATGCTGCAATTCATGGGGTCACAAAGAGTCGGACACGACTGAGCGACTGAACTGAACTGAACTGAATACTCATTTATGATGTTTGCCCTTAGGATGTTTTCACTGAGTTTGTTAACTCCTGGGACTCTTTTAAAACGGAAAATATATTCTCAAGTTTTTTATAGTTACTTTCATTTGTTGTTGTTCAATCACTCAGTCAGGTCTGACTCTTTGCAACCCCATGGACTGTAGCATGCCAGGCCTCCCTGTCCTTCAACATCCTCCAGAGTTTGCCCAAGTTCATGTTCATTGCGTTGGTGATGGCATCCAGCCATCTCATCCTTTGACATCCTCTTCTCCTTCTGCCTTTGTTCCTTCCCAGCATCAGGGACTGTTCCAATGAGCCATCTGTTTGCATCAGATGACCAAAATATTGAAGCTTCAGCTTCATTCTCTGTACTTTCAGTGAATATTCAGGACTGATCTCCCTTAAGATTGACTGGTTTGATCTCCTTGATCAACTGTTTTCATTAGTTGATGGTAAAACAATTTTCTTATTGATAACACCATTTAGACCATGGTTCTTTTTCTATAGTAGCAGTTTTTTTTTTTTCCTTTTAAACTTTTCTCAGCTTAAAAAGAAAAATCATTAAAATGTAAATTTATATGTAATACCCCTCAATAATTATTTATGTTAATGAAATATCAATGCTTTAAACATTTTTGCTTATACTTAATTTTCAATTATATGAGCTATTGTTTTCTGAAATAAATTATGACTCTATTGAATAAGAGTCTGTTTAATAAGAATATGACTCTATTTAATAAGAAACAATTAAATATATTCCTTGTTTCAAGGCAAGAAAAGACTTATAAGAAGGCTTGTGTGATGTACCGGGAGTGTAGGGGGCTGGTATTAGAGGGATTGCCACAGAGTGACCTAACAAGGTTAGGAAATGGTTGCAAAAATCATGAGAAGGGTGCAAGCTATGAAATTTTGTAGTAGCTAGGAAAAAAATAAACATATATTATAAAGAAAGAAAAAAATTGTATCCATTTTTCTGTTCAATATAGTTAAATAACCATTAATAAACTCTTATTTTGATTTTAGACGGAGACATCACCCAAAGTACACATGTGGGAAGAAATTACAGAAAGGGAAGTCCCCATACATTAGTACTATACCTTACTTGTGCTTGATTCCATCTGTACTTAATTATGTTTGGAAAAATAGAAGCAACAGACAGATAATTTTTCCTGATACATTATTCTGAACACACACATTTCAGTCCAGGTTGTGAAGACTTCATTTAATCAGTGTTGTGTAAATACCTTAGCATCAACATACTTAGACATGGGAGGTAAGAAATTGTTTAGCTATTTTTAAATCCTGCCCTTGATGTACTCATTGACTCTTATAAGCCAAGGATGGACTCTTTTATGATTATTAAAAACAAAACAAATCTTAGAAAGCAAAGATATGAACAAATACCTAAACTATGGACATTCCTATGGATGAAGATTGAAAAGAAATGTTAAATGAATAGTGTGGAATAATTTTGGCATTCTCAGGAATTCAAAAGCCAGAATAATTAGCCAGCCAGAGAAGGAGCAGTACCTGCCACGTTCTCCCACGTTCTCATCATTTTTCAAGGGCTTGGCACATCTGGGGATTCTGATAACTGAGCTCTGCATCCAGTTTAGAAAGAGCATCGCTAATGTTAGCTGCAGGCAGAAGAGTAGAAATGTAGTACTACAGAATGGAATGCATGCTTTTTGACTGAAAATTGCTTAGAGGAATGTAGTTTGTTTAGTATAAAAGTGAATAGAAATCTTAGTTGTATTTTTCTTTAAATCTATGAAAAATTTTCTATGCCTATAAGGGAGAGAGACTCTAAGCTGTATTTAGGAAAATAGGAACCATCTTTAGAAAAGAACCAACATTTTTCAGTAACATCTCCATCATTGCTCACTATTCTGGTTCATATTTCATAGGCCATACCACCTGGGATTTTGTAACCCCCCAAAACTTCAAACTCTGTATTTCCATCAAAGCTCCCATAACTGGACACATTTTTACAAAAGTTCAAAATCAGGAATATCAGCTGGGCAGAGACTATCCCACTCAGAAAATGACTAGAATCAAGGACTATCAGTAGACATTGTGCCATTTTCCCCAAACAGTGTGCCTTTGAATAGACTTCTGAAACACTCCTCTCATAGCTCAGATGGTAAAGAATCTGCTTGCAAGGTAGGAAACCCAGATTCCATCCCTAGGTTGGAAAGATCCCCTGGAGAAGGAAATGGCAACCCACTCCAGCTCTGGAGAATTCCATGGACAGAGGAGCCTGGCAGGCTAGAGTCCATGGAGTCACAAGAGTCAGACACGACTTACTGACTAAACCACCACCACCACCTGAATCACTGTCTCCTGGATTTGAATGAGTACATGCTTAATGAATGAAGAGAAAACAATGTCTGCACCCAAAAACTCCATGCAAGTACTGGGTATTTTTTTTAATAAAATTATTCTTCAAATTAGTAAAATAGCTTGAAACATACACTTTCAATGTGCCAAAATGAAAATTTTATCCTTTGATTAACAAATATTGTTAGTGGCTACTGGCTTAATTCTTCCATATTCTTGAAAGACGAAAGCAGGGTATACGCAATAGATAAACATAGAATGGGGTAATGACGAAACTCCTGGTATACCTTGCCCAAAGTTTTAGGGGGTCAGAAACTTCTCAGTTCAGTTCAGTTCAGTCGCTCAGTCGTGTCCGACTCTTTGCGACCCCATGAATCGCAGCACTCCAGGCCTCCCTGTCCATCACCATCTCCTGGAGTTCACTCAGTCTCACACCCATCGAGTCGATGATGCCATCCAGCTATCTCATCCTGGGTCGTCCCCTTCTCCTCCTGCCCCCAATCCCTCCCAGCATCACAGTCTTTTCCAATGAGTCAACTCTTCACATGAGGTGGCCAAAGTACTGGAGCTTCAGCTTTAGCATCATTCCTTCCAAAGAAATCCCAGGGTTGATCTCCTTCAGAATGGACTGGTTGGATCTCCTTGCAGTCCAAGGGACTCTCAAGTCTTCTCCAGCACCACAGTTCAAAAGCATCAATTCTTTGGCACTCAGCCTTCTTCACAGTCCAACTCTCACATCCATACATGACCACAGGAAAAACCATAGCCTTGACTAGAAGGACCTTACTCAGCAAAGTAATGTCTCTGCTTTTGAATATACTATCTAGGTTGGCACAGCACTCACTGGAGTGGGGTGCCATTGCCTTCTCCGACATATATGTATATATATAAAATCTATGGGTAAATTATTGATTCAGTAAAACATATGTAAAACTGAATCAGTAATTTTCACTCTTAAAATTCATACTTTCCACCTAATTTCAATCATGCTTTTACTTATAATATCTAAAAAGATTCATTTTATGAAATACCAATTTCATAAAATTCTACTGCTAAGAATTGAAATGTTTAATGGAGTTTGTCATTAACATTGCTTAGTTTTTTTCATGTTGAATCACATTTTTTCATCATGTAGAATGTTCTGCCACAAAGTGAAGCTCAAAAATACTGCTGATTTGTTTTAACAAGTGCAGGATTCTTTCCTTTCCCAGGAAAAGCTGTTTTATTAGATAAAATATTGACACAAGGAGGAAGTCAACATTTATGATCTAAAGCACTTCCAATGTTAATATGCTTAATTCAAAGTGCAAACCATACTAGAATATAAAATGATTTTGTCTTTTCCTGATCAAAATGTATATATGACCACAAATGTAATATAAACAAATGTACAAACTGAGTAAGCATGTGTCCTATTGTTATTTTTACTTCTGCTTTTCTATATAAATAAAAATCTGACTCACATAGAAAATGCTATTCTTACATTAGGAAAAGAAACGTGTATCAATATTTACAAGAGAAAATTTTATAGTACCCTTCTTTTTAAGTTGAAAGCCTCTCCAACGTAGATGGCACGAAGAGCCTTCTGGTCAAAATCATTCCAGTGAAAAAACAATAGTAACTGATTTATCTAAAACACACATGTACTCATTTATCTCATTTCTCTAAACACACACACACACACATTACCTGTATTGCTTCACATTTAAAATCTATGGGTAAATTTACTTTAATAGGGTCCCTGAACAAAGTACATATATCAATTCACTTCAGTCACTCAGTCGTGTCCGACTCTTTACGACCCCTTGAATTGCAGCACGCCAGGCCTCCCTGTCCATGACCAATTCCCGGAGTTCACTCAAACTCACATCCATTGAGTCAGTGATGCCATGCAGCCATCTCATCCGCTGTTGTCCCCTTTTCCTCCTGCCCCCAATCCCTCCCAGCATCACAGTCTTTTCCAATGAGTCAATTCTTTGCATGAGGTGGCCAAAGTACTGGAGTTTCAGCTTTAGCATCATTCCTTCCAAAGAACACCCAGAGTTGCTCTCTTTTAGAATGGACTGGTTGGATCTCCTTGCAGTCCAAGGGACTCTCAAGAGTCTTCTCCAACACCACAGTTCAAAAGCATCAATTCTTCGGCAGTCAGCTTTCTTCACAGTCCAACTCTCACATCCATACATGACCACAGGAAAAACCATAGCCTTGACGAGACGCACCTTTGTTGGCAAAGTAATGTCTCTGATTTTGAATATGCTATCTAGGTTGTGGTCATAACTTTTCTTCCAAGGAGTAAGCATCTTTTAATTTCATGGCTGCAATCACCATCTGCAGTGATTTTGGAGCCCATAAAAATAAAATCTGACACTGTTTCCCCATCTATTTCCCATGAAGTGATGGGGCCAGATGCCATGATCTTCGTTTTCTGAATGTTGAGCTTTAAGCCAAATTTTTCACTCTCCTCTTTCACTTTCTTCAGTAGCTCAGTCATGTCTGATTCTTTACAACACCATGGATTGCTGCAACTAGGCTCCCTGTCCGTTACCAAATCCCGGAGCTTGCTCAAACTCATGTCCATCAAGTCAGTGATCCATTCTACCATCTTATCCTCTGTCATTCCCTTCTCCTCCTGCCTTCAATCTTTTTCAGCATCAGAGTCTTTTCCAATGAGTCAGTTCTTTGCATTGGGTGGCCAAAGTATTGGAGTTTCAGCTTCAGCATCAGTCCTTCCAATGAACATTTAGGACTGATTTCTTTTAGGATTGACTGGTTGGATCTCTTTGCAGTCCAAGAGACTCTCAAGAGTCTTCTCCAACACCACAGTTCAAAAGTGTCAATTCTTCAGCACTCAGATGTCTTGATAGTCCAACTCTCACATCTATACAAGACTACTGGAAAATCTATAGCTTTGGCTGGACAGACCTTTGTTGGAAAAGTAACATCTCTGCTTTTTAATAGGCTGCTTATTTTGATCATAGCTTCTTTCCTAGGTGTAAGTGTCTTTTAATTTCATGGTTGCAATCAGCATCTGCAGTGATTTTGGGGCCTCAAAAAATAAAGTCTGTGACTGTGATTCCATTGTTTCCCCATCTATTTGCTATGAAGTGATGGGACCAGATGCCATGATCTTAGTCTTCTGAATGTTGAGTTTTAAGCCAAATTTTTCACTCTCCTCTTTCACTTTGATCAAGAGGCTCTTTAATTCTTCACTTTCTGCCATAAGGGGGGTGTCATCTGCATATCTGAGGTTATTGATATTTCTCCCAGCAATCTTGATTCCAGCTTGTGATTCATTCAGTCCAGCATGCCTCATTTTGTACTCTGCATATAAACTAAATAAGCAGGGTGACAATATACAGCCTTGACATACTCTTTTTCGTATTTGGAACCAGTCTGTTTTTCCATGTCCAGTTCTAACTGTTGCTTCCTGACCTGCATATAGTTTCTCAGGAGGAAGGTCAGGTGGTCTGGTATTCCCATATCTTTCAGAATTTTTCACAGTTTATTGTCATCCACATGGTCAAAGGCTTTGTCATAGTCAATAAAGCAGAAATAGATGTTTTTCTGGAACTCTCTTGCTTTTTCAATGATCCAGCGGATGTTGGCAATTTGATCTCTCATTACTCTGCATTTTCTAAATCCAGCTTGAACATTTGGAAGTTCATGGTTCACATACTGTTGGCTTGGAGAATTTTGAGCATTACTTTACTAGGGTGTAAGGTGAGTGCAATTGTGTGGTAGTTTGAGCATTCTTTTGCATTGCCTTTCTTTGGGATTGGAATGAAAACTGACCTTTCACAGTCCTGTGGCCACTGCTGAGTTTTCCAAATTTGCTTAAGCCCATACAAGTGATCTATTTTAAAATGGCCAGGGGAGGTGAAAAAGGGTGGTGACTTAATCCAAAGATCAAGAGTAGTCATAAAGATGCTAAGTTAAGCATCTTGACCTTTAAACTGATTGTTTAGATATATGTGGTTTAAGAATAGGAGCCAACCAAAAATGTACAGAGTAATACCGATAAAGACATAGAACTACTGTAATCCCTGCCTTTTTGAGGACTCTCTCACCTCTTACCTCATCTCACCAGGGGCTTCCCTGGTGGCTCAGCAGGTAAAAAGCTTGCTTGAATTTCAGGAGATCTGAGTTTGATCCCTGGGTAGGAAAAATCCCCTGGAAAAGCAAATGGCAGCCTATTCCAGTATTCTTGCCTGAAAAATCCCACAGATAGAGGAGGAGCCTGGTGGACTACAGTCCATAGGGTCACAAAGAGTTGGACACAACTGAATGACTTCACTTTACCTCATCTCAGTGTATGTGCTGAGAGCTTTGTACTTTCGTCCTCTCTAATAAATCTTATTCTCTAGCTACCCTGTTTGTTTGCATGTTCATGGAGTCCATTCTTCAGCTCTGTGGTCAAATAACTCAGATTCCTGTTTTAGTAAGATTTCCAGATAAAATATAAGATGCAAAATTAAATTTTAATTTCAAATAATGAACATCTGTTTAGAATAAATATATCAAATATTGCATGGATATGTTCTTTGTGTATAAACATTCAGGAGGAGAGACCTTGGAAGGACAAAGAGCCTTGTAGTGAAGATGAACTTGTGAGTGTGATAAGGCTAAGCAGGATTGTTGAATACATTAATGTGAAGTCAAACATGACTTACTGACTAAACAACAACAACAGTTTTTAATTACAATACAATGGCATCTCCTACTAAAACTTTGTTCTACAAACTAGCTTTGTTTTCCTTAACCTTGAAGATCAGATACTTCCATTTTGAGAAAAAAAAAAAAAAACATGCATTCTTCTCCCTTCCATGAAATCTGTTTTGAATTATATTTGTGAATGATCTGGACAAGTTATACTCTATTCAGTTGCAAAGAACTAGGTTCATATAGGTTGACTGGTAATTGAAGAATGGAATATTTTGATTTCATTATTACTAAGCAGCTAGAGTGAAATTTCACTCCTGCTATGTACACAGAAGAGTACAGGGTCATTTAACCAACAAGTAAAGTGATAGTCACTCAGAGGTTGATAAGTGTTCACGTTATATGAGGGAAAATGTTATTTCACTCAAACTGACATGTGTACCTGAAAATCACAGGAGATAAAAACACTTTAAAAAAATGCAACCATGGTGTTCACCTTCTACTAATGTGATAATATCTAATTCCTTATAGGTATTATTAAACCCAGATGAAATAAAATGCAATACAGTTGGCCCTTGAACAACATGGGCTTGAAACACACAGGCCTACTTATGCATGGATATTTCCAATAGTAAATACTACAGTAATGCAGTTGGTTGAGTCCAAGGATTCAGAATTGTGGAAATGAAGGACTGCTTATAAATTATACTTAGATTTTTGACTGAATGGAGTGTCAGCACTGCTAACTGTATTGTCCAAAGATCAATTGTATTAGTTTCAGCTTATTTGCTATAACAGATATTTTTTTAAATGTTAGAAATAATAACAAATTATAAAATTTTGAGTTCTTTATGATATGCTTGAAAGTCATACTGATATTTTGCACACATCTATATCACTCATAGACACATATAGGAAAATGTTGAAATAAAAATTTGAAATAATTGAACACATATTCAATAAAACATAGTCAGTTGTTTTGGCAGTTACCTCTAGTTAGGTGCGTGAGAGACAAGTAAATTGATTTTCTTCCTTACTGGGCAATATTTTCTAAATATTCCTAATGAAAATGTTTTCATAAGGAAAAAATATATTTTTACATAGTTATATTTTTAAAAATCTTTAAAAAATCTGGTAAATCATAATTTTCTTTTGTCCCAAGTAAATACATTCCCTACTGAGCTGTATATACTTAGAAAAGGTAAAATGTGCAGCCAACTGAATGATGAAATAACATAGAATTCAATAATTTGCTTCCTAATAAGCTACAAATAAGTCATTTCTTGAGTAAAGAATTTGGTCAATTGTACCTTGTTTGCTATTGTTTTTTATAGCTTCAAGTGAATGTTTAACATTTTCTCCAGGGCTTTGCTCTGTAGTTATTGATGATTTCAGCCATTCATTGACATATACATGCTTGCTGAACTAAAGTATACCTTGGGATGAATCTCTCACTTTTAAAAAGGAGTAGATTTGTCCCAGAAAATACTGCCTTAAAGCCTCTGTGCTCAGAAATTAATCTTTACAAACAGAGAAATTCCCACTATGCAAACAAGTACTCAGGGCATGAAATGTGAAGAAATAACCTGAAATTCATCATCACCACTCAAATATTTCCCCATTTTTTTTTTTTGAGATTTACATAGCATGTCTAATGCAGCACATTCTAAATCTATTAAATACTATGGAGTTTTAAGTGAAGTCATTTTTACTGAGATGAACGACTACATGGCAAAGCAAGAACATAAAAATCCATCCAAAAAGCCTTTGTGAAATAAATGCATTTAGAAATGTAGTACCAAAAATGAATTATTAAGGCTAAAACAAGGCATACATAAAGCTTTAAATACTACTAAAATTACTATTGTGTAAAGTTATTAAATGCAAAATTCTCAACAAATACACTAGTCATGTGCACGAGTATTTTTAGTAACTATTATATGTACTTGCATTTTAATACTTTCATATGATTTAATATGGTAATGACTACAACTATTTCAAATGTATTTGTTTCTTTCAATCCAGTCATTTGGGCTCAAGTGAAATGCCAAAAAAAAAAAAAAAAAGTGATTGGTATAAAAATTTTGAAGCTCACTTTATATTCATTACAAATTATCTTCTTTATTTAACTCAAATTTTCACAAGAAGTTCTGGAAAAATATTGTTCCTTGAATTCTGGACTCTGAATCAGAGTCCTATAACTTCAATTACATACTGGTAGAACAAAATTCCCTCTTCTTTTGAAGATAATTATTTTGAACGAACATTCTCTATACCCTGCCAACTTTTGCTTATCCTACACTTATTTTTTGCTTATTTCATCCACTCACAATCCATCATCCCACTGAGATTCCTTTTTTGTTGTTGTTGTTGGAAAATTCATGAAACTATCAGAACCACACTTAATTGATGGAAACATTTGAAACTTTCCTATCCTTTGACATATTCTAACTTGGATAGTTTTAATTACCTTCTGGATGGTTTGGCTTTCCCTTCCTCACTTCAGACTTATCTTACATACCCTTAAGAGTGGAATTCTCAAGGCTCTGTCTTACCTTCTTTTCTCTCTGCTCTGCACACTCTACCTTGACAATAGTATGTATTTCAGTGGCTGCCCTGTTCACAGTCTGACTAGGTCTACATTTATTTCTCCACTTTGAATCCTTCTCCTCTTCATTTGTGGGTGCTTAACTGTTTTCTGGATATTTCCCCAAAGAGATTCATTAGACACTTCATACTCCTGTGAACTACAAATTGGCACTTAACAAGAGCATTGGGAATGACTGAGTGAGAAAGACATTTGCCATCTATATCTATGGAGATTAAACCCCATGCCACAATAGCTGTTGACCTTCAACAACCCTTGAGGGAGTTCAGGGTGGACTGAGGTACTCTGTGCTCTAGGGACTGGAGGGTCAGGTCTTTAGAGAGTTGGATATTTTTCAGTTCAGTTCAGTTTAATCCCTCAGTCAGTCCAACTCTTTGTGACCCCATGGATTGCAGCATGCCAGGCTTCCCTGTCCACCACCAATTCCTGGAGTTTACTCAAACTTATGTCTATTGAGTCAATGATGCCATCCAATCATCTCATCCTCTGTTGTCCCCTTCTCCTCCTGCCTTCAATCTTTGCCAGCATCAGCGTCTTTTCAAATGAGTCAGCTCTTAGCATCAGGTGGCTAAAGTATTGGAGTTTCAGCTTCAGGACTGATGCTGGTTGGACTACATCAATGGATGGACTTTAGGATGGACTGGTTGGATCTCCGTGTTGTCCAAGGGACTCTCAAGACTCCTTTCTAACACCACAGTTCAAAAGCATCAATTCTTTGGTGCTCAGCTTTCTTTATAGTCCAACTCTCAAATCCATACGTGACTACTGGAAAAACCATAGCTTTGACTAAATGGACCTTTGTTGGCAAATGTCTCTGCTTTTTAATAAGCTGTCCAAGTTGGTCATAACTTTTCTTCCAAGGATCAAACATCTTTTAATTCCATGCCTTCAGGCACCATCTGCAGTGATTTTGGAGCCCAAAAAATAAAGTCTCTCACTGTTTCCAATGTTTTCCCATCTATTTGCCATGAAGTGATGGACCAGATGCCATGATCTTAGTTTTCTGAATGTTGAGTTTTAAGCCAATTTTTTCACTCTCCTCTTTCACTTTTATCAAGAGGCTCTTTAGTTCTTTACTTTCTGCCAAAAGAGTGGTGTCATCTGTATATCTGAGGTTATTGATATTTCTTCTCGCAATCTTGATTCCAGCTTTTGCTTCATCCAGTCCAGCATTCATCATTATGTACTCTGCATTTAAGCTAAATAAGCAGGGTGACAATATACAGCCTTGACACATTCCTTTCCGGATTTGAACCAGTCTGTTGTTCCATGTCCAGTTCTAACTGTTGCTTCTTGACCTGCCTACAGATTTCTCAGGAGGTAAGTCAGGTGGTCTGACCTGCCATCCCTTGAAGAATTTTCCATAGTTTGTTTTGATCCACACAGTCAAAGACTATGCCATAGTCAATAAAGCAGAAATAGATGTTTTTCTGAAACTCTCTTACTTTTTTGATGATCCAACGGATGTTGGCAATTTGACCTCTGGTTCCTCTGCCTTTCTAAAACCAGCTTGAACATATGGAAGTTCACAGTTCATGTCCCGTTGAAGCCTGGCTTGGAGAATTTTGAGCATTACTTTGCTAGCGTAAGAGATGAGTGCAATTGTGTGGTAGATTGAGCATTCTTTGGCATTGCCTTTCTTTAGGACTGGAATGAAAACTGACCTTTTCTAGTCCTGTGGCCACTGCTGAGTTTTCCAAATTTGTGGCATATTGAGTGCAGCACTTTCACAGCATCATCTTTCAGGATTTGAAATAGCTCAACTGGATTTTCATCACTTCCACTAGCTTTGTTTGTAATGATGCTTCCTAAGACCCACTTGACTTCACATTCCAGAATGTTTGGCTCTAGGTGAGTGCTCACACCATCGTGATTACCTTCGTCTTGAAGATATTTTTGGACAGTTCTTCTGTGTATTCTTGCCACCCCTTCTTAATATCCTCTGCTTCTCTTAGGTCCATACTAGTTCTGTCCTTTATTGTGCTCATCTTTGCATGAAAAGTTCCCTTGGTATCTCTAATTTTCTTGAAGAGATCTCTTTAAGATGTTTTTAGGAACAGATTTTATGATCTCAATCCTTGCATCTCCTCATATCCAGAGAAGCACTGAATCCTTTCTTGGTGACATCATATTCTCATGAAAAACAAAAAAAACCTTTTGTAAAAGAAACCTTCTTGGTGTTAACTCCCCCTTCACCAAAATGTTATATATTGACCTTTCTCCACTGCTGCTTTGGAGCAGTTTCTCAGAGCTATCTGAAGTGCTGCTTCTTAGGCTGCAGTCAGATTGAGGCCCAAATAAAACTTAACTTGCAGCTCTCAAGTTGTAAATATTTTTTGTTGACACTCCACATATTAACACAGGGGTATTTCTCATCTTCATTTATAATCTGACTCAGCCTATGACTAGTAAACATAGTTGCATAAACTCATACTATTCTTGGAATATTCTTTGACTCTTCATTTTTTTTTTATAGCAGAGGCAGACAACTACAGAGTCCTCTTAAGTTTTTGAATATTTCTTGAATTTATACACTTCATTAGCCTACTGCCACCATCTTAATCCAGCCAACATAAATTTCTTGCTAGACTATGGCTAACAAATTCTTTTTTCAAATTCTCTTCCAAGGAGCAATGGAATTCAAGACTGATTCTGTGCCTTGAAACTTGAAGAACTTTCTCAACATCTTTAAAAGGTATATTTAACATGATTTAAAAGCTTCCCTGGTGGCTCAGATGGTAAAGCGTCTGTCTATGATGCGGGAGACCCGGGTTCGATCCCTGGGTTGGGAAGATCCCTTGGAGAAGGAAATGGCAATCCACTCCAGTACTATTGCCTGGAAAATCCCATGGACAGAGGAGCCTGGTAGGCTATAGTCCATGGGGTCGCAAAGAGTCGGACACGACTGAGCAATTTCACGTTCACGTTCACGTTCAAAAGCTATCTGTGAATTGGTGCATGTCTCTGAGCATCTCTTCCTATTATATGATCTATAACAAATCAATACAAATTTTTAAAAATCTAACATGACAACTTGCTTCAGTTCTCATATATTTTAGGTACCACTCATCTTAGCAAGGGCTTCCTAGGTGGCTCAGACCTTAAAGATTCTGCCTACAATGTGGGAGATGTAGGTTCGATCCCTGGGTCAGGAAGATCCCCTGTAGAAAGAAATGGCAACCCACTCCAGTATTCCTGCCTGGAAGATTCCATGGACAGGAGAGCCTGGCTGGCTAGAGCCCATGGAATTGCAGAGTCGGACCGGATTGAGACTAACAGATCTTAGAGTAGCTGCCAGCAACACATGTGCTGTGTGTAATCAGTCGCCCAATCATGTCTGACTCTTTGGGACTCCACAGACTTTAGCCTGTCAGGCTCCTCTCTCCATGGAATTCTCCAGGCAAGAATACTGGAGTGGTTTGCCATTCTCTTTTCCAGGGGATCTTTCCAACCCAAGTATCGAACTGAGCTCTATTGCATGGTAAGTAGGTTCTTTATCAACTGAGCCACCAGGGAAGCCTGCCAGTGGCATACAGGTCTAGATATATTATTATTACTATTCCTCTGGCCAGGAGTACGCCACCTGAAATTCTTTGAGTCCCAAAGCTTAAACCTTTAATTGACTGTTTCTCTACAAACTACTTTAAAAATCTTTCATATTCCTCTTTATTGCTATGTCCTCCTTTTGCAAAGTGTTTTTAAGATTTTCTTTCTCAAACTGAGCAGGAACCTTGGAAGAGATTATTTCCAACTTAACTACCACCATGAGAGATAAAAATTTCACTGACATTGCCAGCATTTGCTATGAAATGATTCATTTCTGCTTTTGAATAAAAGACTGATCTAAGAATCCTTTCTTGTTATGTTAGTTCCCAATTACCCACTCCTATCTTTGATCTTTAATGTTAAGCAATGTGTTCTCATTCTTTTACGTTTTTCTTAAAATATTAGACTTAGAAAATGGACTTATGGTTGTCAGGAGGAGGGGATATTTAGGGACTTTGGCAAGGTCATGTACACACTGCTATATTTAAAATGATAACTAGTGAGGACCTGTTGCATAGCACATGAAACTCTGCTCAGTGTTATGTGCCAGCCTGGATGGGAAGGGGGTTTAGGGGAGAATGGATTCAAGTATATGTATGGTTGAGTCCCTTCGCTGTTCACGTGAAACTGTACACTGTTAATTGGCTCTACTCCAATACAAAACAAAATGTTTAAAGTTTGGAAAAGAAAAAAAAATCAAATAATATCAGTTACTAAAAGCCTCATGAACTATTGGTGGGAGAACATTAAATCAGGGTATATCCTGGCACCCAAAAATCATCCTTAAGGAGACAGCTACAAAGATAATTGTTGAAGCGTTCCAAATTGTCCATCATGAAAAGAATGGATAAGTAAAATGTAATAAATGAATATGATGGAAACAATAAATAATGAATAATATGGTAAAAAAGAAGATTAGTCTCTCTGTGGGGTCTTTGTGACCCCATGGACTGTGGCCCGCCAGGTATAATAATGAAATATTTTTAAAATGTTAAAACAATGAGCAAAAATATCTCTGTCTCTGAATTGTATGGAATTTTTAAAGTATAGCACTTGTCTTGCTGGTCTTACTTTTGCCTATTGTGATATTGCAGTCTCCATATATGCATAATATAAAAAATGATTAAAGGATATTGAAAAATATATAAATAAATAGCTATATTGCTGCTGCTGCTAAGTTGCTTCAGTCGTGTCTGACTCTGTGCGACCCCAGAGACGGCAGCCCACCAGGGTCTCCTGTCCCTGGGATTCTCCAGGCAAGAACACTGGAGTGGGTTGCCATTGCCATTTCCTTTTCCAATGCATGAAAGTGAAAAGTCAAAGTGAAGTCGCTCAGTCGTGTCTGACTCTTAGCGACCCCATAGACTGCAGCCCACCAGGCTCCTCCGTCCATGGGATTTTCCAGGCAAGAGTACTGGAGTGGGGTGCCATCGCCTTCTCCGAAATAGCTATATATATATCACCACATAGTTTTACATATAAAATATTCACGATACCTTTGAAACCTCTTCAAAATCACATTCCATGCTGAACCCCTCAAGCTATTCTTATTTCTGACTATTCTATTTAATATTATTCTGCTTTCTACCCTAGTTTTGTAAACAGACTTATCTGGTTGTCTTTTCCTATTAAATGAACAGTATTACACTTAATCCTTATACTACTTGCTTTTTCTAAACCAATGTAATATTGTAGAAGTCACCTCTGTATACACATGTGGCCACAGTCCAATTCCTGTAGAGAGATCAGTGGTATGAATAATCAGATGTATCCATTCTACTCTTGATTGAAAATTTAATAATTTATAATTTGTTTCAATTACAAACTATCCTGCTATGATAAATCTTATTATGACTCATAGTGACTCACTGAATTTGTATACCTAGGAAGGAAATTACTTCATAAGAGAGTATGCACATACGCCATTTAAAGAAGGTGCCAAATTGTATGCCAGATTATTTTCTATAAATGAACTAGTTCATAAGGAGAATATGAACTCAAGGGACCCCAGACCATGGTCAACCCATTTTATTACTCAACTCTTAAATTGCTTACCACTCTAAGGCCAAATTTTGTATAATTATTTTAATGTTTTTGATAACTCATGCGTTCAAGCATCTTCATATAAATATCCATGATTTATATAAGGGAGTATTTTACTCCCTCATATACTCCCTTTTATATATATATTTACTTGTAAAACGCTGTCAAAATCTTTTGCCATTTTTTTCTTGCTTTGGCTAATGTATGTTGATTGTTAGTAATTTTATGTTTTGTCTACTAATGAATTGTGGGTTAACAATGTTTAAACTATCTTTCCCAGTTTGTAGCATTTTCTTTCTTATAATGCAAGAAAGAACAAAATGCGATCAAAAACTTCTATTTTTAGTAAACTTTTAATTTATGAATAACTTTAAATTCAAGTTGCCAAGATATACATACCCCTCCAGAGGTTTCCCTGTTGCTAAGCTTATAACTATGCTATATTTCTCATAACTATGAAGTAAATATTGATATCTTGCTATTAGCTAAACACCCATAAGTTTATTAGAATTTCATTAGTTTTTCCACTAATGTCCTTTTTCTATTCCAGAATCCAGGCCAAAATACCACATTTTATTTTGCTATCATGTCCACTTAGTCTCCTCAGATCTGTTAGAGTTTCTTAGTGTTGTTGTTGTTTTTTTAATGATGATCTTGACAGCTCTGAGCAGTACTGGTCAGGTATGTTGTGGAGTATTTCTCAATTTGGATTTACCTGATATTTTCCTCATGATTAGTCTTGGATTATGGACTTTGGGAATAATAACACAGTGTTGTCCTTTTCATGATATCATATCAGTGGGTAAATGATATCAATATTATTTATCACTGATGATATTAATGTTGATCACCTGCAAAAATAGTATTTAGCAATTGTCTCCATTGAAAAGTTAATTTCTACTTCATTCCACACTCATTTAGAAACAAGCCACAAAGTCCAGCCTTCACTCAAGGAGAGCAGGATATACTCCCCCTACTAGAGGGGCAAGTATCTACATAAATAATTTGAAATTGTGACTCCATGGACTGTAGCCTTGGCGAAGGCAGTGGCACCCCACTCCAGTACTCTTGCCTGGAAAATATCAGGGACAGAGGAGCCTGGTGGGCTGCAGTCCATGGGGTTGCTATGAGTCAGACATGACTGAGAAACTTCACTTGCACTTTTCACTTTCACACATTGGAGAAGGAAATGGCAACCCACTCCAGTGTTCTTGCCTGGAGAATCCCAGGGACAGGGGAGCCTGGTGGGCTGCCGTCTATGGGGTCACACAGAGTCGGACATGACTGAAGTGACTTAGCAGCAGCAGCAGGACTGTAGCCTCCCAGGCTACTCTGTCCATGAAATTCTCCAGGCCAGAAGACTGGAGAGGGTATCTATTCCTTTCTCCAGGGGATCTTCCCAACTCCCACATTGCAGGTTGATTCTTTACCATCTGTGCCACCATTTGCAACATATATTTGCATTATCACATATTTAAACTTAGATTCTTTTGTTGTAGTCTGCAAGCTTCTTGTTTTCCTTTTTCTTTTGATAATTTGTATACTAAACTTTTTGAGTCTTATTTAATCTCTTTGTAATTTGAAGCCATAAAAATCCTTCTTTACTCTCTTCTGAGAGTTTAAATGTTTGCTTTATTTCAAATTATTTTATTTTGCTTCTGCATCTCATTATTTACTTTGCTTCACAATGCTGCCTAAGATCTGAGATAACATGTTAAACCCAAGTTATGATGAATGCTTTGCCTGAAATTATTTATAATCTTTATGGTAATGCTACTGATATATTATTGTTAACAATTGAATTGATAGTAAATTTTAAAAAATATATTTTGCTTGTATAATGGCTATTGAAATTGTTTCTGTCATAATTATTTTACTTTTGGACTTGCAAAAAAAAAAAAAAGAAACACACATAAATCTTGAATAGAGTGGGAAGGCCAGAAGCGGGTGCTTTCAAGCCCTGTGATAATAGTAGAACCCAACAAGAGGACTCTTCTTTCTTGGCAAGAACTCAGCCAATGAAAACCCACGGACTCTCTGTTTACCATATTTCCCTTTTCTAAATTTTCTTTCCTATAAAAATTTTCTCCTTCCCTTGCTGTGTGCGAATTTGCACAAACCTCACCTCACATGCACAGATGATACCAAATAAACCTATCTTTGCTGCAGAAATATATGAGTCTATTTGTTTTAGTCAACAGATCATACAAGTGTGGATATAATTGAGTTTTGTGTGGATCAAGGGGATTAACTGTTATCAGAATTCTTTTTTTTTTTTTTATTTCCATTCATAGCAAATAGCCCAAACAGATGACTCTCTTTCCCATCTCTCTTTGTACAGAGGGTTTATTTTATCCTGAGGTTGCAGTACTCAGGGATCCTGATGCACAAGCCGGAGGCTCTGTCTCCTTTCCCGCACATGTCCACTGAAACAAAGCTTCTTGTCAGCTGGGTGATACCCACAACCTCAGGGCAGCCTCCAGCTCTGCTGCTTGGTTCTCTATCTGGAGTACTTCCCTTTCCTCACTCTGGCCTGAAGATTTCCTTACTTTGCTACCAAGTCAGTCATACATTTGACATTTCTTTAAAAACATTTTATCCAGTACTTAAAATTTTTTCTGTGTGAAATTATTTTTCAGGATCAATAATTTCTATGTTTTGCTTTTAAATATAATTTCCCTCAATATTTTCCTAATCTTTTCCATCATCCTCTGCTTTTAAAAGACATTTATTTTAATATTTATTTTGACACATAATTTTGTTCACAGTTAAAGATTTCCATTAATTATTCTCATAAGATGAAGTAGGGAAAACACAATTGAGGAAGAGCAGAGAAAATGGAACATTAGATATGATACAAATGCAAGACTAGGAAAGAATTTGAAAACAAAGGAGGTTAAGATGTAAACTCTTTAACTCACAGTTTAAAAGATAGTATTCTTACTATCAGCAATCTTGCATTCTAGTTTGAATATAATTATAATTTTCAGACTAGCAAAATATTGTCACATTTTTCACACTGTTAAAGACTTGGAACATCTGGGATTATAAAATACATAGCTCTAAATCTTGAGATTTTATTATTTATTAAACTACAGATCTTATAAGATTATGGTTCTTAGAAATGTGAGCCAAAGAAAGTTATTAAAACAATTAAATATAGTACACAAACTTATTTGAAATTATATATAGATTTTTAAATTGTAGGGCTGCTAAATTTCAGCTTTCTGTACTTTTGTGCTTCCAGAAAACCATGTCTTATAGCTGAAAGTTTTGCATGTCAAGGTTGAAGTTTGGCATAATAGCAGGAGGGAAATAATGACAAATATATTCATTGATGATTTCAAATAAAAATTCCTAAAGTATCATGTTTTAAAAGATATGAGAACTTTGAAAGTGGAGTTCTTTTGTTAAGAGAACAAAATTGGCTTTGTTATATTAAATATGAAATGAAAATCTACATGTTACAAATTATAATTTAGTTGAAAATTGTAAATCTATTTTGGTTATCTGTCTTCTTGAACCATATGTGCATGTATGGTATGTGTGTCCCCTTATATTCTGAAATTTTAAATTTTATTACTTCCAAGACAAAATTCACTACTTGTTTCCATTATAGCTCTTTGTATTAATAATTTTTTCATCCTTTCTTTCTTTCTCTTTCCCTCACTTTTTGTTCTTTCATTTTCGTTCTTTCTCCCTCCCTCCCTTATTTCTTCCCTCTTTCCTTCCTTCCTTTCTTTCTTATCCTTGCCCCTGCCTCCTTTTCCTCTTCACATCGCTTTGGTCCCTTTGGGTAAAATGCTTTCGTTGGAAGAGGCAAAAGTTGGCAAGGCCAAGTCCATCATCCATTCACTGATAACAAGGGCATAAGGGAATAGACACATGACCTAGACAGATGTCTCTGATGTCTCAGACTTTGACCAGACTGAGAAGTTCCAAATCAAATGGATTATTAGCATAAATTAAAGTAATTAAATAGGTAGCTATTTGACCGAGGTGGCTCAATGCCCTGATAGCTGAAGTAAGCAAACCAAAACCTAAGCCAGAGTAACTTCCTGTCTCCTATCCAAGAAAATGAAATTTGAGAATTAGTTCAGTTCAGTTCAGTCACTCAGTCAGGTCCGACTCTTTGCGACCCCATGAATCGCAGCACACCAGGCCTCCCTGTCCATCACCATCTCCCAGAGTTCACTTAAACTCACGTCCATTGAGTTGGTGATGCCATCCAGCCATCTCATCCTCTGTCGTCCCCTTTTCCTCCTGTCCCCAATCCCTCCCAGCATCAGAGTCTTTTCCAATGAGTCAGCTCTTCGCATGAGGTGGCCAAAGAATAACTAACCACAAAAAGCCTGCTAGGCTTTCCCAAAGAAGGCAATCATTTAAGCGATAGCCAATCAAATAGTTTTCTTACTTTGCTTCTGTGTCTGCCCTGTAATAACCTTTCCTCTAGCTGTCTGAGGAACATCTCTAACACTTTCAGTTTGGTGCTACACACTAAAACCTGTGTTTGTTAAAATAAACTCTTGAAAGTTCTAATGTGCCCATGATTACTGGCCACTATTTCTCCAATGCCAATTTCAGTTCTGTTGCCATGTTTTACTTATGATAACCAATATGATTTTTCTAGTCTGTACAGTCAAAAATTCTAGCTAATATATTTTTCTTTTTCTTAGATTCTTCCTAGGTTACTTATTGTTCTTGGCTCTAATTAACACTGTAGCTTCTTTACATCACTATTCAGCTCTTTATTCTTTACATTTAAATATTCCAGTAGCTACAAGGTATGTCTGTTTGGATTGCCATTTTTGTTCAGTTGCTAAATTATGTATGACTCTTTGCAACCCCATGAACTGCAGCACACCAGTCTCCTCTGTCCTCCACTAAACCCCAGAGTTTGCTCAAATGCATGTCCATTGAGTCGGTGGTGCTACCTGTCTCATTCTCTGCCACTCCCTTCTCCTTTTGTCTTCAATCTTTTCCAGCATGAGAGTCCAGCATTCAGCATGAGAGTAAGTTGGCTCTTTGTATCAACTGGCCAAATGATTGGAATTCAGCTTCAGCATCTGCCCTTCCAATATAATATTCATTGTATCCAGAGCTGATTTCCTTTAAGATTGACTGGTTTGATCTCCTTACATGTCCAAGGGACTCTCCGGGGTCTTTTCCAGCACCACAGTTTGAAAGCATCAGTTCTTTAGTGCTCAGCCTTGTTTATGGTCGAGCTCTCACATCTGTTCATGACTACTGGAAAAACCAAAGCTTTGACTATACAGACAGACCTTTGTTGGCAAAGTGGTGATGTCTCTGCTTTTTAATATACTGTCTAGGTGTGCCATAGCTTTCCTTCCAAGGAGCAAGTGTCTTTTAATTTCATGGTTGCAGCCACTGTCCACAGTGATTTGGGAGCCCAAGAAAAGAAAATCTGTCACCATTTTCACTTTTCCCCCATCTATTTGCCATGAAGTGATGGGACCAGATACTATTATCTTTTTTTTTTTTTTTTTTCATATTGAGTTTCAAGCCAGCTTTTTCACTCTCTTCTTTTACGCTTATCAAGAGGCTCTTTTGTTCCTCTTCACTTTCTGCCATGAGAGTGGCATCATCTGCATATCTGAAGTTGTAGACTTTTCTGCCAGGAATTTTGATTTCAGTTTGTAATTCATCCATCCCAACATTTCACATGATGTACCCTGTATATAAGTTAAATAAGCAGGGTGACAGTCTACAGCATTGTACACCTTTTCCAATTTTGAACCAGTCAGTTGTTCCTTGACCAGTTTCAACTGTTGCTTCTTGATGTGAATACAGATCATAAGCAAATTCCTCAACATAGATTCCCCCTAAAATCTGTGAATCTTTTATTTCTACACTCAGTTAGTAATGATGTACTCTACTTAGTCACCCCAGGAAGAAATATTTGAGTGATTCTAAATTATTTTTTATTTCAAACCATTTACTCCAAGCTAGTCATAAAAGTCAGTCTAATGAAATTCCTAAACTTCTCTAGATTATCTTCTTATCACTGCTAACTTAATTTAGATTCTTCTAATATTTCATCCAGCATATTATTTTTTCTGTTGCTTATTATCTTTCCTCTCAGTTTTAAATTTTCCCTCAAGTTAAATTGATTCCATATTATGTTTGTCTAAACACATTCTGTCCTTAAAACTTTTAAAAGAATTGCTATGCTGTAAAGTACAGCCAGAGCCTCTGGTTGAGATTCGTAACATTCCTATGGTCTTCTATCTGGCCTCAACCATTACCATTCCCACTCATAAGATTTGGAAGGTTTCTGTAAACACCATACTGTTGCTTATGTTATTATTTTTATCTCCTTAATTCACTCTCCTATATAAGTTCCACTTCTTTTAAAACTCAGGTGTTATTTCCTTTTTTATGCATTACCCTTGCACTCCATGCATAACATTAAAGAAATTTCTCTACCTTGATATTCATTTACTTCCTGTTGACCCAGAGCAAACCGTGAGTTTCTGGGGAGTTGAGTTCATGAGGACTGGGTATTAAAGTCTTGTATTGATGTCAGTGTAAGGGAAAAAAAAAAGATTTAAAAATCATGGTGGTCAGCAGATGAAGTCAAGTAGGATGATAAATGGTTCGTGTTAGTCACTCAGTTGTCTAAAACTCTTTGTGACCTCATGGACAGTAGCCTGCCAGGTTCCTCCATCCATTCTCCAGGCAAGAATAGGTAAATGAATTTAGAGTCAATGATGAGCTCTTGTGAATGGTGTATAAAAGTATATTGGAAACAGGATTGGGAAACTAGATAATCTTTTCATCCTTCCAGTTGTTGTTCAGTCACTAAGTCATGCCTAAATCTTTGTGACCCCATGGACTGCAGCACGCCAGGCTTCCCTGTCCTTCACTATCTCCAGGAGTTTGTTCAAACTCACATCCATGAAGTCAGTGATGCCAACGAACCTTCTCATTTCTCTCATCCCCTTGTCTTCTTGCCCTCAATCTTTCCCTGTATCAGGGTCTTTTCCAATGAGTTGGCTCTTTGCATCAGGTGGCCAAAGTGTTGGAACTTCAGCTTCAGCATCAATCCTTCCAATGAATATTCAGGACTGATCTTCTTTAGGATTGACTGGCTTGATCTCCTTGCTGTTAAAGGGACTTTTCAAGAGTCTCCTCCAGCACCAGTTTGAAAGCATCAATTCTTCCAGTGTGAGTCAACAATTATACCTTCAAATAGTATAGCTTCAGATTAAAATGTGAAAGCAGATCTGCAGTCTCTGCTGGAAGGCTTCACAGTGAGTGTAATGTCAGGAAAAAACCGAGTTTCATCTCAGCAGGGAATTTAAAAGGATTGCTTGTATTGGGAAATTTGAAAACATAGATAACATTTATGCATGTTTGTCTAATGAATGACTGAAAGGCATAGGTTGTGAATATGGATGGAATGTCTTAAATACTAATGCACATCAGATTATTTTGCTTTAAATAGAAAGAGCTATATTTGGAACAGTTTTGAACAATTTCCTGATTAAAATAGTATTTAAAAAGTTCTTTAAAAAGTAGCATGTGACATTAAAAAAAGAGCTACCTAGAATAATTAATTGGTATTAAATTAATGTGGCAGTGCAGAGAGAACATTTTAAAGAACCACAGACTGTTCAAATGGAAAAAAATGGAAGAGATAGTTGGCAAACCTGAAAATCTTACTGTTCCTGTGGGTAGACTAGAGAAAGAAGTGAAGGTAGGCCTGAACAAAGATGTCATACTGGAAATGACTACAGAATTTAACTGCTTTATGAATGTATCCTAGAGGGTTTTTTTCATTACCCCAACTGTATGTAAAACATGCATATTTGTGTGTTCCTTTGTGGGGAAGCAGGTCTTTGACTATAACAGCTTCATTCAGCTTATCAGGTAGATTTCTGACCCAAGAAACCATTCTACATTTCAAGAATAAGAGAAAAAACATATAAAGGAATCTGTGCTATGTGATAACACACAGTTTTAAGTAGTCTTGTGTGTTTCTTAAGGCCAAGTATGGAAACTGACAGATAAAAGCATTTAAGAGAGAACAGCTTAAAGAAGAGCAGTAAAGTTTAAAAGTACACCATCTTCTCATTCATTTCACAGGTTTTAACTAGGTGATGAGTATACTATTATAGTCGTTCCCTTGTCCCAAACATCGTGGTTGAGATAGAGACTTAAATGAACAATTACAAAACAGCTGGATGAATGATATGATAATGAAAGTAAGGGACCCTATATAGGCCCAAGGGAGTGACACAACTAGAGCTTAGTCTCACATCTTGTATGGGTTTGGGCATCTTTGTAAACTCATTATAAAAAGTATGACATTAAGTTAGAACTGGAAGAATAAGTAGAAGAGGTGTTGGACTAATGAGATTGCAGTACAGTTTAAATAGCTTACTATGCTAGCCACTGTTCTAAGTGGATGGCAAAATAACTCAATTAATTATCACAATGACTTTAGACTGTTATTATCTCCATTTTAAATCCTGAAATATTGAGGCACAAAGATTTTTAGAACATGCCAAGGGTCATATTTTACTGAATGGTGGAGCCAGGATTTGAACCAAGGCAGTGCAGCTCCAAAGTGTGTGGACCAATGGCTATATTACACTTTCCTGCCAAGATTGAGGCAAATATTAATTAACACACTAGGAAAATCAATACACCATCATGAACTTCATAAAAATAAAGATATATGCACAAATGGCCAACAATCATGAGACTTTTCAAGTCATCAATAAAACAAACGCAAGAAAATAAAAACAGAGTATAAAATTTACTCTATCAGATAAGCAGAATTGAAAAAAAAAAAGATTATGACATCAGTGGTATTGAGGATATGATGAAATAGGTGGTCCATATACTGAGGTTGGTTTCACAGCTACAATGCTCTTAAAGGATAATTGTTCAGTATGTAATAAAATTTGAACATTATCTGCTAAAATTTCCAGGATCTTATCTAACAAAAAACATATAAGCAAATTCGATACTATTTCTACACCTCTCTCACTTAATACTTCCCATTCCCCCTCTTATTTAAATCTGTTCCTCCCTCGTAAACTTTTATTAATCTGATACTAGTATCAATTTCACTTTCACTTTCATGCATGGGAGAAGGAAATGGCAACCCAACCCTGTGTTCTTGCCTGGAGAATTCCAGGGACGGGGGAGCCTGGTGGGCTGCCATCTGTGGGGTTGCACAGAGTCGGACATGACTGGAGTGACTTAGCAGTAGCAGTAGCAGAAGTATCAATTTTTTGGCTCCTTCCTCAAACCTTAAACCTAGATCCAGTAACTCTCTTTCCCACCATTTGTCAGTTACAAAGTGCATTTGTGTCACCAAGTATTAGTTACTCGGTCGTATGCAGCTCCTTGTGACCCCATGGTCTGTCCATGGAATTCTCCAGGCAAAAATTCTGGGGTGGTTTGCCATTCCCTTCTCTAGGAGATCTTCCCAACCCAGTGATGGAACCCAGGTCTCCTGCATTGCAGGCAGATTCTTTACCATCTGAGCCACCAGAGAATCCCCTGTTGCATCCTCTTAAACATGCTTCAAATTTTTCTATTTCTCCCTAGCTCAGGCCATCCTATGCTCTACTAGAGTCACAAAATTTCTTTACTGCACAGGCATGAATCACTTAACCAGACTTCCTACTTCCTTTCTTGCCTTCTACATGCAGAGAGGTCATTTTTGATTGCAATCAGATCATGACATTACTTAGTTTAGTCTCTTAATTTGGCTTCCCTTGATTTGCATAGAAACTAGGCTACTATTGTGGATCCCATACCATAAATTATTTACCCTGCCAACTTCAAACTTATCAATTCAGTTCAGTTCAGTCGTTCAGTCATGTCCGACTGCGACCCCATGAACTGCAGCACGCCAGGCCTCCCTGTCCATCACCAACTCCTGGAGTTCACCCAGACCCATGTCTATTGAGTTGGTGATGCCATCCAACCATCTCATCCTCTGTTGTCCCCTTCTCCTCAGACTCAAACCATGCCCTTATTCCTTTCCATGGACACATTATGCTCACTGTGGACCAGTGCTATTATTTCTGCCTGTTTCTCTCTCTTCTTAGGCCTTTTGCAATCTTTTTTTTTTTTTTTTTTTGGTTTCCAGTTTGGGTGACATTTCTCCATGGAAGCTTCCCAGATGGCCCTATTATCTCATAGTACTCTTCATCTTTCTTTTTTGGTACTTAAGATGACTTTAATTAAATATGTCTGCATTTAATATATGCATATTTTTAGAAATTATTCTCAGTCTTACCCAATAGATCATCATCTCCATAGGAGCAGTGAATGTGCATATTTCACTCACTGCTATAACCTCAATGCTCAGTGATACATCTTTGTGTAGAGATAATACCTTTAGACATTTAAGAAAATATTTTACTCTGTGTTAGTATATGGTTTCTCTCCCTAACTCTTTTTCCATTCTTACAGATTAATTTGAGGGCTTCCTTCATAGCTCAGTTGGTAAAGAATCTGCTTGAAATGCAGGAGACCAAGTTGATTCCTGGGTTGGGAAGATCCACTGGAGAAGGGATGTTACCCACTCCTGTATTCTTGCCTCAGGATAGTTTAAAATTGGAGAAGGCAATGGCACCCCACTCCAGCACTCTTGCCTGGAGAATCCCAGGGACAGGGGAGCCTGGTGGGCTGCTGTCTATGGGGTCACACAGAGTCGGACACAACTGAAGCGAATTAGCAGCAGCAGCAGCAGTTTAAGATTATGCAGTCAGTAAAATGATGGATGTTGACTACATGTATGGAAATGGAAATAAATCACTGTCTCTGCTATTTTATTTAATGAGACTAGCATTAACATATATACACTACCTTGTATGAAATAGATAGCTAGTGGGAAACTGCTGTTTAACACAGGGAGCTCAGCTCCTTACTCTATGAGGACCTGGAAGTGTGGGATGAGGGTAGGGTGAGAGGGAGGCTTGAGAGGGAGGGGATATATGTATACATATAGCAGATTCATGTTGTACAGCAGAAACTAACACAACATTGTATGCCAGGGTCCAGCCCCGGTGGATCCAGGGTAATTTGAAGGAGAGACGGAGTTGGCGAGGAAAAACTTACTTATTTAGAAATATAAAGAGAGATTAGAAAAAATAGTGTAGTAGGAAAATTAGTGGAGAAAAGATGCTGAATAACTTGGTTTATGTGGAAAACCAATAAAGTTCCAAGACAAGGAACTTGCACCATCTACGTTAGGCCACCGGCGCCCACTTGAAAAGTGGAGGGTGCCCCGTCTTGGGCTCCCTCTCACGTGGGTCTTAGAAGCCAGGGCAAGTAAGTAGACTCAGAGAGCCTCCACGTCCCAGATGGGAATTCAGCCTGAAAAAGAGAGGGAGGGAGAGGGAGAAAAAGAGAGAGAGAGAGAGAGATTTGACACGGGGGAAACCAGTCTTTGCAGTGACTGGCCCCTCCTTTATTGTTCGGGAAAGCCTTTTATACTTTTGGTTGTACATAGAGATCAATGGATAATACAAAATTATGCAGCTTCAGCAGCCCTGACTCTTATCGAGACCAGGCTTTCTCTCTGCATACCTAGCTGTATACACAAGTCTTTTACATCATCTTCTGGCCAGGAGGCCAATTAACATTTTATGGCCCTTTTCTGATAAGGGTCTGTCAACCAGAAAGCTTATTTGGCTTAATAGTGTTTTTCTTCCCAAAGTCTGGTGCCACTCTCAGAAAGCACTAAATAAAGTTACATTCTTACATAGCAAGGACACAACAATTTATAACAAAGAGGAATACAGTGATTTATAACAAAGAGAAAATTCATTAACTCAAAAGTCTAGTATTATTAACATCAAAACTACTATATTCCTATTTCTGCATCCCATTTACATTGAGTAATATCCTTCAAGTGTCTAAAAGGTAAAGAATATGGAGGCCTGGCAGGAAACATTAACTCAACAATGAAATCCTTCGCCAAACTAATTTTTTGCTCTAAAAGGCTCTATATCTTTAAGATGTTTTAAGCTTCGTGCCTCTCGCGGTTGGGGGGCTGTAAAAAGTCACAAGTTGTAAAAGTCTGGGGGAGAACCTGTCAAGCAAGTTAGAGAGCCATCAGAGGATTTGAGCTGAGACACTCCTTTCATATGTAGGAGACCAGTTGGAGCTCTAAGTTAACTTTTTCCAAAGAAAGGTGGTCGGGGATAGCCCCCTGAAATGTCAGAAGAGTATAGTATAGCAGACAGTAAACAGACAGATTTTGGTTTCGGGGTAGGTGCTCAGGCAGAGGACACCTTGGGACCTGACTTGCCTTGCCTGTCACGTCTCTCCACATGACCTTGTCATGGGTGGGATCTCCCATGCTGATTCCCGGCAATTGTAAAGCAATTATTCACCACTTTATCAAATTGAATAAAATATATTTCATCTAGAATTTAAAAAGAAATGCCTATTTTGTCTACATTAATATGTCAATTTATAAAAATGCATAAATGTAAAAATACAGAATGATATTCCATATAACAGCCTTTACAATAGTTGCAATTGTCTCTAGGGGAGTTATTGTGATTAACTTAAAATCACTGCTAAAGGAAACAACAATGGGTTGTGTCTAGGGATAGAGTCATAGAGTTAAACAGCTTGGCTCATCAATCACAGAGGAAGAGACTTTGGTAGGTTATTTAGTCTTAGGTGTTATAAATCTCAATTTCCTCATCTATCAGTGAATCCAACAATTACTGGTAATATTAACTGTTAATGTATATGTAGCACTTAGTAATATATAGGACACTGTACACACTTGATAAATATTTACTGAAATACACTTTTATTAAACTTTGATGCATTTCCAAATAATGTCACTTCAAATTTTACAAGGAACATGTAATGCTTTTTAATCACTCAAATCAAGGCCTATACATCAATTTGACACAAAAAAATTATCAAGTCCTTACATACTCACAGATTATTTCTCTCCTTGTGTTTCCTAACATTACTTAGAAAAGATGTTGAAAGGCTAAACATGTGGCTATCTCCTCCTCAGATAGCCACATGTTTAGCCAATGCTTTTTTCCTGTTACTGTTCTTTAGGCTGATCCACTCACTGCCACATTTGTAACAGATTCAAATGAAAAAGAAAAAAAAAAAATCTTTGTATATGCACACTGCCTCCATCAACTTCTAGGGCCAAAGAGTAGACGGAAAAATGATTGCTTCTGTGACCTAAGGAGACAAACAGTATGTTGACGAATCTTTTTGCCTGTGAGAGATTAATGTCCTGACATCTTAAAGGAGAACTGAAATGTGGTATTAAAGTGTTAGTCATTCAGTTGTGTCCAACTCTTTGCAACACCATGGACTTCAGCCTGTCATCTCCTTTGTCCATGGAATTTTCCAGGCAAGAATACTGGAGTGGGTTGCCATTCCCTTTTCCAGGGGATCTTCCTGACCCAGGGATCAAACCCAGGTCTTCTGCATTGTAGATGGATTCTTTACCATTTGAGCACCAGGGCTAAGATGCCTTAAACTAGTGGTCAATCTAGCATAACAACAAATTTGTAAATTCTCATCCAAAATAACTTGAATTAAGAGAACTACTAAGAGACCTAACTTAGTAGGCCTGAATTAAGATGCCTATTTTATAATAATCTTCAATAAAATGAATGAAAAAGAATGTCAAAATCCATAAGGCATTTGGGTACAAAACCCACTCATACTGATTCCTCTGCTATGTGTTTCTTCACTTAGATTTGTTTGAAGACTTTTAAGGGTTATAAACTTTGCTATTTTGATAATGCTATATATGAACCTGGAAAGGATTACATTAAAATAGTACACAGTTTGCTTTTCAGTTTGTAAAACCCAAACAAATAGAATGGACCTGGCATTCATGATCTAGACTTTTGATTTCAAGATCTGTGAACTCATGGGTAGTTTATAACTGCAATTTGATCACTCACCCTGTGAACCCATCTCAGTTACAAGTGCTGTGATGTGAGTTTCTCTACTTCACCAGAGGCTGCCTAGAGACAAATTACTTTGGTGCCAGACTGAATCCACCACAGTAGCTGCACAGGGATGGCATTTCATTCAGATGCTGAAGCCTTGCAAGTTTCAATCTCTGACCTTCGGGATGACATCTTCTGCCCGATAGTCATTATTTTCTACCTCCAGCTCACTAGGTTTCTTAGCAGAGTAGTCATTAGAGCTCCGCAGGCAGCATAAACCACCAGATAGAGATGTTTCAGTTTTCTGAAACTGGAGGGGAGGAGATGAAAAGAGAAAAAAACGCTTCAAACTTCCCTTTATTCATGACTGCATCTTTTTCTTGTTGGCGTGGGAGTCCATCCTTGCTGATTTCCCTGTGATTCTGAATTTCCCTGGGATGTTTCAAACCACATCTTTCTTTAGGATGCATGTGTAAATTGACCTTCTTGTGGTATCATCCCAGGGAATATTGCAAGGCATTTCTGTCCTACAAGTCTGAAAACTACCTTTAAACAAAGTTAAAGTATGTAGGAATAAAGCAGAATCAAGCCTGGAGAACGGTAGAACTCTGAGCAGGTTAAATATGCCATAAGGATGTTTCCAGAGGGGGAGATCAGTGTTGAGTGGATGTTAATATAATGATGAGTGACCCATTTCTCTTAATCCCTTGATACTATTCTTGTTTTCTTATGCCTTTTATCTGCTCCCTACACCTGCCACCTCCTGCCTTAATATCCTTCTCCTCCATTCCCTCCCTGCCTTTCTCATTCTTTATTTGTCTCTCTTTCCCTGTAAACATCTTTTACAAGACTACTGCTGCAAGAATGCTGAAATCTTCTTAGTCTTTGCCTTTATGGAAATTCAGTTGTATTTTTCAATAACAACATGCTAGAAAAGATACTTTGTCTTTTTTTTAGTTTTAAATGATCAAAAATATTATTTTAACATGTCATCAATATAAACATTATGAATGAAATATTTTACATTCTTTTTTCCATATTAAGCCTTTAATATCTGGGGTGTATTTTACACTCATGGCACATCTTAAGTTGGACTATCCACATTGTAGGTGCTCAATAGCCATATGTGGGATACTTTTTAAGACCATACAGGGCTAGACCTTCTCTGCTACCAGTTTCAGTGCTTGTCTTCCTTCTTCCTTACATGTAAGATACCATGAAAAGAAAAGAAAAGAAATGTAGCCTGTTTTTAATTTTTTTCTAGTTGTATCACCATCACACACCATAGATAACAATGGTCTCTTATTTTCAAATCATTTAACACTCCTGCCAGCAATAGAAGAGAGCTCTGCTTTCTCTAAAGCCTTGCTGATGCTTGGAATATAAAGCTTTTTTAATACACAACTTTTATAAACTGCACATATTTAAAGTGTATAATAGTTAGGTTTTCGCATAGGTAATACTTGTGAAGTCATCACCACAGTGAAGACAATGAGCCTATCTCCCACTACCCAAAGTGTTTTTCTGCCCTTTCATTTTGTATTAAATCCCTGACCTCACCTCTTCCCACCCTTCCCCTCTTCAACCTACCTCTCTGGCAACACTGGTCTGTTCTCTGTCATAAGCATTCATTTGCATTTTCTAGAATGTTGAATGAATAGAATTATATAGTTTGTAATTTTAAAAAATCTGACTTATTTCAATTATTTCAATCAGCATCATTGTTCTAGGTTTTCTTCCTTTTTCTTGCTGAGCAGGTCTCTTATATAGAAATAGACCACATTCATTTATTCACCTCTTGTATATTTGGTTGCTTCTAGTTTTTAACTCTTATCAATGAACCTTTCAAAGGCGATCATTTACAAGTTCTCCTAAGGATATATGATTTTATATTTTTGAGTAAATACTTAATGTGTGGAATTAAGGGGTGCTATAAGAGGATGAGATGGCTGGATGGCATCACTGACTCGATGGATATTAGTTTGAGTGAACTCTGGGGGTTGGTGATGGACAGGGAGGCCTGGCGTGCTGTGATTCATGGGGTCACAAAGAGTGAGACACGACTGAGCAACTGAACTGAACTGAATAGTGGTTTTATATTTAATTTCTTAAAAACAACAACAACTAAAATTTCCCTATTTTCCAAAGTGGCTGGGCCACTTTACATTTCTGCTAACACCTTTTTCAAAGATCTTGACCATATATGTATTGATTCTGGATGTTCTACTCTATGCCATTGATCTACTTATCCATACTTAGGCCAATATCATGTTTTCTTGTGGGTTTCCCTGGTGGCTCAGTGGTAAAGAATCTGCTTGACAATACAGGAGATGCAGGTTTGATTCCTGGGTCAGGAAGATCGCTTGGAGAAAGAAATGGCTAGTACTCCAGTATTCTTGCCTGGGAAAACACATGGACAGAGGAGACTGATGGGCCACAGTAAATAGGGTAGCAAGAGCTGGCCATGACTTAGTGACTAAACAACTATCTTTGTAGTAAACTTCAACACCATGTAGTAAACTTTGCCTTTCCTTATCAATTTTAAGATTGGTTTGATGATGTCTAAAAGAAATATTTACTTTTTGATTATGGTTTTCTTGAACTTATGGATTTCTTAGACCTGTATTTCAGAAAATATGTTAATTTAAAATTTCAGTTCAGTTCAGTCAATCAGTCATGTCTGACTATTTGCAACACTATGGACTGCAGCACGCCAGGCTTTGCTGTCCATCACCAACTCCCGGAGCTTGCTCAAGCTCATGTCCATTGAGCTGGTGATGCTGTCTGACCATCTCATCCTCTGTTGTCCCCTTCTCCTTCTGCCTTCAATCGTTTCCAGCATCAGGGTCTTTTCCAGTGAGTTAGTTCTTTGCATCAGGTGGTCAAAATATTGGAGATTTAGTTTCAGCATCAGTCCTTCTGATGGATATTCAGGACTGATTGCCTTTACAATTGACTGGTTTGGTCTCCTTGCATTCCAAGGGACTCTCAAGAATCTTCTCCAACACCACTGTTCAAAACTATCAATTCTTTGGTGCTCAACTTTCTTCATGGTCAAACTTTCACATCCATACGTGACTACTGGAAAAACCATAGCTTTGACTAGACGGATATTTGTCAGCAAATAATGTCTCTGCTTTTTAATAAGCTGTCTAGGTTTGTCATAGCTTTTCTTCCAAGGAGCAAGCATCTTTTAATTTCATGGTTGCAGTCACCATCTGCAGTGATTTAGGAGCCCAAGAAAATAAAGTCTGTCACTGTTTCCATTGTTTCCCCATTTACTTTCCATGAAGTAATGGGACTGGATGCTATGATCTTCGTTTTTCAAATGTTGAGTTTTAAGCCAGCTTTTTCACTCCTCTTTCACTTTCATCAAGAGGCTCTTTAGTTTCTCTTCACTTTCTGCCGTAAGAGTGGTATCATCGGCATATCTGAGGTTATTGATATTTTCCAGCAGTTTTGATTCTGGCTTGTGCTTTATCCAGCCCAGCATTTCACATGATGTACTCTGCATAGAAGTTAAATAAGCAGGGTGATAATATACAGCCTTGACCTACTCCTTTTGTTCCATGTCTGGTACTAACTGCTTCTTGAACTGCATACAGGTTTCTCAGGAGGCAGGTAAGGTAGTCTAGTATTCTCATCTCTTTAAGAATTTTCCACAGTTTGTTGTGATCCACACAGTCAAAGGCTTTAGCATAGTCAATAAAGCAGAAGTAGATGTTTTTCTGGACTCTCTTTCTTATTTCTATCACTATTTATTGGTATTTAAAATTTACTCTTGATTAATACTTTCAGTGTATATAAAACTGTAGTGTTAAAACCATTTTATCATATAACATAAATCTATAACAATTTTTCCTAACATTTAATTTTCAGATTAAAACTATGTTGATAAATTATTCCATTATCCATAACCTTAATTATGATTATTTCTATCACTATTTATTGGTATTATCTTTATCCTTGTTTCAAACTTTCACAATAATGTTTATGAGTGTTAAATCATTTTTCCCATGCTGGTATGGTACTCTTTTGGGCCTTTCAACCTGAAAACTAATAGCTTCTTGAGAGATTAAGAACTTTTTAGATACTCATATTGTTATTAATTATCTTCTATTTTTTTTTCTCAATTGCTTTAAGGGAAGCTCATGTTGCAGTTCTTGAGTTAATCTCCCTTTCTCTTAAAATGTCATTCACTTATCACCTCTTTCAGTATTCGCTCCATATTCTGAAAGATTCTGTAGTTCTGCAGTTGTCTTAATTGAAGTTTTCCCCCAGCATTTCTTTACTTATAATTAAGTTCTCTTTTATTCTCTAAATTCACTCCTTCTCTAATATCTTTACTATTCAGTTCCTACTTTTACTGCTGCTGCTTTTTCTTAGATGTCAATGGTTTTATATGTTCAATTATATTTATAGGTAAAGTCACAGATTATTTAGTATAGCCAGTTATTGCAGGTTTTCTAGCCCCATTAGTTTTTGCTTTTGTTTTCGTCTAGTAGATGCATCCTTTGAATGGGGAGGGCTGAGTGAGATCTATATATATATCAGACACACCGTATAACTCCGTTTTAATGAGTCAGTGGCAGTGGCAGCTGGATCTGGACATCTCTCTTCATCTAGACAAATGGCAAAATTATGGTGACTTCACTCTGGTCTTCCAAATTCTATACAAACAGTCTCAGTTGTTCTCAATTACAAATATTCACATTAGGTTTAGTGAGTTATTCTTCCATTTTATCCTGGGATAAAGGAAAAACTGCTCTGCTCTTGTCAAGAAAGGACCTAGGCTAATTGGTTCTGCTGGTCTGCACTTACCTCCCCAATACTTGTCTTACTTACTATGTCTCTTTCTCTACCTAAGACCAAACATAAAGCTCTGATTATGCTCTACTAATTCTTGTCTCCGTCACATTGAAAATAACTGTTTTCATCATTTTTGGTGCAAGCAGCTTGGCTTAAGAAGGAAGATGTGATGTCTTGGAGTCACAGTGTACTGTTTGCATACAGTATAGAAAACCTCAGCAGTACTAGAAAAGGACTTCAGCGGCAATGGTTATTTCATTGGGCAGGGAGACCTTTGATAGGCAACAATGGCATAACTACTTCTTTGGATATTGTCATAAAAATGTGATTTCGTCAGACAGAATTTGAGCAGCAAAAGAAGACACTGTGGATTTTATTTGAGTACTGACTAAGAAAAACTGGCTCATGGGATGCAATTGAGTTAGATTTTGGTATTTCAGAGAAATATTAGGTTATATTTTAAGATGATAGGTACTTCTAAACTACAAATAATAACGAAGCAAGAGAAATATTGGTTTGTGACTACTAGTGCCAATGTAATTTTGCTCCAAGTATGTGAAACATCAGAAAAATATAGCAGATCTATTGTGGTGGTTTAAGACACACATTATTTTCCTCTTGTCTGTAATAAGCTCTAATTCAAATAAGTGGAATCTCAAGTGCTCCTGAGTCTGGGAAAAGATCCTTAATACATGAGAAATGGAGCCCCTTAACTCAGAATCCAACTAGGCTGGTAAGAATACACTGCTTTTGATTTGTCCAGAGGCAGACAATTGGCCACATTTGTTTTGAGTTTTTGCCTGAACTTTTTCAAGTTATTACTCTAGAAGAAAGACAAATTTTTGATGTTGATGAGTTATAAGTCTTAAAAACCGTAGAGGTTCAAGTGGTTACATTTGGCGAAAGCCAAACAGTGAAAGAAGACGAAGACAGCTTCAGTTCAGTTCAGTTCAGTTCAGTTCAGTTGCTCAGTCGTGTCCAATTCTTTGCGACCCCATGAATCGCAGCACGCCAGGCCTCCCTGTCCATCACCAACTCCCCGAGTTCACTCAAACCCACATCCGTTGAGTTGGTGATGCCCTCCAGGCATTTCATCCTCTGTCATCCCCTTCTTCTGCCCCCAATCCCTCTCAGCATCCAATGGGTCAACTCTTCGCATGAGGTGGACAAAGTATTGGAGTTTCAGCTTTAGCATCGTTCCTTCTAAAGAACACCCAAGACTGATCTCCTTTAGGATGGTCTGGTTGGATCTCCTTGCAGTTCATGGGATTCTCAAGAGTCTTCTCCAACACCACAGTTCAAAAGCATCAATTCTTCAGTGGTCAGCTTTCTTCACAGTCCAACTCTCACATCCATATATGACTACTGGAAAAACCATAGCCTTGACTAGATGGACCTTTGTTGGCAAAATAATGTTTGTTTTTGAATATGCTATCTAGGTTGGTCATAACTTTTCTTCCAAGGAGTAAGCGTCTTTTAATTTCATGGCTGCAATCATCATCTGCAGTGACTTTGGAGCCCAACAAAATAAAGTCTGACACTATTTCCACTGTTTCTCCATCTATTTGCCATGAAGTGATGGGACCAGATGTGATGATCTTTGTTTTCTGAATGTTTAATTTTAAGCCAACTTTTTCACTGTTCTCTTTCACATTTATCAAGAGGCTTTTTAGCTCCTCTTCACTTTCTGCCATAAGGGTGGTGTCATCTGCATATCTGAGGTTATTGATATTTCTCCCAGCAATCTTGATTCCAGCTTGTGTTTCTTCCAGCCCAGCGTTTCTCATGATGTACTCTGCATAGAAGTTAAATAAGCAAGGTGTCAATATACAGCCTTGACGTACTCCTTTTCCTATTTGGAACCAGTCTGTTGTTCCACGTCCAGTTCTAACTCTTGCTTCCTGACTTGCATATACTGAAAGAAAAATAGTAGAAAGTTCTGGTTGTATTGCAGACCCTGGTTCAGTTGTTCATAAGCCTATTTCATCTTCATGCTGTACATTTTGGTTATTTACACTTATATTGAGTTTTCTAAGAAAATATTGTGTTTCTTTTTTGCCTAATTTCAGCTTCTGTAAAATGACATTCAAGAATCATAAACAATTTGTAAAATGTGTGTCTATTTAAACTCACTAAGGACTCTAAATTATTTAATTTTCTCAGAGTAAAGCTGAAAAGTATTGCCAAAGAAGCTCAAGTTTATTTTGAATTAAAGATGAACATATGTAATTATGTGCATTGTTTTCTCAATTATTAAATAATAGGTAATTGTTAACAATCTGATGATATTGCCTTATACATTGATGATTTTTATAATATCAGAAGTTTTTTTTTCAAAGAGAAAACTCACTATCTCCCTATTTTGGTAGACTTTGATTTTCACGTGGAATTTGATGTGTTTAAAAATTTTTTTTCACACTATTGTTTTTTTAAGAAATTCATGAGAAGGCTCAAACTATGCAGTATAAATAAATATGTGATCTCATATTAGTGTCTTAAATAATGTATTTTTTAATGACTTCAAACTTCATCCATAGAATACAGGTATGAAAAATAGCATTTCAAACAGAGAAATATTTTAAGTATGTGTATATGTCTAATTACATATTAAATCATTGTGCTCTAACAATCTAATTACTTAAATTGCAATAATAATCTGCAATAATGTTACATGATCAACTACATTACATTGCACAGACATTAGAATCATGCATATTGAATTTCTTACTGTATTAAACTTTATTTATTATTCTAAATATATAATATTTAAGTAATGGCTTTATTGGATAATGATATGAATGCTAAGGTATTTCATAAAGTGAATATTAAAGCAGTTTAATTTATTGAACTTTTAGATTTCTAGCAACCTACTACCTCCCACTTCTTTTCATTTTGTGCATCAAAGTGATGAGATTGATGAAGATTCAAAGAAAATATCTGTGATTCCCTTCCAATGCATTGGGAGTTACATATTATATGTTAAGTAAAGCAGCATTTTCATTCTAAAATCTTTTCCAGTTTCATATGTAACTTCAAGGAATGTGGACCATAAGAAATCCTCTGATTCATGACAATTCTTTAAAAATAATATCATTGGCATCCTAAATGTTGCCCATATGTGTTCACTTTTATTAATGAAATTTTATGTACAGATAATTTTCAAGCATATCAGCTTAAAGCATAAAACTGGACTGTAAGAAAATCTTGTATGCCAATGGATAGGAAAAAATTTATGACTGTCTTTAGTATAGAACTGTCTTCATACAGAAATGCTATGAATGTTCATTAGTCATAATCAACAGTTTTCTAGTAAAAACATACCAACAATCTTTCTAAAAATAACAAAAATGACAACAAAAATATGCCAACATAAAGTATTGGTAGGAATATTTACCAAAGGGGAACTGAATGTATAATGTACCAAATGGTTCAGAGTCTAGGCTCTAAACCAGTAAGCAATATACCATATATAAACATTTCACTCACTCTTTTGTGATTTCCTGCAATAATTTATCTAATATTATTCTAAAATTTGTTGGCCAACAGTTTTCTAAAACAATCTTGACTTTGAAATAGAGATCAATGGCAAAATCATCCTTGTTCTATGCTGATAAATATTTAGAAGTATACAGCAACTTTCATAAATCATGTTGTCTACTAACACCTCCCTGTTTTGTACTTAAACTTGTGTCTTTTTCTTGTTGACTAACTAAGCTAATGCCATTCACTTCATTGCAGCAGAGATGGACTCACAAACTTGGCTTTATTCAGCCTTTATCTCTCTCATCTTTCACTCAGATATTCCACTTCCTTATATTAGCATAAATATAAAAGTCCCTAGCATACCTCCACTTTCCCCCAATTAACCGGGAATTATTTTAACAACTTGATTTTCTGAGCAAGCTTTACTTTATCCTCTGCAGCTCTCTTTACCAGCCTAACTTTAAAGTTTATTTCTTACTTAGGTTATGTTCCCCGCTATTGCACCGCTTGAACTTTCATTGTCTAGAAATTATCCCTAGCCACATTTCCTATATGCCTCTGAACCTTTTTAAAACTATTCATCATTTTACTTTCTAATTAATAATAATTGAAGATTTTCAAGTACAAGCTCACAGAGAACAATGAAATTTCCCTTCTCCCCTGTTTATATAACTTTTTGATAGCACTTTTCTGATTGGAATATCTTTAGTTTACTCAAATGATTCATTGAGTATTATTTATTTCCCTGTGAGTTTAAAAGTCATGTCAACTTTTGCATTTAGTTTCTTCATCAGCTCCTACTGCAGTGTGTGATTCATATGAGTGCTCAAAGATGTTTACTCAAATAATTACTAGAAATATTACTCCAAAAAAAGTCTCAAAATTATAATATAGTTCATAATTCCTACTGATTTCATTGAGATAAAAATTTTTTTCATCTCTCAACACCCAATTACCAAGAAAGAGTCAAATAATAAATAAATCTTGAGCAATCTTGTAGAGAAAATGATAAAAGTGACATTATAAGAACCAACTGCAAAGAATAGTCAATTATTATAACTATGGAACCCAATTTACCTATACCTTTAAAGAATAGACTTCCCTCATGGTTCACAGAGTAAAGAGGCTGCCTGCAAAGCAGGAGACCTGGGTTCAGTCCCTGGATGGGGAAGATCTCCTGGAGAAAAGAATCGCTACCCACTACAGTTTTCTTGCCTAGAGAATTCCATGGACAGCTTGTGGGCTATAGTCCATGGATCACAAAGAGTCAACACTTAATTTACCTATACCTTTTAAAAAAGGGTACTATTTCAGTCATGCATAATTTTACAAAATATGTTTAGTGACTACTTCTGTGCTGTGTTTAGTTGCTCAGTCATCTCCCACTCTTTGCGACCCCAGGAACTGTAACCCACCAGGCTCCTCTGCCTATGTGAATTTTCCAGGCAAGAACTGGAATGGGTCATTATTCCATTACCCAGGGAATCTTCCCAATCCAGGGACTGAAGCCAGGTCTCCCACATTGCAGGCAGATTTTTTACCATCTGATCTAGCAGGGAAGCCCAAGAATATTGGAGGGGGTAGCCTATCTCTTCTCCAGGGAATCTTCCCCACCCAGGAATCGAACCCCAGGTCTGCATTACAGGTAGATTCTTTACCAGTTGAGCTACCAGGAAAGCCTGACTATAAAATCAGACTATAAAAACAGAATAACTTAGTCAAATATTTTGCAAAACTGTATAATTTATCTTCCTTTCATAATGAAGTGAGCAGAAAAGTGAAAGGATTGGTCACTTGATATCCAACTTTTTGCTGACACCATGAAAAACAGCCTGACAGGCTCCTCTGTCCTTGGGATTTCCCAGGCAAGAATACTGGAGTGGGTAGCCATTCCCTTTCTTTTTTTTTTTTTCTTTCATTTTAATGTTTGTATTTTATAGTTGTAAAAATAATACATGCTCATTATCAAAAATTTGGAAAATAAAAGATTGGCCAAAAGAAGTAATTCCATCACACAGAGGTAAAAGCTGATAACATTTTGGCAGATATTTTCCTATCTTTTACTTAATATATATGTTATTTTTAGAATAGTTGTTTCATGCTATATGTATTACCAAATACCTGCTTTAGAAAATAGCCATAAATAGTGAACATTTTCCACGCAATTTTATCTTCTTTGGTAACCTAATTTTAGTGGCTGCAGAGCCCTCCTCAGGGTGAATGTACCATGGTTTACTGCTCTGGTCCTAACTCAGAGCCACAATTGCAGTGTTTTTGGTTTGGGCTACTAAGGAGTGTGGGTTTTTTTTTTTTTTTTTTTTTTTGGTAGCTATTCTTTATCCATACCTATGATTATTATTGTCGTTGTTTAGTTGCTAAGTTGTCTCTGACTTTTGCGACCCCATGGACTCTAGCCCACCAGGCTCCTCTGTCCATGGGATTTTCCAAGCAAGAATACTAAGAATACTAGAGTGGGTTGCCTTCTTCAGGGGATCTTCTTGACCCAGAAATTGAACCCAAGTCTCCTGCGTAGCAGATGGATAATTATTTACATATTCAGTTCAGTTCAGTTCAATCACTCAGTTGTGTCCGACTCTTTGCGACCCCATGGACTGCAGCACTCCAGGCTTCCCTGTACATCACCAACTCCCAAAGCATATTCAAACTCATGTCCATCCAGTCGGTGATACCATCCAACCATCTCATCCTCTATTGTTCCTTTCTCCTCCTGCCTTCAATCTTTCCCAGAATCAGGGTCTTTTCCGATGAGTCAGTTTTTCTAATCAGGTGGCCAAAGTATTGGAGTTTCAGCTTCAGCATCAGTTCTTCCAATGAATATTCAGGACTGGTTTCCTTTAGGATGAACTGGTTGGATCTGCTTGCAGTCCAAGGGACTCTCAAGAGTCTTCTCCAACACCACAGTTCAAAATTATCAATTCTTCAGTACTCAGCTTTCTTTAGAGTCCAGCTCTCACATCCATACATGACTACTGGAAAAACCATAGCCTTGACTAAATGGACTTTTGTTGGTAAAGTAATATCTCTGCTTTTAGTATGCTGTCTAGGTTGGTCAGAGTCGGACACGACTGAGCGACTTCACTAGGTTTTCTTCCAAGGAAAAAGGGTTTTTCATTTCATGGCTGCAGTCACCATATGCAGTGATTTTGGAGCCCAAGAAAATAGTCTCACTATTTCCATTGTTTCCCCATCTATTTGCCATGAAGTGATGGGACTGGATGCCATGATTTTAGCTTTCTGAATGCTGAGTGTTAAGCCAACTTTTTCACTCTCCTCTTTCACTTTCATTAAGAGGCTCTTTAGTTCTTTTTCACTTTCTGCCATAAGAGTGGTCAGAATCCCATGAAGAGTATGAAAAGGCAATTTACATATAATTAACTTTTAAAAGCTGAATAAGAGGATCCAAAGGCATGTTTTAAATCTAATTCTTATTTCCTATGCTCACCAAGGAATTATGGTTTCTGATCCAGGGGATATTCCCAACCCAGAGATCAAACCTAGGTCTCCTCCACTTCACGAGGTTTTTTACTGTCTTAGCCATCAGGGAAGTCCTTCTTTTCGTAGTACAAGTCTGCAAATGAAACTTTCCTGGAAACTATAGTAAAGGAATCTTTTAACTGTCTTTAATGGAAAACTTGCCTTTTCAGATCACATCTTTTACCCAAATACCAGTTTTTAATAATCTTTTGAATGTTTATTACTCAAAACAAATTTGAGAAATGATGAAACTATCAAAATAGCTTAGAGAAGCAAATTCCTAATAATTGTTTCTCCTTTAGAGTAAAAAGCAAAGTATACAGATGGATGAAATCACAAAATCAAAAATAAAACAATGAAATAATGAATATCAAAAATAAATATTGTTAGCTAAGAAGTTGAAAATAGGAAAATATTCCAAATACTTTTAGGAAAGTGAGTTTCAATAAAAAATATAGCTATAAGAAAAATGCTAAGAAATGTTTAAGCAATAAATGAGTTAATAAATATGAAATTTTATTATAAAATGCAAATTTCTCATTAAAATAGCTGTAGCTGAAATATTTATTTTAAAAGTATATAGTGTAAAATTTAAATTATATTAAAAGACTAAAGCGCTCAATATTTCTTATAAATACAAATAATTATCAAGGCTAGTAGAGATCATAATACAAAAAATAGTTTTTTTATTAAATAATTTTCTCTAAGAAAAACTATTGTCTAAATGCAGTCCCTTCATTTTATCATCTAATGATGAGTTCTGTTTATTTAGTATAAGATGATCAAGAATTGATAGTGTCATCAAAGATATGTGATGTCAGCGCTCAGCATTTTACACCATGATTGATATGTTTGTGAATGGTAAATGGTGTCATGTTATAGAGAATTCAACCATGTATCTATTCATTTGACAGCATAGTTTACATTGTGCTTAAGAAACATTATTATGGTATCATACATGGTTGGATGGCATCACTGACTTGATGGACATGAGTTTGAGCAAGCTTCAGGAGTTGGTGACAGACAGGGAAAACTGGCATTCTACAGTCCATGGGGTCACAAAGAGTTGGACATGACTGAGCGACTGAACTGAACTGATTGATACATTTTTAGCCCAGAGAATCTGGAAAAATTATTCCTTGATGCATAGAAATAAATTTAAATTATTAAGTCTCCTGCATTGGCAGGCAGGTTCTTTACCGCTAGCACTATCTGGGAAGTCCAAATTATGCTTTAACATACACATATTAGGAGCAGTATATTAAAATAAAATTTCATAAATATGGTGTAATTATGCAGTGTCTCACATATATTCCAAATGTCATTGTCTTCTGCTCCTACTAGAGGATGAGTCACGTAGATGATTCCTGAGAGTCCTCTCCAATATGTTTCTCCACTAAACCCACTGCATTTACTTTGTGGTGAGTGTGGTTCTTTAATTATGTGAAGATCTTCAGAGGGAAGACCACCCTTTTCTACAGTTTCCCTAAACACTAGAAATGTTAGCAGGGGAGGGCATGTAGATGGTTCTGTCCCTGATCTAACTTTCATTACTGAGTTCTGGATCAGGGAGTTCCTCTCTGGAGTAATATGTGTCATTTAACAGATCATTGCTCCTGCAATCACAGACTCACCAAGTAGAGTCATTATACTTCCTCCTGGAGTAATAGTCTTTCTCCATTAAGGTTTAACATCTGCCCTGGAGACTGGAGAACTAGTAATTCTGCCTCAAGATAGGGCAATTAACCTCAAATTGCTTTTCAACACTAGTTGAGTTACTCTTTCCCAAGAATCTTCTCTTTATTTGCTAAGAAGTTGATAAGGCATTCTAGTTGTCCCCTAATATATGTTCATAAAGCACAAGATAGGTGATCAAATCATTAACTCAGGATCACATACTAGTTAATATCCTCCATCCCCTGTTAATTCAAGGTGAAACTGAATTTAATATATCTGGAGACTGTTGTATGTCTTTGTCTTTCATTCTCCCAGTGTGTCTGATTTGGAAGGTCAGAACTTAGGTCATTGATTTTTGTTAAATAAAACCACCAAATAATGTTAATTAAAAGATATATATTAACTGGTATCTCATTTACAGAGGGAGACCGTTGGGTCAATGCTATTCTTTTTACGCCCTTAACATCTACTGCTTGAATATATGTATTAATTTTGCTAGTATAGCAGTCCTTGAACCTATTAATCAAGTGCTGTCAATTTCTTGATTCAAATACATTGCTGACTTGGGTAAGGTTAACCATTTCCATATAGTTTCATTACTGATGATTTATAGTTGCAAACAGTGGATGTGACTAATTCACAGAGGAGGATCTTTTCTATTTTGCTCTAGCAATGACAAAAAGTGGGCTTCCTAGGTGGCTTAGTGCTAAAGAATCCTCCTGATAATGCAAGGATATAAGAGACACCTGTTTGACACCTGGGCCAGGATGATCCCCTGGAGTAGGAAATGACAAACCACTCCAGTATTATTGCCTGGAAAATTCAATGGACAGAAGAACCTGGTAGGCTACAGTCCATTAGGTTGCAGAGTCAGACATAACTGAATGACTGAGCTGCTGCTGCTAAGTCACTTCAGGCATGTCCCACTCTGTGTGACTCCATAGATAGCAGCCCACCAGACTCCCCCATCCCTGGGATTCTCCAGGCAAGAACACTGGAGTGGGTTGCCATTTCCTTCTCCAGTGCATGAAAGTGAAAAGTGAAAGTGAAATGGCTCAGTCGTATCCAACTCTTAGTGACCCCATGGACGGCAGCCTACCAGGCTCCTCCATTCATGGGATTTTTCCAGGTACAAAGATATAAATATGTACCACCTGATCATAATAATTTATCCAAAACCCTAGTTAATGCCAATATTAAGAAAGAAAGATATCAGATAAGACTGTCCTGTAACTAGCATTAGTCTTAACCTTATGCATATGTGTTTCCTTTTTATAACATAGTCATATACATAAAAATTTAATGTTTTAAAAAACATGATAGGTGATTGAATGCAGAAATGAAAAATAATTAATCTTTGAGCAATACTTGATAATTTTGTCTTCCTCAAACATACACTTTGTTATTCTATGTCCATTAGGCATCTCCTATCTTTTTTTCTTTTTTAGTTCTACTGTTTTTTTAATTTAGATCATTAGTATTATCACCATTATTATATAACAGCTTCCTCAATATGTACCCATCTATTTCATCTCAAGTTTCTACAGATATTTACCAAATTAATCTCTAATATTGTAACCTTTATCAAATCTCTTCACCATAAATATATATATATCATACACATACACAGTGGTCTTTCATTTCTTATCAAATCCAACTTCCTCCTACTGTCTTTGACAGTCTGAAATTCACATTCTTATGTGATGAACACATACCTGATGTGATAAGCAAGCAATGTTTAAATCATTCCTGTATCTTTCCTTTTCTGGTATGTAAGCTTCTATTTTAATTTATTAACTTGGCCTCAGATGCCTTTCTGTGAAACTTCAAGGGCAGATTCAATGCAATTTCTTACCTTTCGAAAGGCTCCCAGAGTGGTTCTCCCTTCCTGAGACACTCATGCAACTTTCAGCACTTCTGTAGTGGCACTTACAATATTTTACTTTGTATTATAATCACTATTTTGTATGTTTTAAAAATCTTCTATACATTATCATTGTAGAAACGCTTTTATCTTATTATCATTATATTTATTCCAGGATACAGACTTTCATAATAAATAGAAAGTGCTTAATAAATGTCTCAATTGAATAAAGTAACTTAATGTTAATTAAACATATACTACATTATTTTATTTTGTAGGAAAGTGAGACCATCTTACAAAAAAAGTCTGAATATTTCTTTTAGTTTTCATTTTGATGAAATATTATTTTACCTAAAATGTCATAATTGGAGTCCAGATTTTCCTACAGTGACTGTAAAAACAGCTTCTAACATTGATTTCTCTATTATCTCTGTCTGGTTCTGAAGAGGCACCACTTTTCAATAAGCAAGGTTCTTAAGAACCAAAATATGTGCATCTGAATTGAGAGCAGGAGAAAAATAGTTTTTAAAGACTATTTTTTGGTCTGGAAAAATGTAAGTCAAATTTGTTTATTGTAGTTTAAGAGCAGAGTTGTATTCTATGAAAAGGAACCATAAAATATTTTAATGCTTTTTATTCAATTACCACTGTTTAAGTAAAAAAAAAAAAAATGTGTTTCTGTTATAGAAAGCAGGAAGATGATTACATTTTGAAGCCTGAAGCTCTCAGTGATCTCAAAATGGCAAAATTTCCTATTAAAACATTTACTATTTGTTAAGGAAGTCTCCATAAAATGTGATGTCTCGGATATCAAATAACTTTTGAGATGTTATAAAGAAAATAAAATTGAGAGTTTGTTTACTAAGCCAGTCATCCACAAGGTATGCTAAATGAAATTGACTGTCACTTTGATAGCTCCAAACTGGAATTTCTCAAATCTACCCTAGTGTGATGATTTTTCAAACCACATTTTTCTTCAAGAAGAGTGAAGCAAACCTCTGGCTTTATTTTGTCAGATAAAAATTCAGAATCAGCCTTCTTAGAGATGAAATTGCTACATGCTGCTGAATTCATTAAGAAACTGACTTCAGGAGTGCCAGGTTCATGGCAAGCACAAATGTCCTTGTCGGCAGCTTTTCTTCAGTGGCTATCTCACTTCTCTGCGCTGTTTCTATCTTTTACATCACACCAATATTTCCATTCCTCTCAGAAGTCGATTAAACCTTATCTCTTTTCAAATAATGGAATGAGATCACTTAGGAAGTCCGCATCATTTTTATCGAGAAGTCAGGGAGAAACATTTGTCAGTACTGATCTATAAACCGTTCCTGGTGATATAGTCACGCTTTCTTCCTGTGGACTTACTTCTGAAAACTGAATGGTAAATGATTTCTGAAGATTGGAAATTCAGAGAGAAGACCCAGAAAATATTTTGAGGGCTCAAAAACATGAGGTTAAAACAATCAAATTTCTAAAGACCCATCAGACCAATGTCGCCTTTTCCAACAAGGTGCTGACCTATATTTTCTAAGACATTTTCTCAACATGGGTCACAAATATAATTGAAATAAATCTCCAAACATTGCAAGATTACTGCATTAAGTCTGCAGGAATTCACCTCAATTTAGATGAAGTACATACAATTTGTGATATCTCTGTTACAAAAGCAAAATATATATATATATATATATATATATATATATATATAGTAAAGTCTCCCTAAGGGCTGTCAATTTCTACTGGATTTTGATTCTATACAAATATAAGCATAGTAGAATCACTTTGTCACCTGCTGGGAAATGACTTTTCATGGTGTGAACTTCACTTACATTTGGATTGTTTAGTAACACCTAGCAATTATTGACTTTTCCAATTTGTGCAAGTGTATTTCTTTGAACACAAGCTACCTTTTCTCACTGCTTTCACTATGAATGATGCATTGAGCTTCAAGACATATGATTATACTTAAAGTATGTTTTTCCACTGAGCAACAATTTCACCAGTAAACTGGAAATAAAAAAGAAGTTTAAAGCTGTTGCTGTCAAGAGTCATGAAGTTCCTTACTATCTTTATAGCCATGAATTTATAATTCCTATTAATTAAAATTCTCTTTGAGAAGAAAACACACAAGTGAAGTAAAAAGACTAAATATTCACTGTAGAGAAAGAATTCAGAAGCCTAGTTATTTGGGTTCAAATCTTGGTAGCACTTAAATGGACAAAAGAGATAGAATCCCATGGATAGAAGAGCCTGGTAGGCTACTGTCCATGGAATCTCAAAGAATGGGACACCCCTGAGTGTCTAAACAGCAACAACAAAAAGCAGTCCTGTGCTCTTAAGAGAGTTTCTGTAATTTCACTATCCCTTAGTCATCTCTTGAGTCAAGTGAAGATAGTTAACAGTACTAATCTAGTAGATCTAATTCTAATCTAGTACAGAGGATTAAATATGTTAATAGATGTAAAGAGTTTAGAATGATGTGCAGCAAACAACATATACAATATGTGTTAACAGTTACGATTTTTATCACCAGGAACACAGCCCTGGACTATTTCACCCTATGCTTACTGAAAGCCCGTGGGCTTAGATACCTGCAAGACCAGTGGGTGAAGTCGCTCGTGTCTGACTCTCTGCGACCCTATGAACTGTGGCCCACCAGGCTCCTCCATCCATGGGATTCTCCAGGCAAGAATACTGGAGTGGGGTGCCATTTCCTTCTCTAGAGGATCTTCCTGACCCAGGGATTGAATCCGGGTCTCCCGCATTGTAGGCAGACGCTTTTACCATCTGAGCCACCAGGGAAGGCATATCTGCAAGACCAGTAACGTGTTGATAACTAGTGGATCACAGAAGACACTGCACCCATTTGGTGAAAAACTATAACTTTTAAAGACTTCTAGGTCCCAATTCTTCCAATCCATCACGTGTCATACTTCACTGAGTGAATTCTTACATGGGACCATGTCATAAACTGAATGAGGGCAGGATAGTCAGTGGGAATAAGTGAGAGAGAAATAGGCTTAAATTTATTAATTAAGCCAGAAACTTGAAATCATCTTTGTTTTATCACCTCCATATTTAAATTGGCACTAGGTGCTATTACTGTAGCTTTTGAAATATAGTTAGAAATCTGTAATTATTCTATCTTCTTTTGAAGACCATATTTTATTTTGGGGGGGACATATGTAAATGTTTGGGTTTCCCCGGTGGCTCAGCAGTAAAGAATCTGCTGGGAATGGAAGAGCCACAAGAGACATGGGTTCAATGCCCGAGCTGGGAAGATTCCCTAGAGGAGGAAATGGCAACACACTCTAGTATTCTTGCCTGGAGAATTCCATAGACAGAGGAGCCTGGCGGGCTACAGTCCATGGGGTCGCAAAGGGTCAGACACAATTGAAGTGACTTAGCACAGCATGGCAGGGCGCATGTAAATGTTTGCTTCATTTTGGTGTGTCCCCTAAATACTATATTCGGAGAAGGCAATGGCAACCCACTCCAGTACTCTTGCCTGGAAAATCCCATGGACAGAGAAGCCTGGTAGGCTGCAGTCCATGGGGTTGGTAAGAGTCAGGCATGACTGAGCAACTTCACTTTCCCTTTTCACTTTCATGCATTGGAGAAGGAAATGGCAACCCACTCCAGTATTCTTGCCTGGAGAATCCCAGGGACGGGGGAGCCTGGTGGGCTGCCTTCTATGGGGTTGCACAGTCAGACACGACTGAAGCGACTTAACAGCAGCAGCAGCAGCAGCAGCAGCAGCAAATATTATGTTGCTGACAGAATAGTCTTTAGCATCAGTTCACTTTCTTATATTACTGTATCCAAGAGTTTCACAATGCTTTCACAATTAATTTTAAAGCCTGTAGTATTTCATACAAAAACTTTATGTGTTGGTCCTTTCTATTTTTTCAGTCTTATCATCTGCAATGTTCTGAAACATTATCCTCTTTTTGTTCATGTCCCATTCCTGGGCAATTTTTCTTCTACCTCTTGCCTTTGTACATACTCTTAGCAGTATTGGTAATGATATTTGTAAACCTCAACTTTGAACACCATCATGCTTGTGGTTCAAGGCACATACCTTTATCTTTAACCCATCAGAATGAGTTAGAACTTTGATTTATATTTTAAATCGCTCTGCATATTAGTTCTTATTTGTTCCATTAGTTGTTATACTGTGAATGAGAGAAATATTTTTCAAGCAATCATGAGAGTTTTGAGGGCAAAACTGAGCTTTGTTCTCAGTATCTCTGAACTCTAACATGGTCCATCACATTAGGAGGCAATCATTAAGTGAGAGGTGATTGAGAGATTCACTGAATTCTATATTAACAATATTTGATATTCTGTTATAGTTAGCTGGCCCATTTCTGGGTTAGAAGCCCAGAATCCTGTATACTTTATTTCTCTACAATTTGGGGGGTTTTTAAATTCTTTTAAAAAATGATATATAATTTTAGAGGTTACTTTCCACATACAGTTATAACAAAATATTGACTATATCCCCTGTGTTGTATTAATGAACCTTGAACCCATCTTGCATTCAATAGCTTGTATCCCCACTCCCCCACTTCTGTTTTACCCTTTCCCCATTACTGGTTTGTTATCTACATTTGTGAGTTTGCTTTTCTTTGTTTTATTCACCACTTTGTTGTAGTTTTAGATTCCACGCATAAGTAACACAGGATTTGGCTTTCTCTGCCTACTTTATGTACATCCATTTTTAACTGTTCATCTGCTGATGGACACTTAGGTTGCTTCAGTGGATACTTGAATTGCTATCTTGGTAAATATAGTAATAAATAATGCTACTGTAAGCATTGGGGTGCATGTATCTTTTTGAATTGTTTTTTTTTTTTTAAGATATATACCCAGAAGTGGAACTGCTGGTTAACATGATAGTTCTATTTTTAGTTTATTGAGAAGCATCCATACTGTTTTCCACAGTGGCTGTGCATATGGTTCCCTCTTCCCACATCCTTACTGACATTTGTCATATATATTCTTTTTGATAACAGCCATTAACTCCAGGAGATAGGGAAAGATAAGGAAACTTGGCATGCTGCAGTTCATGGGGCGGCAAAGACTCGGGCATGACATGGCGACTAGACAACAACATTCTAACAGGTGTGAGGTGATAGCTAATTGCAGTTTTGATTTGCATTTCCCTAATGATTAGTGATGCTGAGCACCTTTCCATGTGCTTGCTGGTCATCTGCATTTCCTCTTTGAAAAAATGTCTACTCAAGTCTTCTTCCCATTTTTAAATTGCTTTGTTTGTTTGATGTTGAGTTGTATAAGCTATTTATATATGCTGGATATTAATTCTTCATCAGTCATATCATTTGAAAATATTTTCTTCCATTCCATAGGTTGTATTTTCATTTTGTTGATGGTTTCCTTTGCTGTGCAAAAGCTTTTAAGTTTACTTAGTCCCATTTGTTTATGTTTACTTTTATTTCCTTTACTTTAGGAGAACAGATCCAAAGAGATATTGCTGTGATTTATGTCAAAGAGTGTTCTCCCTGTATTTTCCTCTAAGAGTTTTATGGTACCCGGTCTTAACACATTAATTTTTTATGCCTTAAAACATTTTCCCTAGCTCAGTCTTTTTCTAACAATGTTTTACAAATTGAATTTTCATCTTGGATTTGCTGCTGAATTCTCCTCCTTTACTCATCTTTATCAACCTTTCTTTTCTTTTCTTTTCTTTTCTTTTTTTAATTTTTAGTTTTACTTTTACTTTACAATACTGTATTGGTTTTGCCATACATTGACATGGATCCACCACGGGTGTACATGAGTTCCCAATCCTGAATCCCCCTCCCACCTCCCACCCCATATCATCTCTCCGGATCATCCCCGTGCACCAGCCCCAAGCATCCTGTATCCTGTATCGAACATAGACTGGCAATTTGTTTCTTACATGATAGTATACATGTTTCAATGCCATTTTCCCAAATCATCCCACCCTCTCCCTCTCCCTCAGAGTCCAAAAGTCCGTTCTAAACATCTGTGTCTCTTTTGCTGTCTCGCACACAGGGTTATCCTTACCATCTTTCTAAATTCCATATATATGTGTCAGTGTACTGTATTGGTGATTTTCCTTTCTGGGTTACTTCACTCTGTATAATCGGCTCCATTTTCATCCCTCTCATTAGAACTGATTCAAATGTATTCTTCTTAATGGCTGAGTGATACTCCATTGTGTATATGTACCACTGCTTTCTTATCCATTCATCTGCTGATGGACATCTAGGTTGTTTCCATGTCCTGGCTATTATAAACAGTGCTGCAATGAACATTGGGGTACATATGTCTCTTTCAATTCTGGTTTCTTTGGTGTGTATGCCCAGCAGTGGGATTGCTGGGTCATAAGGCAGTTCTATTTGCAATTTTTTAAGGAATCTCCACACTGTTCTCCATAGTAGCTGTACTAGTTTGCATTCCCACCAACAGTGTAAGAGGGTTCCCTTTTCTCCACACCCTCTTGGATCTCAGCCATTCTGACTGGCATGAAATGGTACCACATTGCGGTCTTGATTTGCATTTCTCTGATAATGAGTGATGTTGAGCATCTTTTCATGTGTTTGTTAGCCACCCGTATATCTTCTTTGGAGAAATGTCTATTTAGTTCTATGGCCCATTTTTTGATTGGGTCATTTATTTTTCTGGAATTGAGCTGTATAAGTTGCTTGTATATTTTTGAGATTAGTTGTTTGTCAGTTGCTTCATTTGTTATTATTTTCTCCCATTCAGAAGGCTGTCTTTTCACCTTGTTTATAGTTTCCTTTGTTGTGCAGAAGCTTTTTTTTTCTTCAGCCTTTAGGTTACAATTATGAATGAGTTATCTTAGTATGTATCTCACAAGTCTATCCAAGTAGCATTTATAAGAATTTAATACCTCAAATTTATAAGCATGAAAGTCATTGTTAAAACTCCTTTTGGGGGGCATATTAAAATGTACATATTAGAAATATTTTAAATATTTTAAAGTGATGAATATATTTACAAACCAGTTACTAGAATTACATAGTTTTCTATAGAAAGTTTTGAGTTGTGGTTCATTCCTTAGAACAATGATGATGAAATTTTCTTAATTTTTCTAGAATTTTTTGCTAGTTGTAAATACTATCCCTATCATTTGGGCAATTCAGCAACTTAATATTTTGTTTAATATTAAATGACAAAATAATTTTCTTTAGCAGAATATGATCATATATTTTGCATATATTATATTTTATTATTGGCTTTGCTGTTCATTCTCTAAGTTGTATCTGACTCCTTGCAACCTCATGTACTAAAGCATGTCAGCTTCTCTGTCCTCCACTATCTCCCCAAGTTTGCTCAGATTCATGCTTATTGATGCTATCTAACCATCTCAAAATCTGCCACCCCCTTCTCCTTTTGTCCTCAATCTTTCCCAGCATCAAAGTCTTTTCCAGTAAGTCAGTTATTTGCATCAGGTGGCCAAAGTACTGGAGCTTCAGCTTCACCATCAGACTTTCCAATGAATGTTTAGGGCTGATTTCCTTTAGGTGGTGAGTTCCCTGGTGGCTCAGATGGTAAAGCATCTGCTGGTTGGATCTCCCTGCTGTCCAAGGGACTCTCACGAGTCTTCTCCAGCACCACAATTTGAAAGCATCAGTTCTTCAGTGTTCCAGCTTCTTTACAGTCCAATTCTCACATCCATACCTGACTACTGGAGAAAACATTGCTTTGACTATGTGGACCTTTGTCAGCAAAATGATGTCTCTGCTTTTTAATATGTTGTCAAGGTTTGCTATGTTCTATTATTATCTGTTATTATCTATCTGTACAGAGGGTAAAGCTTAGAAAAGCAAATAGTAATCTAAAATGCCTATTTTTTTCTCCCATATCACCTGTCTTAATCAAGGTATTGACAATTGTTGAACCTTAGTTAAATCACAGGTGGCTTGGTAGTATGAAAAATAAAATAGGTATTATAAAATTAGAGTAATAATTTTATTTTAAATTACAATTAAAATATCTTAAAACCAGTCATATTATTTTAGCTGTGAAATGAATATTTTGAAGCAACAAGATTTTTCTGTATAGCACAGGGAATTATATTCAATATCCTGAGATAAACCATAATGGAAAAGAACATTAAAAATGTGTATATGTGTATAGCTGAATCACTTTGCTGTACAGCAGAAATTTAACACATTGTAAAGCAATTATACTTTAATAAAAATATTTTAAGCTTTGGAATTACCACACTTAATTACTCTAATATTTTTAAAATATAGAATACATTAAATGCTCATAGTACCTTAAAAGATACAGGCTCTTGAACCAATAATTGATTTTCCTCTAGTAGCAAGTGGAATTTGAAACTTGAAATGCTTGAGTTCAATTTCAATCTCCAAATCCATGACATTTGTGTAGGTGCTATATTTGTCAAATTGTGTTCATCCATTCCTAAAACTATTAGTTCTAAGTCCTGCCAATAGAAAGATAAATAAAAGACAAAGACAAAATGAATATATAACTGAGCTTCTTACTGCATCTTCATTAAAAGAATACAAGAGTATGATTTAATTCTGAAACATGTATTTGAAAATATAATTTCATAAGTACTGCTAAAATTGAGCATGAACTACATTTAACTCTTTTGGAAACCTGGCCAGATCTGAAATGGTAGTGCAGACATATACACACATGCTACTGTGTGAAACCTAGTGTACAGTTAATAACAATAAGATGAATATGAATATAATATTTTAGATTAACATACACAACATTATTGGTAACTTAGAAGTTTTGCTCTTCAGATATAAATCCCTTGTCCTAAAAATACATCCTCTTTCTGCACCGTTATACTTACTTTTCTTTTAATCATCTTGTTTATATTTGCATAATTTGTCACTTATGCATCTTCCCTGAAGTATACTTTATTAAGTATTGCCTAACTTGAAACTTTATATAAATTGAATAACACTGGATATATTCTGTGATTTATATCTTTGACTTTATTGCTCTATGTAACCAAAGTTCATTCATTTTTATTACTGAATATTATTCTACTCTATCCACATACTACAGATTACTTTTTCATTCTAGTCTTGATGAAATTTTGACATCTTCTCAGTTTCTTACAATGTTTCCTTCTCCCAATTTTCCTTTTTATTTTTATTTTATTTTTTAAAAATCTTACTTTATTTTACTTTACAATACTGAGAAACCAATTTTCCTTTTTAAAAGATTCCTTATAATGCACTTTGATGAAAATAGTTTCCAACTCAATGCCTATATCATTTGCACTTTAAAAATTAGTATTCCTATTTACATCCATATAGAAATTTCTCTACTATTTATCTCTTTTTCCTTTATGATTTCATACTGGATGCTTGGGGCTGGCACACTGGGACAACCCAGAGCGATGGTACGGGGAGGGAGGAGGGAGAGGTGTTTAGAATGGGGAACACGTGTATACCTGTGGCGGATTCATGTTGATGTATGGCAAAAACAATACAATATTGTAAAGTAATTAACCTCCAATTAAAATAAATAAATTTATATTAAAAAAAGACTTGAAAATCTTTTGTTGTATTGTTTTCTAAAAATATTGTAATATGATTTTTTACATGAATGCATTGAATTTTCCTTGATTTAATTTTGACTCTGGTGCAAATTTTGAGCCCAAATTAACTTCTTCCATGTTAACTCATTTTCTCTAAACCATTAAAATAATCTACCCCTTCACCACAAATATGAAATACTCCTTTTTATGTTATCAGATACACATATACTTTTTGGACTTCTTAATCTGCTTTACTAGTTTAGTCTGTCATATTTATATAGCTCTATAATGAGTATTGGTACTGGTATTGAAATGACATCCATAGACCTGCTGTTTTGTTCTTCTTCATATAAATCTCAGATATTTTTTGCCAAATGGACTTTTTCATTCATGTCAGAAGTTTACTTTCTGTGTGCTATATAAAAACTTTATTGTTTAGCAATATGTACTATGATTAACCTTCAAAATTCCTGATCACTTGGTCACTGAAAACAAGATACTAGAAACACTGGTCTCATTCTGTTGTTGAATTGGTGATATGAATTTTTCCAGGAAACAATGATTTTGGTGAGCTCTCTTAGGCACTTATAATTAGAATATATTTAATCATGATTAATATTCAGTTACAGTTCTAAAAGGCAAATACAAAATCTGAATATAAATATGTTAAATGGTTAAGTATGATTTTCATTAATGTAGCTGGTAGTATGAATGGATAAAGAAATAGCAGATATAATATGACTAAGGCTTACACATGAAAGAAGCAGTCTCCTAAGATTGGAAGGTCAGGAGTAACCTTTAAGAGTAAATAGCTTGTCACCAAAAGATTTGAGAAGTGGGGAGCAAGACTCTCAAGAGGTAGATTTTTTTCAGGAACAACATAATACACTCTCTTTAAAATCCGATAAACATGTAATCATGAACCACATGTCCCTTTAAAATACCAAAGTCTCCATTATTCTTCTTTACTTGTCATTTTATCAAGGGTTTAAATTGGAAATTGCCAACTTGATCTAATCTAGTACCTGTATTTTCACAGCACATGTTGGGTAAGTTTATTTTATTCAACTTCAAAGTACCTAAAAATAAATATATGAGAAAGTGAGCAAAGAAAAAAAAGTTACAACAACAAAAAACTTTAATAATAACAGTTGGGCATTTTTGATATAGGATATTATGTTGTGTCTGGGGAAGAAAATAAAGTGTTGAAGTTTATAATGTGTATTTCTAGATTGTGGGAATATAAAACATATTAATATTTAATTTGCTTCTGTTTCTATAATACATTTTTGAGGCAAAATGTGCTTTTTAAAATTTTAATAATCATTTTACTAAAGTGCAAATTTGCCCATCGAGTAAGATTCATTCATTTACTTCCATGTGGAAAATTGGTGAATAAAGATTTCTTTGAGTAGTTTAGCATATTAAGCAGAAATAGTATGTTTATAATTAGAGATTCTCATGTACTCTTTAATGGAGCAAATGCAGACAAATTATCATAATAGTTTTTCACTTTGCTCAGTGTTCAGTAATTTGAGAGAAGATAAATGGATTTAGCAGTTGTGAAGGGGTTGAGAGAATAAAGAAAAAGTATTAAAAGATCAAAAATAAATGTTTTTAAAGATAAACATTACTGGAAGGAACTACAGGAATGGATAAGTTAATAGACACGTTATCCATTGAACAAAAATTAACTTATAGTTAAGTATCAAAGAACTGGACACTTAGATTTTAAAGTTATGGACATATCTGAGTGATGCACATTGCAAGAAAAGTGAGAAGTCCTGTCTCAATTGATAAATATTTTGGAAAGAGAATAGAAGATAGGGAAGGACAGAATCAACAGGTAGAGAAAAGAGGTATGACATAATCCAGTGAATGCTAAACTTGGCATGATCAAGGCTAAACTGCTTGCAAATTACTGTGGCATCTCTTTGACCTGGAAAAGATTTTTTCTTTTCCTAGGGCTTTCTAGGTGAGGCCTATTGGGACCACTCTCTACTGCAGTCTCTCCCAAAGAGATTCCTATGGAATTTGCACTCCCAATCCTCTAATTTCTTGGTCTCAAGCTCTATTTGATATTTTCAGTTTACTGTGTGTTCAAAGGAATAATTTATAAACAAGAATTTGAGAAAGAGTACAACTATTTTTGATGAAACTGGCAGAAAAGTGTAATTTTGAATACCAATATGTGAATATGTGAAGACAGACTAATAATTGACATTGGAGATGAGAAAAAAAAAAAAAAAAAACACCTTATATTCCTAAAGAGGCTCCTCACAGGATGCAAGTCAAATTTCCACTACAAAATTTCAGGCAAACACCATAAATTTTCACAATATTTGAAATGAAGAGGAGATACAAAGAGTTTCAAAGAAAGAAAAACATTAATTTTACTGAGGTTTTAAAAGAAAATTGGCATCCAACTTTTCCACCACAGCTGAGAGACAATGGAGCATGGGCTTCTAACATTCTGAGAAAAATAATTTTCAGCCTGAATTTTATACACAGGCAAAATGGAACAAAATTGTAGAAAGGTGGATAAAGATGTTTTAAAGCATTATGTATCAAATAATTTATCTATCTCCAATGCATCCAAAATCTCATTCTTAATTCCCCATAAGTCACCGAGGTTGAGTCACTCGTCATAATGAGCCTACGTCCCTGCAGTAGACTCTCAACGGACTGTCTCCATTCTCCTTTTCTCTTTTGTAGTCTCCTTTCAACACAGTATTCAGAGACATTCATGTGGAATTAAATTTAAAAGGTGCCTCTTTGCTCAAAGTATTCAATGCTTCTGCATTTCGCTCACAGTAAGTCAAATTTCTTCATGTGGTGTACATTTTATAAATAATCATGTGATAATAGTGGCATAAAATATAGATTAAGTAAAAAAAAAAAAAAAGCCTTTTTGCCTCAGACATTCTCCTCTACTAATCTATCCCCTCCTCATTCTGCTCCAGTCACACTATCTTTCTGTTCTCACTTGAACTTGTTCCCTGCACCTGGAACACCCTCGGCTCTCTAGCTGAGGCCTATTAGGACCACTCTCTATTGCAGTCTTTTCAAAACACGTTCACATGGAATTTGCACTCCCAATCCTCTTCCTGTCCTTTTTTTTTTTTATTTTTCTATAAAAGCAGTCTTCTTGTAACTGTGTATTTATTTTACTTATTTCAAATGTTTATTGCTTATTTTGTTTCTGAGGGTATGGCAGAGAGACCAGCTAAAAGACAGTTGAATTAGTCCAGTCAAAGAAGGTGAGGGTGGGATGATGTGAGAGAGTAGCGTTGACACATGTATATTACCATATGTGAAAGAGATTGCCAGTCCAGGTTCCATGCATGAGACAGGGCGCTCTGGGCTGATGCCCTGGGTTGACTCTGAGGGATGGGATGGGGAGGGAGGTGGGAGTGAGGTTCAGGATGGGGGACACATGTACATCCATAGCTGGTTGATGTCAATGTATGGCGAAACCCACTACAATATCGTAAAGTAATTAGCCTCCAATTAAAATAAATAAATACACTTTTTAAAAAAGAAAAAAGAGACGCTGGTAGTTTGGCTCAGGGTGACACTGGTAAAAGATAGAAGGTTTCATGTCAGATGTAAAGTCTGGTCCCTAATATTATGATCTGATCTCTAATATTATGCTCTAAGATTTGCCCTTTCATAGTCTTGACATGGCTCTCTTAGTCTTCATCAACTCTAGAATACACCTGGAATGTTCCTGCTTTAAAATTCTCAATTTTTGTTCCTTCTTCCTGGGATTCTCTCCCTTGATATTCACACAGATCCTTCTTTACCTCATCAGATTTCTGTTCAAATGTGAGCTTATGACAGAGACATTTCCTAATCAACCCCTTCATTACTCTCTATTCCCTTATCTCATTTTATTTTTCATGCTAGCATATATTACTACTTGGCATATTATTTGTTTATTGTCTGCCTTTTCCGAATAGAATTGTACTTCCATAATACTATTTCCAGATCTTAGAGAAATGACTGGCAGGCAGTAGGTCAATAACTCACTCTTTTGTATGAATGAATGAGAAAGAGGAGAGGGAGTGAAACAGGGCTAAATAGCCATGTACCGTAATAGAAGCGGGACTTCCCTAATGGCTCAAGGGGCTTCCCCAGAGGCTCAGTGGGTAAAGAATCCACCAGCAATGCAGGAGACACAGGAGATTCAGGTTCGATCCCTGGGTCAGCAAGATCCCCTGGAGAAGGAAATGGCAACCCACTCCAGTATTCTTGCCTGAAAAATCCCATGGACAGAGGAACCTGGCAGGCTATAGTCCAAAAAGTTGCAGAGTCAGTCAGACACAACTGAACAACTAAGCACATATACATAAAAGGAAGTATACAATAGGTAATGTCTATGTCGCTTATTCAGCAGATACAGTTATGAACATAGTACTTAAAAAATTGAAGCTAAACTATAGTAGAACAGATAAAATTTTGGAAAACACTTTCTTTTCTGGGAGGGTGTTCCCATGAGAGAAGATGGAAAGCATTTATTTTTCTTACACACACTTAACTTGGTTTTTTAAACTTAATAATTTGGCTTAAGAACATTGATAAGCATTGAAAGCCAATTAATATGAAGCCAGCTTGAGTAAAATTATGCATTTGACTGTCATTTCTGTCATCTAAAATTGTGTACGTAGGTATTCCGCCGCAGATACAAATACAATAACCTGAAGAAGACTGAAGGCCCCAAAGTTCAACAGAATTGATGGGAGATGCCTTCCAGCTTTGGGGAGTCCCATATTCTCATTCCCCTGATTGCAGTCATTTTCTTGTAGCAATCTAAAACTAGTCAGAGCAGGACTTCCCTTGTTGATCCAGTGGTTAAGAATCTGCCTCCCAATGCAGGGGACGCAAGTTGGTTTCTTGGCCAGGGAACTAAGCTCCCACTTGCTGTAGGGCACAGGACTGCATGCCGCAACTTCTGAAGACACGCATCACAGCTAGAGAGAGGCCCACAGGCACTGCAGCAAAGACCCTGTGTGCAGCATCTAAGACCTGAGGACAAAATTGGATGCACATAATTGTTAAAAAAACTAGGCATGAAAATTGTCCACTTTAATTCATTTCCAAAAGCTTAGTTTAGTACCTTCACTGAATTTTTGAACATGACAGGGTCCCCAAATCCATTCTTCTCTTCCATTCTTCTCTAAGGAATCTGCCTGTGATGCAGGAGAGAGAAGATGTGACGGCAGAATAACTGAACACCAAGAGGTTCTCCTAAGGTATGTGTGTTCTAGTTGTGTGGTGTCCAGCAAGTTAACTCACATCTCTATACCTTAATTTCTTCACTGTTAAAATGGGGATGCTTATGCTTTAGGACTATGTTAATAAGTATACAATGTATAGACTAGTACTCGCTAATGACAACAATAAATGATAACATTATAATCATTGATATTATCCTACATATTATTTCAACTGGTCTCCAAATGGCTCCCGGACTTGTATCTCCCTCTTTTTTATATTTGAATAGTAAGACAATGATGGAAGTATACAGCCAGCACAAAGATTAATGTGTAATCAAGAGCTCATATGAAGGCAATCTTAGCAAGTCACATTCATTGAAGTTTTGAGAATTCATTGAAGTAAGTGTTAGTTGCTCAGCATGTCAGACTCTTTCCGACTCCATGGACTAGCCCCCCAGGCTCCTCTGTCCATGGAATTCTCCAGACAAAAATACTGGAGTGGGTTGACACTTCCTTCTCAATCCGGGGATCAAACCCTGGTCTCTCACATCACAGGTAGGATTCCTTACTGTCTGAACCACTAGGGAAGTCCTATGCATTACCAAAGGCTGTCTTGTGGATTTTAGTGAAAAGGAAAAGTGCATGTTATGATTCTCTGTAAACTGAAAATATTAAGATATCTTTCACTTTAACAGTTTAGAGTGGCTTGGGTGTCACTCCAGAGCAACAGTTCACACTTCTGCCTCCAGGAACTGTGTACTGTGTAGTTGTGATTTTGGGGGGTGAGGTGGAGGGATTATATGTTTCATTTTGATGAATTATTTCTGTATATATTTATGAGTGTTATGTGTCTGAGAATATGTGTGTATGTATGTGTGTGTGTGTTTGTGTGTGTTTGGGGCCTGAGAGAGGTAGATGTGTATAAAAAATTCTACCCTTCAGCTTATTTGAAAATCCATGATTTTAATATACTATCAATCATACATTAGAAGGTTTTCCTCTAAGCAAAAATATTTCTAGAGTAAGCAGTTGGTCTCAGGTGGTTAACAGCCCATACAAGGGCCATGGGATGTCAGAGATAGAAGAGGCCGATAGCCCTTTCAGCTCTGCCTAGAATATTCTCCTTCATTCCAGGAGAATAAAGTCTGAGGATGGGACAGAAGAATCTACCCAGAGCCAGATTTTTAAACCTCTGTTAAATTCTTTCAACTGCCTTGTTTTGCATCAAGCAATCCAAAAAGACAAATATAACTCATGTTCACTGATTGATTAGACTCTATCTCTGTGATTTTATTATAAATTGTTCTGCCCTGTTGGAACTGCAGTGCTCTTAAATACCCATATATTTTGAGAAAGAAGCTATTTTCTTTTTCCTACTCCTTCATAAAAAAGTGGAGAAAATGACACTATTTATAGGAAGATAAAGAAAGTGAACATTTATGAAGGTGTGTATTTTAAATTAGATAAAAACAAAAATTACCCACAAATATACAAACAATACTATAGCTCAAGAGAATACATCAGAAATCAGGTAGAAAATTATTCTCCTATAAATCTTAATCTCCTACAATTTTATTTTCTCTCATCTATTTGCTATGTGGCACTCCTGAATTTTAGGTGCTAGACCTATTACTTGGAAATAGGCTTGCCCTAATAAAACTGACATTTCTAAAGGGCTGTTTTCATAGAAACATGTTCTTGCTTCTGAGATTCCTAATTCAACACCATTGACATAGAGTCAATTCTTTGCAGGGTACAATATCAAGAAAAAAGAGAGAAACCACAATAAAAGGGAGAGAAGAGATGAGAGTAGGGATAAACTCTTAAATTTATTTTATTCCTCATAAGTCAAAAAGTTAAAAGATTTCTTATATTGAAGTCAAATTTCTCCGTTTTCATACAACCTTGGTCTTCCACCAGTCTACAGGCAAAATCAAGCAGACTCTTAAATTAATTTTTGGTAAGTTCTCCTCTTTAAGAGAAACTAGTTAACATATTTTTTCAACTCCAGATTTTATCTCAAGTAATGGATTGGTTATATGCTATGTACTCTCAGTTTTCATGGAAGTGATGAAACCCAACATTTCCAGTCTAAGAGCATAACATAAAACAATAATGACTAAACTGAAAGTAAGATGTAATCTCTTATTCAACTCTCATGAAATTCACACTAGTCAAAGTACTCTATTTCATTCAATTATGTCATTTCAATATTTCCTGTGGAAGGCAGCACTTCAGCAGAATCAAAATGAGATGCTTCATCTTCATGAAAAACATTATTTTTACAATAGGCTGCCTGCATATTATGATATCTTAAGTTTTAGGCATCCCATACATTAGCCTTCTAGTATTCCAGTCAAATGTATGCTTTAAATAACTCCGTATTTTAATTTTTGACACCAGCTACCTCTGCTTCAGGAAATTATTTATATACATACATATACATATATATATATATACACACACACACATATATTTTTAATTCATTTTAAATGCCACAAACTACCTTTAGCTCTCAATGTTGTGTGAGAAATATGAACTTATTATTTAGAAAAGAAGTAAACTGCAGGCAAAATATGGTCGATCATCTTTGTAAATAAGTCTTTCAGGAGATAGCTTACATAACGTTGGTAAGTGACAAAAACAAGATTTGTTTCAAAAGTGAATATCATTTGGTTTAGCATAAGTCATTTCTTTGGAACCAAATTTATCATTACTTTTAAAGCTTTAAGATGCAAAATGCTCAGTGACTACTCAGTGAGAAATATGTTACACAGTACATCCTAAACTTATTTGACCATGGAGCCATATTTCTTGGAGCATTTGGGCAGAGTAGGGTTTTCAGGGACAAAACTCGTGCGAAAGCTTTTGAAGGGCTGTCTGAATAAAACTAGTAATAGCATGTCTTACCAATTTTATTATTTTAGATGTAAATCTTTTCCTTTCTTTCTTCTCAAATACAGGCAAAATTTGAGAGGTAATGAATAATTTAAAATATACTAATTTTATCTGAGCACAAAGAAATGATACTTTAAATTGGTAATTGGAGCCTGTTTTGCTTGCTGTTTTTATTTGCTTATTTTATCAGGGATATACTGAACTGAAGTAATATTCAATTACTTAATATTTATTTGCTTATAAATGTAAGACAGCCTAAAAATGCTAACCAAAATGTTTCTTCATTTTGTCATGATAAAACAATATTGTTTCAGTTTAATTTTTAATTTTTTGATAAAAAATTTTAAATATCTCTAGTCAATACTGAAGAAGGCAATGGCACCCCACTCCAGTGCTCTTGCCTGGAAAATTCCATGAATGGAGGAGCCTGGTAGGCTGCAATCCATGGGGTCGCTAAGAGTCAGACTCGACTGAGCAACTTCACTTTGACTTTTCACTTTCATGCATTGGAGAAGGAAATGGCAACCCACTCCAGTATTCTTGCTTGGAGAATCCCAGGGATGGGGGAGCCTGGTGGGCTGCCATCTGGGTCGCACGGAGTTGGACACAACTAATGCGACTTAGCAGCAGCAGCAGCTAGTCAATACTGGGGAGATTGGGTTAGTTTGAAAAATTCAAACATATAATCTTAGTTATATTGTTCATTTTTAAAAAAGGAGTATTTAAATATCTTTATCTCCAAAGATTTCCCTGTAAGGATTTCAATGTCATAAGGCAACTATATCTGAAAGATAAAATTGTCTAATGAGGATCTCATGAAAGTATGTATTAAAATATGAGAAAATATTTGAAGTTTTATATATTATTCATCTTCTTGCCTTTTATTTTCTAGGCCATAATGAAGTGACAGTAGATGGATTCCTTGCAAAAGAAACAAACCCTAATGAGTTCAACAAACATAAGCACTAATAAAAGCTGACATTTTTTTTAAATAGCTAATTTAAAGTTTTAAACAACTTACATGAAATTAATTCTATTTACACATTTATATCCTGTATGAAATATGTGACTTTATCACTATTTTTCATTGATTTTACAATTGACACTGACTATAAACCCTTCTTTTTTTAAATCTATACTTTGAAATATTTCTATCAAAAATGTCAGTCAGGTGTTTTGCTGAAACAAAATTGTATTATCAATATATATGAATTACCTTAAATTTTAAAGATTTTAATACATAGTAAGATGCCTTATTATTTCATCAGGCCTAGGAAAGTAATTTTTCTGGTGAATTTATAAGTTTACTGTTTCTGATTGACAATAAAGATAACATATATTTGGGCTTCCCTGGTGGCTCAGACAGTAAAGAATCCACTTGACGTGCAGGAGACACAGGTTTAATCTCTGGGTTGGGAGGATCCCCTGGAGAAGGGAATGGTTACCCACTCCAGTATTCTTGCCTAGAGAATCACATGGACAGAGGAGCCTAGTAGGGTATAATTCCATGGGGTCTCAAAGAGTCGGACACGGCTGAGCAAGTAACACGTTCAATTTTTTTAACTTAAATCCTCAGGTAACCGACAAATTCATCTAAGTTGGAGATTTTCAAATCTTGTTTTTTTTTTTTTATTTGGTTTGTCTGCTTATTGGTTTGTGTGTGTGTGTTTAAGAGGCAGAAATAATTATTTTTATTACCAGTATTTTTACATACAGGCTTCCCAGGTGGTGCTAGTGGTAAAGTATCTGTCTGCCAAAGCAGGAGACACAAGAGACACGGGTGCAATCTCTGAGCTGGAAGATCCCTGGGAAGAGGAAACAGCAATCCATTCCAGTATTCTTGCCTGGAGAATCCATGGACAGAGGAGCCTGGTGGGCTGCAGTCCAGGGGGTCGCAAAGAGTTGGATATGACTGAGCATCTAAGAACAGCAGATTTTTCCATATGGGCTTCCCAGGAGTTGTTAATGGTGAGGAATCTCTCTTCCAGTGCAGGAGACACAAGAGACTCAGGTTTGATCCAGAGAGTTGGACGTGACTGAGCAAATACACACACATTTTTCTATAGAATCATTATGTAAAATAGTCATCTAAGCTCTAATATTGATATTTTGGTGTTAACACTCCCTGAGTCCTGATCGCCAGACTTTGAAAATAACCCCCATGGTGTAAAATACTATACAGGTTACAAACAGTTGTATTGTTTCACTTCTATCTTATTAAAAAAAAAAATCTGATGCTAAAATTTGGAAGATTTTTGAGACAAAACAGGACCCTGTTGTATGGACTTGGTTCAAATGAACCTAATAGTTGATATATCTTATTGAATCTTTTGAAGTTTCAGAATCAGAGGAGCAGTAAATAATTTTAAGCTGCACTTTTTGTTATGGCTGTTATTTTTAAAAATTTTATTTTGGTTAGAATATAAATAGCTGACCCTATTCAGCAGTTTTTTGACTAGCAAAAATGTCCCTCTCTTTCCTGAGGTTATATGTCACGAGCAGCCTGACCAGATAAAAAGAAACCAGGATAAGTACTTAATACAGAGGAAATTCAGGGCACGAAATTGATTATACAGGTAACACAAGAGCTAAGAAAACAACAGGGTTTGGCAAGGCGAATCAGAGATTAACAGAGGAGAAATTCACTTATGTACATAAAATAGTGAGGGATGAGCTTTGTAATTTGTACTCGAGTGTTCCCAGGTGGCTCAGTGATTAGGAGTCCTTCTGCTTATTCCTGAGACATGGGCTCAATTCATGGGTTGGGAATATACACTGGAGCAGGGCATGGCAACCCACTCCAGTATTCTTGCCTGGAGAATCCCATGGACAGAGGAGCCCCATGGGCTAAAGTCCATAGGGTGACTAAGAGTTGAACATGACTTAGCAACTAAACAACAACATCAATAAATGAATGTATGTATATATATATGTATGTATGTATATACAAATGTATACAAAGTAAGAGGTTTTCCAGAATATACATCTGGTAGGCTCCAGAGATAGCCTTCCTCCCTGATTTATGAACTATAAGCAATTTGTGTCACATTAGGATGCGTAGAATCCTAATAATTTTTAACAAATGAAGATCCAAGGTATGGCCACATCTCTCCTACCCTAAACACCCTTGCACACAAATAAAAATTTGGGAGAGACTAGAAATTATAATTTGATGCAAGTGGTTCACAAATTTTATACTGAGAAACACCTTTTACCAAAATTCTTAATTTTTAGTTAAATCAAATATTTTTGTCTTTCAAGAACACTGGAAACTGTCTTGTCCTGATTTTGTTCTTTGATGGCCATCTGCTTGATGTCTCCATATTACTTTCAACCCTGATACTGCAAATTGTCTTACTTGGAAATAGACTTGAATTGCATATTTCTTAGGAAGGTGGTTCCTTGAAGTATTCTTAAGGTATCTACTCCTTTAAAATGGAGGGAAAGGAAGCAAGACTGGGCAAGGGGGAAGGTGGTTTATGATGAAGACCCAGCAAGGGTTTCAACCACTGTTCTAAATACACTGAGGCTCGAATGTTTTCTGGAGTTAGCCTCACATGGGGTGAGGGTATGGAGCCTTGTACTCCCACAACATATGCTTGTCGCTAGACGTTGGCAGCTCTGGAAATGAGATCTGCCCTTGACAAGCAAAGCTCTTTGGAGTAAGGCAATGCTCAGAAATGACTGATAATTGAAAGGTGTCAGCTGCCAGCACCTTCAGCTGCTAAATGGTAAGTCATTCAGTTTTGAGGTGGATCCTGTTCATGCATGAGGACAACAGCTACATTTTATTTATGTTCAATATTTCCTTCAAATAATTTTTCCCCAATTATTCTAGTTCTCTATAGTCACTCTCTTCTTTTTGTATACTTTATGGTTTATTTGTAACTCATCTGGTACTCATTAGTGACTTTCCCATTTTGTGATTGAAGTATACATGTGGCTATATGTATGGAGAATACAATATGCATAAATGTGCATGGATCAGTTCTCCACACACAATCTACTTGTTCTTTAGGAAAAAGAGTAACAACATACAGTTACTTGAATATGCATATTGTTAATACTAAGTTAATGCCTATCGTAGAATATAGCATTTATTTTTAATTTATGTTTATATCTGTGTGAAGAATAGTATAAAGTTGATAGCTAGATTTATTTTTTTTAATTAATTAATTTATTTTTAATTTTAACTTTACAATTCTGTATTGGTTTTGGCATAGATTGACATGAATCCACCACAGGTGTACATGTTGATTTGCTAAATGTTAAATATTGCTTTAAAATGCATATATGGTGAGATGAAACATCAGGATATTCGTAATTTTTGACGCTTTGGTGCCTATGTGGGGTCATTATGCTATTTTTCCACTTGTTTATATTTGAAAATAATCTCAATTTTAAGTTTAATAACAGAAATAAAATACATGCAAAATGATGAAGTTGGTATACTAGATTTCTCCAGAGAAATCAAACCAATAGGGGACACACACACACAAATGGAAACACACACATTTATTTGGAGGCTAAGAAGTCCCACCATGTACCACTGAAGCTGGAGACCCAGGAAAACCAGAAGGGCAATTCTGAGTCCAAAGGCCTGAAAATCAAGGGAGCTGATGGTTGAAGTTCTAGTCTAGGGTCAGAGATGTTAAGAATCGATGTCCCTGATCAATGAGTGAGGAAGGCATAAAAGAAACAGGGAAAAATCCTTCTCTCCTGTCTGCTTTGTTCTGTTCACTCTCTCAATGGACTGGATGATGCCGGCTCACACTGGGGAGGTAAGTGTACTTATTGAGTCTCCCCAATCAAATGCTAATTTCATCCAGAAACATCCTCATAGATATACCCCAGTAATGAATGCTTAGCTCAGTTAGTAAAGAATCTGCCTGTGGTGCAGGAGACCCGAGTTTGATCTCAGGGTCGGGAAGATCCACTAGAGAAGGAAATGGCAACCCACTCCAATATTCTTACTGGAAAATTCCACAGACAGAGAAGGCTAACTGGCTACAGTCCACAGGGTCACAAGAGTCAGACAAGATTTAGGGCCTAAACCACCACACTGGATACAAGAGGACCTCTCAAGTAAGTAAGTGTTAATCACTCATTTGTGTCTTACGCCATGGACTGTAACCCACCAGGCTCCTCTGTCCATGAAATTATCCAGGCAATAACTGGAGTGGTTTGCCATTCCCTTTTCAGAGGATCTTTCTGACCCAGGGATAGAAACTAGGTCTTCTGCATTGCAGGCAGATTCTTTAATGTCCGAGCCATCACTCAAGTTGACAAAAGTAACCACCAAGGATTACTATTTTTCCTTGTCACAACACATAAAAAAGATTATAGCAGCTGACAAGTTAATAAATATTGAATTACTTTTTGCAATATATGAGTGAGCATAAACAATAATATTCTAAATAAAGCAAAACATTGAAGTGTTTTATCCAATTTTCAATGAACAATAAAAAAATCCTAAAGTGGATTTATGAACAATAAAGTATTATATACCATGAACATATTAAAAGTTAATGTATAATATATAATAGCTACAAAACAATATCACCTGTCACTGAAATCAGTTGATTATATTCTTTGCAGCCAAAGATGGAGAAGTTCTATACAGTCAGCAAAAACAAGACCAGGAGCTGACTGTGGCTCAGATCATGAACTCCTTCTTGCCAAATTCAGACTTAAATTGAAGAAAGTAGGGAAAACCACTAGACCATTCAGGTATGACCTAAATCAAATCCCTTATGATTATACAGTGGAAGTGAGAAATAGATTTAAGGGACTAGATCTGATAGATAGAGTGCCTGATGAACTATGGACAAAGGTTCGTGACATGGTACAGGAGACAGGGATCAAGACCATCCCCATGGAAAAGAAATGCAAAAAAGCAAATGGCTCTCTGAGGAGGCCTTACAAACAGCTGTGAAAAGAAGAGAAGCAAAAAGCAAAGGAGAAAAGGGAAGATATAAGCATCTGAAAGCAGAGTTGCAAAGAATAGCAAGGAGAGATAAGAAAGCCCTCCTCGGGGACCAATGCAAAGAAATAGAGGAAAAGAACAGAATGGGAAAGATTAGAGATCTCTTTAAGAAAATTAGAGATACGAAGGGAACATTTCATGCAAAGATGGGCTCGATAAAGGACAGAAATGGTCTGGACCTAACAGAAGCAGAAGATATTAAGAAGAGGTGGCAAGAATACACAGAAGAACTGTACAAAAAAGATGTTCATGACCAAGATAATCACGATGGTATGATCACTCACCTAGAGCCAGACATCCTGTAATATGAAGTCAAATGGGCCTTAGAAAGCATCACTACGAACAAAGCTAGTGGAGGTGATAGAATTCCAGTTGAGCTATTTCAAATCCTGAAAGATGGTGCTGTGAAAGTGCTGTACTCAATATGCCAGCAAATTTGGAAAACTCAGCAGTGGCCCCAAGATTGGAAAAGGTCAGTTTTCATTCCAATCCCAAAGAAAGGCAATGCCAAAGAATGCTCAAACTACCACATAATTGCACTCATCTCACACGCTAGTAAATAATGCTCAAAATTCTCCAAGCTGGGCTTCAGCAATACTTGAGCTGTGAACTTCCAGATGTTCAAGCTGCTTTTAGAAAAGGCATAGGAACCAGAGATCAAATTGCCAACATTTGCTGGATTATCGAAAAAGCAAGAGAGGTCCAGAAAAACATCTATTTCTGCTTTATTGACTATGCCAAAGCCTTTGACTGTGTGGATCATGATAAACTGTGGAAAATTCTGAAAGAGATGGGAATACTAGAACACCTGACCTGCCTCTTGAGAAACCTATATGCAGGTCAGGAAGCCACATTAAGAACTGGACATGGAACAACAGACTGGTTCCAAATAGGAAAAGGAGTAGGTCAAGGATATATATTGTCACCCTTCTTATTTAATTTATATGCAGAGTACATCGTGAGAAATACTGGGCTGGAAGAAAAACAAGCTGGAATCAAGATTGCCTGGAGACCAATAACCTCAGATATGCAGATGACACCACCCTTATGGCAGAAAGTGAAGAGGAACTAAAAACCCTCTTGGTAGAAGTGAAAGAGAACAGTGAAAAAGTTGCCTTAAAGTTAAACATTCAGAAAACAAAACTCATCGCATCTGGTCCCATCACTTCATGGCAAATAGATGGAGAAACAGTGGAAACAGTAGCTGACTTTATTTCGGGGGGCTCCAAAATCACTGCAGATGGTGATTGCAGCCAGGAAATTAAAAGACGCTTACTCTTTGGAAGGAAAGTTATGACCAACCTAGATATCATGTTAAAAAACAGAGACATTACTTTTCCAACAAAGGTCCATCTAGTCAAGGCTATGGTTTTTCCAGTGGTCATGTATGGATGTGAGAGTTGGACTGTGAAGAAAGCTGAGTGCTGAAGAATTGATGCTTTTGAACTGTGGTGTTGGAGAAGACTCTTGAGAGTCCCTTGGACAGCAAAGTGATCCAACTAGTCCATCCTAAAGGAGATCAGTCCTGGGATTGGGGGCAGGAGGAGAAGGGGACAACAGAGGATGAGATGGTTGGATGGCATCACCGACCCTATGGACATGAGTTTGGGTAAACTCAGGAAGTTGGTGATGGACAGGGAGGTCTGGCATGCTGCGATTCATGGGGTCACAAAGAGTCGGACATGACTAAGTGACTGAACTGAACTAAACTGAGCTGAATATGACCTGTCAAATCAAATTATAGGAATCTTGTCCAATCCACTAAGATGTCATCAGTATTTGAAAATATGCACATGCTTTTATGTTCACGTAACTACATTTAAACTAGTTCACTTCTTCTGTCCCCTCATTTTAGCTTATTCATCCATGATTCTTATACACTAACAGCATTAGTTTTTCACGCAAAATCTCTCAAGCTTTCTTTCCTATTACACTTTCGACTTATAGGCCTGTATCCGGAGAAACACTTAGAGATACCAAGGGAACATTTTATGCAAAGATGGGCTCAATAAAGGACAGAAATGATATGGACCTAACAGAAGCAGAAGATATTAAGAAAATACATAGAATACATAGATGGAACACTGAATACTAAATAATCACTATAAATACTAACATTGCAACTTCAAATTTTGTGTTTATTAAATGCCACCTGATTTTAACTGACCTTATTCTTATGCAACTTACCTAACTCCACATGGCTTTTCCAGTTCTTGCTAAATTCATTACTACATTTCATGCTTGTAAGGGGTTATTACAGTTTGCCTAAATACCAGAATGGGCTAGAAGGTTAATGACAGATTTGCTTTTTAGAATGCCACGCAAATTCACACCATGGGACTGGCCATGGTCCAGTGGTAATTCATCTATAAATTTAATATTACTCTAATCAATTCTAATCTAAAAATATCTGAAAATGACTTTCATCGTTAATACTTGTGAACACTGCTGCTAAGTGGAAAAACCAGCATGGAATTTGAACTGAGAATTAGGTTAGAAAACACACTAATCACTGGAGTCAGAACAGTCATAGGAAATGGAAATGTGTGTGTGTGTGTGTGTGTGTATCTATGATATCCCTATGTAATATCTGCTACTTATTTTAATCAATTTCATGTCTGTAGCAAGAATTAACACAATTTTATAAATCTCTTGTTTTGAAAATGGGGTTGTTGTTTTTCAATCTTTCAGTCATGTCTGACTCTTTACAACCCCATGGACTGCAGCACAACAGGCTTCCCTGTCCTTCACCATCTCCCAGAGTTTGTTCAAATTCATGTTCATTGGGTCAGTGATGCCATCTAACTAGCTCATCCTCTGTCATCCTTTTCTCCTCCTGCCTTCAATCTTTCCCCAGCATCAGGGAGTTTTTTAAAAAATGTGGACCACTTTGAAAGTCTTTATTGAATTTGTCACAATATTGCTTCTGTTTATGTTTTGATTTTTTGGCCACAAGGCATTTGAGATCCCAGCTCCCTGACCAGGAATCAAACCCTCACCCCATGCATTGGAAGGTGAAGTCTTAACCATGTTTTTATGTGAAACTGTGGAAGGTTTTGTTCTCCAGAAAAGAGGATGGAAAACAACACTTTGGGGGAGAATATATGTACCAAATCTTCTACTTCACCTGCCCTACAGGTATTCTAGAGCATCTGGGGCAGGCGGCTGATAGAGAACCAACCACAAGTGTGATAGTGTTGTGAGAATTTCATGGCAGCCTCAGTGTGAAACTTCAAGAAAAAACAATGTCTAGGGAGAAGTTCAATGAAAGCTCACTTGCAATATGCAAAGTGAAATTCCTGGTCCTCAATTCTTAAGGATGACTTACAGTAAAGACCAACATTATTCTGTTAGCTTCTTTGTGACTCCATGCTAATGTAAAGGCTTCTGACTGCTCTACCTAGTATTAATAAGTTGCACTTCAAAATACTAGAGTTGACTTTGCACTTCAAAAGTCAAAAGTTGACTCTAGTGAGCCAAAGATACTACAGTTTGTTCTAATTCTCAAGTGAGATTAAAATATGTCGTGAAATAAGTTTTCTAAGGAGAAAATGTTTTTGCAGTATTGTTTGTGCATAATGGACAAATGTCTTCATGTGTGACTGAATCTTAACCTTAGGAATCACTGCTAACACTGAATATTTGGCACTTCAGCTCTTCATCCCAACAGAGCTAGTGCTGGTTCTGAAGATAATCCAGCTTGCTGCAGTGACCCCAGGTGTTAATAAAAAGTCTTATTTTTCCAGTTTCTTTGAATCCCTGAGTACTGTTTTAAAGCAGGCAATAGTCCATGGGGTTGCAAAGAGTCAGACAAGACTGAGTGACTAACCCACGCACACTCTTTTAAAATAGAAACAGCTATGTCAACTGTAATTCCAGTTGAGCTATTGAAAATCCTAAAAGATGATGCTGTGAAAGTGCTGCATTCAAATGTCAGCAAATTTGGAAAACTCAGCAGTGGCCCCAGGATAGGAAAAGGTCAGTTTTCATTCCAATCTCAAAGAAAGGCAATGCCAAAGAATTCTCAAACTACCACACAATTGCACTCATCTCACAAGCTAGTAAAGTCATGCTCAAAATTCTCCAAGCAAGGCTTCAGCAATACGTGAACCGTGAACTTCCTGATGTTCAAGCTGGATTTAGAAAAGGCAGTGGAACCAGAGATCAAATTACCAACATCCACTGGATCATGGAAAAAGCAAGAGAGTTCCAGAAAAAACATCTATTTCTGCTTTATTGACTATGCCAAGCCTTTGACTGTGTGGATCACAATAAACTGTGGAAAATTCTGAAAGAGATGGGAATACCAGAACACTTGTGTTGCTTCTTGAGAAACCTGTATGCAGGTCAGGAAGCAACAGTTAGAACTGGACATGGAACAACAGACTGGTTCCATATAGGAAAAGTAGTACATCAAGGCTATATATTGTCACCATGCTTATTTAACTTATATGCAGTGTACATCATGAGAAACGCATGGCTGGAGGAAGCACAAGCTGGAATCAAGATTGCCAGAAGAAAAGTCAGTAACCTCAGATATGCAGATGACATCTCCCTTACGGCATAAAGTGAAGAAGATCTAAAAAGCCTCTTGATGAAAGTGAAAGAGGAGAATGAAAAAGTTGGCTTAAATTTCAACATTAAGAAAAACTAAGATCATGGCATTGGGTCCCATCACTTCATGGGAAATAGATGGGGAAACAGTGGAAACAGTGGAAACAGTGGCTGACTTTATTTTTGGGGCTCCAGAATCACTGCAGATGGTGATTGCAGCCATCTGAAATTAAAAGACACTTACTCCTTGGAAAGAAAGTGATGATTAACCTAGACAGCATATTAAAAAGCAGAGACATTACTTTGTCCACAAAGGTCCCTCTGGTCAAGGCTATGGTTTTTCCAGTGGTCATGTATGGATGTGAGAGTTGGACTATAAAGAAAGCTGAGCACCAACGAATTGATGCTTTTGAACTGTGGTGTTGGAGAAGACTCTTGAGAGTCCTTTGGACTGCAAGGAGATCCAACCTGTCCATCCTAAAGGAAATCAGTCCTGGGTGTTCATTGGTAGGACTGATATTGAAGCTGAAAATCCAATACTGTGGCCACCTCATGCGAAGAGCTGACTCATTTGAAAAGACCTTGATTCTGGAAAAGATTGAGGGCAGGAGGAGAAGGGGACCATAGAGGATGAGATGGTTGGGTGGCATCACAGACTCAGTGGACATAGGTTTGGGTGGATTCCGGGAGTTGTTGATTGATAGGGAAGCCTGCCGTGCTGCAGTCCAAGGAATCACAAAGAGTTGGACATGACTGAGTGACTGAAATGAACTGAACTGATATCAGCCATGGCCTGAAAAAGGATGAAACCTTCTCTTATTTCTAGTGGTAGACTGGTGAGACTGTATAGTAGAACCAGGGTAACACAGGGAGGGCTTTCTGTTGAGCGTGAACTGAATATATATATTTTGCTTTTGTGCTTATGCAGAAATCCATAAACCTGTGGAAAGCAATTATCAGAAAACTATACTCAGAGACAGAAACTGAATTGGCAGTTGTCAGGGGGGTAGAGGCAGAGGATAGGGAATAATGGTTAAGGGATACAGAGTTTTGAAGAAAGTGTTCTTGAATTAAACAGCAGTAATAGTTGTACACAGGAGAGCCAGGAAGGATGAGTGACAACCTGGAATCAAGATTGCTGAGAGAAATATCAAGAACTTTAGATGTGCAGATGATACAACTCTCATGACAAGAAATGAAGAGAAAATAGCCTCCTGATGAGGGTGAAAGAGGGGAGTGAAAAAGCTGGCTTGAAACTCAACATTAAAAAAAAAAAACAAAAACTCAGATCATGGCACTGGGTCTCATCACTTCATGGCAAATAGAAGGGAAAAAATGGGAGCAGTGACAGATCTTATTTTTTGGGGTTCCAAAATTACTGCAGATGGTAACTGAAGCCATGATATAAAAGATACTTGATCATTGGAAGAAATACTGTGACAATCCTAGATAGCATATTAAAAATCTGAGACAACACATTGCCAACAAAGGTCTGTCTAGTCAAAGCTGTGATTTTTCCAGTGGTCATGTATGGATGTGAGAGTTCAGTTCAGTTGTTCAGTCGTGTCTGACTCTTTGCGGCCCCATGAATCGCAGCACGCCAGGCCTCCCTGTCCATCACCAACTCCCGGAGTTCACTCAGACTCACGTTCATCGAGTCAGTGATGCCATCCAGCCATCTCATCCTCTGTTGTCTCCTTCTCCTCCTGCCCCCAATCCCTCCCAGCATCAGAGTCTTTTCCAATGAGTCAATTCTTTGCATGAGGTGGCCAAAGTACAGGAATTTCAGCCTTAGCATCAGTCCTTTCAAAGAATACCCAGCACTGATCTCCTTTAGAATGGACTGGTTGCATCATCTTGCAGTCCAACGGACTCTCAAGAGTCTTCTCCAACACCACAGTTCAAAAGCATCAATTCTTCAGCACTCAGCTTTCTTCACAGTCCAACTCTCATATCCATACATGACCACTGGTAAAACCATAGCCTTGACTAGACAGACCTTTGTTGGCATACTAATATCTCTGCTTTTTAATATGCTATCTAGGTTGGTCATAACTTTCCTTCCAAGGAGTAAGCATCTTTTAATTTCATGGCTGTAATCACCATCTGCTGTGATTTTGGAGTCCAAAAAAAATAAAGTCTGACACTGTTTCCACAGTTTCCCCATCTATTTCCCACGAAGCGATGGGACCAGATGCCATGATCTTAGTTTTCTGAATGTTAAGCTTTAAGCCAACTCTTTCACTCTCCTCATTCACTTTCATCAAGAGACTTTATAGTTCCTCTTCACTTTCTGCCATAAGGATGGTGTCATCTGCATATCAGAGGTTATTGATATTTTTCCTGGCAATTTTGATTCCAACTTGTGCTTCTTCTAGCCCAGCGTTTCTCACGATGTACTCTGCATAGAAGTCAAATATGCAGGGTGACAATATATAGCCTTGACATACTCCTATTCCTATTTGGAAACAGTCTGTTGTTCCATGTCCAGTTCTTAATGTGGCTTCCTGACCTGCATATCGATTTCTCAAGAGGCAGGTTAGGTGTTCTGGTATTCCCATCTCTTTCAGAATTTTCCACAGTTTATCATGATCCACACAGTCAAAGGCTTGGCATAGTCAATAAAGCAGAAATAGATGTTTTTTCTGAAACTCTCTTGCTTTTTCCATGATCCAGCAGATCTTGGCAATTTGATCTCTGGTTCCTTTGCCTTTTCTAAATCCAGCTTGAACATCTGGAAGTTCACAGTTCACGTACTGCTGAAGCCTGGCTTGGAGAATTTTGAGCATGATTTTACTAGCGCATGAGATGAGTGCAATTGTGAGGCAGTTTGAGCATTCTTTGGCATTGCCTTTCTTTGGGATTGGAATGAAAACTGACCTTTTCCAATCCTGTGGCCACTGCTGAGTTTTCCAAATTTGGCATATTGAGTGCAGCACTTTCATAGCATCATCTTTCAGGATTTGAAATAGCTCTACTGGAATTCTGTCACCTCTACTAGCTTTGGTCATAGTGATGCTTTCTAAGGCCCATTTGACTTCACATTCCAGGATGTTTGGCTCTAGGTGAATGATCACACCATAGTGATTATCTTGGTCGTGAACAGCTTTTTTGTACAGTTCTTCTGTGTATTCTTGCCACCTCTTCTTAATATATTCTGCTTCTGTTAGGTCTATACCATTTTTATCCTTTATCGAGCACATCTTTGCATGAAATATTCCCTTGGTAACTCTAATTTACCTAAATAGATCGCTAGTCTTTCCCATTATGTTGTTTTCCTCTATTTCTTTGCATTGGTCGCTGAGGAGGGCTTTCTTATCTCCCCTTGCTATTCTCTGGAACTCTGCATTCAGATGCTTATATCTTTCCTTTTCTCCTTTGCTTTTCACTTCTCTTCTTTTCACAGCTATTTGTAAGGCCTCCTCAGAGAGCCATTTTGCTTTTTTGCATTTCTTTTCCATGGGGATGGTCTTGATCCCTGTCTCATGTACAACGTCATGAACCTCCATCTATATATAGTTCATCAGGCACTCTGTCTATCAGATCTAGTCCCTTAAATCTATTTCTCATTTCCACTGTATAATCATAAGGGATTTGATTTAGGTCATACCTGAATGGTCTAGTGATTTCCCTACTTTCTTCAATTTAAGTCTGAATTTGGCAAGAAGGAGTTCATGATGTGAACCACAGTCATCTCCTGGTCTTGTTTTTGCTGACTGTATAGAGCTTCTCCATCTTTGGCTCAAAGTATATAATCAATTTGATTTTGGTATTGACCATCTGGTGATGTCCATGTGTAGAGTCTTCTCTTGTGTTGTTGGAAGAGGGTGTTTGCTATGACCAGTGTGTTCTCTTGGCAAAATTCTATTAGCCTTTGCCCTGCTTCATTCTACATTCCAAGGCCAAATTTGCCTGTTACCCCAGGTGTTTCTTGTCTTCCTACTTTTGCATTCCAGTCCCCTATAATGAAAAGGACATCTTTCTTGGGTGTTAGTTCTGAAAGGTCTTGTAGGTCTTCATAAACCCGTTCAACTTCAGCTTCTTCAGCATTACCTGTTGGGGCATAGGCTTGGATTACTGTGATATCAATGGTTTGCCTTGGAAATGAACAGAGATCATTGTGTCGTTTTTGAGATTGCATCTACGTACTACATTTCAGACTGACTACCCACCCCCAAATTCTCATAGGTTGGATATTAACCAAACAGGTAGGGTGATTACAAGCTTCAATGATGAAAGAATAAATATACTGGAATCCATAAGACTGACCATGCAGTACCACATAAATCCTCTGTACATGCAAACATATGCAACTTTCATTTGAGTAGCAAGAAATGTTCTCATCTCAGACATGGAACAGCTAAAATTCTGATCAGCTGCTGCATTTAACTTCTTAAGGAATATCCCATGTTCCAAAATATTGGTGATATAAATTGTCATTTTGATATTCCCTAAACAAGGAGTTAAATCAAAATTTAACCTTGACTAAGATAGCAATATAAAATTGTAGACATAAAGAATAGGAAAAAGAGGAAATTGAATTATATAAATATATGGACAATAAAGTCCTTCAGGAGATAATACACAAAAATATATGAAAAGAGTAAAGATCTCGTTTCTGAACTTGGTTATAAAGCAAGCTATAATAGTATTTTTTACTTCTTTCATTTTCTACTGGAATGACTATTTGCTTTGTTTTTATCAACATAATCATTGTTGAAATTTGTTATCCCAGTCTTCTTATGACTCACCACTTATTCTAAGTTTTTATAATAGTACTGCTCTTAAATAAATGTATTAACTGAACTGTTACAGGTTACTGAGGTCCCATTGTATTTCCAATCCCTGTGACAGTTTTGCTTGATACAGCATGAGACCCTGTATTATCAGAGTTTCAAATTTGAAAGACATCCATTAATAACTCCCCAGATGCAAAGTAACTAACACTTCTCTTTCAAAGAGAGGATGAAAAGTATAATTGATAAATTATACTGAAAAAACAAGAAAACAGAGAAGATTGCCTTTTTAGGACTTTCATCCTTAGGTGGTTGTGAAAGACATATTTGCTGCTTCTGTTAGTCACTTTGTGTTCATGCCTGCTGTATGATGGCATGCCACCAGCCTGCTAATCAGCAGGCTCAACAAGAAAGAGGAAAAATCTTTTCAATGTATGTGAAATATTAACAGAGATGGGTGTTCATGCACTGTGGCATAAAATTAGTATAGCATGCTATGAATGAATTTTGTTACAGTGACTAGGATACTGTAGTGTGCAAATCTATAGCTATGTTATCACAAGTACATTTTTGCTGTGCAATCACATACTCTTATACAGAGTGAAATAAGCCAGAAAGAAAAACACCAATACCGTATACTAATGCATATATATGGAATTTAGAAAGATGGTAATGATAACCCTGTATGTGAGACAGCAAAAGAGACACAGAGATATAGAACAGTCTTTTGGACTCTGTGGGAGACGGAGAGGGTGGGATGATTTGGGAGAATGGCATTGAAACATATATAATATCATATAAGAAATGAATCGCCAGTCTAGGTTTGATGCAGGATACAGTATGCTTGGAGCTGGTGCGCTGGGAAGACCCAGAAGGACGGTACGGGGAGGGAGGTGGGAGGGGGGTTCAGGATGGGGAACACATGTACACCCGTGGCAGATTCATGTTGATGTATGGCAAAACCAATACAATATTGTAAAGTAAAAAAAAAAAAAAAAATCAATTATCTGTTTCTCAGGGAAATCAAGAATAAATATATCTTCCATACAATATTCACCAATGGGCCATAGCTATGTCATTAAGTACTTGAAAGGAGGAAGACAAAATCTGGAGAAATAGCAACAGCATGTACTTGAAAATTTGTAGTAAATAATAAAAAGTGAAGTGAAAGTGGGCACTCAGTTATGTCTGACTCTCTGTGACCCCATGGACTGTAGCCTACCACACTTCTCCATCCATGGAACTTTCCAGGCAAGAGTACCAGAGTGGGTTGCCATTTTCCTCTCCAGAGGGTCTTCCCGACCCAGGGATCAAACCCGGGTCTCCCTCAGTGTAGACAGACACTTACCGTCTGAGCTAACAGGGAAGTCAATAAAAAGTCTATAGTTAATGGTATAAAGTCTCCCTATCACTTAAACAAAGGGTTTGTTATACAGTATATTTAATACAGTTCTTAAAAATATAAGTATCCAGCACATATTGTTAGAAAAATGAGTAGATATATTCTAAATTTTAAAATGTAGTTGTTTTCACAATTAAATATAGAAAAAAAAATACCAATTATTAAATTAAATAGTGGAATTTATCCAGGATCTTTCTGAACAAGATTAAAAGATAGAATAGACTTCAGTAAATCTGGAAATAGTGAGGGGGGGGAGTGAAAGAGAGAGAGGAAGGAAGAAAGGAAGGAAGGAAGGAAAGCAGGGAGGGTAAAGGGAAGAAAGGGAGGAAGAAAGAAAGGAGGGACAATGACCACGTTATAAATGAGAAAGGGGACATAACTACAGACCAGGAGATTTAAAAAAAATTTTTTAATGTGACAGTATCTATTTCAATATATTTGAAAATGTATCTTCTAATCCATTTACAAGCCTAGGAAAATTGAATTATTTTTAGGAAAAGTAAAGTATTGAACATGTTTATTCATATTTACCTATATTCTATACATTAAATAAAAAATTAATCAAGAGTCTATTAGGAATGTAAATGGGCTAATGAGCAAAGAAAAGATAAAGAAAGAAAAGAAAAAAATTACCTCCAAAGAAATGATTTGATATATTTAGTTTCTAAAGGTACATTGATAAATTATTGTATTGTTAGAGTGTCATTTAATCAAATGAAATATATCATTTCACTACACCAAATAAAATACTTTGACTTATTTTTGATTCAGAGTTATCCTAAACATGTTATAAATGTTATACAAGGGTTATAAATGTTAATAAATATTGGTTGCTGAGTTGGCCTCATTAAGTGAAAAGGAAGCATTTATAAGTAATTAAATTATACCAAGCTTTTCAGGAGTAGCATCAGTAGCATCAGTTTTTTCAATTAGGAAATCAGTTTATTTAATTATAGTAAAGCAGATGATTTACGGAATCAAAGAGGAGATTTAGAAGGTTCATAAAGTGAACAAGCACTAAAAATGGAACTATCTTTTTATTTATAGTAGAAAAATAAAATTTAGTATTTGTAATGGTAAGATCATCTACACTTAGTTAAGAAATAAAATAAAAATTTCTATCACATTGATGCAGATATAGCACATTCATTCATATATGCATGTGTGGGTACATTTTTCCTACCCTTTTACGACACCATGGGCTAAAGGCCCCAGGCTCCTCTGTACATGGGATTTCCCAGGCAAGAATACTGGAGTGGGTTACCATTTCCTTCTCCAGGGGATCTTCTAGATCCTGGGATGGAACCCATGTCTCCTGCTTGGCAAGCAGATTCTTTACTGCTAAGCCACCAAAGAAGCCCATGGGTACATACATACTGAAATTAAATTCAATAATGTGAACTACATTAACTACAACATTTTTGTAATGAAATTGACAATAAGTACTAAAACAAACAATAAAAATAAAAGCCTATAGTATCTCAGTACACAATCTTAGATATATTAAGAATGTGAAGGACAACTGCCTCTAAAGATCCTCTCATATTATTTAATTTTTGTTGAGGATAAATTCTCCTATATTCTTCATTACTATTAACATATCATTTGGAAATCTGTAAGCAAATTAGAAAATTGAATGGAATATTCTAAACACTGTGCTCTTAAAACTTTTGGTATACACAAATCATTGAAAACAAAGATTTGAACAGTAAGGTACTGAAAAATGTTCCCTTAAAAAAAGCATGGGTAGGAATTAAATCAATTACACAATGAGAGCTCAAATTGTATAAAAGATTTATTTTGAAATTCTATGCTTATCTTTATAATGTATCCTTGTGAGGGTATTTTTAAAAATAAAGTTCTCATTTTTAATAGGGAAACTTTATATTTTGAAATAGATTGGAATGAAATTGAGAAAGACAACATGTTTACAACATCCAAATTAGGCAGTGTTTTCCCATTTGTTGAAGAAATGTTCTACAAACAAAGAAAAAAGATAGCACTGGTGAAAAATATTTAAGAAATACAGAAATCCTCATTACAGGCAGTTTCTTTTCCAGCTGAGCCACAAGGGAATCCCAAGAATACTGGAGTGGGTAGCCTATCCCTTCTGCAGATCTTCCAAACCCAGGAATTGAATTGGTGTCTCCTGCACTGCAGGCAGATTCTTTACCAACTGAGCTATCAGGGAAGCCCATATAACATATATAATACACTTGTATATCATGCGTGTGTGTGTGTGTGTGTATGTTTTCAGTCACTTCAGTCATGTCTGAATCTCTGTGACCCATGGACTGGAGATTGCCAGGCTTCTCTATTCATAGCATTCTCCAAGCAAGAATACTGGAGTGGGTGGCCATGCCCTCCTCCAAGGGATCTTTCTGACCCGGGGATCAAACTTGTGTCTTTTGTGACTCCTGCACTGGCAGGCAGATTCTTTACCACTAGTGATACGTGGGAAACCCATGTCATGTATATATGCACTTATATGCTAAGTGGAAAAAATAAAGTAGAATTGAAAATTGTCTCCATTCAGTAGAATTTGCTCTGTACTTGCCATAGTGCCTGTGGACCAAGCATTTTCTTGGTTAAAATAGGATGGTCTATAGAGAAAGTTAACAAATTTTGAAATTTATAAACTACAATGAAGCTTGACAGAGTATCACTGGCTACATTATCAAAATATTAATAATAATAATATATAGAAAGAAAAACAATCTCTAAAAATAATACCAGTAAAATGTTATGAAAAAATATCTCAATAAGAAATATAATAAGGTATCTATAGACACCTTAAGTGGGTTCAAAATTCTATTTTCAATATTTAGATACTTTTTAATGTTGCTTTAATCAAATGTTAATGAGTGTCTTTGTATATTGCTTTTAGGTGGAATTTTATATATAAGATTATTTTGAACAGCATTCTTCTATAGGTCCATTTATATAAATTTATTTCTTCTATTAACAGGTAAGTATTTTAGAATACCATACAACCTGACCTGCTTCTTGAGAAATCTGTATGCAGGTCAAAAAGCAACAGTTAAAACCAGACATGGAACAGACTGGTTCCAAATCAGGAAAGAAGTATGTCAAGGCTGTATATTGTCACCCTGCTTACTTAACTTATATGCAAAGTACATCATGAGAAACTCTGGGCTGGAGGAAACACAAGCTGGAATCAAGATTGCGGGGAGAAATATCAATAAACTCAGATATGCAGATGACACCACCCTTATGGCAGAAAACGAAGAGGAACTAAAGAGCCCCTTGATGAAAGTGAAAGAGGAGAGTGGAAAAGTTGGCTTAAAGCTCAACATTCAGAAAACTAAGATTATGGTATCTGGTCCCATCACTTCATGGCAAATAGTTGGGGAAACATCGGAAACAGTGAGAGACTATTTTTTTGGGGCTCCAAAATCACTGCAAATGGTGACTGCTGCCATGAAATTAAAAGAAGTTTGCTTCATGGAAGAAAAGTTATGACCAAGCTAGACAGTATGTCAACAAGCAGTGACATTACTTTGTCAATAAAGGTCCATCTAGTCAAAGCTATCATTTCTCCAGTAGTGATGTATGGATGTGAGAGTTGGAGTATAAAGAAAGCTGAACCTGTGGCAGATTCATGTTGATGTATGGCAAAACCAATACAATATTGTAAAGTGATTAACCTCCAATTAAAATAAATAAATTTATATATTGTGTATATATTGTGTATATATTGTGTATATATTGTGTATATATATAAAGTGAGTGACGAAGAATTGATGCTTTTGAACTGTGGTTCAAAGAGTCCCTTGGAGTGCAAGGAGATCCAACTAGTCTAAAGGAAATCAGATCTGAATATTCATTGGAAGGACTGATGCTGAAGCTGAAACACCAATACTTTGGCCACCTGATGTGAAGAATTGACTCATTTGAAAAGACCCTGATGCTGAGGAAGATTGAAGGCAAAAGGAGAAGGGGACAACAGAGGATGAGATGGTTGGATGGCATCAATGACTCAATGGACATGAGTTTGGGTAAACTCCGGGAGTTGGTGATGGACAGGGAGGTCTGGCGTGCTGTAGTCCCTGGGGTTGCAAAGAGTTGGACAGGACTGAGCGACTGAACTGAACTGTACTGAACTGAATGTTACCCTCTGGCTTCTCCTTGAAAAGGAATTCCCTCTCTCAACATCCACTGGCAAAGCCAGCAAATATTGTTAAAAGTGGAGAGAGAGCCTCTCGGGACAGAATGGATGGGCAATGTCAACTGGGAGGTCCGTCTCATTGCAAGAGGTCTGGCTCATTGCAGGAGGTCCGTTCAATGTTCTTTGAATCTTTGACTATTTCTGAACACACGCATTCTATTTCTCCCACTTTCCTGAATCAATAGCCTAAATTTTACTTAAGACTCATAGCTGTGAATTTAGCTTGTGTTGAAACCTCACATTGTAAAAGATGTTATATTTGGTGTTTGCATGTGTGTCCAAGCATATCAAGATATACATGTTAAACATGTTCAGTTTTTCCATATCAATTACACTACAATAAAGCTAAAAAAGATACTTAGCAATAGCATATTTTAAAATGAAATTTATTAAAAATGTCTGATTTTAAAGTATTTGAGATGATATCTTAATTTTCTCATTAGTACATATTATTAATAATAATTTTAGGAGACATTATATATTGATAGACATCTCAGAATCAGAATTTGTTGCAAAGGCCCATTATAATTTCTCTTTATCTGTTTTTTTAAGTATAGATTAGAATACAAAGAAAATATATGACTAAATAAAAGGATAGCGTTAAGGGTATGTGTTTTATTGTCTAATCCAAATACTGTGAAGCTAATAGTTTTGAGGACCATTTAAAATGAGCCATTGGATTTGAAATGACAATCCTTCCTTATTAATCTTCTTTTCCATGGCAGTTTTTGTACTTTATATTTACTGCCTATTCATTTTCTTTGATGAGAAATGCAAACTACAGCAATGTGTCTAATGTGTTGACTAAAAATAACCCTCAACTATATTTTAGACAGCTCCAAAGGCTAGACTGTATTATCTTCTGAAAGATCCGAACAAAAACCCTTTCAGTTCATAAAGAATAGAAGAAAAATTACTCTAAATAGTTTATTTTAATCTGTAGAGAGGAACATAAGTTGTTTACACATTATAAATGACTAATTTTTAGTGATTAGCTTTTATTTCTAGGCGTTGTACCCAAGCATCTGGTTTTCTCCTGGTCAGATTATACTCTTTTCATCTTTTCTTCAATTAGATCATGCCCCACCCACCCCCCCAAATTCCTGTGATTTAAATATAAATAACACTGAGCTCACAATGTGGCATAAAATCTGCTTCTCTTACTTATATTTATGAAAGAAAAAAAAAAACTATTCTGCCATTAACTCAATACAGAATTTTAATTTCTTCCTAGCTACTCTCCTCGCACATTAAAATGTTCTCCATTTTCTTTCTGTTTAATCTGTTAAGTAGCTTCACCTTTGGCACCTCTTTATTTGCAACTCCATGCCCTAATTCAGTCCCTTGTTTTTTCCATGGAGTACAATAATGCATTTTAACTGGTATACAGATTTTTACCTGGATCCTGTCCTGCATTGCTCCTAACAAAATTACTTTACAAAAAATGTAAATCTTAATAGCCACCTTTTTGCCAAAACCAGTGACTCTTCAGGTATAACAAAAATCCTTGTATTAACACAATTTACAGGACACCAGCATCCTCCCCTACCCTTACTGCTGGGTACAAATTGTACGACATTCCCTCTATTTTAGTTCAGTTCAGTTCAGTCACTCAGTCGAATCTGAACTTTGTGACCCCAAGGACTGCAGTACGCCAGGCTTCCCTGTCCATCACCAACTCCCAGAGCTTACTCAAACTCACGTCCATTGAGTTGGTGATGCCACCCAACCATCTCATCTTCTATCACCCCCTTCTCTTCCAGCCTTCAATCTTTCCTAGCATCAGGGTCTTTTCTAATGAGTCAATTCTTTTCACCCTCTTCAGGTTCAGTCACTCAGTTGTGCACAACTCTTTGTGACCACAGGAATCGCAATATGCCAGGCCTCCATGTCCATCACCAACTCCTGGAGTCCACCCAAACACATGTCCATTGACTCAGTGATGCCATCCAACCATCTCATCCTCTGCTGTCCCCTTCTTCTCTTGCCCTCAATCTTTCCCAGCATCAGGGTCTTTTCCGATGAGTGAGCTCTTCACATCAGATGTCCAAAGTATTGGAGTTTCAGCTTCAGCATCAGTCCTTACAAAGAACATCCAGGACTGATCTCTTTTTGGATGGACTGGTTGGATCTCCTTGCAGTCCAAGGGACTCTCAAGAGTCTTCTCCACACCACAGTTCAAAAGCATCAATTCTTCAGCACTCAGCTTTCTTTATAGTTCAACTCTCACATCCACACATGGCTACTGGAATAACCATAGCCTTGACCTTTGTTGACAAAGTAATGTCTCTGCTTCTTAATATGCTGTCTAGGTTGGTCATAACTTTCCTTCCAAAGAGTAAGCATCTTTTAATTCCATGGCTGCAATCACCATCTGCAGTGATTTTGGAGCCCCCCAAAATAAAGTCTGACACTGTTTCTACTGTTTCCCCATCTATTTCCCATGAAGTGATGGGACCAGATACCATGATCTTCGTTTTCTGAATGTTGAGCTTTAAGCCAAATTTTTCACTCTTCTCTTTCACTTTTATCAAGAGGCTTTTTAGTTCCTCTTCACTTTCTGCCATAAGGGTGGTGTCATCTGCATATCTGAGGTTATTGATATTTCTCCTGGCAATCTTGAGTCCAGCTTGTGCTTCTTCCAGCCCAGCGTTTCTCATGATGTATTCTGCATATAAGTTAAATAAGCAGGGTGACAATATACAGCTTTGACGTACTCCTTCTCCTATTTGGAACCAGTCTGTTGTTCCGTGTCCAGTTCTAACTGTTGCTTCCTGATCTGCATACAGGTTTCTCAAGAGGCAGGTCAGGTGGTCTGGTATTCCCATCTCTTTCAGAATTTTCCAGTTTCTTGTGATCCACACAGTCAAAGGCTTTGGCATAGTCAATAAAGCAGAAATAGATGTTTTTGTGGAATTCCCTTGCTTTTTTGATGATTCAGCGGATGTTGGCAATTTGATCTCTGGTTCCTCTGCCTATTTTAAAATCAGCTTGAACATTGGGAAGTTGACGGATCACTTGTTGCTGAAGCCTGGCTTGGAGGGTTTGAGCATTACTTTACTAGCATGTGAGATGAGTGAAACTGTGAGGTAGTTTGAGCATTCTTTGGCATTGCCTTTCTTTGGGACTGGAATGAAAACTGACCTTTTCCAGTCCTGTGGCCACTGCTGAGTTTTCCAATTTTGCTGACAATATTGAGTGTAGCACTTTCATAGCATCATCTTTTAGGATTTTAAATAGCTCAACTGGAATTCCATCACCTCCACTAGCTTTGTTCATAGTGATGCTTCCCAAAGCCCATTTGACTTCACATTCCAGGATGTCTGGCTCTAGGTGAGTAATCACACCATTGTGATTATCTGGGTTGTGAAAATCTTTTTTTGTACAGTTCTTCTGTGTATTCTTGCCACCTCTTCTTAATATATTCTGCTTCTGTTAGGTCCCTACCATTTCTGTCTTTTATTTAGTCCATCTTTCTATGAAATGTTCCCTTGCTATCTCTAATTTTCTTAAAGAGATCTCCAGTGTTTCCCATTCTATTGTTTTGCTCTATTTCTTTGTATTGATTGCTGAGGAAGCCTTTCTTATCTCTCCTTGTTATTATTTAGAACTCTGCATTCAAATGGATATATCTTTCCTTTTCTCCTCTTCTTTTTGCTTCTCTTCACAGCTATTTGTAAGACCTTGTCAGAGGGCCATTTTGCTTGTTTGCATTTCTTTTTCTTGGGGATTGTCTCCATCCCTTTTTCCTGTACAATTTCATGAACCTTCGTCCATAGTTCATCAGGCACTCTGTCTATCAGATCTAGTCCTTTGTATCTAATTCTCACTTCCACTGTATGGTAATAAGGATTTGATTCTGTTCATACCTGAATGGTCCAGTGGTTTTCCCCACTTTCTTCAATTTAAATCTGAATTTGGCAATAAGGAGTTCACGATCTCAGCCACTGTCAGCTCCTGGTCTTGTTTTTGCTGACTGCATAATAGTTCTCCATCTCTTCGCATCAGGTGGCCAAAATATTGGAGTTTCAGCTTTGGCATCAGTCATTCCAATGAATACTCAGGACAAATCTCCTTTAGGATATACTGGTTGGATCTCCTTGCAGTCCAAGAGACTCTCAAGAGTTCACCATCAATACTTTGGCGATCAGCTTTCTTTTTATGTGTCATAAAATCTATTTTTATTACTATATTTATTAGAAAAAAAAAAAAACTATCCTTCCAGTAACTCAATACAGAATTTTAATTTCTTCCCAGCTACTATTTTTTTATGACACATTCCCTCTAACCATACTATATTGAGGATATGTATATAAATATTTAATACTTACATCTCCTGAAGATACTTTCATATGTTGGTTCATTAAGCTATTCTGATGGTCTATGGTCAGTATTTGGGCCAGTATTCAAAATCAAATTGCTACTAGAATTTCCTCAGTTGTTTTGAAGACAAATGGACATGTATCAAATCTGAAAGACATGTGACTAAACTCAACATCTGTTAACAAAACCTTCAACTAAGAGCATTATTAATCTCATGTAAGGGAATATAAAATAAATGTGAAAAATATTTTATTTGATGTGAATGTTACCTCTTATCAGTATTTGTTCAAATTTCAATTTGCTTAAAAGAAGCTTTGAATTATCATTTAATTTGAAGTAATTCTGATACCAATATTTCAGTGTCCATTTCATGCAGATTATTGATAAATAGAGGGATGCATTTTTATAATTGCTGTTTCTTTTAGAGTGATTCATGGGTAACTAATTTTCAAAAGAAAAGTAGACTTTAATATTATAATCTAATTTCTATGCTCAGAAACCTTTTAGAATATGCATGTTGATATTACTATTATGTACATGCATATTAATGAACAATTGTATTATGAGTAATTTTTTTCCAGAAGTCTCAAGGAACCATGGAGTTATGAAAAATATTTAACAACATACATTAGCAATTTGATGTCCAGATTTTAAAACTGCTAATTTAAAAGTAGATTTTGTGCATTCTTGAGTAGTGTTGATCCCTTTGCTTGATTCAAAAGTCTTAAATATTGTAGGTACGGAGGCGTTTGATGAGCTCCTGTCAATTAATGTTTCTTGGAGTCAGGGATGGTATGGGGAGGGAGGAGGGAGGAGGGTTCAGGATGGGGAACCTGTGTATACCTGTGGCAGTTTCGTGTTGATGTATGGCAAAATCAATACAATATTATAAAGTAATTAACCTCCAATTAAAATAAATAAATTTATATTTTAAAAAAGTCTTAAATACTCACGAACTGATAGGCTCCACAAAATATTTTTATATTATGCCTATAAAAATATATTTGGAGAAGTTAAACACTGAACTATGCATATGTATTTTATTAAACAGTGATGTCATTTATTCAAGCAATGCTTAGTACAGTGCTATATAATTAAGTTTTAACTCAGGGTATAGCTATATGGATATACCATTAATGATAAAAAAAAGTTCATTTAGTGATTAAGTTGCAAAGTCAGTCCAAAACTGCAGATAAACACTTGTTATTTTCTCCAGTGCTTTACACTGGCATTATCCAAATTCTTAACAAGTTTACTTTTTGTAACTTGTGAGATGTTTTTAAAATTTCAATGTACAGAATAGTCAATCTCTATTCCCATAATATACTAACTCAAAGTTTAAAAAAAAATTTAAAGTAATTATGTTGGATAAAGTTAAGTATCACTGAAGTAAATAAAACAACACTGGAGAGTATGAAGGGACAGAAAACAAATATATATATATATATATATATATATTCTCATGACATAGAACATTTCTAATAGGAAAGAAATATTTTCTGGGTCAGCAACTAGCACTTCTATTTTTATTATAAGCCATTATATCCAGTATGTATACACTTGTTATCTGATTTTATTTAATGCTGTGACATCTAGGTTATTGTCAACAGCTCCAGAGTTAAAAAATCAGAGTTCTATAAAAAGATTGATATGACATTGACATGTAATACATGTAGAAGGCTTGTATTTTCTATATATAGTGAAGCTAACTTTTAAAAGATAATAGCCTTTTAAAAAAATTTGTGGTAATAAATGTATACAATGACGTTTGGTATAAACATTCTAATATCACTTTATGACTTTGCTATCATCACAAAAAGTACTAAATAAGAGTGATAATAATAATAACACAAAATCTCAGTAGACTACAACAAGCATTTGTTTAATTCTCAGTGTTTAAGGGAAGATTGATCTAGATGAGGCTTTCCTGAATGTGGTTCTAATAACACATGTTTTTCCTCTTTCACTTGGGACAGCAGGCTAACCCAGGAATGCTCTTCTTATTATGATCACAAAGGAATAAAAGTGCAAATGTGAAACTCAAAATATATTTTAAAGAATTATGTCTGCAAAAATCCTACCAGCCAAAATGAATCATATGGTTAAGCCCAGCTTAAAAGGGCAAGAAGAATACTTCGTCCAATCTGATGTCAAAGTAAGTTGTATGGCCAATTCCCAAAACAAAGGAGATGAGATATACACTCTGTGGAAGGGAAGAAGAATGGTGAATATTTGTGAAAAATAACCTTATTGACCACAATCGCTATTTTAGTAGAACTACATGCTATAGTCTCTAATTGGCTGTAGCAAAATGTATGTAATCTTATAATTTTTGCAAATGCCTAATGATTTACTGAGGAATTATCTGTGATCTAACATTTTGCAAAGATATTATTTAAATAAAGAGGATTGCAATGTTAATCTTAAAATACATGCTCAGCAGAACTTGGGTAGGAGGGCTTTAATATTTTTCTTTAGTATAGGTAACATTGACAGCACACAAGTTTTGTAGCCGCTTCTGTTTCTCAGGACATATTGTGTAAAAGGGGAACCAAGATTTGTGTGATGGAATACTATTTTGAGTCATTAATTGATGTGCTTCTCTTTTAGTTTCCTTATGTAAAATAGTCTTGGGTGATTCTCATGCATTGGAAAAGGGGATATTTTTGGGTCCTTGTCTGAAATATTGCTTTCTTTATCTATGACATATAGCTTTATAAATTATCTGTGGGAAAGCTTAAGCTTTTCATTAGAAAATGATAATTTATATGGTTTGAACAAAGATAAAACATGATTTTCTTTAACCTTTTGCATCTTGTACTATATCATGAAAAATTTTGCATGATTCATAAAGAATCCTGACTCTTGATTCCTCATATTTTTAAAGTAAAAAATATAATTAACATCTTATCTGCAGCAATTATTTTATGTTAAAATGATAGGTGTAGGCCACCCAAAAGTAGAAAAGTTCCTACCAAGTTATGAACCAGGGACTTTCTCAAAGATGAGTACCTTTTTGTCCATCCTCTAAAAATGAGGCAATGGGGAAAATGTCTGTCTTTTATATAATACCTAAGTAACTTATTTATCTAGAAGGAACTATGCATCAGTAGACAAAAAACATAATACTTCATGTGAAGAATCAAAAAGTGCACTTTCTGTGAGAGCAACAGAAGCCATTCCCTAGAACCCTGAATTCATAGACACAAGGGTATAAACACCAGCCCTCCTGTATCTAATAAGCATGGAAAAATCTGAAGATCACTTCTGTTTCAGATTTTCCTGTAAATTCAGCGGAGGCCTTTTATGTGACTGTATCATAACTCAACATTTTTCTGCTCAACACCATTTCTGTCCTTTGCCTAACTGATGTTGATCCCAAGAGTGAGCTCTAATGAACCTCTTACACACTGCTGTCTACTTCAGAGTCTGGTTTCCAGAATATTCAAGAACTGATGGAAGTTTAATCTAATAAACATTCATGAGCTAGTTCACCAAGAGGATTGAAGGCTTCTCAAAGAATTTTCTTATAAATAGGAGTTATAGAAGTATTTTAAGAAGAAAAGTGAAATGATGAACTTTCCATTGTAAGAAATTATTCTAGCAATATCTTGTGAAAATGGATTTTAAATGGCAGAGCATAAACAGGTAAGGATATAGAATTATTTTATCCATACAGACAAGAAATGAGTAGTAATAGCTGATTTCTAACACATACTATAAGATAATTTTCTAAGTACTTTTCAGGTGTATGTTATTAATATTAACAAAATGCTATGATTTGCGTAATATATTTATCTCTGTTACCACATATTACAAATGAGAAAACTGAATCTCAGAAAGATTAAGTAAATTGTCCAAGATCATGTAACTAGTAAGTGGTGGAGCCAGGATGTGAACAAATGGTGTAGTTTCAAAGTCCTTTTTCTTCCCCACTGTGGTCCTGCTGCATATTTAGTGGTAGCTACAGCCATGAAATTAAAAGACGCTTACTCCTTGGAAGAACACTTATGACCAACCTAGATAGCATGTTGAAAAGTAGAGACATTACTTTGCCAACAAAGGTCCGTCTAGTCAAGGCTATGGTTTTTCCAGTGACTCTTGAGAGTCCCTTGGACTGCAAGGAGATCCAACCAGTCCATTCTAAAGGAGATCAGCCCTGGGTGTTCTTTGGAGGGAATGATGCTGAAGCTGAAACTCCAGCACTTTGGCCACCGCATGCAAAGAGTTGACTCATTGGAAAAACTCTGATGCTGGGAGGGATCGGGGGCAGGAGGAGAAGGGGACGACAGAAGATGAGATGGCTGGATGGCATCACTGACTCCATGAATGTGAATCTGAGTGAACTCCGGGAGTTGGTGATGGACAGGGAGACCTGGCGTGCTGCGATTCATGGGGTCGCAAAGAGTCGGACACGACTGAGCGACTGAACTGAACTGAACTGAATTGAATTAAGGCAGTAGGGGTAGTAAAAGAATTATGTGAACAGGATAATTTAGTAGAACGTCAATAAGAATTTGCAATGTGATTATCTTATTTGAATATCCGAGTTTGATATGCTAATGAATCCAAGTAGAATTCTTTGACAGCTGGCTGAAAGCAGCCTTCGAGAGAAATCTCAGGAGGTACCTGAAGAACTGCGAGTCATCAGTATGTTAATGAAAACTAAAGTCATGACTAATGGTCTTATTGTCAATGGAGACTATAACAAGAAAGCAAAGGTAAGAATAGAATCCTATTGAGTGTACACACTTAAAGAGTCTCTTCACCAAAACATAAAGACATGGGTACAAATAACAAACATCCACAAATTTTGTTCTGTATAATAGCTAATGTTTGCATGCCTCTTTTATACATGTATAAGATTATCAGACTTAATTTATTCAAATATCCATCTTCTATCTTAGAACAGCAAATGAGTTTATCAATTAATACAAAGAAGTCTATGATTACTTTTTTCAATCAGTGGCTGCTGAAAACCTTCTATATTTCAGAGAAACTTTCAGGATACAAAATCTTCAATTTTGTGATTTGGTAATTTTAAAAACCCCAGTGTATTTGAATAAGTTAAAAGATTAGAATGATTAATTACATGGTTTAGATATCAGATAAATATCTGTTCTTTCTCTCACTAACTCGTTTGTTTTAAAATATTGTAAATTTAAAAGAATTTTGAAGTAAAAACTTCAAAGAGTCCAGGAATTTCACTGTGGTAAATAAGAAAGCATGGGAAATATTTTAATTAATAACAAGAAATTTTATTTAGAACAAACTAACTTTATAGTCTTATTAATAATAGCATGGAATTATACAAAATAAATGTTTCTTCCCATAAATTTTGTCTAAACAATTGTCTTTCCTTTGCTATTTATTATTTTTCCCCAAACTTTGTAAGTCTGTAATACAATGTGAATCTATAGCCAAATGCTTCAGAGGAAATTGTCTCTAGTTCTTCCTTCTGTGGTTCCTCTGAAAGTAATTTGCACATATGAGCAATGCAGAAGTATTTCTGGAACTAAAATTCAAATTTTTTATAAGTTCATCTACCTTTGATGTATTATTAAAATAATGATGACTTTTTCCCTCCTTGTCACTTTAACAGTCATTATTAATATAAATGATGAATATGCCACAAGCATAATTGAATTATCCCAGTTTATCACTTCCATTCATCATAAAAATTACTTTCCATATATGTTTCAGTTTGCAAGATGCTTAGTCATTTCAAAAGATTATCTATAGTGTTTATCTGAAAAAAAAATGCCCAATGTCTAATATGATTAAAAAAAAATCTATACCTATGCCCTGATACATAGGTTATTACTTTTATTTCTGTGGAGAAATAAGTTTAAAAGGACATGGGTTTTACATATTGAATACATAATTTAGAATCATTGATACTTTGTGCAGAAGTAATGACATGCCTTGAAACCAAACATTCTCAAATAGAATTGTATGAAATGTACAATTAAATAAACCCATAATAGCTCTTTTATCATGTTTAAAGGTGTCTGAAGAAGTAAATAAATGAAAAATGTCTTTATTGTAAAATGTTTGGCATTACCCTGAAAAGACAAAGTTTTCACTTTAGTTCCATATCCTAAGGACACTTGGAATGCCTGAATGATGAAGAATATGACTGACAATTCAAATAAGTTTCTTTTTTATGTGAAAAATGAAAATGTTAGTCATTTTTGTGTGTCCAACTCTTTGTGACCTCATGGACTGTAGCCCACCAAGGCTCGTCTGTCCATGGAATTCCTGAGGCAAGTGTATTGGAGTGGGTAGCCATTCCCTTCTCCAGGAGATCTTCCTGACTCGGGAACTGAACCCAAGTCACCCACATTGCAGGTAGATTTTTTTACCATCTGAGCCACCAGGAAGCCCATTTCATTTTATAAAAGAAAATGATAAATAAAATAAGGTATTGCTAATATGAACATAAAATTTAAATGTTCATTTTGTTCCCACTCAAGATACATGGAGATAACTACATATATTGTGGAAACCAAGTTCATATGCCCTATGTGAAGAGGCCAAACACACTGGAACATTGAAGTTTAGAGAAAAGAAAGTTTTATTAACAGGGGCAAACAAGAAGAGTGGGTGTTTTTATGCTCAAAAGGCTTGAACTCTCCAATAGTTTGCTGGGAACAGTTTTCTACAGACAAAACTTGGAGGGAAGTCTGTAGGGCACGTGGCCTTTCTCTGACTGGTTGGAGGGGAAGAAACAGGGTGGTCATCCAGGAATCTCAGTTATCAGCCTTCTGATTCCAGTTTGGGGTCCATGCTTGTGCTCACCTCAGTCCTCCACATAGATTAGAGAACCTAGAGATATGTATCGGATTGCTACGCACATCCTTCTTGTAGAAATCAAGACCTTGTTCTATTATTGCATTATGGTATCTTGATTGCCTTTCCTTTGTTTTTGCATTCCAAATCTACCTCTGGAACTCAAGGAAAAGTATAGTAGGCTGAAAGTCCTTTTCAAGGGAGAGAATGGGATGATTTGGGAGAATGGCATTGAAACATGTATAATATCATATAAGAAACAAATCGCCAGTCTAGGTTCGATGCAGGATACAGGATGCTTGGGGCTGGTGCACTAGGATGACCCAGAAGGATGGTACGGGGAGGGATATGGGAGGGGTGTTCAGGACTGGGAACACATGTACACCCGTGGCAGATTCATGCTGATGTATAGCAAAACCAATACAATATTGTAAAGTAAAAAATAAATAAATAAATTAATTAATTAAATTAAATTTGAAAAAAAAAAAAAAACAAATAAGAAATGAGGGACAAAGAAAGGTTTTTGTATCCAGGAGGGCACCACAGAGTCCTGCTTGGTTTCACTTACTTCTAACCATTTGAAATCACTGATATGTGGGTTACAAATGTGAAATATCTCAGTGTAGGTTATCATTATAAGCCATATATATATATATACACATATATATATATATGTATATATATACATATATATATATACATTTTCTCTTGAAGAGCTTTTTTCAATCTGGAAGTGTAGTACATCATAAGCTGTTTTCCATTTATTTCATTGTTTTGCCTAAGTGATATTTATATATACTGCATCTGATAAAATATTGAAGGTAGTGTCATTTAAGTAGTAATCTTCTTAAACCATTCATACTTTTCAGAAAATGGTTTTGAGATGACATCATAAAAATAAAATCCTTCTCATTCATTGTTTTCCGCATAATTATCATATAGTCATTAACTAAAAATGATTACACTTTTAATTCCAAAGATATTTTCTTTTCTTGTATCATGAAACTTTACAAAAAATTATGTATTGGGAATTATGCTTCAGTGAAGATTAAGTAAAACTATTTTCCCTCTTTCTCTGACAAACAGCAACTAAATGTCCTGGATATTATATGTAAAATAAACATAAAAGAAATCCTGAAATAGAAGGTAGATGGCAGAACAGCTAGAAATGGTGGAGCCTAAGGAATGATGCAGAAGTTAGAGTCCTGGGTTTTCTTTTTGGGACATATATCCCAACTGGTGATGGAGATGCTGGTAATCCAACATTACCAAGGAATGCAGGCCAAAAAAGAAAAAAAAAAAAATGTTGTTCCTAAGCAAAGGACCAGAAAAGAGAAAGCCTGGAAGTCAGAACACTTTTATCCAAAAACAACTCTGCACATACTCAGTCAACCCCTGTGTAATATCAGGGAGGGACAGCCCCCATTCCCAATGTGCCAGCAAATGTCTAGTCTGGGCTCTGGACTCCTACCTTTACCAGGCTGAAATTTGCCCCCCTCCAATTACCTGGCTGAAGTGGTGACATAAAAGGTCAAATAGGAAGCCAAGACTGTAACCCTTTCAAGATGGTAATGAGCTCTCTAATTCCAGCAGCATCAGTAATGCAAGATGCCTGGGCATCACACCTGCTTAGCAGTAAGAGATGAAGTATAGCCTTTCTTTGGGAAGATTTGTATCAGGAGTGTAGCTAAAGTAGAATATTTCCAGAAGGTCCAGAATCTTATAATACTCAAAATGCCCAGGTCCCATTAAGAAATCATTTATCATATCAAGAACCAGGAAGGCATCCACTAGAATGAGAGGAGAAATAGAAGTATGATAGGGATGTTAGAATCACTTGAAATGATTTTTAAAGCAGTGATGAATAAAAGACTTAAATGAAGACGAATCATGTATGTAATTAAAAGGAATGAAAACTACGGTCTCAGCAAAAAAAAAGAAGATAGATGAACCAAAATATATAAGAAAAAAGCTTATTTAAAAAAAGTTAGGGAGTTGGGGACTGATATGTACTCACTTGTATATTTAAAATAGATGACTAACAAGGATGTAGCTGAATAGCCCAGTGGTTTTCCATAATTTCTTCAATATAAGTTTCAGTTTTCAATATGGAGTGCATGATTTAAGCCACAGTCAGCTTTAGGTCTTGTTTTTGCTGACTTTATAGAACTTCTTCATCTTTGGCTGCAAAGAACATAATCCATCTGATTTCAGTTCTGACCATCTGGTAATGTCCATGTGTAGAGTCATCTCTTGGGTTATTGAAAGAGATTTTGCTGTGACCAACATGTTGTTTTGACAAAACTCTGTAAGCCTTTGCCCTGCTTCATTTTGTACTCCAAGACCAAACTTGTCTGTTATTCTGGGTATCTCTTGACTTCCTCTATTTGTGTTCAAATCCCCTGTGGTGAAAAGGACACTTTTTTTTTTTTTTTTTCCGGTGTTAATTCTAGAAGGTGATGTACGTCTTCATAGAACTGGTCAACTTCAGCTTTTTTGCATCAGAGGTTGGGGCATAGACTTCAATTATTGTGAATGTGAATGGTTTGTCTTGGGAATGACTTGAGATCATTCAGTCATTTTTAAGGTTGCACCTAAATACTGCATTTTGGACTCTTTTTGTCAACTAGGAGGGCTAAATCAAGTCCCTATATTCAAAAGATTAAGTCTGGTAGACAGAATACCTAAAGAACTATGGACAGAAGTTCGCCACATTGAACAGGAGACAGTGACCAAAACCATCCAAAAGAAAAAGAAATGCCAGGAGGCAAAGCAGTTGTCTGAGGAGGTTTTACAAATAACAGGAAAGAAGAAACATGAAATGCAAGAGAGAAATGGAAAGATATGCCTAACTGAATGTAGAGTTCCACAGACTAGCAAGGAGAGATAAGAAGGCCTTCTTAATATAAATAATGCAAAGAAATAGAGGAAAACAACAGAATGGGAAAGAGTAGAGACCTCTTCACAAAAATTGGAGATATCATGCAAGAATGGGCATGAAAAAGAACAGAAACAGTAAGTACCTAACAGAAGCAGGGAAGATTAATGAGAAGTGCCAAGAATACACAGAAGAACTATACAACAAGGCCTTAAAGACCCAGTTGATCATGATGGTGTGATCACTCATCTAGAGCCAGACATCCTGGGTTGTGAAGTCAAGTGGGCATTAGGAACCATTACTAGAACAAAATGAGTGAAACTGATGGAATTTCAGCTGAGTTATTTTAAATCCTAAAAGATGATGCTGTTAAAGTGCTGCACTCAAATACCTGCAAATTTGGAAAACTCAGGAGTGGCTACAGAACTGGAAAAGGTCAGTTTTAATTCCAATCCCAAAGAAAGGCAATGCCAAAGAATGTTCAAGTTTCCATAAAAATTGAGTTCATTTCACATGCTAGTAAGGCTATGCTCAAAATCCTTTAAACTAGGCTTCAGCAATACATGAACTGGAGAACTTCTTGATGTACAAGCTGGATTTAGGAAAGGCAGAGGAACCAGAGGTCAAATTGCTAACATTTGTCGGATCATAGAGAAAGCAAAGGAATTTGAGAAAACATCTACTCCTGCTTCATTGACTATGCTAAAGCTGTTGACTGTGTGGATCACAACAAACTATAGAAAATTCTTAAAGAGATGAGAATACCAGACTACCTTGCCTGTCTCCTGAGAAACTGGTAAGTGGGAGTTGGGGTGGGGGGTGGGTCAAGAAGCAGTAATTAGAACTGGACATGAAACAAGTGACTTATTCCAAATTGAGAAAGGAATATGACAAGGCTGTATATTGTCACCCTGCTTATTTAACTTATATGAAGAGTATATCACTTGAAATGCCAGCTTGGATGAATAACAAGCTGGAATTAAGATTGCTGGGAGAAATATTAACAACCTCAGATATGCAGATGATACCATTCTAATGGCAGAAAGTGAACAAAAATTAAAGAGCCTCTTTTTGAAAGAGAAAGGAGAGAGTGAAAATCTAACTTGAAAACTCAATTTTCAAAAAAATAAGACTATGGCATCTAGTACCAACACTTCATGGAAAATAGATAAGGAAAAAGTGGAAGCAGTGACAGATTTTATTTTCTTGGGCTTCAAAATCACTGCAGATGATGACTGCAGCCATGAAATTAAAAGCCATTTGATCCTTAGAAGGAAAGTTATTGCAATCCAAACAGTGTATTAAAAAACCGAGACATCACCTTGGCAACTAAGATCCATAAAGTCAAAGCTACAATTTTTCCAGTAGTTATGTATGAATGTGAGTTGGACCAAAAGTAGGCTGAACATCAAAGATTGATGCTTTTGAATTGTGTTGCTAGAGAAGACTCTTCAGAGTCTCTTGATCAAACCAGTCAATCTGAAAGGAAATCAACCCTGAATATTCATTAGAAGGACTGATACTGAAGCAGAAGCTACAATTCTTTGGCCACCCAATGCAAAGAGGTGACTCACTGGAAAGGAGCCTGATGCTGAGAAAAACTGAAGGTACAAGGAGAAGCGGGGCAGAAAAGATGAGATGTTTTGATAATATTACCAAGTCAGTGGTCATGAATTTGAACTAACTCTGGGAGATAGTAGAGGACAGAGGAGTCTGCAGTATTGTAGTTCGTAGGATTACAGAGTTGTACATGACTTAGTGATTGAACAACAACAAAGAGGTGCTGTATAGCACATGGAATTCCACTCAATGTTATGTAATGACCTAAGAAGGAAAATAATTTGAAAAAGAATAAACACATGTATCTGTATAATTGTATCATTTTACTTAAACACCTGGAACTAACAGAGCATTGTTAATCACTTACACTCCAATTTAAAGTAAAAGGTTAAAAAAGGCTTATACAACTAAAACAGATAGTCAAGTCTATATTTATAGTTGGAGACTTTGATACCCCTTTCTCATTAACTGAGAGGATGAGACAAAAAATTATGAAGGGTATAGAAGTAATTAACAGAGTAAACAATAAACAGTAGGTAATCAACATTTAAGAAAACAATGAAATAGACATTATTTTTGAAAACAATAATTTTGTACTCATTTAATTTTTATTTTATGTCTGTGCTAGGTCTTCGTGCTTTGTGCAGGCTTTCTCTAGTTGAGATGATCAAGGGCTGGTTTTTGTTATGGTGTGTGGGCTTCTCATTGTGCTAATGTCTCTTGTTGCTGAGCACAGGTTCTAGACATGTGGGGTTCAGTAGCTATGCTCAAGGTCTTCAGTAACATGGCAGGTGGGCTCAGTATTTGTGGCTCACAGGTTTTGTTGCTCTCTGACATGTGAAATTTTCCCAGATTGGGTGTTGAACCCAAGTCTCTGGAAATGGCAGGTAGATTCTTATTCACTGCTCCATCAAGGAAGTCCCAAAATAGATACTCTTATTAAATGCCGATGGTCATAAATCAAGATGTACTTTTTCCTGAGCAATAAACTCATCTTCAACAATTAAAATAATTGAATATGTTTTCTGATAACTATGAAATCAAGCCAGAAATCAATAATGGAAAGATAATAGGAACATTTCCAAACAATTGAAAACTGAACAATACACTTTGAATTAATCCATGAGTCAGAGATGGATGACTCAAGGAGAATTAAAAACACACTGAACTAAACAAAAATGAAAACACAATGTAAGAAATGTGTGGAATGCAGCTAAAGCAGTACTCAGATGGAAACTGACACCACTAAATTCTCACATTAGATATTTCAACTGGTAAGGAAATTTCCTGATAAGGATTGGGAATGACTGCAGAATATCTAGTCAGCATTTTGAAACCAATATTCTAACCATTAGCTTTTACAAGCTGAATTTGGTGGTACACTTTTCCTTTCCCACAGTACTAAATTGTCCTTGTTTTCTACATTTCCACTGGTGTTAATTTTATTTTATGGTTAACTGAAACTTTTTTAAACTTGTTTTTCAGTCACTAAGTTGTGTCTAACCCTGCAGCTCCATAGACTGCAACACACCAGGCTTACCTGTCCTTCACTATCCCCCAGAGTTTGCTCAAACTCATGACCATTTAGTCGGTGATGCTATCCAACTATCTCATCCTCTGCCATCCCCTTCTCCTCCTGCCCTCACTTTTTCCCAGCATCAGGATCTTTTCCAATGATCAGGTGGTCAAAGTATTGGAGCTTCATCTTCAGCATCAGTTCTTCCAATAAATATTCAGGGTTGATTTCATTTTTGAACTTATTTGTGGACTATTCAAATATATCCAATTTTTTTTTTTAATGTGGATAGATATTTAAAATACAAGGGCAACTCAGTGGTAAACAGGAATCCCTACAGACTAAGCCTAATGCAGGATGGTTAACTAAATTTGATCTTGTTATGACTTGATCCATGGCATTGCTTGCGTTTCAGGTGGATATACACTAAGGATGCACCCAGCCAGGAGGTCTGCCCTGATTAATATCCGTCACACTTAAGGTACAGATGGCATGACACTTATTGCCTTTATTAATTTATTAAGGCTGTCAATGGAAGAAATGACTTTCCTTTTTGCTGGAATCACTTGGGGAATAAAAGGACAACCCATTGCCATGCAACCGCCTCAAGTTACCAAAACTAGCTGAAGATGAAAGAAATCAATGAATTGCTTGGACAGAAACAGTGTGCACTGGCATTTTTCCACAACTCCTACTTTGAAAGCCAGATGGAATGCAGTATGCCAAGTGAGGCAACATTGCAATTGTGCTCTCCATTAGGAATTTGCTTGTAAGAATGTGCATTAAATGAAAATATTGTAGACTGAGTTTATAAGATTGTTCAGCCGACCATTAAGATGTCAATGGCTTAAATTCAGTGTAATAAAAATGTAATGCAATATAAGTGGGATAAAGGTGATAGTAGACAGTCACAGTTTTAATCCCACATTTATCAATGATTTTGTTTTAAATGTTACATATGTGCTAATAGGAGACATATGTAATCTGTGCAGTTTGCTTCAGAAGCAAAGGATCAATGTGTAGGAGCAGTTAATTCTATAAAGGGCTCTTCCTTAAAACTGTATTTTTAAATTGAATATGTTATGCAAGGAAGATGCACAGTAAATATTTTTAAATAAATGGTCTTCAAATAAGTTTCAATTTAGATGACAAATTCTCATTCTTGTTTCATAATTCACTAAAAAGTCAAGGGACCCTGTCTGAAGTTCTCAAAGAGATATTATCTGACTCACCCATAGAGAGTTCAAGTTCAACTTGTATGGTTAGTATTCATAGCAAAAAGTCCTTTCTACTATTTGTATTTTATAGTGTGTTTGCAGAAAATGTAGGGTTTTTTTTTTTCAATAAGTTTTTGGGGCATGAGGAGATGCATATATTTGCTGGAGAGCAGTTATATTCAGATGCAAAAGATACATAATAAATATCTTATATTTAGAATTTCACTAACTAACCTTTGACACCACTGCTAAAAATGACAATGTGTTGGTTTAGATTTTTTTTTTCATAATATTAATCTATCAGGGCATCTTTGTAAAACAAACAAACCATATTTCACTGAATACCTGAACAGATGGAGATTAGACATCTCATGAATTAAATTTTAAATGAACTGACCTTACCGGATCCTTGACAGCAGAAAAAAAGTAAGACCCAACAAGAATGAAAATCTATCAGTGCACCAGATTTACTGCATAAGTATCACAAAATAAAATATGAATTCTGTAAAATAAACAGAGGAAAATTTATAAATTGACATATAAAGTGGTTGATATTTTCCTTGTTACCTCACCATTGGCTTCTCTCCTGTCATACTTTCATTGTAAAACTATTATTACACAATTATTTTTAAACCAGTTAATTTTATTGAAGTACAGTTACTTTACAATATAGTGTTAGCTTCTGCTGCATAGCAAAGTCAATCAGTGATATATATATATACCCATTCCCTTTTGGATTTCCCTTAGTTAGGACATCACAGGGCATTAGAGTTCCCTGTCCTCTATAATATGATCTCATTGGCTATCTATTTTATATATAGTATCAATAATATATATATGTGTCAATCCTAATCTCCTGATTTCTCTCACTTTTCCTCTTTCCCCCTTGCTAGCCATACATTTGTTTTCTACAATTGTGTCTCTGTTTCTGCATCACAAATAAATTCATTTATACTGTTTTTCTATATTATACATGTATGCATTAATATACATTTTTTTTCTCTTTCTGACTTATTTGTATGTCTCTGCAAATGACTCAATTTCGTTCCTTTTTATGCTAAGTAATGTTCCATTGTATATATGTACCACATCTCCATGGAAAACAGTATGGGGTTTTCTTAAAAAAATGAAAATAGAACTACCATATGACACAGCAATCCCACTTCTGGACATACACTCAGAGAAAACAATAATTCCAAAAGACACATGCACTCCACTGCTCAAAGTAGCACTATTTACAATAGCCAAGACATGGAAGCAACATAAATGTCCATCAGCAGAGGCATGGATAAAGAAGATGTGATATTATTATATAGTTATTCAAGAAAATATGGAATAGCCACTTCATGTCAAGCATTATAGTAGATACTGATGATAGAAGTTTGAAGAGGAAAGGTAAAGATGCTATCTTAATAGTAAGTACCTGAAGTAAAATGGGACTGCCAACAAACATGAAATTAAAATCAGGTGTAATCAGTACAGTAATGGGCAAAGGACAAGATACTATGGGAAAAAGGAAAGACCTTTGCCACAGGAAAATTGTATTTAGGCTGAGTCTTGAAACTACTTTCAAGTAAGTAGAACTACATACTCTAGAATTGCCCTTTTGAAAATGCTACCCAATTCTGCCACCATAATTTGGCCCCAGGTAAACAACAGGAGGGAACGCAGTTCCTTCCAGCAACAGAAAGTTGTAATAAGATTTACTGGGCATAGCGACACCCATCAGAACAAGACCCAGTTTCCTCCTCAGTCAGTCTCTCCCATCAGGAAGCTTCCATTAGCCTCATATCCTTCTCCATAAGAGGGCAGACAGAATGAAAACCACAATCACAAAAAAATAACCAATCTGATCACATGGACCAGAGCCTTGTCTAACTCAATTTAGGTCATTTTAGGAATCCGTGAACTAAAATGGACTGGAATGGGTGATTTTAATTCAGATGATCATTACATCTACTACTATGGGCAAGAATCCCTTAGAAGAAAGGGAGTAGCCATCATAGTCAACAAAAGAGTCTGAAAGGCAGTACTTAGATGCAATCTCAAAAATGACAGAATGATCTGTATTCATTTCCAAGGCAAACCATTCAATATCACAGAAATCCAACTGTGCCCCAACCAGTAATGCTGAATAAGTTGAATCTGAATGGTTCTATGAAGACCTGCAAGATCTTTTAGAACTAAAATCCAAAAAAAGATATCCTTTTCATTACAGGGGACTGGAATGCAAAACCAGGAAGTCAAGAAACACCTGGAGTAACAGGCAAATGTGGCCTTGGAGTACAGAATGAAGTAGGAAAAAGGCTAATAGAGTTTTGCCAAGAGAATGCACTGGTCATAGCAAACACCCTCTTCCAACAACACAAGAGAATACTCTACACATGGATGTCACCAGATGGCAAACCCTGAAACCCGATTGATTATATTCTTTGCAGCCAAAGATGGAGAAGCTTTATTCAGTCAGCAAAAACAAGACTGGGAGCTGACTGTGGCTCAGATCATGAACTCCTTATTGCCAAATTCAGTCTGAAATCGAAGAAAGTGGGGAAAACCACTAGACCATTCAGGTATAACCTAAATCAAATCCCTCATGATTATACAGTGGAAGTGACAAATAGATTCAAGGGATTAGATCTGATAGACAGAGTGCCTGATGAACTATGGATAGAGGCTCATGACATTGTACAGGAGACAAGGATGAAGACCATCCCCAAGAAAAAGAAATGCAAAAAAGCAAAATGGCTGTCTGGGGAGGCATTACTAATAGCTGTGAAAAGAAGAGACATGAAAGACAAAGGAGAAAGGGGAAGATATACCTTCTTGAATGCAGAGATCCAAAGAATAGCAAGGAAAGGTAAGAAAGCCTTCCTCAGTGATCAGTGCAAAGATACAGAGGAAAATAACAGAATGGGAAAGACTAGAGATCTCTTCAAGAAAATCAGAGATATGAAGGGAACATTTCATGCAAAGATGGGCACAATAAAGGACAGAAATGGTATGGACCTAACAGAAGTAGAAGATATTAAGAAGAGGAGGCAAAAATACACTGAAGAACTATACAAAAAAGACTTTCATGACCCACATAACCACAATGGTGTGATCACTCACCTAGAGCCAGACATCCTAAAATGTGAAGTCAAGTGGGCATTAGGAAGCATTGCTAAGAAAAAAGCTAGTAGAGATAATGGAATTCCAGTTGAGTTATTTAAAATCCCAAAAGCTGATGCTGTGAAAGCACTGCCCTCAATATGCCAGCAAATTTGGAAAACTCAGCAGTGGCCACAGGCCTGGAAAGTTTCATTTTTCATTTCAATCCCAAAGAAAGGCAATGCCAAAGAATGCTCAAACTACCACACAATTGCACTCATTTCACACGCTAGTAGAGTAATGCTCAAAATTCTCCAAGCCAGGCTTCAATAGGACCTGAACTGTGAACTTCCAGATGTTCAAGATGGATTTAGAAAAGGCGGAGGAACCAGAGGTCAAATTCCAAGATCCGTTGGATCATCACATAAAGCAAGAGAGTTCTAGAAAAACATCTGCTTCTGCTTCATTGACTATGTCAAAGCCTTGGACTGTGTGGAAATCTTTTTTTTTTTTCCTGAGATTGAAAAGCGTCAGACACGACTGAGAAACTGAACCCAACTGACCCTATTCTGACTTAGCGTATTCCTCCCTGACTTCTGCCCTCATCACCAAAACAAATTCAGCATTACTGCTCACTCAGCTCTAAAAATAAAGATGAAAATTTGAATTAGTATTCAGAAAAATATGCAATATGTAGGAAAAACAATGTCTTCACTTTCACTACACATAATACTTTACAAAGCACAACAATGCTCCCAATATAATGGTGTAGTGATGCTCCGTTGAAACAGTGATGCTCATCTGTTCTCTTGGCATGTAGCTCAATCACTGGCATCTAAAAGGAGCCATCTAAATATTTTTGTAAAAGGAAATGCATAGATTCATGGAGAAAACATACATAAATAATTCTGATTTCTTTTACAGAGATAGTCAATCATGTTTCATGTGTGTTAAAGAAATGTTATTATATCAGAGAGTAAAAGTGTAAAACATTAAATTCCATCTCAAGTAAATAATGGGGAATATTATGTATAAATTTTTTCTGCTATTTTTTGAAGAACATTAAAATAAACAGGATATATTTTTAGGTTTGCATTATTTAAAAATTAGTAGGAACATGCTAATACAAACTAAAATTTAAATATAGTGTCTAAAAATAATTTTAACTGCACACGAGGAGACTGGGGAAGTATGTTAATGCACTGTTCATTCAAATATAAGTTATGGTTTTACAATTCATTTTAACTTTGCTCTCATTTTGTTAAATGACTCAAATATGTCAGTAGAGATAATTAAAGTTCATATCACAGGAATAGCACTGTTGCAGAAAGAGGCACTCAAAGAGGTACTTTGATAAAGAAAACGAAAAGCTTGCAAATGCTCTAAATAGCTTTGCTTACAAGGGAACAAACAAACTAAATATCAAGGAGACAATAGCTTTTGAAGGACATAGTTGGAAAAAATTGAAGAAGAATATTTGTTTAGGAGAAAGAATGGTCTTTTGAATAATTTTAAAAAATCCATGTTAATAGACTTGGAATTTTTTTAAAGAAAAAATAAATCTTAATATCTGAAAAAACAAAAAACAGTCTGAAAATTCCAGTAATCAAATACTATTTTTGGTTCTAAAATTCTTCCTACTATCTACTCTATCATAACATTTTACTCTCTGATTAATCATTTCCCATAGAACCTTGCTTTCACCCCGCTTTGCTTTTTGCTTACCACATATCCTTTATTTTCTGCCCTTTTAAAAGTGGCCAGCTACATATATATATATATATATCTCGGAGAAGGCAATGGCACCCCACTCCAGTACTCTTGCCTGGAGAATCCCAGGGACAGGGGAGCCTGGTGGGCTTCCGTCTGTGGGATCGCACAGAGTCGGACACGACTGAAGTGACTTAGCAGCAGTATATACATATATATATATATATACACACACACACACACACACACACACACACCTGTGTTTACTTAAAAAAAATGACTTACATATCTGAAAGTATCTTTCTTTTTTGCAGTAAAATAGGAAAGAAAATGGAATGGAAAGTAAAAGGGAAAATAACCATGTAGCTAAAATAAAATATTTTGCAGTGTTTCCCAATATAATCTATCATACATTTAGCAATTTTCGCTAAAGAAAAATAATAACCAAAAATTGGATACAATGAAAAGCACAGTTAAATAATATTGTCACTTCAAGAAATCTGTTTTTCAAATTTTGGATGTATATGCATTGAATTTGCCAATATATGTATGGAAATAAAGTTAGTCAAATGGACAAACTAATTATAATAAACATGCTGTAGCATAATCAGTTATAATATTCAATCATTTCCTTAAAGAAAACGCTTGGGTACCAAGGTGTAAGGAGTGGGGATGGATAAATTGGAAGACTGGGATTGACACATACACAACACTATATGTTTAACAGGTAATTAATAATGACCAGCTGTGAGGCAGGCATGACAACCCACTCTAGTATTCTTTTTTTTTTTTTTTTATGGTCACAGTTTTAACCTGGAAATTCTATAGACAAGGTTTGAGGATCCTCACATTCGTATTTTGAAAAAATCTGAGTCCCTAAGTCTCCCTCCCTCTTTTAAGTGATCTTTCTTTTTTTTCAATATAAATTTATTTATTTTAATTGGAGGTTAATTACTTTACAATATTGTATTGGTTTTGCCATACACCTGCATGTTAAGTGATCTTTCTAAACGCTTTCTTTATCCTATGGACAGAGGAGCCTGATAGGCTACTGTCAGACACCACTGAAGCGATTTAGGATGCACGTGTGCAAGGACCTACCGTATAACACATTGAACTCTACCCAATAATCTGTAATGGCCTACATGTGAAAAGAATCTGAAAATAGTGGATATATGTATAGGTATAACTGATTCACTCTGCTGTACACCACAAACTAACACAACATTGTAAATCGACTATATGTCCCTAAATTTTTTTAAAAGGAAACGAGATAAAAGTTTAAATAATCACACAAATTATTTTAAGTTTTCAGAAAGCAGATGGATCTCCCAGGCTAGAAGGCTAACAGTGTAAAATTTAGGGAACAGTAGTATAATCTCTCACAAAGAGTTGTGGAAACTCACATAATAATTATTTTTAGAAAGGAGTAAAATATTATAATTTATATATACCAATTATCAAGTGTTTTTTTTTTTCCAATGTAGGATATAATACTTAAAATTTAACATTATGGAAATACCTGCTAACAAAGTCCTTTTAATCAATATGAAGAAATATATTACACACAGAAAATGACTTAAAAATTAAAAATTGCTGAAGAGTGGTAAAAATGCAGCACATTCATGTTAATAGTTTTGATTTTCTAATGACAAGTGCTGTTAAATTCAGAGTAAGTGACTGAATGGTTCTTTATAGTGTTATGCCAAGTTACGACTAGCCAATAAAAGAGATGGTTTAAAAAAAAAAAAAACAGTAAAGAAAATGAGACATAGAGAAGTCTATATGACAGAAAACTTAATATATGCTGATGAGTGCAATTTTGCTTAGAAGCAGCTCCTAGATTTGAACCTAAATCTTTACTTTCTTAAAAACTGGGCACTTAAATTGCAGGTCCCCTGAACAGACACAGACCTTCTGGTTTATAATAGAAAGTAAATGATACAAACAAAATGACAATCTCAGATTAATATATTACCTGTTCTGGGATTTGAAAAAGGCAATTAAGCTGTTTCTTTTCAGCATGAAACCAAGCTTTAAGCTAAAGACTAGTATTTTCTCAGTAGGTTTATGTACAAGCTCTTAAATACAACAAGCTCCTCCACAAGCCCTGCTGGCTTTTAATGCTGCATCTTGATGGTAGATTAGTTCCAGCAGCCTAATTCTTTTAAGTGCTTGGCCCTTTTGCTGACATCAGGTCTCTTACCCAATATGTTGAAAATATAGGATTTGATGTAAATTGTTCTTCATATGTACCAGGTTTATACTGACTTAATTTTGAAATCAGAGCCCATAATAGCTGCAGTGTTGTCATAGTGGATGTACTCTTATTTGGGAAACCATAGTATAAAACATTTTTAGTATTTTAAAACTTGATTGTGGTTTTATGCTCTAAATTTTCTAGTTACGCTTAATATGCAAACCCTGGTATTTGTTGCTTTTCTAACTTTTGTGTGCATCAGCATTATCTAGTGAAGTTGTTAAACAGATAGTTGGGATTCACACCCAATTTTTAATTTAGTAGTTTGGGATGGAGTCCAAGTATTTGTGCTACTAGCAAGTTTTCAGACAAAACTGATTCTGGTGGTCTGGAGAATGCACTTGGAGAAACACTTCTTTGAAATCTTTTGACTCAAAATTGGTGGTAAAATGTTCAGATAGATAATTTGATCTCTGAGATTGTTTTCACTTCCTTAGATACAAAAGCATAACTATCTCAAGATATTTTTACACTGCATAAACGATTTAGCAGAGATTCTGACATATAATTGATAATTAGCTAGCTGCCATCCTCCCTTCTTTAAATTTATAGTTACATAATGGTCATCTAAAACCTATAATACGCACAGAAACAATATTTTTAAAATAGTTATCTATATGATCTCTTTGAGTGTATGTGAAGAAAGGAAATCAAGTCAATGTTGAGGCAGAGACTGGCCTGTGCAGGAACAGTTAAGACTTAATCTTTTTCAATGTCAGGGATGCTTAATTCATGTCAATGTCATCTTGTACCTAAACAGGTGATACGAAAATGTGTTCAAAACAAAGTACAGAATAAAACAATAAACAGTAAAACATAAGGATGTGAGGTAAGATATTACCATATACTGCAAATGCCAAGAAACCTAACAAAAAGGAACAGAGGTTTACTTATCTTTCATAACTAGATGACCAGACATAGACAATTCCCTGTAGGTTTCTACTTTGCTGTTCTATACAGTCTTCTCCTCCTGATCTCAAAACTGTTGCTGGATTTCCAGATAGAATACCTATGCAACATATAGGAAGAAGAAAAAGGTAAACTACTTTCTCCAGTTTGGCTATTATTTGATATTAGGAAAGAAAGCCGTCTTTTACCAATATTTTATTAGCTTGAACTGTGTAACCTGACCATGCTCTGTAGGCAGGAAAAGTAAACATTTTAGCTTACTGGTCTCTCTAGTGGAGGAAGGTCAGGGAGAAGGTTGTGGAGGGTGCTTGCATAGCCAATTCGTAATGTGCAGCAAACAAATTTTTAAGGATGGGACTTTAAGGAAGTGTTCTGGAGAAAACTACATTTTTTTTTTTTAAACATTAGACATGGAATGCTGACTTGAAAGAATGATTGAGTAAAGTTTGGTTGTCAGTATCTAATTACATGTAATATCTAAGAGAAGAAGAGAACAATACAAGAACTAAAAGTAAAAGTCTGTCTAATAGAAATCAACCAGACAATGAATATTTTCAAAAAGAAAATAGCCAGTGAAAATCAGATGTAGAATGTTTCCACATTCCAAATTCCATTTGACTTCCAAAGGCAGCCATAACATTTGGAAGAGGTCTATAAAAAGACAGAATTATATGCTAAATTGAAACAACAAAGATTGTCTTCCAATTCATAAATGTGAAAAGTTTTTACATTTATTTGTATTTTTATTCATTCAATTCACTAATGTTTTATAGTTTTCAATGTAAACGAATCCCCCCTCAATTAAGATTATTACTAAATATCTTATTTCTTTTGACACTACTGTAAATGAGACCGCTAAGTGAAGAGAAACTAAAAAGCCTCTAGATAAAAGTGAAAGAAGAGAGCGAAAAAGTTGGCCTAAAGCTCAACATTCACAAAACGAAGATCATGGCATCCGGTCCCATCACTTTATGGGAAATAGATGGGGAAACAGTGGAAACAGTGTCAGACTTTATTTTGGGGGCTCCAAAATCACTGCAGATGGTGATTGCAGCCATGAAATTAAAAGATGCTTACTCCTTGGAAGAAAAGTTATGACCAACTTAGATTGTATATTCAAAAGCAGAGACATTACTTTGCCGACTAAGGTCCATCTAGTCAAGGCTATGGTTTTTCCTGTGGTCATGTATGGATGTGAGACTTAGACTGTGAAGAAGGCTGAGCGCCGAAGAATTGATGCATTTGAACTGTGGTGTTGGAGAAGACTCTTGAGAGTCCCTTGGACTGCAAGGAGATCCAACCAGTCCATTCTGAAGGAAATCAGCCCTGGGATTTCTTTGGAAGGAATGATGCTAAAGCTGAAACTCCAGTACTTTGGCCACCTCATGCTAAGAGTTGACTCATTGGAAAAGACTGATGCTGGGAGGGATTGGGGGCAGGAGGAGAAGGGGACGACAGAGGATGAGATGGATGGATGGCATCACTGACTCGATGGACTGAGTCTGAGTTGGTGATGGACAGGGAGGCCTGGCATGCTGCGATTCATGGGGTTGTAAAGAGTCAGAAACTACTGAGAGACTGAACTGAACTGAACTGAACTGATCCCAATTTCATTTTCAAATAGTTCATTTTTGATGTATGCAATGCAAAAGGAAATCTTTCACAAATATTTCTTTAAAAAAATAAAATCATTAGGTGCCTTCCTATGTGGCCACTCTTCTTTCATATTTTCCCATCAGCAACAATTTTTCTTTTCTTTCCTATTCAAGCTTACCTCTGAATAAACAACCTCGGATATCGTGTTCCAACATTTGGAACCCCTTTTCTCCCTCTCCAAAGTCGTCTTTACTTCCAGCAGGAGTGCTGAATATAAGCTGTAGATGTAGGTCATATATCAGTTCAGCTCAGTTGCTCAGTCATGTCTGACTCTTTTCAACCCCTTGGACTACAGCACACCAGGCCTTCCTGTCCATCATCAGCTCCCAGAGTTTACTTAGATTCATGTCCATCAAGTCGGTGATGTGATACAACCTTCTCAACCTATATTGTCTTCTTTTCCTCCTGCCTTCAATCTTTCCCATCATCAGGGTCTTTTCAAATGAGTCAGTTCTTTGCATCTGGTGGCCAAATTGATGGAGTTTCAACTTCAGCTTCAGTCCTTCCAATGAATATTCAGGACTGATTTCCTTTAGGATGGACTGGTTGGATCTCCTTGCAGTCCAAGGGATTCTCAAGAGTCCTCTCCAACACCTCAGTTCAAAAGCTTCAATTCTTTGCTGCTCAGCTTTCTTTGTAGTCCAACTCTCACATGAGTACTGGAAAAATCATAGTTTTGACTAGACAGACCTTTGTTGGTAAAGTAATAGCTCTGCTTTTTAATATGCTGTCTAGGTTCTTACAAGGACCAAGCGTCTTTTAATTCCATGGTTGCAGTCACCATCTGCAGTGATTTTGGAGCCCAAAATTATAAAGCCTATCACTGTTTCCATTGTTTTCCCTTAATTTGTCATGAAGTGATGGGACCAGATGCCCTGATCTTTGTTTTCTAAATGTTGAGTTTTAAGCCAACTTTTTTACTCTCCTCTTTCACTTTCATCAAGAGGCTCTTTAGTTCTTCTTCACTTTCTGCCACAAGGGTGGTGTCATCTGTATATCCAAAGTTATTGATATTTCTCCCTGAAGCTTTAATTCTAGCTTGTGCTTTATCCAGCCCAGTATTCCTTATGATGTACTCTGCATATACACTAAATAAGCAGGCTGACAATATACAAACTTGACGTAATCCTTTTCCGATTTGAAACCAGTCTGTTGTTCCATGTACAGCTGTTACTGTTGCTTCTTGATCTACATACAGATTTCTCAGGAGGCAGGTCAGGTAGTGTGTATTCCCAACTGTTTAAGAGTTTTCCCCAGTTTATTGTGATCCACACAGTCAAAGGCTTTGACATAGTCAATAAAGCAGAAGTAAATGTTTTTCTGGAACTCTCTTGCTTTTTTTGATGATCCAGTAGATGTTGGTTCCTCTGCCTTTTTAAAATCCAACTTAGACATCTGGAAGTTCATAGTTCACATCCTATTGAAGGCTGGCTTGGAGAATTTTGAGCATTATTTTGCTGTCATATGAGGTGAGTGCAATTGTGTGGCAGTTTGAGCATTCTTTGGCATTGCCTTTCTTTGGGATTGGAATGAAAGCTGACCTTTTCCAGTCCTGTGGCCATGGCTGAGCTTTCCATATTTGCTGGCATATTGAGTGCGGCACTTTCACAGCATCATCTCTCAGGATTTGAAATAGCTCAACTGGAAGCCAAATTCAGGCTTAAATTGCAAAAAAATGTTGAAAACCACTAGACCATTCTGGTATGACCTAAATCAAATCCCTTACAATTATACAGTGGAAGTGACAAATAAATTCAAGGGATTAGGTTTGAGAGACAGAATGCCTGAAGATCTAAGGATGGAGGTTAGTGACATTGTACAAGAGGCAGTGATCAAGACCAACTCCAAGATAAAGGCCATTTATGTGAACTGCCCTTTTAACTCTTCCTTCATGACTGGTGACTATGTTAAGTCTGAAAACCATATGTTCATTTCTTATCCTATAATAAGTGTGTGTGTGTGTGTGTGTGTGTGTGTATCAAGCACTTGTCAGAAACTGCTCCAAGAGTCATAATGATAAATAAGAAGAGAGAAAATCTTTTTTGATTTTAGTGAATGTACAGCATACTACAGGTGTAAATACATAAATAATTAGACAAAATTAAGTATAGTAACAGACTAACCAGTTAAGGGGACTCATTAATAGAGTAGTCAGGGTTGACCTCTCTGGAAAGGTGTCTCTGAAGAGAGAACTGCTATGAGAACATGAGCATTGTAGATATCTAGAGTAAGAACAATCTGAACAAAGATAGAGCAAGTTTAGGGACACTGAAATTAAATGTGATGTAGTTGGCAATATTTGTGTGATATATACAACAGAGGCAAGTATGATAAAACTCACTGAGCAATATGGAAAATGGCAATACTTAAAATCACTGTTTCAGATTATTTCCGAGTAAAGCTCCATTCTTAAATCATTTAGCAAAGCACAGGGTAGCAATGATTGAAAACAAATCAAAACAAAATAAATAAAAAAAACAAAACAGGAAAACTCTAGCCCAAACAGTTGATTTCTTGCTTATACTGCATGTCCATTGTGGTTTAGTGTAGAGCATCGCTTGTTATCACATAAGGATCCGCACTTTATCTCAATGCTGGCTTCCTTAATCACAGAGACTGGAAAAAATAGACAATAGGAATTTATATACTGACTAATAAAGCTTCTTTTGATCACTTGTATTAAGCAAGAGGCATCTATTAGCTGGGCTTCCCCGGTGGCTCTTTGGTAAAGAATCTGCCTGCAGTGCAGGAGGTATGAGTTAAATCCCTGGGTCCAGAAGATCCCTTGGAGGAGGACATAGCAACCCACTCCGGTATTCTTCCCTGGAGAGTCCCATGGACAGAAGAGCCTTGTGGGCTACAGTCCATAGGATCGCCAAGAGTTAGACATGACTGAAGCGACTGGGCACCCAAGAACATCGTTATCGATTGTAGTCCAAGCAATTCTGCCCACTGATTCCTGGTATGAAGGTCATCAAGGAAAACACAGCACGGTCAAGAACTGGATGAAACAGGTTGGACTCCTTAGAGAAGAGACAGAGCAAGATGAGCTTTTGTAGTAGGCACTGGTCCCCCATCATCAACCAGTCCCTCCTGACGGCTGATTCAGGGTGATCATTCTGCATCCATTTCTCTGGCACAGGAGTTTGAGGATCTCATCCCCTCCCTGCAGGAAGCAGAAATAGTGGAGTTGGCTGGGTGCTAGATGACACACAAAGTAACAACACAGTACATGTTGAATCTGAAACCGAAAATGGTATTCCCATGGAAAGCATTCAGTCCAGCACAGGCTATTAGGAGTCTTTATCTTTTAGCATTAAAGCGCCCCAAGTCTGAGGCCTAATTTAAGTGGCCAAGTGGGCAGGCAGGCTGTGTCTGTTTACTGCCCAGGTGTGGGAGAGATGTCCAAGGCTGAATAACAAGACTGTTTTTCTCAACATTTTCAGATCCTAATTCTTTGTGCTTCCCAGGGAGGAAATATGTATAGTCCTCCTTCATCAGAAGACACTGAAAGGATAGCAGCAATGTCATGGATAGTAATAGTCTTTCAGTTATGTGTTTAGAAGTTAAACAAGTCATTATAACTTGTCACATATTTATGTTAACTTGTCAAGGTATTAATGTATTAATAGTTTAAAGATGGGGGTGATGTAAAGAAATTCAAAGGCAAAGATAAATTGTAAATTTCAGCCACCAGAAAAAAAAAAACAATAATAATAGATCAGTATAATAGGCTTTTCAATAATGTGACATATTTCAACTCTGTCAATAACTTATTTCTTTATAGAAACTTATGTATAACAGATAAAGCATCATTTTATTATCTCATAAATGAAACTTTCTGGCCAAGTATCATTTACACTAGCAACTCTGGGATGGCCTATATTTAGGATAAATACTTGGTTTTCAGCAAATATTGGTTTTGTCTGCTGGAAGCTCAGAGATTTTATTTCAAAATTTGATATGGTCATCCTTTCTATTTTGTCACAAAATTTTATTATTGTTTCTTTTTGCTTCCTTAAAATCTCCTCCAGTTTTGATAAGCTTTATCTATAAACTTGATTGAGAGAGCAGATGGTGTTTCATGGGAGATTGGTGTTAATTTCGAAAATTATGAGGAAAGAGATGGACGTAGATATTTCATTTTCCTTTCTGATGCATTCCATTTTAATAGAAACCATTTCATAATGCCAAGTTTGGGTTGAATTTGTACAAACACACTTATCACAATTAGTCACATGTATAATTACCCTGTTTTGCAATATTCCAAAGTTTTTACATGTTATTAATGCTGCTTTAAATTTAGGGGAAAAAAAAGAAAGCAATATTGTTGCATTAGTTAGAAATTAATTGAAAGTAGTTGCTCAAAACAAAACAACACAAAACAAAACCAGTTTCAGTGTATTACCTCTTTCTTCTGATATTTGAAAAAATCTATTATTAAATTTAGTTACTTCTGTTTCCTTCATTTGTATGATGCATAGCAGTATAAATTAAATGTAGACTGCATGCTTAAATATAGTTTAGAATTGCAATAACAGAGACTAGCATATTTCCTTTTATTCAAAGAGGTATAGCTATAAATGTACATGTACATTTCATATTTCAATATAAGCAACTATGTTATTCTTAATGTGTGTATATGTGTGTGTGTTTATACACTCACTATATGATCACATAAATTAGAATATACAGATAGATACATGTATACAAATATATGCATACATATCAATATATAAATATATATTTTTTGAAAAGAGAGGAAAGTCAAGCACCTACACCAGGTCCGATCCTGCTTAGCTTTCAAGATCAGATGAGATCAGGCACGTTCAGGTGGTATGGACATAGACTGCATACAAATATATGCATGCATGTCAATATATAAATATTTATTTTTTGAAAAGAGAGGAAAAATAAGCAACTACTATTCTGTTCTAGTATCTCCTAAATTTGAAAAATTTCTTTTAAAGAACTGAATCTTATTAGCAACACTAAGAAATGGTGAATGTCAAAAAGTGATAAAGAAAACATGAAAGTTATTTGCTTTGATGTCCCAGAGGATGGCAGTATATAGAAGGAGCTGAGAACATCCAAGTGTCAAGGGTCTTAAATAATAAAAGTAAATATTTTCTTCTCATAAAATTAAAACAAAAAAGGGAATATAAATCTATTTGGCAATTTATAGTTATGATTAATATTAACATTAATATGTTTAATATTATAAGTAGCTTGGAAAATTTCTATGAGCTTATATAAATCTATTATTGGAGGAAGGAGCCACAATAACTGATAAGTAAAATATAATTAGGTCTTTTTCATTTGATTATGAGGGCTTTTCCTAATGAAATAGAAGAAAGTCACTTAAAGATCACTTTACATTTGTCCCATATAAGCAAAGATCCATTAACTGTATTGATCTCTCTACAAAATGGTAAGGTAATAATTAGAGCAAAGTCCTCATTTCAACATAATTTATTTCAATTTAATACAGATAAACCTATATTGATTTTACCCAGTGCTAGTTATTGTGAAGGTAATAAATAAAAATAAGATGCAATCCTGCTTTCAGGAGTATAAAAATTAGTGGTAAAGTAATACACCAACAAATTCAAACAAAAAACCTGAACTACTGAGTTTGAAAAACAATTCAAAATTTCATTTATTGCTGTATTTTTCTCACTGTATAACCATTCGACTTGGCTTAAAATATTTCACTTTTTTTTTTTTTTTTTTTTACCTTAAGTGTTGAATGCCACTTAATACAGGTGCCAGGTCAGACTTTCTGTTTCACCTGCAGTACATAAAGAACTTTTGGAAGTCATCACTCTTGTTCTCACAATAAGAAGTTGAACAAACTAAAGCTCATTTTTTTTTCCAGATCTATTGGAAAATTAAGATCACAGGGCATAATGCCACTGTGGAATCTAGAATCACAGACATACAGAAACCACAGTCAATATCAGCTATGATTTGGTACAGGTAACACTGGGAAAAATAACTGGTAGAGAGAGACACAAGGGTAACTGACAAATTGCTGAAGGAGGAGCTTGAGTATTAGGAATCACTGGGAGGCCAACCATTAATGGTGGCACCACACCTTTGTGAGTATTATCTCTAGAGTGTTACCACATTCTGACTATAAAGGTAAGAGAAAAAATCTTCTCCTCTTGTGGACATGATAAAGGGAAAAGTTAACATGTTGAAAAATGCCCAGGGGGAATGTAAAAATTCTGCAATATTTAACGTGTGATCTGCATAACAAAAGACTATCTATAAGCACAATTATTTGAGTAGAGCTTGATCTCTCTTGGGAATGTGTAACTGGACAACTCCAATTGCCTCTAGCCTACACTCTCACATAGAAAAGGGAAAACAAAGGCTGAAAAACACTTTTGAAAGTCACAGCCCTGTCCAGGTCAAAGAAAAAACTAAGACTTAATAACATTTGAGAATGCTTTTGCTGCCCAGCATCTTCACACCATACGAAATGGGTTCCTATATAATAACAAAGATAACTACTAGGAGAGCAAACATATGAAGACGTTAATTAAAAAAGAAAAAGTTATTAGGGAAAACCCCAAACTAAAGGACACTGGAGGTGGGAAAAAATTAAAAAAAAAAAAAATAGAAGAAACTGACACCGCTAACACCTACAGATACAGAAAGCATTAAGCATAGCCTAGTTCCTAGCCAAATATACTGTTGTTACTATTCAGTCACTCAGTCATGTCTGACTCTTTGCGACCCCATGGACTGCAGCACACCAGGCTCCTCTGTCATTTACTGTCTCCTGAAGTTTACACAAACTCATATCCATTGAGTCTGTGATGCTATGCAACCATCTCATTCTCTGTCACCCCCTTCTCCTCCTGCTCTCAATCTTTCCTAGCATCAGTGTCTTTGCCAATGAGTTAGCCCTTGTATCAGTGGCCAAAGTATTGGAGCTTCAGCTTCAGCATCAGTCCTTCCAATGAATATTCAGGACTGATTTCCTTTAGGATGGACTGGTTGGATCTCCTTGCAGTCCAAGGGACTCTCAAGAGTCTTCTCCAACACCACAGTTCAAAAGCATCAATTCTTTGGCACTCAGCCTTCCTTTTGGTCCACCTCTCACAGCCATACATGACTATTGGAAAAATCATAGCTTTAACTATAAAGACCTTTGTTGGCTAAGTGATGTCTTTACTTTTAAATAAACTGTCTAGATCTGTCATAGCCAAATATATATCTGGATCTATCTATCTATCTATATAATATCACAGTAAAAATATATCTACTTTGGTTACTTTTCCTCTATATGTCATGTATGCCTTTGAAAAAATTACATTGTATCCTCAAAGACAAGAAAAACTAAAGCTTAAGGGAAAAAGCAAGCTTTAGAATCAGACTCAAATATGCCAAAGATTTTGAAAATATGAGACAGAAAATTTAAATATGTTTTTGTGTGAGCTCAGTCATGTTTGACTCTTTATGGCTCCGCAAATGTCACCCTCCAGGCTTCTCTGTTCATGGAATTTTCCAGGCAAGAATACAGGAGTGGCTTGCAATTTCTTACTCCAGGGGATCCTCCTGTCCCAGGGATTGAACCCATGTCTCTTGTGTCTTTTGCATTGACAGGAGATTCTTAGCCACTGCACCACCTGGAAGGCCTCAGGGAACCTAAATAACTATGATTAATATGTTCAGGGCCTTAGTGAAAGAGGAGATAACATGCAAGAATAAATGGTTAATTTAAGCAGGCAGATGAAGATCCTAATGTAAAATGTAAGAAAACACCACAGGGGGAAAAACAGTATCACACAAATAAAAGATGTCTTTGATGAGTTCATCAGAGACTGAAAAAAAGCTAAAGTAGAATCAGTGAGTTCCAAGAGATAGTGAATAAACTCCCAAAAATCAAAGTGAAGAGAGAAAAAAGAATAAAAATGGAAAAGAAGATTCACTCTTTTGGACTATTATTAAATACATATATGTGTAAAGGACATATTATAAGGAGAAAGTGAGAAGGGAGCAAAATAAATATTTGAAGAAACAATGTCTGAAAATTCCCCAAAATTAATGGCAGACACTAAATCACAGATACAGAAAGCTGAGAGAACACAAAGCAGGATAAATAGCAAAATATTCTATAGTTAGGCATATCATATCCAATTATAGAAAACCAAAGCCCGAGAGAAATCTTGAAATAGGCCAATAAAAAGGGAGAATCAGAAGGCAAGATAAAATCTTACTTATAGAAGAATAAGGATAATAAATTATCAGATTTTTTAAAACCATAAACTACACAAACAAGAAAAGAGTGAAGCAAAATATTTTAAAAGTTGAACATAAAAACTTTCTATGTTTTTAGAACACAGTATCAAGCAAAATTATCATTCAAAAGTGACAAATAAAGGATATTTTCAAACATAAACTGATACAATGTGTTACCTGTAGTCTTATCTCACACAAATGACTCTTTGAAGTTCTTAAGAGAAAATAAAAGCAATATTGGTCAGAAGATCAGAGCTTTATGAAGAAAACAAGTGCATCAGAAAGGAAAAAAAAAATGAACACAACATTGTATTTACTTGTTCTTAAGCTATATGTCACTGTTACTTGAAAATAATAATAGAAATAATGAGTGTTTCAATGGGTAAGTGAAATGAATGATAACAGCAATATAAGAGACTGAAAGGCAGTAACCCGAGTATTTTAAGTTACCCTCATTAGCCATGAAGTAGATGGTGTTACTTGAAAACTAACTTAGATTATTTGTAAAAGTATTCAAGCTGGTTTTTGAAAAGGCAGAGGAACCAGAAATCAAATTGCCAACATCCGCTGGATCATCGAAAAAGCCAGAGAGTTCTAGAAAAACATCTATTTCTGTTTTATTGACAATGCCAAATCCTTTGACTGTGTGGATCACAATAAGCTGTGGAAAATTCTGAAAGAGATGGGAATACCAGACCACCTGACCTGCCACTTGAGAAATCTGTATGCAGGTCAAGAAGCAACAGTTAGAACTGGACATGGAACAACAGACTGGTTCCAAATAGGAGAAGGAGTAGGTCAAGGCTGTATATTGTCACCCTGATTATTTAACTTATATGTAGAGTACCTCATGAGAAACGCTGGGCTAAAGGAAGCACAAGCTGGACTCAAGACTGCCAGGAGAAATATTGATAACTTCAGACATGCAGATGACACCACCCTTATGGCATAAAGTGAAGAGGAACTAAAAAGCCTTTTGATGAAAGTCAAAGAGGAGAGTGAAAAAGTTGGCTTAAAGCTCAACATTTTCTGAGATCATGGCATCCAGTCCCATCACTTCATGGCAAATAGATGGGGAAACAGTGTCAGACTTTATTTTTGGGGGCTCCAAAATCACTGCAGATGGTGATTGCAGCCATGAAATTAAAAGACGCTTACTGCTTGGAAGAAAAGTTATGACCAACATAGACTGCATATTAAAAAGCAGAGACGTTACTTTGTCAACAAAGGTCTGTTTAGTCAAAGCTATGGTTTTTCCAATGGTCATGTATGGATGTGAGAGTTGGACTATAACAAAAGCTGAGTGCCAAAGAATTGATGCTTTTTAACTGTGGTGTTGGAGAAGACTCTCGAGAGTCCCTTGGACTGCAAGGAAATCCAACCAGTCCATCCTAAAGGAGATCAGTCCTGGGTGCTGGGAAAGGTTGAAGATGGGAGGAGAAGGGGACAACAAAGAATGAAACGGTTGGTTGGCATCACTGACTCAGTGGGCATGAGTTTAGGTAAACTCTAGGAGTTGATGATGGACTGGGAGGCCTGATGTGCTGCAGCCCAAGGGGTCTCAAAGAGTCGGACATGACTGAGTAACAGAACTGAACTGAAATGAGGTATGCTGTAAAATTAATGCTCACAAGGAAATCTATGATAATGAACTTATATATTAGAAAAGACGAAAGATCTACAAGCAATAATCTAAGTTACCATCCCAAAAATTGAGAGAAAAAAGGAATGCAACTCTAAAGCAGGGGAGATCAATATAAAAAATTAGAGCAGAAGTCCATAAAATTATAAGCTGAAAATCAACAGAGGAAAAAATCAGCGAGAGTGAAAGTTTTTTTTTTTTTTTTTTTTTTTTTTTTTTTTTTTAGCAATTTACACTGCTGTTCTGAGTCTCAGTTTCTCTACTAGTGGATGGAAATAGTAATGTCTACATTGAAGTGGTATGGAAGAGAAGATCAAATATAAAATGTTAGGGCACACAATAAGGGCTTCCCAGGTGCACTAGTGGTAAAGAACCTGCCTGCCAACACAGGAGACATAAAAGATGCAGGTATGATACCCGGGTTTGGAAGATCACTTGGAGAAGGGCATGGCAATCCACTTCACGATTCTTGCCTTGAGAATCTCATTGACAGAGGAGCTGGTAGGCTATAGTCAACGAGGTCACAAAGAGTCAAGCGCAACTGAAGTAACTTAGCATACATCGTAAGGGCAAATTGCATGTTTGATATTATCACTTTTAAGACTATTCTACACAAGAAATTGATATTGATAATAGATATGAGTGGAGATAAATTCCGAGTATTCAAGTCAATGAATTAAAAAGGGAGTAGGTCAAAGATATCTATTATATCTCTACAAGAAATATCCTAAACATAACACTGTCAAACATCATATGATTTTAAATTTGAGATATGAATATTAAAATATTTAACTCTAATCAGCTGTCTTTTGTTGAAAACTTAAGAAGGGAAGGTTGCATTTTTCAAACCATTTACTTAGGTAGCTTTATCTTCTATAGCCACTCTCTGAAATAATCTCACAGATGAACCAGTTTGATTTTGTACATAAAAATATCAAAGTTGCAAGGTGACAGCTGTGCATACTGATGTCTATATTAAGCTTACCAGAAAAATGACTGAAAAAATAATTCTTTTTCAGCAGAAATAGATGAAGATTTAGTGTTTCTTGATTTTTCTTTGTAATAAACTGTCTCCAGAGATTCAGTATTTTAGAACAGTAAAAAGCCTGCCAATAAAGTGATTGATATGGAACACTCAGATCCAGAGGGTAAACGGCAGTGTTTAATGTCCCTGCATTGCACTCAGAGGAGAGAGAACCAGACAGATCCAATTATGGAATTTATAATTCAATAACTAGCTTCACTTTTCTAACCCAATAATCTCATCAATTCTGACTCTTAAAGAAACAAACACGTATTTCCCCTCCAATCATATCATCTATTGTTATAAATGAAACAAATGGTAGCATTCCATATGAGATACTAGCTTAGATGTACTTAGACTTATTTAAAATGTAATATTTAATGCCAATGTAACTTTTCTTTCAGTAAGACCAATATTCACCATGCTGATGACTTTATTCCTGATCATTTTGAAGACCTTTGTACAGAGTACTGCGTTATTACTAGAACAGCTAGTAGAAAAAGAGTTCTGGTATATAGGTAGATGATACAGTCTCCATGGGCTTTGATTTCAGGACTTTTGACTCTCAAAGTCTTTCTCCCAAGTAATGTAAGATCCATACAATTCCTTTAGCAGAAATGAAAGCTTATAAGAAAAAAAAGAATACTCTTGGAAGGTGAGAAATGTTGAAATAATTTTCAAACTAAATATAAAGTAATATTTTACCTATATATCACTATGGACAACTCAAAAGAGACAAGAGGGTACAGAAACCAAAGATAGGGAATTTTGTAAGCACACTGCTTTTTTGTTTTGTTATTTGCTATGTTTTCACCATTGCCAGTCCCTAAATGTTATTGATTTTTTTTTTAATTTAGGGAGACACATATTTAGGCAATTTGGTTTTTACCTGAAAAATTAGCAGTAAAATTGTGACTAGTGGAAATTTTTCAATGTGACTCTTTTTAGAGACAAAGGGAAAAATGCAGCTGCAATGAAAAAGAAGAAAGTTACAAACCAAAGAATATAGCTGAGGAAAATGCTAGTTGGGTAAAGAATATAAGTAGGGACTTGATAAAAGGGGTGGGTTTATGGAAAACTACCCAAGGAAGTAAACTTCTCTGGGAATCTGTAGGAACATTTTTTTTTTTTTTTAATATAGTCAAGGAGCCTGAGGTGAGGTGAACAGTGGCAGGACAAATTCTTCCTATTTTAAAAATAATAACACTGCTTAGTCTTAATATAACTCTAGACTCTAGAGTTGATAACTCTAGAGTTATCAAGAATATCAACTCTAGGGGTTGATATTCTTATATTTTGCTCCAGACTGCATTTGACTCAAAGACTACAAATAAAAAGTACCTATTTGCCCTGGGGCAAGGATACCGACCTCTACAAATATAATCCTAAAGGAAATTAACCCTAACTATTCATTGGAAGGACTGATGCTGAAACTGAAGCTCCAAGAATCCAAGAACTCCAAGAATCAATTCACTGGAAAACACCTTGACACCGGGAAAGATTGGAAGGCAAAAGGAGAAGGGGGTGGCAGAGGATGAGATGGTTAGATAGCATCGTGCACTCAATGAACATGAATTTAAGCAAATTCTGGAATAATGAAGGAGAAGTAAGCCTTGCATTCTTCAGACCATGGGGTCACAAAGAGTTGGACATGACTAAGGGACTGAACAAAAACAACAAATACAATAGGAATTTAATGAATATGTATATTATATACATATATATATATATATATATAGGTCTGTATATATAAATGTTGACCTCTTTGAAAAAAACATTAAATTTAGGATATCATTATTTTATGTGTTTTGGGGCATATGGTTTCTTTGGTTTAAATTCTCATTTTTTATGACTCTTTCCAGTTGAGACAGATTAAGCATTCCTCCTCTTTAAATAATGAGATTTTAAAAGTCTTCAATGACCCCAAATTTCTGTGATTGTTAAACAGTGGTTCAACTTCATTTAACTTAGAAATAATCATTTATTTGGTAAGTGATTTTGTTTCTGGCATTATTGTTTTAGACTTGAACATTGTCTGGAACTAGTAGGCAGATTTTCTAAGAAAGCTGAAGTCAGTAACTGATTTACTGGTATTAGAGTCATAGAAAGGATAATATAGCCACTTTGCCCAAGGTATGCCTGTGTTACTTTATTATTTATGAGTCACTGGCACTGCTGGAAAACAAACAGCTGCATCAGTATTTTCCTGGATATTAAAGTCACTTTTATTGATGCTTCTGAACTTGATATATCATCTCATAGGGACACTGCAAACAAAGCCCTTGTAAATATACAATTTATTACCAAGGAACCTATTTAATGAAAATGTCTGCTGCATGTAGGAAAAGTTACAATTGTCTGTTTGGAAAACATTCAAATTCTATTTCCAATTATGTATGAGTGTGAAGTTGCTGTGGATTTTGCTCTTTATCTTTCTCTTTTAAAATCTCAGTTAGATGATTATTGATCTTTCTTCCACAAAGAGACAGCTTAAATAGGAACAAGCAGTATATATTTTGAAGATTATGAGCGCTTTTGAGAAATGCATCTCCAACACATGAGCACTCTCTGTAAATTAAAATAAGGTTTATTTATTTTGTAGTAGAGTAAATGAATCAAATTTCATATTTAGTTTACTGATTCATGATTTGAAATTATTTTGATCCTTAGCTTATCAGAAAAAGTTTAGCATCCTAAGTGCAAAAGAAATAACTTCTGCCATTATTAATCACTTAAAAACACTTTTCCAACAATGTGGACAGTTTAAATTACCAACTCACATCTCAAATTGGAGAAAAATAGTCAAGAGAATTTAATTCACTTTAAAATTTCCTCTTATTCTTTATAGTAGAATTGATATATAGTCCTAAGAAAAGAAAAATGCCCATTTAAGTCCAATATCCTGTTTTGAACAATGCCATAAGCCTTTTGTCATAAAACAAGTAGCTTCTTTTGAGGTGGTTCAGATCACAAGACTACTAAAATTCTATATTTGTTTAAAAAGAAATTAACATAGCACTTTGGATTCATTTTAAGAGAAAAACCGAAACCCTTTAGTAAATGTACAATAGTATCACATTTCTGTGTAACAATAACTCTAATAATAATAGAGTTATAATAATAACTCTAATAATGAGTCAACATTATCCACTTTATTTCCTGGAGAAAGAACAAAAGCAACACCAAAAAAAAAAAACATAAGAAAACAACATGTCAACACCATTTTTAGTGAAATTGGGAGACATATATAATCCATGCAGTCAATAAGTCTCTTCAAAGTTGAGTTTGCTCACAAGCTAGGTGGACAAGCTAAGCAGCAGGACATCTTAGATACATTTAGATATCCTAACAAACATCTATTGTCCCCTAGATGAGCATCTTGCTTGAGGTGGAAAAGCAAATCACCTGCTCCTTGCCCTGCTCTGGTTGGATTAAAAGAAATACAAACAACATGGCTATACAAGGGACCATCCACATGGCTTCTAGACAGCAGAAGAGAGGAAAGCCTTCTAGACCCTTGCCCAATTCACTCCCCAGGGAATATTTTCAATCCAAGAAAACTCCAATTTGTTATTATTAGCAATACAAAGGAACTAGAAACCCTCAAAGCAAAGCTATTTTAGTATAGAAGATAAAAAGGCAAATAGAAACATACTAAAATGATGAAGACTAACAGAAAATATAAAAATATGAGTACAGAGAATAAAAGTATGAAAACATTTTGTAGCTGTTGGGGCTGTTATCTTAAGTTAAATGTCCAGAGAGAGAGAGGATGGGATAAAGAGCTGAAATATATAAGCTATCAATCATAAGGAAAGAAGAGAAAATGAAATAATCACACATAAAAATAAATTGAAAGAATGACTGGAATGGAAAAATAAAAGCTTCTAGGGAACAAAAAAACAGAACAAGATAAAGAGAATAGATAATGGAAAATAAATAAAGTGGAAACAAAGGGACTAAAAAATGCTATATGTAAATTATATTTCTAATAGAGTTGCTAGAAAGAAAGACAGGAAGAGAGCAAGGGACTGATGGAAGGAAGAAGTCAGAACTACTGGATTTTAGTGTTGCTATTCACTGCAGGCTGAAGCTATGTGGTGATGGTTCTTAGTTGCTAAGTCATACCATTGATCAATGATAAAGGCCCAGAAAGTGAAAGTGAAGCTGCTCAGTCCTGTCTGACTCTTTGCCACCCCATGGCCTGTAGCCTACCAGGCTACTACGTCCATGGGATTTTCCAGGCAAGAGTACTGGAGTGGGGTGCCATTTCCTTCTCTAGGAGAGCTTCCCAACCCAGGGGTTGAACCTGGGTCTCCCACATTGTAGGCAGACACTTTACCATCTGAGCCACCAGGGAAGCCAACGGCCCAGAAGAAAATAATATTTTATTCTGTCACAGTGATTTCCTTCATGTTTAGCCTCCTTAGAAGTTACTTGGTTGATTGAAACTCAATAAACATGCCCTTCATCATACGTGGGTAAAAAATTGGCTATTTTTATTATATTTTTCTTTCTTACTTTTTCTATCTTATTTATCTTAAAGTCCAAGAGAGTACATTTGTTTATCTCTTTGAAAGGACTGATTACAAAATTTGTGGAAGTTGTGGGGTTTTTTTTATTAAAGTTTTTTCACTGTTTTTCAGGTTATATGATTTCAATCACATCAGACATGCAGATGACACCAGATATGCAGATATGTGGATTGCCTTCATGTTTAGCCTCCTTGGAAGTTACTTGGTTGATTGAAACTCAATAAACATGACCTTCATCATATGTGGGTCAGTTCAGTTCAGTTCAGTCGATCAGTCGTGTCCGACTCTTTGTGACACCATGAATCGCAGCACACCAGGCCTCCCTGTCCATCACCAACTCCCGGAGTTCACTCAGACTCACGTCCATCGAGTCAGTGATGCCATCCAGCCATCTCATCCTCTGTCGTCCCCTTCTCCTGCCACCAATCCCTCCCAGCATCAGAGTCTTTTCCAATGAGTCAGCTCTTCTCATGAGGTGGCCAAAGTACTGGAGTTTCAGCTTTAGTATCATTCCTTCCAAAGAAATCCCAGGGCTGATCTCCTTCAGAATGGACTGGTTGGACCTCCTTGCAGTCCAAGGGACTCTCAAGAGTCTTCTCCAACACCCACAGTTCAAAAGCATCAATTCTTCATATGTCGGTAAAAATTGACTATTTTTATTATACTTTTATTTCTTACTTTTTTAAATCTTATTTGCATCTTAAAGTCCAAGGGAGTACATTTGTTTATCTCTTTGAAAGGATGCAAAGTTTGTGGAAGTTGTGGGGTTTTTTATTAAAGTTTTTTCACTGTTTTTCAGATGATATGATTTCAATAACCTCAGATATGCAGATGACATCACACTTACGTCAGAAAGTGAAGAAGAACTAAGGAGCCTCTTGATGAAAATGAAAGAGGAGAGTGAAAAAGTTGGCTTAAAGCTCAACATTCAGAAAACGAAGATCATGGCATCTGGTCCCACCAATTTGTGGCAAATAAATGGGGAAACACTAGAAACAGTGACAGGCTATTTTGGGGGAGCTCCAAAATCACTGCAAATGGTGACTGCAGCCATGAAATTAAAAGATACTTACTCTTTGGAAGGAAAGTTATGTCCAATATAGACAGCATATTAAAAAGCAGAGACATTACTTTGCCAACAAAGGTTCGTCTAGTCAAAGCTATAGTTTTTCCATTAGTCATGTATGGGTGTAAGAATTGGACTATAAAGAAAGCTGAACGCTGAAAAATTGTTGCTTTTGAACTATGGTGTTGGAGAAGACTCTTGAGAGTCCCTTGGATTGCAAGGAGATCCAACCAGTCCATCCTAAAGGAAATCAGTCCTGAATATTCATTGGAAGGACTGATGCTGAGGCTGAAACTCCAATACTTTGGCCATCTCATGCGAAGAACTGACTCATTAGAAAATACCCTGATGCTGGGAAATATTGAGGGCAGGAGAAGGGGACGACAGAGGATGAGATGGTTGATGACCTCACCAACTCAAAGGAGATGAGTTTGAGTAAACTCAGGGAGTTGATGATGGACAGGGGGGACTAGTGTGCTGCAGGCCATGGGGTCGCAAAGAGTCGGACACTACTGAGTGACTGAACTGAACTGAATGATTTCATTGACCTATCTTCTAGTTTAATGCTAAAGACTTCATATCTTTTCTTTCAATGTGATTATATTTTTTGTTAATATTGAGCATAGTGATATTAACTACCTTGAAATCTGTGTTTGCTAACTGTAACAATCAAGTCATTGCTCTTGGTTGATTGTGTTTCCTGATTTTTATCATTCATATTTTGATTAATTCTAAATTTTAGCTTGAATACAAAGACAGTGTTCTGCCACATTCCTTTAAAAATTCTTCTTTTTTGTTTTAAGTAGGCACTTAGCTAGATTGGGCTCAAACTGTAAACTCATATTCTTTCAGTTCAGTTCAGTTCAGTCACTCAGTCATGTCCGACTGTTTGAGACACCATGAGTTGCAGCACGTCAGGCCTCCTGTCCATCACCAATTCCTGCAGTTCACCCAAACACTTGTCCATCTTGTCGGTGATGACATCCAGCCATCTCACCCTCTGTCGTCCCCTTCTCCTTCTGCCCCCAATCCCTCCCAGCATCAGAGTTTTTTCCAATGAGTCAGCTCTTCACATGAGGTGGCCAGAGTACTGGAGTTTCAGCTTTAGCATCAGTCCTTCCAAAGAACATCCAGGACTGATCTCCTTTAGGATAGACTGGTTGGATCTCCTTGCAGTTCAAGGGACTCTCAAGAGTCTTCTCCAACACCACAGTTCAAAAGCATCAATTCTTCGGCACTCAGCCTTCTTCACAGTCCAACTCTCACATCCATACATGACCACTGGAAAAACCATAGCCTTGGCTAGATATATCTTTGCTGGCAAAGTAATGTCTCTACTTTTGAATATGCTATCTAGGTTGGTCATAACTTTCCTTCCAAGGAGTAAGTGTCTTTTAATTTCCAAGGAGCATTCACCATCTGCAGTGATTTTGGAGCCCCCCAAAATAAAGTCTGACTCTGTTTCCACTGTTTCCCCATCTATTCCCCTTGAAGTGATGGGCCAGATGCCATGATCTTCATTTTCTGAATGTTGAGCTTTAAGCCAAATTTTTCACTCTCCTCTTTCACTTTCATCAAGAGGCTTTTTAGTTCTTCGTCACTTTCTGCCAGAAGGGGGGTGTCATCTGCATATCTGAGGTTACTGACTTTTCTCCCGGCAATCTTGATTCCAGCTTCTTCTTCCTCCAGCCATGTGTTTTTCACGATGTACTCTGCATATATAAGTTAAATAAGCAGGGTGACAATATACAGCCTTGCCGTATTCCTTTTCCTATTTGGAACCAGTCTGTTGTTCCATGTTCAGTTCTAACTGTTGCTTCCTGACCTGCATATAGGTTTCTCAAGAGGCAGGTCAGGTCGTCTGGTATTCTCATCTCTTTCAGAATTTTCCACAGTTTATTGTGATCCACACAGTCAAAGGCTTTGGCATAGTCAATAAAGCAGAAATATATTTTCTTTAGCAGAAACTTAGATCTCAATTAATGTTTTAAATAACTTTTAGCTGGATGAGTTAAATGTGACCCACACATGCCTGATTCAGGAACAGATATTAGGTAGAGTTTAAATGGAAATTAGATTTCTCAACTGAGAATATCTCCTCTCTGTGAACTCCCTTCTCATTTCCAGCTGTTGTGCTTGATCTATATTTTGTCCTCCAGCTCTTATATCTGGAAAGAATACATACTTTTTATGAGAGTTTGGGCTTCACAGGTGGTACTAGTGGTAAAGAACTTGCCAGCCAGTGCAGGAGATGTAAGAGATGCAGGTTCAGTCACTGGATTGGGAAGAAAGATCCCCCAGAATTCAGCATAGCAAGTGAAAGTGAAAGTGAAGTCCCTCAGTCGTGTCCGACTCTTTGCGACCCCATGGACTGTAACCTATCAGGCTCCTCTGTCCATGGGATTTTCCAGGCAATAGCACTGGAGTGGATTGCCATTTCCTTCTCCAGCAGATCTTCCCGACCCAGGGATAGAACCCAGGTCTCCTGCATTGTAGACAGACGCTTTTACCATCTGAGCCATCAGGGAAGTCCATCACTCCAGTATTCTTGCCTGGGGAACCCCATGGAGGAGATATAGTACATAGGGTTGGACACGACTGAAGCAACTTAAGTGTGCACACATGCGCATACACACACACACACACACACACACACATACACACGAAAGTTTTAGTCTCTATGCAGAGTTAATTTTTTTTTTACCCTCTCAGGCTAATGTTTGTAAAACTAAGAAACCTTTCTATTGTTAGTCCCTACCTCCAAGTATTGACTGTTTTTCAGATTCCGTGTACATATGTGCATCATTTGAGGTCTTCAGATCTTTAAAAAATGTATTTTTTAGTTGTTATCTGAAGACAGGACAGTTCTTTGTAGAAGAATACTTAGATCTGTGCTGAGCAAAATGCCAAGATACACAGATATGAATGTAGGAAATTAAAAAAAAATTCTTTTTAAGGAGATTACTATAGGACAGCCTATGTATGATGAGTTAGAACTGGAATGTATGATGAACTGAAAAGATACATTAACAATGATTTATAACTAAATAACATAACTAATTAGGTATTTCTATTATCTATCAATAGAGAGCTATGTAGTATATTCTTATGTTCACTTCAGTTCAGGTCATTCACTCAGTCGTGTCTGACTTTTTGCGACCCCATGAACCTCAGCACGCCAGGCCTCCCTGTCCATCACCAACTCCCGGAGTTCACTCAGACTCACATCCATCGAGTCGGTGATGCCATCCAACCATCACATCCTCTGTCATCCCCTTCTTCTCCTGCCCCCAGTCCCTCCCAGCATCAGAGTCTTTTCTAATGAGTCAACTCTTCGCATGAGGTGGCCAAAGTACTGAAGTTTCAGCTTTAGCATCATTCCTTCCAAAGAAATCGCAGGGCTGATCTCCTTCAGAATGGACTGGTTGGATCTCCTTGCAGTCCAAGGGACTCTCAAGAGTCTTCTCCAACACCACAGTTCAAAAGCATCAATTCTTCTGCTCTCAACTTTCTTTATAGTCCAACTCTCACATCCATATGTGACCACTGGAAAAACAATAGCATTGACTAGATGGACATTTGTTGGCAAAGTAATGTCTCTGCTTTTGAATATGCTATCAAGGTTGGTCATAACTTTCCTTCCAAGGAGCAAGCGTCTTTTAATTTCATGGCTGCAATCACCATGTACTAGTCCATAAAGAAATCATAAATAATTTATAGAAAAAGTAGAGATAACACAAAAATATTTATATCATCATAGTGTACATGTTTAGAAACATAACAAAATACAAATTTGTTAAATGAATCCTCAGATGTGAGATGGTATTTCCATTACAAAATGTTACAAATATTTCTGAATAAATACAGATATTTTCAGTTTTGAGAATTGCTCCCATTTAACAGCCATCTAGTGGCTCAGATGGTAATGAATCTGCCTGCAGTGCTGGCACCCTTAGTCAATCTCGGGATCAGGAAGATGCCCTGGTGAACGGAATGGCAACCCACTCCAAAATTCTTGCCTGGAGAATTCCATGGACAGAGGAGCCTGGTGGTCTACAGTCCATGGGGTTGCAAAGAGTTAGACACACACCCACACACACACACAAAGACAAATACCTACCAGCACTATATTAAATGTAAATGTAGTAAGAGAGAGTTTTAAGCATCTCTGGCTTATGAAACTTTCAAAATGCTACTAAGCAATTTTGGGGTCACAGAGTAAAAAGAATTGAGATTTCAGACTAGTAGGCATCAAAAATGAACACATTACTTAGAGACTGCAACTTAAACTGTGCTCAGAGACATTTATATAATTTAATTGTTCTTTTGATAATCGAGTGAAATATCAAAATAATTTGAAAACAAGTAGAAAACAGTCACACAAAGGCTTACGGAAAAAACAACAAAACCAATCAGATTCAAAAATAAAAACTGAGAAAGGATTGTGACTTCTATCACAAAGAACTGATTTCTATTATATATAGAAATTAATTAGAAACAATAATTACCTAATAAATATGAATAAAGTGTTAAAGGTCACAGAAATGAAACAAGTAGCTTTTAAATATATGAAGCCTTAGCAATCTCCCTCTTAATAAAATGGATAAAAATTAAAGCTCTGGTAATATGTCAACTTAATCTATAATATCAGCTTTAATCTCCAATAAGAAATTATTGAAAGTTTGGGGGAACGTTTTTAGCTGGCAAAATAGATTTAAGGTCATTTATATTTAGAACATAGGAAACAATGATGCAGGATTCCCTAAATTAGTGATATTTTACACAATTTTCAAATGTCTTACCAGGTATTTACATATTAAAGAGTTTTTTATAATTATCTGAGCCTAGAATCTCCATCAAATTTATATATTTTTACTAAATATTAAGATCAAGGGATTCATTGAATTACAGTAATAGAACTATTCTGTGAATCAATAGAAGTGTCTAATCTATTTTTGCAGCTTTATCAAGAGCTGGCCACAATTTTTTTATAATCACATCAACCATGTCAACTCTATGTGAGGTATGAATTACTAACCCACCACACCTCTTTCAGATCACTAATTCAACTTGGTACACACATCTAACTACTTAATTATGACTTCTCATGTGAGTACATTTATGTATTTACACATTGAGACACACATTTTCTTAAAAGTTTCTATTTCCACTTGCATTGGGGCACTGGATTGACATGCTTATAAAATTATGTAGATATAAAGACACAGGATGAATTTCACTGCAGCACAGTGCAAGAGAGTATTACAATTCATTTTTTAATAAAAAGGAAGCACTGGGTCTACTAGGATTGAGAATGACTGATGTAATAAAATGACAAAAAGGTGAATGTTTAATAATACACTTACTTTGAAAGGCTCTAGGGAAACAAGAACTTTAATATATTGCTGGTGAGTTTGCAGATTGGTTCAATTCCTATGACTGAAAATATCTATAGATATTTGGAAATATCTGTGACATTTACTAGTGGAAATATCATGTCATATCTGAGGATCTGCTTGAAAGATGTAGTAGCATGCATGAAATGATATTTGTACAAGGTTACTCATTGGCTTATCGCTCGTGTTAACAAAAGATTGGAAACAACTATGTAATCAATGCTTGGGTGCTGAGTATATGTTAAGTCATATTCATATAATAAAATGCTATACAGCTGTCAAATACAATGGGGAATATATTTCCATTCTGATATGGTAAGGTCTCCAAAATACTTTATTGAATGAAAGAAGCAGAATAGTGTGTAGAATGAATGTTCTGTTGTGTGAAAAAAGAGGAAATCTCAGAATATATGCTTGTATTTTATTGCATTATTCCTTAAAAGAAATCTCTGGAAGAAAATACAAGTGCTGAAAACCACTGCTCACCTGTGTGTGTTAGAGTGGGAGAGTTGGTGTTAGAAAAATGGACTGTCATAAACCGGAAACAGGTTGACTACTCATTGTGTTTAAATTTTAATGATTTAACCAATTGGATGTATCAATAATAAAATTAATTTTAAAATAAGCTTGAATATAGTTAATATCTGCCTATATTTATATATTAAATCTATTCAACACAAAGTGTTTCCTAGACCTTCTCACAGAAACAGTCACATTTTGAGTAAAAAGATGAATATTTACACATCTCCATGGCTAAAGTCACACCGTGCAGTGCTGTGGGCATAATCCCTTTGACGTTACTAAAGTGCCTAAAACAGCCACACAAAAACACTGAAATCATACAGTACAACATTTCCTGCCTGGAAAGAGAAACCATTAGAAGGTCGTGTTTGTGTTTTTTAAAGAAACATCGCCAACACAGAAAAGAAATAGATCTAAGTGTTCTCAATAAAATGAGGTTTGAAGAAGTTGCCTTAGAAAATCAATCCACTCCTGCTACCTTCTGGATAACAACCAAAAATATCCATTCCGAACCTTGATAAATTTTCTTGCCTGCTTTCAGCGAGCATGAGGAAAGTTTTAATAGAGGATCTTTATCATAATTGAAGCCTATTGTTTATAATGACTTTTTAAATATTCTATTCCACCTTTAAAAATCAATATTCCAGCAGAGATATTACCATTAGAAAATTTGGGACAAATTAATTTTGACCAATATTTTTCAAAGAGAGTCAGCACTGAAATTGCCACATAGAGAGATTTGAAGAGTCAGGTTGGGAAAGGAATGCATGTGTAGTAGATAGTTTTAAAGCAGCAATTACTTAACATTGTGTTTTTCTCTTAGGATGGCTAAAAGAATCAGATAACATTCATGTTGTTCACAAAGCAGGCTAGTTGCATGCATTAATGAAAGAATATGTTAATAATGGTTGAAATACTTTTGCAAATAAACACATAAAATTTCATAATATTAAACATCCATATAACGTAGTCACTTTTATGTCTTCATCTGTATAATCTTAATTTCCTTTATCCCGCATAATCAGAAATAACAACTAATGTGAAATAAACTTTTGTTTTAATATTTTTTATTTTCTTATTTTAATTTTTTGTTGAATAAGAGTATATATGAGTCCCTTCAACAAATATGTGATAAATAACAAAAGATAAAAATGAAATAAATTAGATTTCATTTGTTGGTCATTTTGACTAATTTCTCATTACTCTGTCTTTAAAAAGATAGCTTTATTAAACTAATTTATTAAACTTAATTTATTCAGGAAGAAACACGAATCTCCATTCAACTAAAAGATTGTCACTTTAGTTTGTTTTTCTATTAATTTTACCTCTAAAAAAAAAGGAATCAATTTATTTTGAAATAAATGTATTATTGTTTATAATTATTATCATAGTATTCTATGATCCTTACTAGCCATCAACTATGTAGTTACCAAGTATGTTATTTATTTAATCTTAAAAAATGAATACAATCATCCACATTAGATAAATAAAGGGAAAGGGAAGTCGCTCAGTCGTGTCCTACTCTTTGCGACCCCATGAACTGTAGCCCACCAGGCTCCTCCATCCATGGAATTTTCTAGGCAAGAGTACTGGAGTGGGTTGCCATTTCCTTCTCTAAGATAAATAAGGGAAATTGTAAAGTGATTGCATGATTTGCTCATGCTGTCTGCATCCAAAGGGCATTCTCATTCTCTGGGACATGTTGACCTATTGTGTAAATGAGGTCATCCACATTAGGTCTTATTTTATTTTAAGAAATTGTAGCACTATTGGAAGAGCCTCTAATTTTTTTTTTCATAATTATATTTAAAATAACTTTAGTAGAGCTGTCATACTTTTAATGGCTTGTCAAATCAATCAGTTACAGCTTGTCTAAAAGCAGTTCTATTCCAGTTATTACCAATGCTTTCACTAAATAGGTGAAATATACAATCTCATAAATTTAATAAGACAGCCCCCAGAATTCTGCTGCTGCTACTGCTGCTAAGTCACTTCAATTGTGTCCAACTCTGTGCGACACTATAGACGGCAGCCCACCAGGCTCCCTCGTCCCTGGGATTCTCCAGGCAAGAACACTGGAGTGAGTTGCCATTTCCTTCTCCAATGCATGAAAGTGAGAAGTGAAAGTGCAGTCGCTCAGTCGTATCTGACTCTTAGAGACCCCATGGACTGCAGCCTACCAGGCTCCTCCATCCATAGGATTTTCTAGGCAAGAGTACTGGAGTGGGGTGCCATTGCCTTCTCTGCCAGAATTCTGTCTTAGTCTCAAATACTCTAATTCAAATTATGCTTAGGAGGTTCATGACATTGTACAGGAGACAGAAATCAAAACCATCTCCAAGAAAGAGAAATGCAAAAAAGCAAAATGGCTGTCTGAGAAGGCCTACAAATAGCTGTGAAAAGAAGGGAAGTGAAAAGCAAAAGAGAAAAGGGGAAAGATATACCCATTTGAATGCAGAATTCCAAAGAACAGCAAGGAGAGACAAGAAAGCTCTCTTCAGCAATCAATGCAAAGAAATAGAGTAAAACAATAAAATGAGAAAGACTAGAGATCTCTTCAAGAAAATTAGAGATACCAAGGGAACATTTTATGCAAAGATGGGCTCAATAAAGGGCAGAAATGGTAGGGACCTAACATTGGACAAATACACAGAAGAACTGCATAAAAGAGATCTTCATGACCCAGATAATTGCGATGGTGTGATCACTCACCTACAGCCAGACATCGTGGAATGTGATGTCAAATGGGCCTTAAGAAGTATCACTACAAACAAAGCTAGTGAGGTGATGGAATTCCAGTTGAGCTGTTTCAATTCCTGAAAGATGATGCTGTGAAAGTGCTGCACTCAATATGCCAGCAAATTTGGAAAACTCAGCCACAGGACTGGAAAAAGTTAGTTTTCATTCCAATCCCAAAGAAAGGCAATGCCAAAGAATGCTCAAACTACTGCACAATTGCACTCATCTCACACGCTAGTAAAGTAATGCTTAAAATTCTCCAAGCCAGGCTTCAGCAGTTTGTGGACCGTGAACTTCCTGATGTTCAAGCTGGTTTTAGAAAAGGCAGAGGAACCAGAGATTAAATTGCCAACATTCACTCGATCATTGGAAAAGCAAGAGAGTTCCAGAAAAAACATCTATTTCTGCTTTATTGACTATGCCAAAGCCTTTGACTGTGTCGATCACAATAAACTGTGGGAAATTCTGGAAAAGAGCGGCATACCAGACCACCCGACCTGCCTCTTGAGAAACCTATATGCCGGTCAGGAAACAACAGTTAGAACTAGACATGGAACAACAGACTGGTTCCAAATAAGAAAAGGAGTATGTCAAGGCTGTATACTATCACCCTGCTTATTTAACTTATATGCAGAATACATCATGCGAAATTCTGGGCTGAGGAAGTACAAGCTAGAATCAAGATTGCCAGGAGAAATATCAATAACTTCAGATATGCAGATGACACCACCCTTATGGCAGAAAGTGAAGAAGAACTAAAGAGCCTCTTGATGAGGGTGAAAGAGGAGAGTGAAAAAGTTGGCTTAAAGCTCAACATTCAGAAAATGAAGATCATGGCCTCTGGTCCCATCACTTCATGGCAAATAGATGGGGAAACAGTGGAAACAGAAGCTGACTTTATTTTTCTAGGCTCAAAAATCACTGCAGAGGGAGATTGCAGCCATGAAATTAAAAGATGCTTACGCCTTTGAAGGAAAGTTATGACCGAACTAGACAGCATATTAAAAGCAGAGACATTACTTTGTCCACAAAGTTCCGTCTAGTCAAGGCTATGTTTTTCCGGTGGTCACGTATGGATGTGAGAGTTGGACTGTGAAGAAAGCTGAGGGCTGAAGAATTGATGCTTTTGAACTGTGGTGTTGGAGAAGTCTCTTGAGAGTCCCATGGACTGCAAGGAGATCCAACCAGTCCATCCTAAAGGAAATCAGTCCTGAATATTCATTGGAAGGACTGATGCTGAAGCTGAAACTCCTTGCCACCTGATGTGAAGAGCTGATTTATTTCAAAAGACCCTGATGCTGGGAAGGATTGAGGGCAGGAGGAGAAGGGGATGACAGAGGATGAGATGGTTGGATGGCATCACCTACACAAAGCACATGGTTTTGTCTGAACTCCGAGAGTTGGTGATGGACAGGTAGGCCTGGTGTGCTGCAGTTCATGGGGTCCCAAAGAGTTAGACATGACTGAACGACTGAACTGAACTGAACTAAATGCTCAGTCATTACATGCATCCTTACTGATTGTGTGTGTGTGTGTTTGTGTGTGTGTTAGTTGTTCAGTCGTGTCTGATTCTTTGTGACTTTGGTGAACTGTAGCCCAGCAGGCTTCTCTATCCATGGATTTCTCCAGGCAAGAATATTGGATTTGGTTGAATCTTTCTAACCTAGGAATCAAATCCAGGTCTCCTGCACTGAAGGTGGATTCTTGACTGTCTGAGCCACCAGAGAAGCCCTCCTTACTGGTTGCTTACACCAAATGGTCATTAAAATTTTCAGAGCCTATGCACTGTAGTTTAATTTTTTCATTGTCGTTCACATTTTCACTAGATTTTCTACAGGATCACTGCACTCTCTCATTGTTCATGCTTTCTGTAAGTACCATTTCCACTACAAACCACTTCTGAGAGAATTCTAGAAAATAAATTTAAGGAGGACAGTTTTGGCATGTTCATCCTGAGAAATATCTTGAAAAAGAGTTAGTGATATGTTAAGTAAAAAAAAAAAGTCACAGATTTAAGATTTAGTAAATGTATAAACAGATGATATCCATATTAAGCATGGGCAAGCAGACCTCACACTTAATGAACGTTGGATATTGATACTGATATTTAGTACACAGTGTGTCCTAGACAATGATGAGTAGCTATAATATCTCACTTAAATAATCCATGTTATCTCCTGGGACACAAAGGATGCCACTTTTATAAACAAGAAATCTTTATCTCTGGGCGTGCATATTCAGGTCTCAGTCAATGTTATTGCTTTAATTGCTCAGTTGATACTATTCCATTCTATGGAAATGACTCTCACAAATTTTTGTTGTTGTTCACCACAAATGCTGAACTGTCTTTTCCTTATATCCTGTCACTTTGCGGAAACCTTCTGGCACTGTTATTGCACTCTCACTCCAGAAAGATGGACTGTCTGGGCAACACTCCTGAGGAGAAACCCATGTGTAAAATCTTCTATTAAGCACCTGGAAGAAACCACTGAATTTTCTAACACCAGTGGTTCTGAATCCTAAAGGGACATTAGAACCAATTGAAAAAATTTAAAATATAATGATGAATTGACAATTTTCCTAGAAATTCCTATTTAATTTTACTCAGATTGTGTTCTTGAAGTACTTCCTTTGTTTATTTCTTTATTTCTTCTGTTATGTTTTGCTTTTAAGCTTCCTATGGAATCTGATGTGTCACTGGTGTACAGAAATTCAAGTCTGATTTTTTAAAACTGGGAGAAGGAAAGAGTTAGTGCCCAACTAATTTCATTAGAGGCAGCATTACTTTGTGAAACATACAAGTGACCAGCTCTCTCTTAATGTTCCCAAGCCTTCCATAAGGCAATTTCATTCTTAGAGATTTTGCACACCTTGCCCATTAAACTTGTTTATGCCTTCTGCATAGGAGCTAATTTGAAATGTTATGTTGAAAAGTAGGTTACTGAACACATAGTGATACTAGCTAGCATTTTCTAAAAATACAATGTGTGACATAAGCCAGCACAAAGTAGCTTGAGTTTTCAGTAGGCCATTAGAAGAAAGAGCACACTGTGTTCTTCAAAATAGCCAATCCTCAATAAATAACCCCAGTAAACACCTTGAATGTTCACAGTAGTTCACAGTGGTTCAGATTGCGATTTTTCCTCTAGCTTGGTTTATCTCTTACATCAATTCTATGTTCTATATTTCCTACAAAGACCTTCAAAATGACTGATATGTTAATAATTACTTTTCTATAAAGTGCATCTATTTGTTTTTAATTCCTGTTACCATTCTAAATGCAAGATGAGTGACATTTCAAAAACAGAAACACAGAAGCGTGGAAACTAATGTGAAGATTAAAACACTGGAATAGTAAATAATAACTCTAAATTATCTGGTTTTGTAAAATATAAATATTAAAGATACAGATATAGTAGTGGGAAAGTGAAATGTATCTAGAAAGGAACAGAATTAATTCAGATTCTGATTGAAATAGAGAAATTGATCTATTTCTCTATTTGAAGGATTGTCTCTTTTTCTCTCAATCCCTGGTAATAGGTAAGAAAGAAAGAAACAATAAAAAGTTACTTATATACTAATAAAGATATTATAAGGTTCAATGAGATATTTTATGACAGATTGTCTCAATCTTTTCTCAATAAACTAAGAAATGACCTTAGTTGAATGAGGGTCATTCATTCAGTCAGAATATTATGGCATGAGAAGAAATTAGGGTTTAAGTGTTACAATGAGAGATTAATAAAAATATTGATGATCCAAAACAAAATCAAATTTAGAGATCATGAGTCTGTAATAAATTAAATTTTTATGCCCCTTCCTATTTTTCCAATAATGTTTTGTTTCTCTGGAGACAGAAGGGGATGCATAGGAGGAGAAGAAATGTGCATGCTGCTGCTGCTGCTGCTGCTGCTGCTAAGTCACTTCAGTCGTGTCCGACTCTGTGCGACCCCAGAGACAGCAGCCCACCAGGCTCCCCCATCCCTGGGATTCTCCAGGCAAGAACACTGGAGTGGGTTGCCATTTCCTTCTCCAATGCATGAAAGTGAAAAGTGCATAGTGAGACATAAATTACTATAGTAAATTTACACAACATTTCATTTCATTCAACAGTTATTTAGTACTTATTATGTTCTGGGCACAGTGTAAATTGAGGTAAAGAAGAATAATTTTTGCCATTAATTATAAGATATCAGGCAACAGAAATTTAGAGTGATTATATATTTTCTCAGATATTTTCAAACATTTTATGTAGGGTCATACTTTTAGTTGATTTGCAAAGATAACTCATTTTTTTCCAAAATATGAATCAGGCTTTAATGAAATAATTCAGACCTTTTTGATAGTTAATGGTAATTTTATATCATTTCCATTTTCACAAATGGCAAACAACCTGCATAAGAAATGTGCATTAATTGCAATATTCATAATTTCCACCCAACTAAATTTTGCCAGTATCTTTGCATGTCTCTGATATGTTTTTTTTTTTTAATTTATTTATTTTTTATTTTACTTTACAATTCTGTATTGGTTTTGACATACATTGACATGAATCCACCACGGGTGTACATGCATTCCCAAACCTGAACCCCCCTCTTTATACAGACATATTCTAGAGAAAACATATCTAGTAGAAGAGATTAAAAAAATCTCCAAAACATCACCTACTAAATTAAAGCAAATTGAAATACATAAATTATTCTACTACAGTGTTCTCATTACTCTTTCAACTGATGAGATAATTATTTTTAAAAAAGAAATGTTTTATGAGAAGGAAAGGTAATTAGAAATATATTTTAAAGATCTTGCCTGATTTTACTTTCTTAACAAATCTGTCTTTGTGTGTGTGTGTGCTTATGCCTGTGTGTGTGTGTGTGTGTGTGTGTGCTTGTGCCTGTGTGTGTGTATGTGTGTGTGCTAATGGCAGGTTTTTGTTTGAAGATGAAAGCACAAATACTTTTGTATTTTGTATTTTCCCTAGTCACTGCTTGTCAATCTGATCTAATAATGATGAAAATATGGGTGAACGAATACTTTAAAACATAAAACAACTTGATGACATATCATTAAAACATAAATGATTTCCTATATAATTTGAAACACTGTTCCATAAAGAAGTGTGGTTTGGGGGAAAAAAAAAACTCATTGTAAAACATATTCAGAATGACATTTTAATGAAAATTAATGGGCAAATATGAGACCTTGTGTTAAGATATAGAAGAGCTTTGCACTAAAATGCTTGTTTAATCATTGTGCTTATGGGTAGGTGAGATATTTCCATTCAACATAGCAGTAATACAATTTTCTTTTCAGATGTCTCCAAGCAGAGAACAAGTATTTGAGTTACTAGAAGTCATTGAGGAGAATGAGATGCCTGAGATATTTAATCATAGAAGCTACCCCAGAATAAGAACCAACTGGGAAAAAAATGAAATTAACATGAAAACATTTGACCCCAGAAAATACAAAATAGTAGGAAGTAGGCAATACTAAACACTGTCTCATCTATTTCATTACACTTACAACTTTCACTCAATGAAACAAATTAGAGGCATTTTTCCCTAAATATTATTTATAGAGTAAAACATTTTAAAAATTAAATATTGCATTGGGAAGCAGTAGTGCCCAGTTCTCAGTTAGAGCTCTATTCTTCTTCTTTTCTTCTTTCTCCTTTAATTCTTATTCGTCTTTTTTTCCTTCTATGACCTGAGAACAATCTTTATATTCTTCACCACATATTTATACTCTCTACTAATGAAGTAATGTTTAATTACATTATCTTTGTGGTTTCCTGACAATCTGTCCTAATCATACCCACCTCCATTTTTGTATCTATCTATAAGATGTTCTTTCTATTTTTCTCAGAAGGTCAATATTCTATTTACTTAAACTAAGAGTAAAAAAAAATTATAATTTCTTAAGTCTTTTCTTTAACATTCACACTATTGCCTTCTGTTATGATTGATTTTTTTTTTCCTTACCTATTGTTTTATTGTGTCCCATTGGATGAAAGCTTATTGAGGCATATTTAGCCTGAAAACTGTATCTGTAAACTGTCCTTGGATCTTCAACTTCACTCATGGGCCTCCTGATTGGTAGGTTCCTGACTGTTATAAATTGAAATGGTCAGTTCAGAGATTCTTCTCCTTATGAGAACTGAGGCAGAATTAAATATGGAGAGTCCTAGGAGGGTGGTACGGAAGTTCACCAATATGCCAGGACATTCTGTGAGTCTCTGTCTCTTTCTCTCTCTCTCTCTCTCTCTGCATATATAATGTGATATACACTTTATATTTGTATTTGAATATTTATATAAATATATATACATATATATTCATATATACATTCAAATATGCAACAGATGTTCAGTGTTTAGTTCAATCTAATGTTCTTGACTGAATATTTTTAAAATAATTTTAACTTAAAAAATGTTTATCTTAGCTTTACAAATTGGTGTAATTAATTTTACAGCAGGATACCAATTAAAGAGATTTTTATTCTGCCTGGTACATACTCTCTGCCCTCTCTTAGAGCATAGACTGCCCCAGAGATACCTTTGAAGGTGCAGCCTGGATATGCTTGTGGCTTGGCATAGAGTTTAAAGTGTTCCATTTGAACATAAGAAGGTTTTTCATAGGTCAGGTTTTAATTCTTTATCTTATTTTCACCCTAAATTCAGGCAGTTCTAGGTGAATTGTTTGTTCTTTCAAGCCTCTGTTCTTCTAAGCAGCTGTATATTTGGAGGTTGTTTTAATTTGCTGTGACTCCACAACAACAAAATAATACAGGTTAGGTGGCTTAAAGAAACATAAATTATTATTTACTCGGGAGTAGGCTATGTTGATAGATAGGAAATGTAAAGAAGGGAGAGTGTAGTTACATTCTGTTAAAATCAAAACCAAATGAAAATCAGTTTAAAAATTCTCCCAGAAGATAATAAAAGCCCAGTCATACAAACAAAGCCCAATTCAGCTTATTTTGCAAGATCAACCCAATCTGGCTCATTTTTTGTTCATGCCTCTGGAAACCATAAGCAAAACTTCCCCAAGTGATAAAATAGGAAATTGGTAAGAGTTTACCAGGGGGTTTCCCAGGTGGGGCTTGTAGTAAAGAACCCAAATGCAAATTCAGGAGACATAAGAGAAATTGGTTCGATCCCTGGGTCAGAAGATCCCCTGGAAGAAGACATGGAAACCCACTCCAGTATTCTTGCCTGGAGAATCCCATGGACAGAAAGAGCTTGGCAGTCCATAATGTCTCGGAGAGTTGGTCATGACTGAGGCGACTTAGTACACATATATGTAAAGAGTTGCTAATTCCCCATCATTTAAGAAAATTTCAAAATGATCATTTTTCTAAAAATGATGCATTTATGAGAAATCAGTCTCTCAGTCTTTAAGTTTTGCTTTCTTGAGACACACACGTGAGATTTTCTATTTTATATTATTTTATTCTATTTTAGATGGAAATTCTTTTATAAGCCATGTATTTAAATTTACTTTATTATTTTCATATTGCCATTAGAACACATTTGCATAAACTTAGTGGCTTTGAACAACACAAATTTATTATCTTAAACCTCATCAGAAGACCCAAATGGACTTTAGGACATGGATATCACTGAGCGGAAAAAGATTCATTTACTGACTATCACACTCACTGAAATACTGAAAATCAGGTTTCTGTGTTGTTTACAGCAAATAAAGACTCCACTTGCAATGCAGGAGACACAGGAGACGTGCGTTAGATCCCTGGGTCAGGAAAATCACCCAGAGAAGGTGTTATGCCCAAGTCGCGAAATCTCCCAAGGACCACCAGGGGGCAGATATCCAATGCAAAAGCAAGAGAGTTTTTATTACCAAGCTCGAGCTGGGGCCCCTGCTGTTACCGACGCAGTGGCTATAGGGAGGAGCCCCGAGTTTTGGGTTACATTGCTTATATAGGGAATATTCACATAAAGGGGGATTTTCAGGCTGAAGGACATCTGATTGGTTACCTTCTTCTATAGGGTTGTGTGTTGATTCCTGATTGGCTTTTACTTTCAAGGTAAATCACAAGTTTCTGAATGTAAAGTCAGGAGGTTTAACCTGAGGGCTGATTGGGGCAAGGTTGGGTGGTATCCAAAGTCTGTCTTTTTGCCTGGAATTTAACAAAATGGAGTTTTTACAAGATGGAGTAGCTTGGGCTCTCCATTCCCCCATTCTCAAGGACCCAAGACAGACCCAATCATCGGTCTGTAATTAGCTTTATATTGTCTTTTACCAGGGGTGGGTTTGGTAGGGCTGTATATTGGGACCTAAGCACCATAAGCTGTACCATGTTGATGCGGCCCTTGATAAAGTTTATCGACTTATTTAGTAAACACGGTCCAAAGGTGAATAGTAAAAAGAAAATGATCAGGGGCCCAGCCAGAGAAGATATGAGGGTCGTGAGCTAGGGAGATGAACTGAACCAGGATTCAAACCAACTCTGAGACTTTTCTCTTTCTCTTTTTCTCTGATTCAGCCCTTCTCTTATCTTGGCCAGGGACTCCCTGACTACCCCGGAGTGATTCACATAAAAACAACGTTCTTCACCTAACGCAGCACATAGGCCCCCTGAGAGACTTCATACTTAAGATACTTCTTGGGAATTGGGGCGGAGGTCTCTTTCTTCTGTAATTTCTTCTTGCTGTGCATGGGCGTAGGCCTGCCTAGCAGAGCAGAAATCTCTCTCTACCTGATCTAAGTTGGGGTTTTCAACATCTGAAACCAGTTTATACCCTTGTAGTAAACAGCAATTTAGTTGGCCCCTCTCAGAGATGAAATAGACAAGGGCCAAACAGGAGACCTAACAGCATGGTCATCTCTGGTCCCTGGAAACAGAAGGCAACATTTGGGGTGAGGGTTGCAGGGTTTGTGACCCTTTCTGATTGGTTGGTGGTGAGGCAACAGAGCTGTGCTCCAGGAATCTTGTGTTTAGTCTGAAGTTACCATCTTCCACCTGGGTGGGGGCTCAAAGACATTGTTATGCATATTTCTTTGAGTAGGAACCAGGACTCTGTCTGGAGGCTGTACCAACCTTTGATTGTTTCTGTTTTTGTATCCCCTCCCTTCCCTGATTAGCAATTGTTTGAAACCATGCTTTGGAATTCAGGGAAGGCCAAGGAGGCTGAACAAAGTCTGTATCTTACAGATAAGAAATGGAGAACACAGAGCAGATCTGTACTCCAGAGCCCCACAGAGTCCACTCAGGTTTAATTTTAGGGAACTAGGCCACTATGACTGTGATAACTTCCTGTCAAAATGGGGCATAGGACTGCCCCAGCTTGGAGTATAGACACTGAATTGGAAAAGTATTTCTGAGTTCCAAGTTCTAGATCTGAGTCTTGTATGATTGAAACCCTAATCCCTTGGTCTGCCATTTTGGTATAACAGACCCAATTAGAAGTAGTTGGAGGAGTGATAACTGGAATTTAGTAGACAAAAATAAATCTCATTTCTTTTTAGAAGGATAGGCCTGAAACCCCGTCTGGACCTGGCACTTCAAAGAGACTTGTAGCCATGTAGCCAGTTGCCTAGTTTTATAAGGTTACTAGCTTCCAGCAGACATTGTTTTGAAAATGGTGGCATCTAAGTCTGACATGACTCAGAAAACTCAAGTGTTTAGCAAAACAAGGTCTAATCTGAAAATACACCCATAGCATCACCTAGTTATTTCCCAGGATATCTGAACCATAACTACTCTATTTTGACTTTTAATTGTAAACTTTTCCTTAATAGCCAAAGCAGATTTCACCATTAATGATGTCAGTGTTTCTCTAGGTACGAGAAGATGCAAGAATTGGGATGCATAAAATCTTCTCCTGAAAAGATCTAACTATCTGAAGGCCTGTTCTGCCAGTTTTTCCCAGAGCACAGAGCCTCATTCCTGATTTTCACCCTGAACTCCTTTCAGGGTGGTTGAAAGTCAGCAGTTGCAGCGGCCATGATTTAATCTTTGTAGATGCAGATGGCGAGTGTCAGTCTTCAGTTGGCAGAGCCCCTTTTTGCTCATAAACTTGACCATGATTTTGGGGGGGCATTTCATGACCATTTTATCCCATGGTGCTGAGAATGTCCATTCTCAGGTTTGGCAAAGATTCTGTTGACAGGCCACTCAATGTGCTGTTACTGGACTAGGCCATAAAACAGTATCCAAAATTCTCTGGACCACCTGTCTTACTAGCTTCTTGGTCCAGGAAAATACTCCCTCTTGTTGCTTCTTGCCATATCTAGAGTTACACTGTTACCATCATCGATCTCATATAGGACTATATATTATTCTATTAGAAGCCTCACACACTTATTTGACAGTGTAAGAAACAGCAATTTTGTAAAACAGGTGAAATACAAATAACATAGCCAGCAGTATTAGTAAAGTCACAAGTAAGACTTATGTTAAGAACTTCCATTAGAAGTAGCCCAATATATCTCAGGTCACCTGCACAGTGACTTGAATATGACTATAATTTTTTTAAGTAAATTTTCTCAGGGCCAACCAGTTAGAGTCTGGTAGTAGAGAAATTTACCGAGGTAACCCAGAACTAGACACAGGTAATTGGCCACAAACCCAACAATTGGATTGATTTTTAAAACTAGCATAGGATCAGGCCTATGATAAAAAAGCATTTGATTTATATGCAAAGGTCTAAGAAGTCAAGAAAACATAAATGATCATATGAATCAGGTCCAGCATCTTGGGGAAGCTGTCTACCTCTGATGTCATTGTCTTCTCATCCTGGTGTAGTGTAGTTTTCCTGATTAAAAAAAAAAGTCCTTCCATCCATGTTGGAGACAGTCCCTTAAATTATGTCTTTTTCCAGTCCTGGTTGCAGGTCATGAGGCATCTGATCTTCATCCAAAGATAGATTACTGAGATAAGCTTCAGAAACAAGCTTAGGGTGTTCTTCAAGAATTCAATTAAATTTTACATTAATATCACATAACAGCAAAGAACTATCTAAGAGATGAGTCTTACTAGATGCAGACCTCCATTAACAAACTGGTATTTAACATTTTGAAATATCTTTTTCTCCTTAAAGTTACCCTTATTTTTATTAAATATAACCAAATTAAGGCTAGTTTGTTTGCAAAATAGGTCTGTTTTCACTAATTTTGGTCTGATGATTTTTATAACCATAATTGATGATAGGCTTTTTATTTTCCTGAAACATTTATAGAGTCTCAGACTGAACTTTTAAAATAAAACAGGGCTGGGAAACTCACACCAAAGGCTTATCACAGATTTTGCCTAACAAATCTAGGTGAATTCTTCCCTTTTTAAGGTCTCAATAATTTCTTGAGATTTTTGTACCCATGAGATCACCTTCCTAACTCATTTGATAAACTTACTGGAAACCTAAGAACTTCTAATTTTTGGAGGAGTCAGATAGAAAATATAATTGTTTTGTTTATAATGTTTAATTTTACCAAAGTATTGTCATAATTAGTTTGAGAGGAAGATTTTCCCTACTCCCTGAAAACATGATTCAAACCCATAATTCTTCAGATGGAAACCATAAAAGTTATAAGCATATTTGCTGGTTCATTCAGTTCTTTTGTTAGCTTTTGTGAAGTCATCAGGTTTTCCATTAGAATACCAGGACATATCAGAATGTTAAAAACTCCATATAATTTCTAGTATATATGTATTAGTAATTTTACCATACATTATAACATGAGTGGATTTATTACTCATTTGATAATCTTTTCCATGTAATTTAACCAACCAAATAAACACAGTTTAATATCTCTCTTTGGGATGTTCCAGGGGCCCTCTGAAGCACCCCAAAGTTAGCTAGAGATCAAAAGAACTTCAAAAGAGTTCTATTTAGGAAGTTTTATCAAAAAGATCAATTAAAAGGTTTTAGAACATTTGGGAAGATTTATTCAATGTTGATGGGTGTATCATTTAGCTTGTTGATATGTCACAATAGGCCTAAATACCTAGGCTCAAGGTCTAGTGAAAGTAAGCTCCACCATCTTGGACCTGGTTGACTCTAACCAGTTATTTTTTTTAATGGCTGTGTCATTCTTAACAAAATCCATTTATCTAACTAATTGTAATCCAATTTTAGAAAGTCCTGATCATGCATAACTCTTTTTAGTATTTTATCATACCCTTTGTTTGTTTTTTTTTTAACTGAAAACATACTTAATTTCTTTTAGCAACCAATAACTAACTTTTATATTAGCATTTTATAGATTGGTGAGCATAAATACCAGCGATAATTTCTAAAACACTTGCTAAGTTTTTTTTCACTTGAGATAATTCCCTTGTTGACAAACTTGTAGCAGATATAATATTTAACTTATATTAAACCTAGGTACAATGAAAATATTCTACTTAACATTAATTACTCTAAGACATGTCTGTATTAGATAGGTCAACAAACAAACATTAATATCAGGTATTTAACATTGAATATTTCCCTGTTCACATGAGCCTAGAATTTACTGTTTAATTTAGAATTACTTGATTTGTAAGCACTTACCTTTTTTTAAGCCAAATAAATAGAGCTCATATACAAATTAACCTCAAAAAGATTGCCCAGAGACAGAGACATACCAAGACATATTTAGACAGACACAGTGCAAGACCTAGCTTCAAGTCTTTTTTCCCTTTTCCCTCAGTGTCCGGAGTTAGAGATGGTCTAGATAAGTGTTTCTGAGAGCCCTGGTCTCAAGGCACAGGGAAAGAAAACCATGTTCTAACAAAATGGTGGCAGGTCTAAACCACATGGTGGCCAGACAAAGCAAAATTTCCTTCTCCAGGGGATCTTCTTGACCCAGGGATCAAACCCAGGTCTCCCATATTGCAGGCAGACGCTTTAACCTGGGCTCCACCAGGGAAGCCCTTAAATACAAAAATACAGTCTCTCAGAAAACCTCCTGTAGAGACACAGAACTTCAGATCTAAATACTAACATTAAAGATTTCAAGGGAGGAAAGGAAGCCAGGTTGAAAGAAGAAGGGGGAGGAGGAAGGAGAAGGGGGCAAAAGGAGTGGTCTTACAGACGTCTCCTGCCACCTACAGATACCCAGGCATTAGGGGACTTTTCCCTGGGCCTCCAGAGAAGGGAGGACTGGAACTCGGCCCTACCAGAAATCAGACTAGACCAGAACCAGAATTTGAGTTCTCTGCCAAGAGGAGGTGATCAGTCTCCAATCCTCAGCTCAGGCTGAGGGCCTTTCCACCAGATTCCTGTGTCCAGGACCAGGGGACTAGAAAAACAAGGAAGGATAGGAAGGGTTAAGGAGAAGAAAGAGAGAGGGAAGTGGAGAGAGGTCAATAAAGTCTCTTGTTCCTTACCGGTCAGGGCACTCTGGCCAGTTGTCCACGTCAGGAGGAGACCAGGGACAAAAGGGTCCCGGTTGCGGCTGCTGGGTCTGGTCCATTGGCAGGCAAGCTGGCCCCTGAGTACCCTGAGTGGTCAGGATGTCAGTCTTGGCGAAGAAGAGTTCCCACCAGAGTTGCCATTTGTTGCAGGAAGAGGGACCCATTCCAGGGCCTGAAACTGGGCTCTTATCTAACACTCAGAAATGAATTGTCTGAGGAGACACATGTGCTGACAAAGGGAACTTGGTCAGGGTGTCCGATCCACGGTAGGAAGATGATATCTCAGACTCGGTGTACAGTTCCCAAGTCAAAGTTGCCTTCTGAGGGCCAGCCTACATGGAAGGTTGGTCATTCTGCACTGCAAAAAGTGATTAATTTATTCCTTTTAATTTCTACGCTGAGGTCATGAGCGCACATCTTGACCTCCTTAAAGTTACCAGCAACCAAGGCTAGAGGTGTGGGGCTGGAATTGCATTGCCCCATCGCCCCTGGATCAGTCAGATGTTGGTAAATTGACACAGACAATATGAACAGCCACACAGACAGAGAGACAGGAGAAATACACCTCTGGGAGTCCGGAGGCAAAACCGAAAGACGCCGGCCTCTGGCCGTTCAGCGGGAGCGACCCGCTATCGTCTACAAAGAACAGGGGCACTCCATCCCCTCCGAGAGGGTCGGGGACGTCTCCCTATGACCCCCACCGGTGACCCGTCGGCATGTCCGCCTGAGTCATATACCGGTCTTAGAAAATAGGCCCTGTCAGAAATGAAAAGAAAGACAGAAAAAAGCTTACCAGCTGCAGATGACTCTCGGGATCCGTCTTCCCATGGAGCCGGTGGGAGATCCCTGACAAGCCCCCAAATGTTATGCCCAAGTCGCGAAATCTCCCAATGACCACCAGGGGGCCGATATCCAATGCAAAAGCAAGAGAGTTTTTATTACCAAGCTTGAGCTGGGGCTCCCACCGTTACCGACACAGTGGCTATAGGGAGGAGCCCCGAGTTTTGAGTTACATTGCTTATATAGGGAATATTCACATAAAGGGGGATTTTCAAGCTGTAGGACATCTGATTGGTTACCTTCTTCTACAGGGTTGTGGGTTGATTCTTGATTGGTTTTTACTTTCAAGGTAAATCACAAGTTTCTGAATGTAAAGTCAGGAGGTTTAACCTGAGGGCTGATTGGGGCAAGGTTGGGTGGTATCCAAAGTCTGTCTTTTTGCCTGGAATTTAACAAAATGGAGTTTTTACAAGATGGAGTAGCTTGGGCTCTCCAAAGGAAATGACAACCCACTTCAGTATTTTTGCCTGAAAAATGGCATGGACAGAGGAGCCTGGTGAACTACAATTCATGGGGTCATAAAGAGTCAGACTTGACTGAGTGCTGAGTGACAAAGCACATTGCCCTAATATCTGAAATAATATTATTGCTTTGGGGATCTGAATCAAAACTTTAATGACAGAAGTTTCACAAAAATTTATTTTCCAAGTGAGGTCATGTTAGTAGTTATGCTAAATTATAAAAACTAAATAATTTTAAATAATCATACTGCTTGTGTTAGGTAGCCACGAGAAAGCAGGCACTGAAGAAAGACTTGAATTTACCCAGTTTATTTGGTAGGTGATCCTAAGAAGAGCTGTTGAAGCAGTGGTGATTTTAGTATGCTAAAGAAAGAAAAATTAATAAAGAATCCATTAAATAATAACAATGTTAGCAACTTGGGCTCACTCTGTGAACTTTTGGCAAAACTGTGTAATATATATCAGACTTTCCCTTAAGAAGTTAAGATGACAGGAGGGAGATCTGGGCATTTTCTCCTGACTCCTAAGTCTTTTTATTTGATGGTTAGTCTGAGAAGAATGAACAGAAGCACAATTTCAGATTGAGTTGATATGGCAGACAGTGGTCTTGTGGTTCCTGAGAAAGCCCTAATGCAGAGAAACAAAGAAATATACAGGTGCTTGAGAACAGGAAACTGTCAGCATAACGCATCCAGGAAACTTTCCGTGGAAGCTACAGGCAAATTCTGAAATGGTGTGAGCAGATATCAGGTGGAAAATATTAAAACTTACTGCTTGTTCTTTTCAATTTTCACATATCTTATATAAGTGCCCTCTGTTACTTTAGGGGTTATGGACTGATTGTGTCCCCTAAAGTTCATATATTGGATTCCTATTTCCCAATGTGATGGAATTTGGAGGAAGGTACTTCCAAGTACCTATGGATACAAATGGAGATACAAGAGGTACCGCCAAGTACCTCTTGAGAGGTACTTAAGTCATGAGGGTGAAGACTTCATGAACATAATTAGTGTCATCATAAGTGGAGATTCAAGGGAGAACTCTCTGTGCCATGTGAGGATGTAGCAAGATGGCTGCTATCTATAAACTGGGAAGATAGCCCTAACCAAGAACCCAACCACACAGGCACTGTGATCTCAGATTTCTAGCCTGTAGACTTTGGAGAAATAAATATTTAAGCCACTCAATATGGTACTTTTGTTACAGCAACCTGAATTGTATATGAGGATAATTGTTGCAGCCTCTAAAAAAGCCAGAAAATGAAAGATTAATGAAAGCATCTGTTTTCTGAGGTCATAATGAACATTAATCATTTTCCTTCCCCATTAGCCATCATCTATTTCCTATATCTTTGGTCGGCAGTCTTGCATGTCTAGATGGCTTGCCTGTATCTGAGCCCTGCTTACCCTGCCTTGTGAATATAATTTTTATTTACAGCTATCACCAGGCAGGGATACCCCAAGAGGCACTGTGATCAATGCCTCAAGTTCAAGTTCAAACGTATTGCTTCCTGCACCCATCACACTGCAGCAGCTCTAGCTCTGCATGACAATTACTGTTGAGAGCCAAGGCCTAGTAACTCCCTTTGTGATTGATGTTTGATCAGCATGAGTCCCAGTATTACAAGATGACAGTTAGTACTAGCAAAACAGAAATTCTGATTGTATCCACAGGTATAAACCTCTCCCACACACACTTCATTCCATCTGGGGAACATGATCTGTAACCCCTCAAAGCATAAAGCTGCAGTGTTAGGAATCCTAAACTTCTCAAATGGATCACAGAGAGTGATAATGAGTGAAGTCAATCCTACTCCCATCCCTTCTTTTCCTTTTTAGCTCTTGGAGATACCACTCATTTAACCTCAATTGGTTCAAAATGTACCTTTAATTCCAGAGGACAGATTGACAACCCTGAAAAATGTGCTCTGGCTGAAACTGAAGTCCAATGGTCACTCCTTATTCTATCAGGCCAGTAACTTTTGGGTGATAGATAGAGAATGATCAATGAATTCCTTTTTCAATTATCCATTGTCAAAATTCTTAATAATAACTCAGTCCTTTGATCCAAGGTAAAATTTTGCAGAATCTCAATCACTGAGGAAACCCTAGTAGAGGTATTGTAGATCGAAGGCAAAATGAGATCCAATACAGATATGAATCTCAAAAAGATGAATTACTGCATTCTCCAGGATGGGAGAAAATTAATGCCTTCTCCATTACCTCTGATAGATGCAAAGTTTAGGATTCTATGTTATCAATATTAAGTAGATGCTTTGCTCTAGTAATGGTATCAAATGTTCAGTGTTAATGTCTGATACTTACAGGTGAGACATTTTATTAGTGTTAGTAATTATATTATCCCTGATGAGAGGAAGCACATATTAATAACCCTATTTATAGTTTCCAGCCCAGCCACCGCTGCCCCATTGTAAGAGCATGGGATGACTGAGAACAAGTGCAGCCTGATCTTCTTTGAATGAATCATCTTTTCTATTCAGTTTCCCAGCATCTCCACCGCAGTAGACACTCTGGTAGGTGATGATGTGGTATACAACAATCCATTAGCTTTGGGCTCACTACACTGGTGCATTCTCATTCTACTTTTTCATACATAGCTATTCTCAATCTTCCTAACTTGCCCTTTCTAGATGCCTGGCTGTATAACCAAGTCATTGCTAAACTTGTCCTTGCCTCAGAGAAGCAATGGAAAATCAAGTTGAATCTAAGTTATAAAGAGTATTCTTACATGTTTTATTCTTTAATCCATAGTGAACAATGAATAATTTTCTTATTTAGTTCAGATAATGACTTGAAAAAATTTCTCTTTTCCCACTGGCTCTCAAAGTGATATTACTGGAGTGATTTAACCCCAAATTCTCCCTTTAGAAAACCACTAATTTAAAGTATTTTTTTTAACTTATGCTTCAACTTATATATATATATATATACACACACATATATTTGGTCATTCTCAGATATATTTGGTCTTATTCCACAGTTCCTGGCTCATAGCTTTTGTAAACCCTTGGAATTTTCTGATCAATAATAATGGGAGCATCTTTTGTTATACTTGGTCTCTTGTCCTCAGTTCCAGAAAAAAATGCAGGGCCAAAAATGTTAAATGGGTGTCTTGTGACTCATAACAAGCCATTTCCATCGCAACTGGGTTTTATCTTAATAAAGTTGACTTCAGATCCCACCCCGAGGTGTTGCCTAGATAATTAATCCTGTGATCAATTCATTTCAGTTGCTGAGTCGAGTCTGACTCTTTGTGACCCCATGAACTGCAGCATGCCTCCCTGTCCATCACCAACTCCTGGAGTTTACCCAAACTCATGTCCATTGAGTTGGTGATACCAGCCAACCATCTCATCCTCTGTGGTCCCCTTCTCCTCCTACCTTCAATCTTTCCCAGCATCAGGGTCTTTTCCAATGGGTCAGTTCTTCACATCAGGTGGCCCTCTTACACTGTTGGTGGGAATGCAAACTAGTTCTCCACTATGGAGAACAGGGTGGAGATTCCTTAAAAAAATTGCAAATAGAACTGCCTTATGACCCAGCAATCCCACTGCTAGGCATACACACCGAGGAAACCAGAATTGAAAGAGACACATGTACCCCAATGTTCATCACAGCCCTGTTTATACTAGCCAGGACATGGAAGCAACCTAGATGTCCATCAGCAGATGAATGGATAAGAAAGCAGTGGTACATATACACAATGGAGTATTACTCAGCCATTAAAAAGAATACATTTGAATCAGTTCTGATGAGATGGATGAAACTGGAGCCTATTATACAGAATGAAGTAAGCCAGAAAGAAAAACACCAATACAGTATACTAATACATATATATGGAATTCAGAAAGATAGTAATGATAACCCTGTATGCGAGACAGCAAAAGAGACACAGATGTTTAGAATGGTCTTTTGGACTCTGTGGGAGAGGGAGAGGGAGAGGGTGGGATGATTTGGGAAAATGGCATTGAAACATGTATACTATCATGTAAGAAACGAATCACCAGTCTATGTTCGATACAGGATACAGGATGCTTGGGGCTGGTGCATGGGGATGATCCAGAGAGATGACATGGGGCGGAAGGTGGGAGGGGGGTTCAGGATTGGGAACTCATGTACACCCGTGACTGATTCAAGTTAATTTAAAGTATAACTAAAGTATATAAAAGCATTGTACAAAGAATATGAGCAAAGAATACTGGTAATCATTTTGAAGAAAGTGTAAAAATATCATATATGCCAAATAGCAAAATATCAAATATTAGCCATCTGAGTCAAAAGTTTCCATAGCCTTAAAATTAACACAGTTGATTAAACAAATTGTATAATTTCATTTAGATGAACCCTCCTGTGTAGGCAAACTGCAGAGGCAAAAAGTAGATCAGTGCTTGCTCAGAACTGGCTCAGGTGCAGGGCTTGAGAGGGGAGCAAAATAAGGAGTAACTGGTCTTGGATATAAGATTTATTGGGTTGGGTGATGAAAAGACTCAAATAATAGATTATGCTGATGGCTGTACACCTCTGTAAATATGCTAGAACTATTGAATTTTGTAATTTAAATGAATATATTTATTGTTATAAATCAGATCCCAATTTGTATGTTTAAAAAATGGAAAGTAATCAAAAGCATGTTTCATAATATAAAGTGTTCAAATATAAAGTGCCTCCCTCTTTTACTGGGAGAAATACTAAGGGCATATGTTAGAATAGAGATGGTTTTCTTTGCTCCTGCTTGTAATGCTGACAGGGCAATAGGATGAGGATTTAGGATTAGTCAAATGTTTGTCTAATCCTAATGATTTAGGATTAGTCAAAGTATATTCTGTCTGGAGGTTAAGGTAGACTAATTATTTTTAGATTATGTACCACTTACTGCTTTTGTTAGAGAAATTGAGTCACAACAAGATTTAAAAATGTGATTTGTTCCTATCTTCATAATTAATGTTCCTCAAGCTTCAGTTTTCTTGTTCCTTTAACTGAAAATTAGAAAATAATTCAAGTCAATCTTGAACAGAAAGAACAAATGAATCAAAATAATAAGCAAAGGACAAGTGATATTTCTTTCTGCTTAATTTTCAAGTTTGGAATCTTCAACAGTATTGATTTTGAGAGGGTCTAACAATGTCATTTGTGTCCAATGACTAAATAATCAGCTATATACAGTCCATATTAGCTCTCCACAGAACAGGCACATAACCTGTACTAAGTTCAAGGCATCTAGTGTGAAATGACATTAAATTCCTATAGGAGGTGTTCTCATGTCTCTGTTCTTCATTGAAATCCAAATAAATTCATCATCTTTATCTCTTAAATCAAGGTATCAGATTCTATCCAAAATATATCAGGTTTCATCAATTCAGTTCAGTTGTTCAGTCGTGTCTGACTCTTTGCCACCTCATGAATTGCAGCACGTCAAGTTTCCCTGTCCATCATCAACTCACCCAAACACATGTGCACCGAGTCGGTGATGCCATCCAGCCATCTCATCCTCTGTCGTCTGCTTCTCCACTTGCCCCTAATCCCTCCCAGCATCAGGGTCTTTTCCAATGAGTCAGCTCTGTGCATGAGGTGGCCAAAGTATTGGAGTTTCAGCTTCAGCATCAGTCTTTCCAATGAACACCCAGGACTGATTTCCTTTATGATGGACTGGTTGGATCTCCTTGCAGTCCAAAGGACTCGCAAGAGTCTTCTCCAACACCACAGTTCAAAAGCATCAATTCTTTGGCACTCAACTTTCTTCACAATTCAACTCTCACATCCATACATGACCACTAGAAAAACCATAGCTTTGACTAGACGGAACTTTGTTGGCAAAGTAATGTCTGTGCTTTTGAATATGCTATTTATGTTGGTCATAACTTTCCTTCCAAGGAGTAAGCATCCAAAAAAAGAAAGTCTGACACTGTTTCTACTGTTTCCCCATCTATTTCCCATGAAGTGATGGGACCAGATGCCATGATCTTTGTTTTCTGAATGTTGAGCTTTAAGCCAACTTTTTCATTCTCCTCTTTCATCAAGAGGTTTTTAGTTCCTCTTCACTTTCTGCCATAAGGGTGGTGTCATCTGCATATCTGAGGTTATTGATATTTCTCCTGGCAGTCTTGATTACAGCTTGTGCTTCTTCCAGCCCAGCTTTTCTCATGATTTACTCTGCTAAGCAGGGTGACAACATACAGACTTGACGTACTCCCTTTCCTATTTGGATGAGACATCATCTTCTTTTTTGGTAGCCTGTAGTTTTTTGTTTTGTTTTGCATGTTTTTATGTCTAACCCATAGCTGATTCTCTCTAGAGATTTTCTAGTTCAGGTTCATTGCACAATTGACAAGTTTGAGCTTAATACAATTTGGTCAAGTTTCAGTTCTTAGCTCTTTATTGAGACTAACTCAGATGGTGATTGCAGCCATGAAATTAAAAGACATTTGCTCCTTTGGAAAAAAAGTTTATGACAAACCTAGGTAGAATATTAAAAAGCAGAGACATCACTTTGCTGATAGAGATTTATATAGTCAACTATGTTTTTTTCGGTATTCATGTATGGATGGGAGAGTTGGACCATAAAGAAGGCTGAGCAGTGAAGAACTGATGTTTTCATATTTGGAGCTGGAGAAGACTCTTAAAAGTCCATTGGGCCGCAAGGATATCAAACCTGTCAATCCTAAAGGAACCAACTCTGAAGAGTCATTGGAAGGACTGATGCTGAAGCTCCGATACTTTGGCCACCTGATACAAAGAGCTGACTCATTAGAAAAGACCCTGATTCTGGGAAAGATTGAGGGCAGGAGGAGAATGGGGCAACAGAGGGTGAAATGATTGGATGGCATCATCAACTCAGTGGACTTGAGTTTGAGCAAATTCTGGAAGTTGGTGAAGGGCAAAGAAACCTGGCATGCTGCAGTCCATGGGGTCACAAAAAACTGGACACAACTTAGACAATGAGCAACAATAACTAAGAAAATAATAGTAGTGAGACTGCTCAGAAAATGCACAGAACACTTCAATATCACCAAGTTCATCAGTCACTCTAATTTTTTTTTTCCCCCCATGGAGATAATACCATGGAAAATAGTAATTAACTCATAAATTATAGTTCTTGATAATCTATGTGTTGTCACTTGCTAAAACATTATTACTGCAGCACAAGTTTTGGCCAGAAGCACCAACTTTTAGTGATATTTTTGAAGAGTAGATTTTAAGGGTCATTATGTACTCTTGATCAATATTTCTTGGTTCATAATATTTCATTGAAAGATTGACATTTTCTAGTTTATGATGAGTAACCTAGCATATAGAATATGCATATGCTATGTTTTCAGTCTTTGAAATAATTTGAAGAAATAAGGCCAAACTTCTAGTAAAAAAAAAGTTGAACATGTGTAAATATGCAATGTAAGGGCCATAAGAAAAATACTACTTTGATGCAGAGAAAGATGCATTAAATTCTGGTAATCTAGAAAAACTCAGAAACACTTCACAAAAGTTGTAGAAATTTTTGTTTTCTTAACTGAAGATGCATTGAAGACACATGATGTAAGAGCATCATGAGCAGAAATAGAAAAGTGGCAAAAACACTCAGAGGATGATGAATACCTTTTATAATGAAACCATAAATTTCCTTTTCAGTGGTGCTTGGATTTGAGATTTAAAATACACTTGAGGTCAGTTTGTGGGGTATTTTACATCAATTCATTGAAAACAAGTGTTGAAAGATTTCCTGTACTTCTCATCTTTGTCACTCTTTGTCAAATGAAATAGCTCCACTACTAAAGACCACATTGTTTACACCTTTTAAAAAAACAAAACTACAACAACAAAAGAACCTGAGGGTTTGGAGAAATTTATTTCATTTAAAATACCAACAGGGCTACACATTAATAGCATAGAATGGCTAAGTATTTTAGTGACTTCAACATAAATTTTATCATATAATTTTGAAACCCCCTGTGCAGCTCAGTGTTTGTAGATAACTCCCCGACCTGTACGGTAGGTGAGAGGATTCTGCTCAGACCATGCTTCAAGAGGAGCTGCTTTGATGAGTGTAGAGGGTTCAAAGTCATCCACTACTTTCACCTTCATTCACCATCAACTTTCATCTTAAAGTCATGCTTCCCCGACTACCTTCAGCACAATGACCAGCATCAAATCCAGACCACTACCGCTTGATGCAGGGCTCCTTAAATAGGTAATCTTTCACTCAAGACAATTCCTGTCTGGCTTAGTATTTTTCAGAGTTTGCTGCATTCTTAGCCTCTTTCTACCCAATCTTCCTTTTTCTCTCTCTTTTTCACAGGTGACTGAAGGCTCACCTCACCTATTTCAGTTTCCTAACTCTTTATCCTCAAATAAATCTCATCACCATCTAATTTCATCTTGATGACAGCTTCACAGAGGAATCTAAGTGACATATCATGTCACGAGGACTCCTCCCCAATGACCTGAATCACTCATATTTTTCAGTCATCCCATACAGCATAATGCCTCTCTGTCTTGTCTTTTTTTTTTTTTTTTTCCTAATTGGGATTCTGTTTCACAGGTTTTTGGTATTAGTCTATCACAGAATATTTACCTTGATTATAACTTTTTAAATTTTGTAGTTCAACAAAATGTACTTATTTATCAAAATATCTGACCTCTAAAACTTAAGGATAAAAATCTGTCTTCTTTATTGGTATACACTAAAAAATACAAATATATATATATATCTATCAGTATGAGTGTAGTTACAGTTCAGTCACCCAGTAATGTCCTACTCTTTGCTACCCCATGGACTGCAGCATGCCAGGACTCCTTGTCCATCACCAATTCCCAGAGTTTACTCAAACTTATGTCCATTGAGTCGGTGATGTCATCAAACAATCTTATCCTCTTTTGACCCCTTCTTCCACCTTCAATCTTTCCCAGTATCAGGGTCTTTTCAAATGATTCAGTTCTTTGCATCAGGTGGCCAAATTATTGAGGTTTCAGCTTCAGTATCAGTCCTTACAATGAAAACTCAGGACTGATTTCCTTTAGGATGGGCTGGTTGGATTTTCTTGCAGTCTAAGGGACTCTCAAGAGTTTTCTTCAACACCACAGATCAAAAGCATCAATTCTTTGTCTCTAAACTTTCTTTATAGTCCAACTCTCACATCTATACATTACTACTGGAAAAACCATAGCTTTAACTAGACAGACCTTTGTTGACAAAGTAATGTTTCTGCTTTTTAATATGCTGTTAAAGTTGCTCATAACTTTTCTTCCAAGGAGTAAGCATCTTTTTAATTTCATGGCTGCAGTCACCATCTGCAGTGATTTTGGAACCCCCCTCCCCACCCCCAAATTAAGTCTCTCACTGTTTCCATTGCTTCTCCATCTATTTGCCAGGAAGTTATGGGATCAGGTGTCATGATCTTAATTTTCTGAATATTGAGTTTTAAGTCAACTTTTCACCCTTCTCTTTCACTTTCATCAAGAGGCTCTTTAGCCATAAGGGTGGTGTCCTGTGCATATCTGAAATTATTGATATTTCTCCCAGCAATCTTGATTCCAGCTTGAGTTTCACCCAGCCCAGTGTTTCTCATGATGCATTCTGCATATAAGTTAAATAAACAAGGTGACAATATACAGCCTTGACATACTCCTTTCCCGATTTGGAGCTAGTCTGTTGTTCCATGTCCAGTTCTGGTTGGGATATAGACTTGGCTTACTGTGATATTGGAGTTCCGCCTTGGAAATGAACAGAGATATTTCTGTCCTTTTTGAGATTGCATCCGAGTACTGCATTTTGTACTCTTTTGTGGACTATGATGGCTATTCCATTTCTTCTAAAGGATTCTTGCACACAGTTGTAGATATAATGATCATCTGAGTTAAATTCACCCATTCCAGTCCATTTTTTAGTTCACTGATTCCTAAAATGTCAATGTTCTCTCTTGACATTTACTGTTTGACCACTTCCAATTTGCCTTGATTCATGGACCTAACATTCCAGGTTCCTATGGAATATTGCTCTTTACAGCATCAGAGTTTATTTCCATCATTAGTCACATCTACAACTTGATGTTGTTGTTTCTTTGGCTCTGTCTCTTCATTCTTTCTGGAGTTCTTTCTTCATTGATCTCCAGTGGCATTTTGGGCACCTACCAACCTGGGGAGTTCATTGTTCATTGTCTTATCTTTTTGCCTTTTCATATTGTTCATGGGGTTCTCAGGGGAAGAATACTGAAGTGGTTTGCCATTCCCTTCTCTAGTGGACCATGTTTTGCCAGAATTCTCCAGCATGACCTGTCCATCTTGGGTGGCCCCACATGGCATGGCTGATAGTTTCACTGAGTTAGACAAGGCTGTGGTCCATGTGATTAGATTGGTTAGTTTTCTGTGATTATGGTTTTCGGTGTGTATGCCCTCTGATGGAGAAGGATAAGAGGTTTATGGAAGCTACCTGATGGGAGAGATTGAGGGGGAAACTGGGTCTTGTTCTGCTGGGCAGGACCATGCTCAGTACATCTTTAATCCAATTTTCTGTTGATGGGAGGAGCTGTGTTCCCTCCCTGTTGTTTACCTGGGCCCAAACTATGGTGGAAGTAATGAAGATTGTATATATATATACACATTATTATATATATATATATATATATACACACTTATGTTTAATTGATGTGCAATATGTTACATGTCTCCAATATATTGATTCAGAATTTAGGAATGTATTCCATTTATAGTCATTATAATTATAATAACTGTAGAACAGTTGGCTATATTCCCTGTGATGTAGAATATATCCTTGTAACTTATTTTGTACCTAATGATTTGCAACACTTTACCTGGGCTTGAACATTTTATACGAATTATTATACATAACTTTTTTGGATGGAGGGTTGTCACTAGTAATAATTAGCATATTCAAGGGCATTGACTAAAAATATATGTATGTAAGTATGCTTTTCTTTTACTTTTCTTTTAAATAAGTGTATAAGGGGGAAGAGGGTTGAGAGCAGAGGAGACTAAAAAGAAGGAACAAGTCCCAAGTGAGAGATTGGCCCAAGTATACTAATATTAGTGGGGTCTAGGGATCAACAAGAGACCCCAAGAAGATTCCTATGAACACAGGTTTAATGAGGGGGTCAAAAAATGGAAGGAAAAATAATTATCAAAGAATTCCATTTCAATTTTCCTGCTTTATGTAGATCTAGTACTAATTTTAGAAACTTGATTTGGTCAGAGCTGTCCCAGATGAGCCCTGCCTTTAGATTTAAGGCTTCCCTCAGTTGGTAAAGAATCTGCCTGCAATGCAGGAGACCCCAGTTCAATCCCTCGGTTGGGAAGATCCACTGGAGAAGGGATAGGCTACCCTCTCCAGTATTCTTGGGCTTCCCTTGTGGCTCAGTTGGTAAAGAATCCACATGCAGTGTGGGAGACCTGGGTTCAGTCCCTGGGCTGTGAGGATCCCCTGGAGGGTAGAAAGGTTACCCTCTCCAATATAAGGGGACTTCCCAGGTGGCTCAGACAGTAAAGAATCCACCTGCAATGCAGGAGACCTGGGTTCAGCCCCTGGGTTGGGAAGATGCCCTGGAGAAGGACATGGCAACCCACTCCAGTATTCTTGCCTGGAGAATTCCATGGACAGAGGAACTGGCCGGCTTCAAGTCTGTGGGGTCGCAAAGAGTTGGACACGGCTGAGCGACTAAGCATAGTCCATTCAACAAGACAGATACTGTCTCTACCAAGTCTTAATGTTCTTGGGCACAATGTCTTAAAAGGCCCTGAAGCATTCCTTCAGCTTTTCCAGAAAAATCCAGTATATATTATTCTGTATGTGTGTAGTTTCTTCTCTACCAGGAACTCACTATACTGGGCACTTGGAAGATAAGTCAGCCTATTATAGTGATTTTTCCAAGAGAAGCTCGGAATATTAAAAATCAATGAGTAGAAGAGAAGCCTTATTAAAATTGCCACAAGTATACAACCTGCTGCAATATTATTTTGCAAAAAAATATTTGACCTCACATTGGTCCTGAAATAAACTCATATATTACCATTAAAATATTATAGCATATATATATAGTTACACATATTTATAAGAAATATACCTCCAGACTTATATTCCTAACGTATTTTAGATTGTCTCAAATTGGAAATTGCCACAGAATTCTTGGAAAGTCAAAGTTTAATACTCAGCACCATTACTATGACCTTGTGTTCCTGATAAATGGAAGCATTAACACTCTACCCAACAGGATTGCATTTCCCACTTGCATTTTGACCAGTTTCCTTAATGACCTTGCCAGCTGATAGAAATTGCTTTTTGGAGGGAGCCTGGAGGCGTGTTGGAAAGTCTAAAGATTTTGCTTCATGTTACAGTAGATGGCTTTTAAGAGTGAAGCAAAAGGAAAAGTAACTTCTGACATAAAAATGCCTCTTTTGATTTTGACGGTGGATAACAGGCACTTCCCTTTTATAGGAGTAGGGCAGAGGGGTTATTTAAACAGAGATGTCTTAAATAAAATACACTAATTCAACTGATATGCCCTTCTTTCTCATACTCATATTGTGACCTTTGTTTGGGCTGTCCACATTGTAATTACTTAGACAAGTCCAGTATATTGTCTGTTAATTCCAACATGGTCTCACCTTAGTATATATTTCCAAGTCAAGAAGCGTCTCAATTTCAGTTAAGTGTGTAAAATGTTGATTTTTTAAATTACATGTTTGAGGTCTATGGGAAAATATAAAGATAATGATCTTTTTCATAGATTTGTAAAAATATGCAATTTTGTTTTGTGGTATTCCAAAGAAATCCTGTAATATGTTGAATAGTCTTTCACCTTGAATTGAAAATATATAATCAATTAAGAATGAAATACACAAACATCCCTAGCATGAAAAAATGAAACTTATTGGATTTAATAGATATATTTTGTATTAATTTAACTATATTTTAGATTTTTAATAATAAATGGTTTATTTTATGTTTATATATTTTATGTTTATTTATATCAATGTAAGAAAAACTGAAATAATAAATATGCAAACTGTAGGTACCAGATGAATCATGAGATGCATTGATCTGAATGCAGATAAACACACATGAACACACATACATATACACACACACTATTCATGTGTTTATATGACATGGCTTTGAAAATTATTCAATCTTTTCAAATGCTGTTTTTTCAACATACTTATGTTTAGTCATCTACCTTCCACATATACCACACAATTTTTGTATTTTTTTTAAATCTTTTTTTGTATTTAAAAAAAGTGTTTTTCTGTAATATCAGAAAACAATCACTACCTCCACAGATAAATACATTTATAATTCTTTCCCACCTCCACACATACTCCTAAGGTAATAAAAGAAGATGTGGAAATAAAAGTAACAGAGTGTATTACATTCTTATGAGTATCTGCAATTTTTATTTAAAACAAACTGGATAGGAAAAAAAAATCAGAAATGATGCTAATGTTTCAAAGTACTAAAAAAACCACAGGTGTGAACATTCATTTGGGAAGCATCAAGTGTAATTTAAATGAAGTTTAACAAAATGATTGAGACAACAAATTGCTTTCTGTCATAGTTCAGGGAAATTTACCTTTTACTTGAGTAGCGTAATGTCATTTGGAAAGTGGATCCCTTGGGTATTTCCTGGTACACTTCTTTTTCATGTAGAATCTACCAAGACAGTCTACATTTATACAACCATAGAAAATAGGATTTTGCAGCAAAAATTCCTTCAACTATAGAATATCACTACAGAGCGTCAAGGTAAGGCATGGATATAAAGCCATGGTTACTGAAAATCCAATTGGCTGATACATTCATTTCAACCTAAGCAGACTGAGACTATCACAGTAAGAATCCAATCTTACTTATCAATCATGGTGGAATAGCTATGACCAAAATTATGTCTCCAGTAGCCACTTTCAATGCAGCTCAAGCCTTTGGTTGCTGTGGCTAAGATATAATACAGCTAGAAAATTATAAATTGCTTCTTGTTGATCTGATGCATGAGCAGGTAGGCAACATCATAAAACTGCCTATTTCATGTGGTTAATATTTTTTATTTCTATAAACATTAATTCACACTTCTTTGGAAAGTTTCACTAACATGAAAAAATAACTAACAAAAGTGCTGATTGTGTCATAACTTTTTTCATCACCTTTGGTTAGAACATAAATATAGGTTGACATTTCTTTCTTCTTTCTCCACATAACCTGTGAAGGGTGTCAAATAACCCTCAAATGATAGGTTTAAAATTGCCATGAGGATGGGTTAATTAGTTGGAGCAACATCTTGATAGGAAACTCATACTCAATCATTTGGAATTCATGACAATCTTTGTTATGAAATGAAATAATAAGTCAAAGTGGTTTAGCTGTCTTAAAAATAGCAGAGCCCTCATCTACAACTCTGACCTTTTTCAAGTTTATAATTCCATTGTGTGTGATGATTATAACAAGAACTGCTACATTTCTGGCTTCTTGGTATTAAAGATTTGCAGCTGAACGTTTACAGAGACATTGTTATATATCAGAAACAGCTCACATTTTAGGTCAGATACAAATTTATAGGGAATATTACTTCTAAGACTGTTGGACATCGTTCATCCTAATTTTTATAAATATTAAGACTCAGAGAAATGGGAGCCCAGGAATGGGGCATAAAAACCTCCTAAAGAGATGATATAAATTAATATCTCAGATTTAGAATCGGCCTCCATGCCACAGACGTCAATGCCCTCACTTTTCTCTCTGAATCACGATTCAATATTCTTTTCTAAGGCAAGCTTATTTTCAGCTGTCTCTATCTCAATGGGGGTTGCAAATTGAGAGACAGGAGTTAAAGTTTTAAAGCAAAGCTGCCTTTTTAATCATGAAAAAATGGAGAATAGACTTGTTAATAAGGAGGAAATTTAAAGGAGAAACAGTGCAGTTCACAATAAAGGGGATATAAAACAAAAGTGGCCATTGTCATTTATATTTTTAGCATTTTTCCTTTTGTTATAAAAACAAATTTATTCATTTTTTATTTTTATGAAAATAATTCTATCTAGATATCCTAGCACATATAAGACAAGTATATGGATGTGCACTCATTCATGTCCAACTTTTTGTGACCCTAAGTACTATAGTCTGCCAGGCTTCTCTGTCCATTGAATTTTCCAGGCAAGAAGACTGGAGTGCATTGCCATTTCCTTCTCCAGGTGATATTACTGACTGAAGGATTGAAACCGCCTCTCCTGAGGATCCTGCATTGGCAGGATATTGCTTTATCACTAAACCATTACTGGAAGCCCAAGATATGTAGAGACAATTTTAACTCAAATATATATATATATGATCATATATTCATCAGAAGCAAATTATTGAGTTTCTAATATTTCCATGCAAGGTCTAAGTGTGATTATATTAGGTGAATAAAACCAGGAATGGACCTAGATTTCAAGTAGAGAAAACACATCATAATTTAAATACTTATAAAGATGCAACATCAAGTCATAACTATTATTATAATGTAAAGCAACACAGTGTCATCAGCATATGTATTAGGAGGGTATAATATAGTTGCTTTCTTGAAGAAATGTTATTTGAGATGGAATCTAGAGGATGAGTAGTAATAAAGCAACCAAAAATAAATGACAAAACTGAAGAAATAGTAGGAATATTATTAGCAAGAGTAGCACAGTTAGAAACATTGTAGAAGGATATGCAATGGAGAGAGACCCTGTAGTCCTTTGTCCCCCATGTCTTCCACTTACTTTTTTTTGTGTGTGTGTATTTGTGGAAAATCTTTAGCCAAAGAATAAGTTTAATCAGAGAAGTGAAAGAATGCACAAAGGGAAACGGTCACAAGGAGCAAAATTCTAATAGTTTAGTCATTGAGCTTTTGTGCCTGCATGCTCAGTCACTTCAGTCGAGTCTGACTCTTTTCAACCACATGGCCAATAGTCCCCCAAGCTTCTCTATCCTTGGGATTTTCCAGGCAAGAATACTGGAGTGGATTAGTCAAGCATCAGTTAAGTTCAGTCACTCAGTCGTGTCCGACTCTTTGCAACCCCATGAATCGCAGCACGACAGGCCTCCCTGTCCATCACCAACTCCCAGAGTTCACTCAGACTCACGTCCATTGAGTCAGTGATACCATCCAGCCATCTCATCCTCTGTCGTCCCCTTCTCCTCCTGCCCCCAATCCCTCCCAGCATCAGAGTCTTTTCCAATGAGTCAACTCATCGCATTAGGTGACCGAAGTACTGGAGCTTCAGCTTTAGCATCATTCCTTCCAAAGAAATCCCAGGGTTGATCTCCTTCAGAATGGACTGATTGGATCTCCTTGCAGTCCAGGGGACTCTCAAGAGTCTTCTCCAACACCACAGTTCAAAAACATCAATTCTTCGGCACTCAGCCTTCTTCACAGTCCAACTCTCAGATCCATACATGCCCGCAGGAAAAACCATAGCCTTGACTAGACGGACCTTAGTCGGCAAAGTAATATCTCTGCTTTTGAATATACTATCTAGGTTGGTCATAACTTTTCTTCTAAGGAGTAAGCGTCTTTTAATTTCATGGCTGCAATCACCATCTGCAGTGATTTTGGAGCCCCAAAAAATAAAGTCTGACACTATTTCTACTGTTTCCCCATCTATTTCCCATGAAGTGATGGGACCGGATGCCATGATCTTCGTTTTCTGAATGTTGAGCTTTAAGCCAACTTTTTCACTCTCCTCTTTCGCTTTCATCAAGAGGCTTTTTAGTTTCTCTTCACTTTCTGCCATAAGGGTGGTGTCATCTGCATATCTGAGGTGATTGATATTTCTCCTGGTAATCTTGATTCCAGCTTGTTCTTCTTCCAGTCCAGCGTTTCTCATGATGTACTCTGCATATAAGTTAAATAAGCAGGGTGACAATATACAGCCTTGATGTACTCCTTTTCCTATTTGGAACCAGTCTGTTGTTCCATGTCCAGTTCTAACTGTTGCTTCCTGACCTGCATTCAGATTACTCAAGAGGCAGGTTAGGTGGTCTGGTATTCCCATCTCTTTCAGAATTTTCCACAGTTTCTTGTGATCCACACAGTCAAAGGCTTTGGCATAGTCAATAAAGCAGAAATAGATGTTTTTCTGGAACTCTCTTGCTTTTTCGATGATCCAGCGGATGTTGGCAATTTGATCTCTGGTTCCTCTGCCTTTTCGAAAACCAGCTTGAACATCAGGGAATTCACGGTTCATGTATTGCTGAAGCCTGGCTTGGAGAATTTTGAGCATTGCTTTACTAGCATGTGAGATGAGTGCAATTGTGTGGTATTTTGAGCATTCTTTTGCATTGCCTTTCTTTGGAATTGGAATGAAAACTGACATTTTCCAGAATGACAGAATGTGGTCCATTGGAGAAGGGAATCGCAAGCCACTTCAGTTTTCTTGCCTTGAGAACCCCATGAACAGTATGAAAAGGCAAAATGATAGGATATCAAGAGAGGAACTCCCCAGGTCATTAGGTGCCCAATATGATACTGGAGATCAGTGGAAAAATAACTCCAGAAAGAATGAAGTGATGGAGCCAAAGCAAAAACAATACCCAGTTGTGGGTGTGACTGGTGATAGAAGCAAGATCCAATGCTGTAAAGAGCAATATTGCATAGGAACCTGGAATGTCAGGTCCATGAATCAAGGCAAGTTGGAAGTGGTCAAACAAGAAATGGCAAGGGTGAACGTCAACATTCTAGGAATCAGCGAACTAAAATGGACCGGAATGGGCAAATTTAACTCAGATGACCATTATATCTAGTACTGCAGGCAGGAATCCCTCAGAAGAAATGGAGTAGCCATCATGGTCAACAAAAGAGTCCGAAATGCAGTACTTGGATGCAATCTCAAAAACAACAGAATGATCTCTGTTCATCTCCAAGGCAAACCATTCAATATCACAGTTGTCCAAGTCTATGCCCCAACCAGTAACGCTGAAGAAACTGAAGTTGAATGGTTTTATGAAGACCTACAAGAACTTTTAGAAGTAACACCCCCAAAAGATGTCCTTTTCATTATAGGGGACTGAAATGCAAAAAGTAGGAAGTCAAGAAACACCTGGAGTAACAGGCAAATTTGGCCTTGGAATGCAGAATGAAGCAGTGCAAAGTCTAATAGAGTTTTGCCAAGAAAATGCACTGGTCATAGCAAACACCCTCTTCCAACAACACAAGAGAAGACTCTACACATGGACATCACCAGATGGTCAACACCGAAATCAGATTGATTACGTTCTTTGCAGCCAAAGATGGAGAAGTTCTATACAGTCAACAAAAACAAGACCAGGAGCTGACTGTGGCTCAGATCATGAACTCCTTATTACCAAATTCAGACTCAAATTGAAGTAAGTAGGGAAAACTGCTAGACCATTCAGGTATGACTTAAGTTAAGCATAGTCAAGGGGATTTAGTTCCTTCTCAAGGGCTATAAATGATATTCTCGGCCATGTCCTGTGAGCTGTCTTATAAATACTGAAGCCTCTACCATGTGAAAGACATTAATTACATGATAACCAGACTGTAACCAGGACACGAACTGCCACAATTCTAAGAACTGGCTTCAAAGAAATGGAAACAAACCAACCATAGAACTGAAGATTAACTCTACCTAAAACATCCAAGATGATGCTGGTCAGACCACCAAGTTCAAGATGACTGTGCTGAATGTATGCTGTTTCTGCATATAGCTTCTTCCTTCCATCTATGAAAGCTCTTGGCTCCCGATTGTCAGGGCAATGGGGAAGGGGTAGTCAGCCTTTGGACAGGCATCTGCCCTCCCCCTAACACCCCAGTTATTCTCATCCAAAATAAAGCAAACTTTCACTTCCACCATCCTGGCCTCATTATTGGCTTTTGACCAGTGAGCAGCCAGACCCTGCTTTCAGTTACAGATGGAGTAAACCAAGGTATAATGTGAACAAAGCTTGAGGATATAGAAAAGACTGCTAACCTGTCATCAAAACATGCTGATTCATCTCCTTGAAGGCAAAGCATGACTATATATGCCATTCTGCCTTAAAATTGTGTGTGCCCATGTGACTGAGTTTTATCCAGTGGAAATGAATGGAAGTTATAAGTGCTAACCCCGGCTCTGATCTAGAACATCCCTCTCTCAAGCTTTTCCAGTTGCCTTTCCACTAACTGGGAAGGTGATCACTGTGCTGATCTTGGGAGCCACATGTTGATATGGGCAAAAGCCTCCATGAGTTTCTTAAATACAGTGTGCTTCAAAATTAACCAAAGAGCTTATCAAATCAGAGATCAGGAGGGTTTCTTATAAATTAGCCTTTGGAGGGGTCTAAGAGTATACATTCAGAACAAATTACAAGGTGATAATGATGATGATGGTTGAAGAGACCATTTGTATACAGTAGGACACTTCTTTGAAACACAGGATTATTATGTGTGAAATAGATTATTTCTATCACTTTTTTTATCTTATTGTATATTTTTGTCTTATTGGTTAAAATAGACAATATAGCCTGAATCCATATAGAAATAAATGTAATATTAGGTAGATATTGTTCCTAATAATGACAGAAGCAGTAAAACTTTTATTTTTTTGGCCTCCAAAATCACTGTTGATGGTGGCTGCCAGCCATGAAATTAAAATAAACTTGCTTCTTAGCAGCAAAGCTATGACAAACCTAAACAGTGTATTAAAAAGCATCAAAGCTAGATGGCTGGGATGTGGAGGGAAATGGAAGGGAGGTTCAAAAGGGAGGAGATATATGTATATCTATGCCTACAATGAAGAAGACCTGGGTTTGATCCCTGGGTCAGGAATGTCCCCTGGAGTTGGAAATGGCAACCCACTTGAGTATGCTTGCCTGGAGAATCCCATGGACAGAGGTGTCTGGTGGGCTACAATCCATGGGGTCGCAAAGAGTTGGACACAACTGAGTGACTAACACACAACCACATGGCTGATTCATGTTGATGCTTGTCAGAAAACAACAAAATTCTGTAAAGCAATTATCCTTCAATTAAAAAAAATAGTTTTAAAAAAAGCATCAAAGCTATGATATTACCAGCAGTCACATGCAGATGTGAGGTTTGGACCATAAAGAAGACTGAGCACTGAAGAATTGAATTGATGCTTTGGAATTGTGATACTGGAGAAGACTCTTGAGAGTCCTTTGGACAGCAAGGGTATCAAACCAGTCAATTCTAAAGGAAATCAACCCTGAATAGTCATTGGAAAGACTGATGCTGAAGCACCAATAGTTTGGCCATATGAGGCAAAGAACCAACCCACTGGAAAAGACCTTGATGCTGAGAAAGACTGAGGACAAAAGGAGAAGGGAGCAGCAGAAGATGAGATGATTAAACACTATCATAGACCCAAAGGACATGAATTTGAGCATACTCTGGGAGACAGTGAAGGACAGGGAAGCCTGGCATGAAGCAGTCCATGGGGTCGTGAAGAGTCAGACATGACTTAGCAACTGAACAACAATGAACAATTACTCCTCTTTGGAAAGATGCTTATTTTCTAATCACTACCCTTGGCTCATACAATGTATGCTTCAGTGCTGGTTCATATGAATGAAGAAGTTTGCTGTGGAATGATTATGACTTGATTATTTTACCCCCACATCTATGTTGCAGGTGCTGTGGAGATCAGTTCCTGACTTAGCAGAAGATGATTCCTAGAATTGCTGCAGCCACATTTTGATAATGATAGACAGAATGAGGACAAAGTCACCTCAATAACTTTGGCAACATTTCTCACAAGAATGAGAGTTTTCCCCAGAATGTTGGAGAGGAGACAAGAGGCACTGATGTTAGAACCCAATGAATTCAAGAACAGTGAACCGTGCTGAACGGCATTACTTTGCTGGTTCTTATCCTAGGGCAGTTATTTAATGCCAATATACATAGATAAAGTTTGAAGGCATTTCTGACAGAAAAAAATAATGAAAGAGTGAAAGAATATAACCAAGATAATTATACTTGACCAATGGTACCAAAAGTAAATTTACAGATTATTCAATGTATTGAATAATTTCCAAATTCACAGAATTTCATTTCTTTTTCTTATGATAGATGAAGTTTCCATCTTCCTAAATGTGAATATCAGGATTAAAACCCAAAATGACACAAACAGATAATTTATTAAATCAACTAAATCACTCAGTCGTGTCCAACTTTTTGCAACCCCATGGACTGTAGCCTACCAGGCTTCTCCATCCATGGGATTTTCCAGGCAAGAGTACTGGAATGGGTTGCCATTTCCTTCTCCAGGGGATCTTCCTGATGCCTGGGTTTCCCACATTGCAGGCAGATACTTTACCTAATGGTTTCCAAATACCTGTTTTAGTCATATAATTTATGTATAAAGTCAGTTTTGAACATTAATCACATATCAATATTTTGAGGGCTTCCTTGGTGGCTCAGATGCTGAAGAATCTGCCTGCGATGCTGGAGACCCAGGTTCGATACATGAATCGGAAAGATAACCTGGAGTAGGAAATGGCAAACCACTCCAGGACTCTTGCCTGGAGAATTCAATGGCCAGGAGAGCTTGGCAGGCTACAATCAATGGGTTCACAAAGAGTCAGATGTGATTGAATGACTAAAACTTTCACTTTTCTCAAAATATTTGGGCATTTTGGTATATTTTTACTTTCCCATTTTTGTTACAGGCAGAGGGTAGAGCAATACTTCTTAATTCTCCAATTAAAAAACAATATCATACTATCATGAGAAATAGCAACTGATATCCAACTCAGTATCAAGAGATAGGAAAGAATAATGAGTACAGAATCAAATTCTTGAGCAATGTGACTGAAAATCACATCTATGGACTTTGCTTATGTAAACATAGTTTACCAATGAGAAATTTAGTGAATGTGTTGCACCCTTTTAATTACTTATGCACACTGGAACCAGAGTGGTTCTGTTAAAAGTAGTAACTTGTTCATGTGGATTCAGTTTAAATATAACTGTATGTTTTCCTTTTGCCCTTATGGAAAATGCTAAACATATATATCATTTCCTGATTGACTATTGCATCTGTCTTCAGACAAAGCTTGTGTTTCTTCCTCCTCTGGCCAGGTAAGGTCCATCTGCTGCAGGGCTTCTTTCATTTCCTCAAGTAGATTTTTTCTATCTCCTGCCTCATTTATTTACATTACCATTTTCTGCTGTTGAAGTGTTCTTCATACTTTTTCTGGTTAATATCTGCTGCTTTTTTTTTCCCCTAGTAATCATTTTCTCCCTCTCATGTCATATTTAAGACTAGTTAAGTACATTCAACTAGCAATTGCTCTTCTTAATAACACGTGATTCACTTATTCAACATCTATTTTCCCTTTCTCTATGAAAGCAGGCATTGTGCTTATTCTATCTTTAGTATCTTATAGTGTCCCTTACAATAAAAGATGTCATTTATTATTTTTGGAGACAATTAAAAATGTTATTCAAATTGACCTCATTATTAATTATTTTTTCAATGAAGCTTGCTAAATTATTTAACATCTTTATAGTAAATTCAACATGGCTTTAAATATAAGAAAGAAAAATGTATATCATTTGTTGTACTTAGTAAAATAATTATAGTATTCTTATTATGAAATTAGACTTATTTGGTTTTGAGTATTTTCTTTTTGTATCTTCAGACTTCTGTTTCCACTCATTAAATTCTTACACAATTTCATATATTTCCTTTAGACTGAGCATCTAATTGCCATTTTTATTCTCTGCTTTATAATAGCTGTCTTTGGATAATGGAAGAATCAATCAAACTTTTTTCCTTCATGTCCCTGCAGCAACAGAACTTTATTATTATTACTCCAGTGACATTGAGAAGCTTGAATCAGTATTGACGAAACATCAGGTCTTTTTGAAAAATCTTACTGTGATAGCACTCGGAGTTTAACCATTTCACATCGTTTATAGCCACAGAAACTCAAAATGTATTTTCCTCCCAAACACATACATCTTAATCCCTTGGAAAAGCATTCTGTTGCATTTGAAATGCATTTACCATAATTGACTTCCAAGGCATAGAACTAGGATTCATCTCTACATCTGAGAATAGAAATCAAGCCCTAAACTAAAAGAGCTTTATAATCAGCTTTGGAAGATTAATGTTTCTTTAGCAGTGGAAGTAGATCTTGGGAGCAATCTGAATTTAATCCTGCTACTGATAGAAAATTTGAGTTTCTAGCTGAACCAGTAGAAAAATTTACTTATATATAAATGAATACTTTAACTCTGGATATAATTCATACTTAAACCTTGTTCATCGTTGATATTAATTACTAGAGAACTCTTCAAAATCCCTCTCTGTTGAAAAACTTCTAATTTTATTCCCGATGCTTTAATTTTTAAGTGATGAGATAGATAATAGAACAGCCTTTTTTAGCATAGTTCACAGTTTAATCATACAATCTGATGCATAATCTTCTAATAAATTTTTCCTAATCAATCATCTGATACTGAACTTGCCCCCCCCCCTTTTTTTTGGCTTATTTCTGTGTTCCTCATTTGTTCTTTATCTCTGAGAAAATTTATCTGAATCATTAGCTTTGCCATTAACCAGTGCTTCTTAGACAAGATACATCATTTAATACTTGATTTCATTGTTAATTATTAAAACCCTGATGAAAATTGATTGAGGAAAATTTTGTAATGCAGTAAAATAGAAAAACAGACTATAAGTGTTTTTATATACTTATATTAAAAAGTGGCTATATAAAGATATTTGTTTTAGAAATTCCATTTACATGATTATCATTTGGACCTCAATGCAGAATAAATTTGTGCTGATTATGCAACTTCTAATGTTGGCACTTTCCTCTTTTGGTAGTTATGGATATGAATTCAAATTTGTTTTTTTTTTTTCAGTTTTATGTAAACATTTGATAGATTTGTGACTATAACTCAGATCTCCCAACCATTATTCCAGATTTTTTGATATTGAAGCATACTGCTGATTCTTCTTTCAATACAAACATGGAGGCTCACATCCTCTTTTTTTCCTGAGCACTGATATTCTTTTCCTGCCAATGTATTTTTCTGAAAATTTATCTTTAATATTTATTTGATAAAAAGAATAGTGTCTTTAATATCTGGAGCAGCAGGCTTACATGTAAGAAAGAGTTAGCATTTTTATTTTATTTTTTAAAATATAAATTTATTTATTTTAATTGGAGGTTAGTTACTTTACAATATTGTATTGGTTTTGCCATACATCTACATGTATAATATCATATATGAAACGAATAGCCAGTCCAGGTTCGATGCATGATACTGGGTGCTTGCAGCTGGTGCACTGAGATGACCCAGAGGGATGGTACGGGGAGGGAGGTGGGAGGGGGGGTTGAACAGGGGAAACATGTGCATACCTGTAGCAGATTCATGTAGAGTTAGCATTTTTAAAATTCAATAGTATTTGTGTGTGTGTTAGTCACTCAGTAGTGTCCTACTCTTTGAGTCTGCCATATACTGTAACTTGACAGGATCCTTTGTCCATGGGATGCCCCAGGTAAGAATACTGGAATGGGCAGCCATTCATTTCTTCAGGGGATCTTCCTGACCCAAGGAATCAAACTCAGGTCTCCTGCATTGCAGGTGTATTCTTTACCATCTGAGCCACCACAGAAGCCTTAGTGATTTCCAAAACTTTAAATATTTAAGTTGATATCACTATTGTTAGAATAAAAAACAAATATTAAAGAAGATGAAAGTAAATAATTATAGAGAATTTTTCTATCTATATCTTTTAAATATGCAGAAGCATACAGATATTAGAACTATGTTCTCAGTAAAAACAATTTCAAAGTTTTTTGAGTTCAGGGATAAATTGTTACTTGATTTCAAGTATAACTCATAAAGGGGCTTCCCTGATGGCTACTGTCCAAGGGGTTGAAAAGAGTCAGACATGACTAAGTGATTAACACTTTTACTTTCATAACTCATAAAGATAGCTACATTAATAGAAAGTGAAAGAAAGTGAAAGCAAAGTCGCTCAGTCGTGTCTGACTCTTTGCAACCCCATGAACTGTAGCCTACAATGCTCCTCCATCCATGGGATTTTCCAGGCAAGAGTATTGGAGTGGGTTGCCATTTGCTTCTCCAGAGGATCTTCCCAACCCAGGGATCGAACCTGGATCTCCCGCATTGTAGGCAGATGCTTTACCATCTGAACCACCAGGGAAGTCCATATTAATAGAGACAACTTGAAAAATTTGTAATAGCACTTCTTCAAGGAAAAATAGGTTAACATATATATGGACTTCCCTGGTAGCTCAGATGGTAAAGCATTTGCCTACAATGTGGGAGATCCAGGTTCAATATATATAAACATATATATGTATGTATGCATGCATTCCTTATGTCATTCTACCCATTTATCATATAATTTATATTAAGGTATATATAATGTTTGTATAGCTATAGATATATAGAGAGAAGTATGTAAATATTATAGTTATACTTACATATGCATAGAAGTAAATTGTACATCCTTTTTTCAAATTGAATTCATTGTCATATGTTCCCATTTATTATTATTATCAGTTTAAATTTTCTTTTATAAACACTGAAAAAACACACATTTTATTTTCTCACATTGCATAGGTAAGCCCTGAAACTTTAGTTTATTTTGGTGAGAGTTTGGAATATTTATGCAGAAAGAACTTTGTGCAAATAAAAGAAAGTGAAGTTAGGTTTCTTGCTCCAAAAGAGTCAAGTGTGACACAAAATACTAAATTTGTGTAACCTCCATGATCCATCAAGCAGAACTGAACTTTCTGAAGGGGACAAATACAGATTGATATTTTAGAAATTACTACAGGGCATAAACTATGTTTTTACTGTATCATATGCCTGACTTATTAGCAGAAATTGTCCATGAAAAATTAGCATTTTTAAACAAATCTATATCATTTCATCACTGTTATGCATCTTGTTGCTGACAAAAGTTGATGACTTGAAATCATGATTGATTTATGAGCACCGTGGAAATAAGGCAGAAAGTTGCCAAAGAGTTTCCATTTAGGACAAACAATAATTACACTGAAAATTAAGCTGTCTGAAATTGGAAAAAAGTAAAAGAGTCCTTTGCATCAGTAATTACATTGAAAATAAAATGAATATCTTAAAAGATTTGCTTCCATATAAAACTCCTCTTCTGGATAGGCAGCTGATGCCTGAGGCAGCTGGAGAGGAACCCAAGGGGGTTTTGAGCTGCTGAGTGAGTCTGACAGCAGGCAACCACTGCTCATCTCAGATCCAGACTTGAAGGAAGGCACTAAAGTGGCAGATGCACAACACTGGAGTTACTGTGAGGAGATACTCCATGTCCAAATGGCAGAGAAGCCCCTCAAGATGGTTGGTGCTGGAGCGGGGGCTGCGTGGCACTGGAGTGACTTTGCAGTATAAGGAAATGGCAACCCACTCCAGTGTTCTTGCCTGGGGAACCCCAGGGACGGGGAGCCTGGTTGGCTGCCATCTCTGGGGTCGCACAGAGTCGGACACAACTGAAGCGACTTAGCAGCAGCAGCAGCAGCAGCAGCAGCAGCTACATCCAAGGGCAAAGGAGAAGCGTCAGCAAGATGGTAGGAGGGGTGAAATCACATTTAAAATCAAACCTGATACCTGCCAGAGACTCTCAGAGGGCTCAAACAAACCTCGTGTGCACCAGGACACAGAGAATCAACAGAGACTGAGACAGAGCTGTGTTTGAGTGTCTCCTGTGGAGGTATGGGTCATCAGTGGACTGCCGAAGGGTCAGGGGCTCTGGATGCATGGGTTATCACTGGGTGCAGCAGACTTGGGTATGGCATAAGCCCTCTTGGAGCAGGGCACCATTAAATCCATTATAGAGCCACCAGAACTTACAAAGGACTAGGGAAACAGACTCTTGGAGGGCACAAATAACCTTGTGCATACCAGGATCTAGGAGAAAGGAGCAGTGACCCCATAGGAGACTGAACCAGATTTGTCTGTGAATGTCCAGGAGTCTTTGGTGGAGGCATGGGTCAATGATGGCCTGCTGCAGGGATGGGGGCACTGAGTGTAGCAGTGCATGCATGGGACCTTTTGAAGGAGGTCATTGTAATCTTCATTACCTCCACCATAGTTTGGCCCCAGGTAAATAACAGTGAGGGGCAACAGCCATCAACATCAACAGAAATTGATTTAAAGATTTACTGAGCATGTCCAACAGAAAGTGAAGAAGAACTAAAGAGCATCTTAATGAAAGTGAAAGAGGAGAGTGAAAAAGTTGGCACAAAGCTTAACATTCAGAAAACTAAGATCATGGCATCTGGTCCCATCACTTCATGACAAATAGATGGGGAAACAGTGGAAACAGTGTCAGACTTTATTTTGGGGGGCTCCAAAATCATGGCAGATGGTGATTCAGCCATGAAATTAAAAGACTTTTACTGCTTGGAAGGAAAGTTATGACCAAACTAGATAGCATATTAAAAAGCAGAGACATTACTTTGCCAACAAAGGTCCGTCAAGGCTATGGTTTTTCCAGTGGCCATTTATGGATATGAGAGTTGGACTATAAAGAAAGCTGAGCATCAAAGAATTGATGCTTTTGAACTGTGGTGTTGGAGAAGACTTTTGAGAGTCCCTTGGACTGCAAGGAGATCCAACCTGTCCATTCTAAAGGATATCAGTCTTGGGTGTTCATTGGAAGGACTAATGTTGAAGCTGAAATTCCAATATTTTGGCCAGCTCATGCGAAGAGCTGACTCATGTGAAAAGACCGTGATGCTGGGAAAGATTGAAGGCAGGAGGAGAAGGGGACGACAAAGCATAAGATGGTTGGATGGCATCACCAACTCAATAGACATGGGTTTCAGTGGACTCCGAGAATTGGTGATGGACAGGGAGGCCTGGAGTGCTGTGGTTCATGGGGTCACAAAGAGTCAGATATGACTGAGGGACTAAACTGAACTGAACATGTCCTCACCCATCAGAACAAGACCCAGTTTGAATCTCAGTCAGTCTCTCCAGTCAGGAAGGTGCCATAAGCCTCTTATCTTTCTCATCAGGAGGAAGACACCGTGAAAACCATAATTACAGAAAACTAACCAATCTGATCCCATGAACCACGGCCTTGTCTAACTCAGTGAAACCATGCCCTGTATGGCCATCCAAGACAGACGGGTCATGGGGGAGAGTTCTGACAAAGCATGGTCCAATGCAGAAGGGAACGGAAAACCACTTTAATGAGAGCCCCATGAACAGTATGAAAAGGCAAAAGACACGGCACTGAAAGAGGAACTCCCCAGGTTGGTAGGTGCCCAAAATGCTACTGGAGGTCAGTGGAGAAATAACTCCAGAAAGAATGAAGAGACAGAGCCAAAGCAACAACAACACCCAGTTGTGGATGTGACTGGCGATGAAAGTCGAGTCTGATGCTGTAAAGAGCAATATTGCATAGGATCCTGGAATGTTAGGTTCATGAACCAAGGCAAAATGGAAGTGGTCAAACAGGAGATGGCCAGAGTGAATGTCATCATTTTTGGAATCAGCGAAATAAAATGGAATGGAATGGCAGAATTTAACTCAGATGACCATTATATCTACTACGGTGGGCAAGAATCCCTTAGAAGAAATGGAGTAGCTATAGTAGTCAACAAAAGATTCTGAAATGTAGTACTTGGATGAAATCTCAAGAACAACAGAATGATTTCTGTTCATTTCCAAGGCAAACCATTCAATATCACAGTAATCCAAGTCTATGCCCCGACCAGTAATGCTGAAAAAGCTGAAGTTGAATGGTTCTATGAAGATCTACAAAACCTTCTAGAAGTCACATCCAAAAAAGATGTCCTTTCCATTATAGGGAACTGGAATGCAAAGTTAGGAAGTGAAGACATACCTGGAATAATAGTCAAATTTGGCCTTGGAGTACAGATTGAAGCAGGACAAAGGCTAACAAAGTTTTTCCAAGAGAACACACTGATAATAGTAAACACCCTCTTCCAACAACACAGGAGAAGACTCTACACATAGACATCATCATATGATCAATATTGACATGAGATTGATTATATTCTTTGAAGCCAAAGATGGAAAAGCTATATACAGTCAGCAAAATCAAGACTGGGAGGTGACTGTGGCTCAGATCATGGACTCATTGTTGCCACATTCACTTAAATGGAAGAAAGTGTGGAAAACCACTAGACCAGTCAGATATGACATAAATCAAATCCCTACCAGTATACAGTGGAAGTGACAAATAGATTCAAGGTATTAGATCTGGTAGACAGAGTGTCTGAAGAACTATAGATGGAGGTTCATGACATTGTACAGGAGGCAGGGATCAAAACTATCCTCATGAAAAAGAAATGCAAAAAGGCCAAATGGTTGGCTAAGAAAGCCTTACAAATAGCTGTGATAAGAAGATACACGAAAGGCAAAGGAGAAAAGGAAAAATATACCCATTTTAATGGAGGATTCCAAAGAATAGCAAGGAGAGGTAAGAAAGCCTTCTTCAGGTATCAAGGCAAAGAAATAGAGGAAAACAATAGAATGGGAAAGACTAGAGATCTCCTCAAGAAAATCAGAGCTACCATGGGAACATGCAAAGATGGGCACAATAAAGGACAGAAATGGTATGGAACTAACAGAAGCAGAAGTTATTAAGAAGAGGTGGCAAGAATACACAGGAGAAATATGCAAAATAGATTTTCATGACTCAGATAATTACAATGTGTGGATCACTCACCTAGAGCCAGATATCCTTGAATGCAAATTCAAGTGAGCCTTAGAAAGCATCACTAGGAACAAATCTAGTGGAGGTGATGAAATTTCAGTTGAGTCATTTCAAATCCTAAAAGATGATGCTGTGAACGTGTGCATTCAATATGAGAGAAAATTTGGAAAACTCAGTAGTGGCCACAGGACTGGAAAATTTCATTTCAATCCCAAAGAGAAGTAATGCCAAAGAATGCTCAAACTACCGCATAATTGCACTCATCTCACACGCTAGTAAAGTAATGCTCAAACTTCTGCAAGCCAAAATTCAGCAGTACGTGAATCGCGAACTTTCAGATGTTTAAGCTGGTTTTTAAAAAGGCAGAGGAACTAGAGATCAAATTGCCAACATCTGCTGGATCATCAAAAAAGCAAGAGAGTTCCAGAAAAAAAACATCTACTTCTGTTTTATTGACTATGCCAAAGGGTTTGAATGTGAGGACCACAACAAACTGGAAAATGCTTCAAGAAATGGGAATACCAGACCACCTGACCTGTCTCCTGTGTAATATGTATGCACGTCAAGAAGCAACAGTTAGAAATGATGTTGGAGCAACAGACTGGTTTTAAATTGGGAAAGGAGTACGTCAAGGCCGTGTATTTTCACTCTGCTTATTTAACTTAAATGCATAGTACATCATGAGAAACACTGGGCTGGAGGAAGCACAGCTGGAATCAAGATTGCTGGGAGAAATATCAATAACCTCAGATATGCAGATGACACCTCCCTTATGGCAGAAAATGAAGAACTAAAGATTCTCTTGATGAAAGTGAAAGAGGAATGTGAAAAATTTAACTTAAAACTCAACATTCAGAAAACTAAGATAATGGCATTTGGTCCCATCAGTTCATGACAAATGTGTTGCGAAGCAATGGGAACAGTGACAGAATTTATTTTTTTGGACCCTCAAATCATTGCAGATGGTGACTGCAGCCATGAATTTAAAAGATGCTTGCTTCTTGGAAGAAAAGCTATGACCAACTTAGACAGCATATTAAAAAGCAGAGACATTATTTTGCCAACACTTGTCCATCTAGTCCAGGCTATGGTTTTTTCAGTAGTCATATATGGATGTGAGAGATGCACTATAAAGAAATGCTGAGCACTGAAGAATTGATGCTTTTGAACTGAGGTGTAGGAGACCCTTATGCTGGGAATGATTGAAGGCAGGAGAATGGGATAGCAGCGGATGAGATGGTTGGATGGCATCACTGACTCAATGAATATGAATTTGAGTAAACTCTGGGAGTTGGTGATGGACAGGGAGGCCTGGCGTGCTGCGGTTCATGGGGTCGCAAAGAGTCAGACACGAATGAATGACTGAGCTGAACTGATTTTAAGCCTCTTAATGAGGCTCACAGTTTCACATTCAACTTGGAACAATTCTCTAATATGTAGTAAGAGAAATGTTGCCCAAGAAAGTGTTTACTTGAATGAGTGTATGGAAGAACTCATGGCTCCTGAGAGGCTGTGAGAAATGTGCAGGTGACTGAGAAGTTCATGATTGCTCATGTTCAGAGAGTGGTTATATATGAGCTGAAATTGTCCATAGACAGCAAATTTAGATGCAACAAATAACGTCCACAGCATTTGTTGTCAGATTCAAAGAGATTTCCAGCATTATGACTGAGGATCTAGTCAAGAACCGGTCTAGCTCATAGGTTCTAATTCAGTGTTAGAGAAACCATGGGCCCATATTTGATACTGGACTCCTTTAATTCACTGCTATTGGATCTCTTAAGCCCAAAAAGTATACACAGATACCATCTTGGAGGTAATCAGGAAGTCAAAGAGGTCGTATGAAAGTGTGAGCAATAATTAGAAAAATACATGTTACGTGGAAGACACTTTATATGAAATGTAATTAATCGGAAAGTTCAGTTTTCCTCTTTACCCCAAGAGAATAGTCATTCACGAGGAAAACTAAGTACATTTCAGAAAATAAAGAAACAAAATTTTGTTTGTTCATTTAGGTTGTATTAACAGTGCTGTTTGTTATATAGCATATTAGTTTTCAACTGCCAAAGATCTAATTACCACAAACTTAGTGGCTTACAAGGTAAAGAATCTTTTGGCAGTACAGGAGACATGGGCTCATTCCCTGGGTTAGGAAGATCCCCTGGAGACAGAAATGGCAACCCACTCCAGTATTCTTGCTTGGAGAATTTCATAAACAAAAGATCCTGGTAGGCTACAGTCCATGGGATCACAAAGAACCAGACACCACTGAGCTACTAACACTAGTAGCTTAACACAATAACAGTTTATATTTAACTGTTATGTGCACCAGGAGTCTCACTGGGCTAAAGTAAAACTGATAGGGCTTCATTCTTCTGGAGTTCCTTGGCAGTTGAAAACTAATCTGTTTCCTTGCCTTTTCCAACTTCTGAGTCTGCCTTCATTCCTTTGCTCATGACCTCTCCCTGGTTCTCCAAAACCATCAGTATAGTATTCTCAAATTGCTTTTTGTCTGACTCTGATACTCATGCATCCTCCTTACAAAGACTCTTTGAATTATATTGACCCCAATGTGATAATAGATGATAATCTCCCCATCTCAAGATAATTCAGTCAACTCTGTAAAATTCTTAACCACATAAATTAGCTTTTTTTTTTTTTTTTTACTGGTTTGGGAGATTAGGATGTGGATGGACATATTTGAGAGGGCTATTACTCTGCCTAATCTACATATATAGTCAAAAAGAAAGACCCCAATATTCATTCTAGACAACATGGAATCATTACTCCAACATAAAGAAGAACATTGAGTCTTGTTGGAGAAACATAAAGAATAAATATGCCAGATGTGATGGAGTTAGAGAATTTTTATTCATTTCAAGACCACTAAAAATGTCAAAACATTAAGTTTTATACTTATGTACATGATTGTGGCTATTTGAAGTTTTTCTTTATGCTCCTAAAATACAAACTTAAAGCTCATCTTATACTTTGACATATATTTCAGATAAATAGTGAAGAGATTTGGTCAGAGACAATTCATTTTCTCTTAATAGCCATGCTGCTTAACTTCATTAGTGACAAAACAGATTTTGATTCGGTAACATTTCCAATTTGTATAAAGCTTACATTTTCCATCTTTGACTTTAGGTAAGTATGCCCATATTATTAAGTTTGGAATGTAATAGATGTAAAGTTGCCCATAGAATGTCTACACAGTTAACTGTTAGAAAAGGAACGCACTTTCTCTTTGTAATTCTAGATTTGTGCATTATGATGGAAGACTTTCAGAGGTGCCGTCTTGGATCTTGAGGCATTATCGAAGAATGTAGAGCAACAAAACACAATATCCTGAGCTAGTTTACCTTCAAAATGCCTACCTCTGTATTATCATGTTATAAGAAAGGAGTCCATTTTTATCTTTTTATAGCTATTAGTTTGAATATGTATGTTGGATTCAATTGAACCTAAGTCTAACTGATAAAGCATCCAGTATTAATCAGTGAAAAACTTAATCCATCAAACTAATGTTTTTGCATGTGATCAACAGTGATACTTGAAGACTCTTATCTCTATGGGTTATTGCTAAGATTATGGAGGAGTAGGTACAGTTGAAAGGACAAAGATGAAGAAATGGATTTCTCCATGTAACAGGATAATATTCTGATAAGTGAATTTGTATTACAATAGGTGTGTATTTTTCTCATACTCCTAAAGACTATTAGCTAATCTATGAATACTCTCATCTTAATATTGTTATCTTTTCTCATTTTACCTATCTAAATTATTGGATTTTTCTCTATGTCCTTGAATAGATTAGAGCAAGAGAAAAGACTTTGAGTGCCAGTAAAGTTGAAAATAAAAAAAGAATAACAATAACAACTAAGATGAGTAAGTTCTTGTTCAATGAGGCCAGATCACAGATTCCACACTAGTGTCTAGCACAGAATAAAAGCCTTCAAAAGAATGAGTGTATGGTGCACCTAATCCACTAAAGATCCTAGCCTTAGGATCTTTAGTGGATGTCCAGCCTCCAACTCAGTATGTCCAGCCTCCAACTCAGTATGTCCAGCCTCCAATTCAGTATGAAAGTAGTAGAACCAGTTCTAGTCAAAGGACTCTGTGGTCGAGGATGAAGGGATGTGTCATTTGTAATTGGAGTTGTCTGATGAGCACTAAGAGTAGAGTTCAGTTGTCCATACCCTTGAATGCAAAGACTAATATGCACTTTTTATTTTGATACTGGGAGCCTATGCATATATTTCTACTGTGACAGTCTAAAGTTTAAAAATTTTGTCCCCTTAAAATTAAATAAGGAAATTAAATATTCTACTTGTGTTCTGAGTGTTATAATTTTTATCATCTACTCAGGCATAACAGTGAAAATTTATTATAAGAATTACTCAGACTATTCTTATTTGAGACTTATATTACCCATTCACAATTTTTTCCTTATATAATCTGTAAGACTTTTTACAGGACAAATCTCATTACTATCTTCAACTTGCCATGGCTTTGCTCATGCACCACTGCTCATGCAATCAATCTTCCAAAATGTCCTTCTCACCCTCTTCATATGATCTAAATTCAGTCCATAAATGAAGGAGTTTGGCAAATATTTTATGAATAACTTGGTTGGTAATATTCTAAATACTGGGATTATATTAAAGTAATTTTGAGAATGTATGGACAAGTTCTCCATTTTCCCCCCCTAACCCCTCTACAGACATATATACAATGCAATGAAATCTAAATAGAAACAGAGACTTCTAAAATCCCATTGTATTTTTTTAAAATATGGAACACTTCAGGAATTTGTTTGTCATCCTTGTGCAGAGGCCATGCTAATCTTTTCTGTATCATTCCAATTTTAGTATATGTGTTGCTGAAGTGAACACTGAAATCTCATTGCATTTTTAAGTGGAAAATCATGACATAACCTCCTAGTCACACTGAAAATTACCAGATTTTATTCCAGGAGCATTACGTATTCTACACACTAATAAACAGTGACTGAGCCCAACTTGATAGAAGGATAAATAAATAGATAAATGATGAACAGGTAGTTCAGTTTGTTGCTCATTTATGTCTGAATTTTTGTGACCCCATGGACTACAGCATGCCAGGCTTCCCTGTCCATCACCAAACTCTCGGAGCTTGCTCAAACTCATGTTCATCGAATCGGTGATGCCATCCATCCATCTCATCCTCTGTCATCCCCTTCTCCTCCCACCCTCAATATTTCCCAGCATCAGGGTCTTTTCTAATGAGTCAGATCGTCACATCAGTATTGGAGTTTCAGCTTCGGCTGAAACTAACCCCAAAGTATTGGAGGTTCAGCTTCAGCATCAAGCTTTCCAATGAATATTCAGGACTGATATCCTTTAGGATGGACTGGTTGGCTCTCCTTGCAGTCCAAGGGACTCTCAAGAGTCTTCTCCAACACCACAGTTCAAAAGCATCAATTATCTGGTGCTCAGCTTTCTTTATAGTCCAACTGTCATATCCATACATGACTACTAGAAAAAACATAGCTTTGACTAGATGGACTTTGTTGCCAAAATATGTTCTCTGCTTTTTAGTATGCTGTCTAGGTTGGTCATAACTTTTCTTCCAAGAAGCAAGCGTCTTTTAATTTCATGGCTGCAGTCACCATCTGCAATGATTTTGGAGAACCTAAAAAATAAAGTCTCTCACTGTTTCCACTATTTCCCCATCTAGGTAGACATGTTTTTAAATTTGCATTTTCCAACTTCATAGGCAAGTTTGCCTATATTTATATCTTGCATGAATTTGTATCAAATTTTACTATCTCATTATTTAGCATGTTTATTTTTTAATTAAAACCCTTCATATAATTTATATTAATCATATCCCGAGGTCAGGAGAGGCGGGCAAGAGGAGCAACCCCAAGTCCAAGAAGCGGCTGCTGTGCAGGTGCAGGAGGGCCAAGAGAAGCTACTCTATGTTCAAGGTCTGGAGGAGCGGCCGTGAGGAGATACCCCTTGTCCAAGGTAAGAGAAACCCAAGTAAGACAGTAGGTGTTGCAAAAGGACATCAGAGGGCAGACACACTGAAACCATAATCACAGAAAACTAGCCAATCTGATCACATGGACCACAGCCTTGTCTAACTCAATGAAACTAAGCCATGTTGTGTGGGGCCACCCAGGATGGACGGGTCATGGTGGAGAGGTCTGACAGAATGTAGTCCACTGGAGAAGGGAATGGCAAACCACTTTAGTATTCTTGCCTTGAGAATCCCATGAACAGTAGGAAAAGACAAAATGATAGAATACTGAAAGAGGAACTCCCCAGGTCGATAGGTGCCTAATATGCTGCTGGAGATCAGTGGAGAAATAACTCTAGAAAGAATGAAGGGATGGAGCCAAAGCAAAAACAACACCCAGTTGAGGATGGGACTGGTGACAGAAGCAAGGTCTGATGCTGTAAAAAACAATATTACATAGGAACCTGGAATGTCAGCTCCATGAATCAAGACAAATTGGAAGTGGTCAAACAGGAGATGGCATGAGTGAACGTTGACATTCAAGGAATCAGCAAACTAAAATGGACTAGAATGGGTGAATTTAACTCAGATGACCATTATATCTACTACAATGGGCAGGAATCCCTTAGAAGAAATGGAGTAGCCATCATGGTCAACAAAAGAGTCTGAAATGCAGTACTTGGATGCAATCTCAAAAATGACAGAATGATATATGTTTGTTTACAAGGCAAACCATTCAATATCACAGAGATCTAAGGCTGTGCCCCAACCAGTAACACTGAAAAAGCTGAAGTTGAACAGTTCTATGATGACCTACAAGACCTTTCAGAACTAACACCCAAAAAAGATGTCCTTTACATTACAGGGGACTGGAATGTAAAAGTAGGGTTAAGAAACACCTGGAGTAACAGGCAAATTTGACCTTGGAAAGCAGAATGAAGCAGGGTAAAGACTAATAAAGTTTTGCCAAGAAAATGCACTGGTCATAGCAAACACCCTCTTCCAACAACACAAGAGAAGACTCTAAACATGGACATCACCAGATGGTCAACACCAAAATCAGATTGGTTATATTCTTTGCAGCCAAAGATGGAGAAACTCTATATAGTCAGCAAAAACAAGACCAGGAGCTGACTGTGGCTCAGATCATGAACTCCTTATTACCAAATTCAGACTGAAATTGAAGGAAAGCAGGGAAAACGCTAGACCATTCAGGTATGACCTAAATCAAATCCCTTATGATTATACAGTGGAAGGAGAAATAGATTTAAGGGACTAGATCTTATAGAGAGAGTGCCTGATGATCTATGGATGGAGGTTCGTGACATTGTACAGGAGACAGGGATCAAGACCATCCCCATGGAAAAGAAATGCAAAAAAGAAAAATGGCTGTCTGGGGAGGCCTTACAAATAGCTGTGAAAAGAAGAGAAGCCAAAAACAAAGGAGAAAAGAAAAGATATAAGCATCTGAATGCAGAGTACCAAAGAACAGCAAAGAGAGATAAGAAAACCTTCCTCAGAGATAAATGCAAAAAAACAGAGGAAAACAACAGAATGGGAAAGACTAGAGATGTCTTCAAGAAAATTAGAGATAGCAAGGGAACATTTTATGCAAAGATGGGCTCAATAAAGGACAGAAATTGTATGAACCTAACAGAAGCAGAAGATATAAAGAAGAGATGGCAAGAATACACAGAAGAACTGTACAAAAAAGAGCTTCATGATCAAGATAATCACAATGGTGTTATCACTCACCTAGAGTCAGACATCCTGGAATGTGAGGTCAAATGGGCCTTAGAAAGCATCACTAGGAACAAAGCTAGCAGAGGTGATGGAATTCCAGTTGAGCTATTTCAAATCCTGAAAGAAAAGCTGTGAAAGTGCTGCACTCAATATGCCAGCAAATTTGGAAAACTCAGGAGTGGCTACAGGACTGGAGAAGGTCAGTTTTCATTCCAATCCCAAAGAAAGGCAGTGCCAAAGAATGCTCAGACTACCACACAATTGCACTCATCTCACATGCTAGAAAAGTAATGCTCAAAATTCTCCAAGCCAGGCTTCAGCAATATGAACTGTGAACTTCCAGATGTTCAAGCTGGATTTATTTATTTATTTATTTAAATTTATTTATTTATTTATTTTTTATTTTACTTTACAATTCTGTATTGGTTTTGCCATACATTGACATGAATCCACCACGGGTGTACATGGATTTAGAAAAGGCAAAGGAACTAGAGATCAAATTGCCAACATCTGCTGGATCATCGAAAAAGCAAGAGAGTTCCATAAAAACATCTATTTCTGCTATTGACTATACCAAAGCCTTTGACTGTGTGGATCACAAGAAACTGTGGAAAATTCTGAAAGAGGTGGGAATACCAGACCACCTGACCTGCCTCTTGAGAAACCTGTAGGTAGGCAGGAAGCAACAGTTAGAACTGGACATGGAACAACAGACTGGTTCCAAATTGGAAAAGGAGTACGGCAAGGCTGTATATCGTCACCCTGCTTATTTAACTTATATGCAGAGCACATCATGAGAAATGCCGGGCTGGAAGAAGAACAAGCTGGACTCAAGATTGCCCAGAGAAATGTCAATAACCTCAGATATGCAGATGACACCACCCTTATGGCAGAAGGTGAAAAGGAACTAAAAAGCCTCTTGATGAAAGTGAAAGAGGAGAATGAAAAAGTTGGCTTCAAGCTCAACATTCAGAAAACGAAGATCATGGCATCTGGTCCCATCACTTCATGGAAATAGATGGGGAAACAGTGGAAAGAGTGTCCGACTTTGGTTTTTTCAGTTCCAAATCACTGAAGATGGTGATTGCAGCTATGGAATTAAAAGATGCTTACTCCTTGGAAGGAAAGTTATGACCAACCTAGATAGCATATTAAAAAGCAGAGATATTACTTTGCTAACAAAGGTCTATCTAGTCAAGGCTATGGTTTTTCCAGTGGTCATGTATGGATGTGAGAAATGGACTGTGAAGAAAGCTGAGCACCAAAGAATTGATGCTTTTGAACTGCGGTGTTGGAGAAGACTCTTGAGAGTCCCTTGGACTGCAAGGAGATCCAACCAGTCCATCCTAAAGGAGATCAGTCCTGGGTGTTCATTGGAAGGTCTGATGCAAAAGTTGAAACTCCAGTACTTTGGCCACCTGATGGGAAGAGTTGACTCATTGGGAAAGACCCTGATGCTGGGAGGGCTTGCGGGCAGGAGGAGAAGGGGACGACAGAGGATGAGATGGCTGGATGGCATCACTGACTTGATGGGCATGAGTTTGAGTGAACTCCGGTAGTTGGTGATGGAGAGTGGGGACTGGTGTGCTGTGATTCATGGGGTCACAAAGAGTTGGACATGACTGAGCGACTGAATTGAACCGAACAGATCATATCAATTTGTTTATATTTCAGAAATGTTTAATCATATTTACAAAATTCTTTCTCAGTGTATTGGCTTGGTCTGCTTAGCTACTATAGCAGCACACCATATACTGGAGGCTTAGTTGAGATTTATCTTCTCATATTTCTAGTGGCTGGAGCCTAACCCAGGATACCACCTAGGTCAATTTCTCTTGATGGCTCTCTTCCTGGCTTGTGTGTAGTCACCTTCTGACTATGTCCTCACGTGGTAGAGAAAGAATGTATCCTCCATTGTCAATTCTTTGTGTGTGTGTTTGTCGAGGGGTTGTTGCTTTATTTTTATTTTTAATAACTTTATTTTATATTGAAGTATAGTTGATTCACAACGTTGTGTTAGTTTCAGCTGCACAACAAAGTGACAGTTATACACCAATGCATATCTATTCTTTTTCAAATTCTTTTCCCGATTAGGTTGTTACAGAATTTTGAGCCGAGTTCCATGTGTGATACAATAAGTCCTTGTTGGGTATTCATTATAAATACAGCAATGTGCTCTAGTCAGTCCCAAACTCCCTAACTATTCCTCCTCTCCACACTTCCCCACTGGTAATCATAAGTTCATTCTCTAAGTCTGTGAGTCTGCTTCTGTTTTGTAAATAAGTTCTTTTATAACATTTTTAAAAATTCCACATGTAAGTGATATCATATTATATTTTTGTCTTTAACATTTCACTCAGCATTACAATTTGTAGGTCCATCTATGTTGCTGCAAATGGACTTATATCATCCTTTGTAATGTCTGAGTAATATTTTATTGTATATGTTTACCACGTCTTCTTGATTCATTCTTCTGTTAATGGACATTTAGGTTGCTTCTGTGGCTTGGCTATTGCAAACAGTGCTGTATGTATTGAATATTGGGGTACATGTTTCCTTCAAGACCATCTTCTTCTCCAGGTGTATGCCAAGGAGCTGGATTGCCATATCATATGGTAAGTCTCTTTTTAGTTTCTTAAGGAAACTTCATACTTTTCTCCATAGTGGCTGCACCAATTTACATTCCTCTGAACAATATAAGAGATTTCCCTTCTCTCTTGACCATCTCCAGCATTTATTAATGATAGATTTTTTAATGAAGGCTCTTCTGACCTGTGTGAGGTGATATCTCATTGTAGTTTTGATTTGCATTTCTTGAATAATTACTCTTTGGAAGGAAAGTTATGACCAACCTAGAGAGCATATTAAAAAGCAAAGGGAACAACAGAGGAAGAGATGGTTGGATGGCATCACCGACTCAATGGACATGAGTTTGGGTAAACTCCGGGAGTTGGTGATGGACAGGGAGGCCTGGCGTGCTGCAGTCCATGGGGTCGCAAACAGTCAGACACGACTGAGCGACTGAACTGAAGCATCTTTCATGTACCTTATGGCCGTCTACATGTTTTCTTTAGAGAAATGTCTATTTAGGTCTTCTGCCCACTTTTTAAGAACGCCAGTCCTATTATCACTCCCTATATTTATGACCTCTTCTAAGTCTCATCACACTAGATAGCAGGGTTTCATGATACAAATTTTGGGGAAAACAGTGCAGACTATAGTACATTTGTTGATATAATCAATATAATATGTATCTCTGTTACCGCTATTTAATGTTTTAAATTTTTTATATGTTACTCTTTTAAAAACACTTTGGGTACAAATGGAAGGCTACTTTTTCAAATAAGATATATGAAAAAAAAATCATTTTTGAACAATTACAAAAAAAAAAAAGGTCTTAATGACCCAGATAACCACAATGGTGTAATCACTTACCTAGAGCCAGACATCCCAGAGTGTGAAGGCAACTGGGCCTTAGGAAGCATTACTAGTGGAGGTGATGTAATTTCTTCTGAGCTATTTCAAATAAAAGATGATGCTGGTAAAGTGCTGCACTGAATATGCCAGCAAATTTGGAAAACTCAGCAGTGGCCCCAGGACTGGAAAAGGTCAGTTTTCATTCCAATCACAAAGAAAGGCAATGCCAAAGAATCCTCAAACTACTGCACAATTGCATTCCTTTCACATGTTAGCAAGGTAATGCTCAAAATCCTTCAAACTAGACTTTAACAGTATGTGAACCAAGCATTTCCAGATGCACAACCTGGATTTAAAGGCAGAGGAATCAGAGATCAAATTTCCTACATCTGTTGGATCATCAAAAAAGCAACAGAGTTTCAGAAAAGCATCTACTTCTGTTTTATTGACTATGCCAAAGGCTTTGACTGTATGGATCACAACAAACAGTGGAAAATTCTTAAAGAGACTGGAATACCAGACCACCTTATCTGCCTCCTGAGAAATTTAAATGCAGGTCAAGAAGTAACAGGTAGAATTGGACATGAAACAATGGATTGGTTCCAAATTGGGAAAGCAGTACATCAAGGCTGTATATTGTCACACTGCATATTTAACTTACATGCAGAGTGCATCATGTGAAATGCTGGGCTGGAATCAAGACTACTGGAAGAAATATCAATAATCTCAGATATGCAAATGACATCACCATAATGGCAGAAAGCAAAGAGGAACTAAAGAGCCTCTTGAAAAGGTGAAAGAGGAGAGTGAAAAAGCTATTCAAAATAGTACAAATTGTACCTCATATAAGTTTCTTGGTTATTTCTATTCCCTTAAATCTCTTTCTGTTGAGTCATGCTGCTTGTTTTCCTTTATGATTGACAGAATTTAACTCAAATAGTAATACAATTAAATCAGGGAATTTTACAAATCAACATTCTATTGATATTCCACAGAATATCTCACAAGTTAACTTACTGTTTTAGATGTTTCAATTCATAGACTACTTGTATTAAAACAACCAGATAGATAGATAGATATAAATATGTGTGTACATATACATGAGTTAGTGTTTAATATATATATGTATAAATATATACAATATAAGTAAGATATATATATATATATATATACCCATATTTGTAATATATATATTTATTTATAGGATGAAGTTCAATATGAATTTTTAAAAGTTATCTTGAATGTAGCCATAAAAGTTTAAGGTGAGTCCAAAAAACTGATGATGTAGAAGTGTTATTCTTCCAAACATATAATATCATGTCTCTGGGTTTTATTTTGTTCAGATGAAAAAATGTGTACATATCTTTACATCTTTTTTGGTACAGCTTTCATTGAGCCTGAAAAAAAAAATGTGTGTTAAATCATTTATGAGTTACTAATGGCATTTTTTTTTTTTTTTTTGCTTTATTGAGTATCAGTTCTCAAAACATAAGATTTACTAGTTGCTAATTCCTTAAGTCAGAAAATTTGGAAAAACTGCCAATTTAGTTGTGATTTATCTGTCAAAAATTAGCACTGATATTTGTGGTGGTTATATATATGCATACACACATACATATATACATACATGTACATATACATACATATGTGCACATACACACACGTGTGTGTGTGTTCAGTCACTCATTTGTGTCCAAGTCTTTGTAACCCCATGGACTGTAGCACACTGACCTCCTTTGTCCATGAGATTTTCCAGGCAAGAAAATCTGGAGAGGGTTGCCATTTCCTCCTTTTATATATATATATATACATATATATATATATAGACACACACATACACTTAGAGCAGTACATATATATATACTTAGAGAAGTCAATATTAGCCTAATAATGATATCGCTTTCACTTGGCAATGTTTTTGGAATAGGCTAGCTCAAGGCAGCACCTTATTACAGGGAAATGTATGAGAAGGCCACTCATTCTATATTTTAAGATCACGAGAAATAGAAATTTCTTTGAAATCTATGTTATGTGAACTCAAGTATTAGAGAAGTATAGCTTTAAATAATGTATCGTGATATGTCATATTAATAATTAAAATGACATAGCAACTGAGTTTGTCAGCAAATTTCTTCCCATATATTCCCTATAGACATATGAGACCTGGATTTGTTGTTGCAAGGAGCAGGTTTTAGAATTATAGAGTTATTCAAAGCATCAACAGAAGGTTAAAGAGAGAGCACTGGGTAAAATTTATTAAAAAAATCTTATAAGCAGCTAACAGATGATTCTTACAATTCCTTCTGCTCTGCTCTTCCATTTTCCACTGTGATTGCAGCAGCTTAATTGTGGTCGAGACAGGCCATCAAGCAATGGTACCATCAAGGGCAACATGAGATCCTTTCAAAGAAGTCCTATCTGTGATAGAAACTTTCCTCCAGAAAATTCACAGATTTTTACCCCCAGTGCTTCCAGACTTTCATTGTTTCACTCCTGTGAGTGCCATGGAGAAGAATATCAATAGCAAAATGTGCTGTGGACTTTGTGTTCACCTATAGATCTGTGCATTCTAAATCCCTACTTCTTATTTAAGACCAATATTTCTGTTTTCAAAATATATATCAGGAACAGATATAATATATACTTTCAAAAGATAATGTATTTAATAGCTACCTTTTTTTGAAGTAAAATTTCAACTCAATTTCTCATACACAGCAGTTTAAATCAGAATTATATAGCTACTATTTTTGTTGTACTTGAGAGGTTTTCTTTTTTTCCCTCTTTTTCTATCAATGGCTACAGCTACCTTTCTATTTTAATTTAAGTCTGTCTAACATGTATTTTATCACACTTTATGCAGATATAAATACTAGAAAATTTTACTTGACAACAACCATAAAATAAGTCCCCTCAAATATATTTTATGACACTTATGTTAGTTATAAAATATATTAAGTTGGTTATCTAAAAAATGTATTTTATAACTAACAATATTAATTTTATCACATAAAGTGAAAGTCACTTAGTCGTGTCCCACTCTTTGTGACCCCATGGACTGTTTGCTGCTACTGCTAAGTCACTTCAGTCGTGTCCGATTCTGTGCAACCCCATAGACGGTAGCCACCAGTCTCCCCCGTCCTTAGGATTCTCTAGGCAAAAACACTGGAATGGGTTGCCATTTCCTTCTCCAATGCATGAAAGTGAAAAGTGAAAGTGAAGTCGCTCAGTCATGTCAGACTCTTGGCGACCCCATGGACTGCAGCCCACCAGACTCCTCCGTCCATGGGATTTTCCAGGCAAGAGTACTGGAATGGGGTGCCCATGGAATTCTTCAGGCCAGAATACTGGAGTGGGTAGCCCTTCCCTTCTCCATGGGATTTTCCAACCCAGGGATTGAACCCAGGTCTCCCTCATTGCAGGTGGATTCTTTACCAACTGAGCTATGAGGGAAGCCCCCTTTATCACATAAACTGTGATAAAATAAACATCATTCAAACTGTATTCCTAAATGATTAGATTTGGGAACAAAGTCTTCATGAGGGAAAGTATGGTGTGTAAGAGCATTCTTTTTCAGGAGATAGATTGAATAGATTTAATTTCTATCTTTTGAAATGTTAATTTATAAATGTCACTTTATTCAGTTTCTTTAGATGCAAAATGAATAAAAATGTACAATAGAACCTTTTTGAGAATTAAATGAGTTATTAAGTGAAGAGTATTTATGACAGAATCTTGGTCCATGTAACTATCTGAAAATATTAAGTATATATATGTATGTGTGTGCGTGTGTGTATATATACACATATATTAGTTTGATAACATACTATACATTTTTAATTGAACCAAATAATTTGATAATGTGAAACATCAATAATACATTTATATTAGTTTACAATATAGAAAATCTGTATATATTTCTCATATAAAGCATATTTTTAAGGCTTCATATATATCAATATAAATCCAATGTTTTGTCCTCTCATGGCTTCAATATGTATTTTCTGCTATAATATTCTAACTGAACGATCCGATAAATTTTTATCAGTTCTTGCTCTCAATAAGTTGTGGGACACAGACCTCAAACAGAATTATGATATATAAGTTTTGTTTATTTCAGAAAAACAGAAACTGTTCTAGTTATTTCAAAGAGCATAAATTTATTACAGAGACTTAATTATATATGACCAACAGAAGGGCTGTCAAAGTATTGGTGAAAGAGGCCTTTATTAGCTTTCAGGAAACCTGGAAGGACAGGACTCTGATGACCCCTGATAACCAATTGTTTGTAGACAGAGTGGACCATTCTCAGGATGAGAAGTAGACTGTCCTGGCAAACATCCGTGACTGTGATGATGCTGGTACTTGTTCAAAGCTTAAGCACATCAGCTTCACATCTGTAGCTCATTAGCTAAAGAACAAGTGTCTCTATATTTTCAATCACTATTTTAAGGAACTTGGACATGATTTTCTCTAAATACCTGCCCTATAGCTCTAAGAATCTGTGTCCTTGCAAAAGTTTGAGACTTATTGCCAAGACAGATTGACAATTACAGAAAGAGGGTCAGTCACAAAATGCCTCCAGTATGCCTGCATATTTGTGTAGTGTCATTTTTTCAAAAATCTTCACTTTAAACTCAAAGAGAGCAGCCACTTTTTTCCTCTATTACCTGCCAGCACCTACACTGTGATGTCACTGTGCTTTTATTCTGACATGGGATATTGATTCATATTTTGTCAGGCATGTCACTGTTGGAAGGCAAAAATGAAAAGAAAATGTGACTTTCGTGGCACCACCATGCCAAAGAGCCACAAGTAATTGTGATCAAAAGAAATTTTTCCAATTGTCAACAAAACATTCAAGTTTTACTACTTCATTTGGATTTTTGTGATTTCTTTTTGCTAAATTTAAGATCACTACTAAGTCAACAAAATTGTTCTATGATTATATCAGTGAAAAATATGCAAGATAATTTGCTCAAATACAGGGAAGACTGATAGAATTTTGAAATATTTTACTGAAAAAGCTACCCTAAATTGAAAACATTTGATTTTAGCTACTTCTAAGGGAAGACATTACTTTGCCGACTAAGGTCCGTCTAGTCAAGGCTATGCTTTTTCCAGTGGTCGTGTATGGATGTGAGAGTTAGTCTTGTGAAGAAGGCTGAGCGCCAAAGAATTGATGCGTTTGAACTGTGGTGTTGGAGAAGACTCCTGAGAGTCCCTTGGACTGCAAGGAGATCCAACCAGTCCATTCTGAAGGAGATCAACCCTGGGCTTTCTTTGGAAGGAATGATGCTAAAATTGAAACTCCAGTACTTTGGCCACCTCATGCGAACAGTTGACTAATTGGAAAAATCTTTGATGCTGGGAGGGATTGGGGCAGGAGGAGAAGGGGATGACAGAGGATGAGATGGCTGGATGGCATCACTGACTTGATGGACGTGAATCTGAGTGAACTCCGGGAGTTGGTGATGGACAGGGAGGCCTGGTGTGTTGCGATTCATGGGGTCGCAAAGAGTCGGACACAACTGAGCGACTGAACTGAACTGAAGGGAAGACCAGACAGTAAAGGAAATGGAGGCCATAAAATGCTTAAGAAGCTAAGTAATTGACAAATGATTAATGATAATGGTGATATAGATAAAACTTTTGGTGATAAATACACAACTGGTTTTAGAAAACACAACAGAGAGTAATTCGATTAAACTGAGTTATAAACAATTCACTTGTAAAAAAAGATACAAGAAATAACAGATTTTGATATCATGCTTGTATTGCTGAAAGCATAAATTGTTGCATAAATGGAGAAACTGTTATGATTTAAGTACTTTTAAAGCAGAAAACTCATTTAGTTATTTTATGAGATAAAGACACTCATTATAAATCTTTCCTGCATTTGTATGAGGGTAAAATAAATTGCCTTGATAAAATCAAACTGATTTAAAGTATACTTCTTTAATGGTGCTGGATGAATTTAAAGTGGCCTGTATCTTGGATCAAGGCTAAACCAAATTTTTCTCTTACAGAAAACACACAACACACACACACACACACACTCACAGACACACACACAGTCACACAGACATACACACAAAATTTCAGTGTGAGCTCAAAATATCTATAGGTTCTTTGTAAAAAGACTTTATTTATGATATTTGTAAACTACTAGATATAATGGGTTTCTGTATTATAATAAAACAAATATAACTTTATAAAATATTTACTTATCATGAAATGATTTAAGGGCATAATTTTTAAAACACCTCAGTCTAAACATAATGATTCCTTCTTAAGACAAATTAGTACCCCTAGCTCTATAGATATTTTTTTCATAAACAATTTTTTTGCCTTATGTTTTTGCTTGACTCTTATTTTTAATTTCATATTATAATTGAATTTCTCACAACAATAATTGAAAATAGTTGCATGTTAACATTTTAATAAAGATCTAAATGTAGTTCAATTTTATAATCATATTTTGATAAAGATTAAAATATTAAATATTATGTTTCATTATTTAATATACCTTGTGGTTTTTAAAATGGGTACCATTTCTTGTTTGAACTCAATACTTCTGTAAGGTATACCTAGCAGTCATTATTACAGTAGGGAAATAAAGCTAAGAGAAGTAATAGTTTACCAAAAGGTACTGAGCCAGCAAATGCCATAATCAGAAAACAAATCCTGTTCTGAAGGCTCTAGTCTACAACAAGTAGTCTTTCTCCTATTTCAGGACCCTTGAAAAGTTAAAATTAAAATGAGATCAAATAGTCTAAGTAAATATTCTGTATGTAGGAAGGAAGGATAAGTGATGTTTTATTAATTTTAGCAAAGCACATTTTTTCCTTTCAGCCAGATGCTTCAAAAAATATGTACCATCCTAAGAGTTGAAGTCAATTCATGCTATTCACAACACGCAATTTTCTAACCATTCTTCGGAGTCCTCCTTCTGCACTAAGTGTAGGACTTGAATCGTTGGTCAACATTTTAGATAATTTTATTGCACAAAGCTTAATTAATGGACATAGCTGATTTCTCAGAATTCAAATGAGCAGATTCCCCTGTGCTTACGTACTAAATTGTTTCAGTCCTGCTCAACTCTGTGACCTTATGGAGTGCAGTCCGCCAGGCTCCTTTGTCCATGGGATTCCCCAGACAAAAATAATGCTGTGGGTTCCTATGCCCTCTTCCAGGGGGTCTGCCCAACCCAGGGATTGAATCCATCTCTCTTACATTTCCTGCATTGGCAGGTGGGTTCTTTACCACTAGCGCTAAGTGTGAAGCCTTGTAATTTCAGTTAATCTGAGGGCCTGTTTGCCCCATTATTACTCCCTTTGCACTTCAGCTCCTCTAGTCTGTGTTTCAGGAACATGAACTTCAGAAGTTTTCTTTCCCAGTCTCTCAGGTCAATTGACTTCCCTCTGGGTTCTGCCTCTGGCAAGAACTGGCCGAGGATTGGCTAGCAAGGCTCCCAGAGCAGCCAGACTCTTACTTTCCCTCCTACTCTGTCTCAGGAGTCATTTTCTAGCAGAGGCAGTATTTCCTTCAAGTTCACTCCAGCCAGATAAACTCAACTGATTCCAACCTCTGTCGTGATGTTGGCCTCTGGGCTCCAGTATCACCGTCCTGTCTCCAGTCTCCATCTCCAAGTTTTCGCAGTTTATGGGAATGGAAACTTCCTGTTATGGTAATTTACGAGTTGCAATACCTTCCTTGTGTGGCATCTCAGCATTTTCTTTGTAGTTTAACCAACAACTTGCATCATACTTTCTTCACTTATACACATTGATATTCTGTCTTTTTTTTTTTTTTTCCTGCTTTGGCTACTGAAATGGTTTCTAACATATCTGCCATTAACTAGATGAATATTAACATAATTAATCTTGGTTAACAGAGTGAAGTGCCGGTTTGTGTGTATGGCATTAAATGGGATGATGTTAAAGTAATAAGGGACACAGTTTATGAACCAATGAAATAGTGGCATGTATAGAATCTCATTAACTGATAAAACTACTGAATTCTTATTATTTCAATTGACATGGTGGTGGTGATTTAGTTGCTAAGTTGTGTCCGATTCTTGAGACCCCATGGACTGTAGCCTGCCAGTCTCCTCTGTCCATGGGATTCTTCAGGCAAGAATGCTACAGTGGGTTGCCATTTTCTTCTCCAAGTTATCTTCCTAACCCAGGGATCGAACCTGGGTCTCCTTCATTGCAGGCAGATCCTTTGCCAACTGAGATATAAGGGAAGCCCAAGTGACATAACTTCAATATAGTAAAAAGGGTAAGTTATGTTTTAAAATGACACAATTTATAATAATTTCCTTTGAGACCAATGCACATTTTCGTGTGATCTTTAAAAGTATTTCTTCATTTATAATTTCTGTGCACTATTTAACTAGTAAAAGTGTTCGAAGACACAACTTTTGAGTTGTTTTATATAGCTTTGTATTGGCAGAGTCTGCTAAGCTAAAAAATGCATGTTTGTGTAGCATGGAAAATGTATGCAGGCTCTTAGGCTGAATATGTATGCAGGCTCTTAGGCTGAATATGTATCATAGACCTTGGTTCACCAGGGATGCATTGCATTCTAGGGTGGCTATATTTGCATGGATTCATCACTTGATTTATAACCAACATAGAAATAAGAGCTCACTGCTTCTACACAATGAGTTAATGAACAGCATAAATAGTTCATATAACTTCTAGTTATACATTATCTACCCAACAGCAATCCACATAATATATGAAAATGTAGTATTGCTCGTTTTGAAAAAAAAAAAAATGTTTATATGGAGGCCATTATTATCTTGGTTCATGTATCATGTGAGACTTTAATACCTTCATATCTCAAACTTGCTTATTTGAATATTCAGTAATAATACTGTAGTTTGATTGCAGTTTGCACAAATATTTCTAGATTTCTTTTTTCCCTCTTTGTCAATACTATATCTTTATTAGTTGCTGTTTGTCTTAGTATTGTATTCTACTCTTATTTGGAATCATTATATCAATTTAAGACTTTATTTTTGACCTTAATTGTCTTACACTGGAAACATTACTTATCATGTTATGCTCAAAATATAAACAAGCTTGTGTTTAGATTTTTTAAGTAATAATATAGTAATTCTACCAATAAAATTGGTGAAAAAAACAAAGACCCTTAAAATTCTCCTTGATTGTCTTACTTCTCTCCCCAAAGTATCAATTACAAAGTATGTACAGTCTCTCCTGAAAAATCTCATGCATTCACCTTTTCCTAACCATTTGCTTTGCCACTATCTACAACTGGACTTCTCACTTTTCCTTCACTATACAGTTGTAACTGTATGCTAATACCATGAGATTGCCATGTTTATGATAATGAAACCAAGTTAATGCCATGCTGCTGCTGCTGCTAAGTCGCTTCAGTCATGTCCAATTCTGCAACCCCATAGATGGCAGCCCGCCAGGCTCCCCTGTCCCTGGGATTCTCCAGGCAAGAACAATGGAGTGGGTTGTCATTTCCTTCTCCATTTCAGAAAAGTGAAAAGTGAAAGTGAAATCTCTCAGTCGTGTCCGACTCTTAGTGACCCCATGGAATGCAGCCTACCAGGCTCCTCTGTCAATGGGATTTTCCAGGGAAGAGTCCTGGAGTGGGTTGCCATTGCTTTCTCCAAGTTAATGCCATGGTTATCTCCTAATTGTTTACACTGGTTTTTATCTGTCACTCTTCCTTTTGGAGTAATTTTCATGAAATATCATATGAATCCACCAAAACTTTCCCCCAGCATTCACTCACAGACATTTTCATTGATTTCCTGTTTCTTGGAGGATAAGGTCTAATCTTATCAACTTGGTCATCAAATTCTATGCACTGGCTTTGAGCTTCCCTCCTTCCCCTGTGCTTGCTCAGTCATTTCTGACTCTTTGCTTCTCCATGGACTATAGCCCAGCAGGCTCCTCTGTCCATGGAATTTTCCAGGCAAGAATACTGGAGTGTGTTAGCATTTCTTTCTCCAGGAGATGTTCCTGACCTAGGGATGGAACCAGTGTCTCCTGTGTCTCCTGCAGCATTGACAGGCGGATTCTTTACCACTCTGCTACCTGGGAATCCCCCCTTTGTCTACACTATAATTCTAATTACAACTTTTATAACTTTCCTAGCAAACAGTTACTTCCACTCAACTGTTTCCATTCATGACAGACACATCTTCATATCAACTGTTTGCTCACATGGTATCTTCCAGAAAGAGGAAAAAAGAAAAGAAGAGGAAATCTGGAAGGGGAAGGAGAAAGGTAAAAGAGTGAAAAACTGTCAACATTTAAAAGCACTTTCTGTTAGTTAAACACTTGGATTTAGATTAAGATACAGGTTAATTGGGCATTTTAATAAAGAAAGAATCTATATTCTAGATGCTTTCTAGAATATCATTGAATGTTAAATGACTGTGAAGCTGTAACTCATTGAGAAAGCTATATTTTCCCACAGGGTCGGTGAATAAAAAAAAATTCAGTTATACATGTACATATGTCCACTCTTTTAAAGATTATTTTCCCATATACATCAATATAGAGTACTGAGTAGAGTTCCCTGTGCTACACTGAACATCCTTATCCACACACCTATGGTCAACTGCTGCTGCTGCTAAGTCGCTTTAGTTGTGTCAACTAATCTATGACAAAGAAGGCAAGAATATAAAGTGAATAAAACACAATCTCTACGATGAGTGGTACTGGGAAAACTAAACAGTTACATCTAAAAGAATGACATTAGAACACCTCCTAACATCTTATACAATAATTAAAAATGGTTTAAAGACCTAAATGGTCTTTAATAAGGCCAGATACTGTAAAACTTTTAGAAGAAAACATAAGCAAAACACTCCCTGACATAAATTGCAGAAATCTCTTTTTTGATCCACCCCCAAGAGTAATGAAGATAGAAATTTAAAAATAATGATATGTAAGTATCAGTAGAGGCATTAGATCATTAGAATATAGATGTACCAGCATGGAGTCATTTATTGCCGCCCCATGGCTACCACATGAATATGGTGAATATTAGTGGGAAACAGAGACTAAGGCTACAAGAGAGAAGAGGAGAACTGGAAGCAAAGAAGCCAAGACTAGAAGAATTCTAGAGATATTCAGATAATTGTTAAAACTTATGCAAATAATTAACACCTCTTCCACCCAAGATTTCCAAGAATAGCTTTAAGAAGTCCAGTACTAAAAAAAAAAAAAGAAAGAAGTCCAGTACTATCTTTCTTTATATTGGCTGTACACTTCCTTAGGGTTAATATCATGTTAAAGCACTTGTAAAATGTAAATTGTCTTCATTATTAATATTTGTATTAAATTTAAAATTAATATTTAATTTAAATATTTTTAATATTTTTGAAATGTTTTTGAGCAGGAGAATGATCAAGTTAGGACACTGGGGATGTTTCTTTAATAATTCAAATAATATGTCACTATTTTTGCATATATCCAAGACAGCAGAAATTAAGAAAACATATACCAAACCTGACCTTAAACTGTTTTCGGACATGACCTCAGATTATGAGGTTGATAACTAATTTTGTTAAGCCAATTAAGTTTGGTATATATAGTACGGAAGATGCACAAAATGTTTACTGATACAATGGAAAAATCCTTAAGTGCGGAACAAATCATATTCTCTGAAAGAAAAAGAAAACAATTTTTTGAATTTAAGATGTCAACAATTATTTACTGTATATTGGTTACCAATAATAATATTACAATAGCACACAAAACATATATTTAGCTACTTTTGTCTTTAACACAAAGATTTTATGAAAATCTTAACTATAACAATGTAATTAATCAGTGCTAATATGAAAAAAATAAAAATGAATGTTATGGAATAAATCAATGTGTGATAATTTATGAATTATTTAAGTGCATGGCTTTTACTCACCCAAGTCTACCTGTGCCATTCTTCCAACAACATTTACTCACTCAAATCTCTATGCCATATTTTGGTAAGTTTTGCAATATTTCAAGCTTTTTTCATTACTGTTAAGTTTGTTATAGCTATCTGTGATAAGTGATCTTTGATGTTACTATTGTGATTGCTTTGAGGCACCATGAACCATGCCCATATAAGAGGACAAACTTAGTAAATGTTGCATGTGCTCTAACTGCTCCACAGACTGGTCTTTCCTCTGTCTTTTTCCTTCCCCTTGGGTCTCCCTATTCCCTGTGATACAATTATATTGAAATTAGATCAATTAACAACCCTACAATGGCTTCTAATTATTCATATGAAAAAAAGTCACACATATCCCACACTAAATTGAAAGCTGCAAATGATTATGCTTAGTGAGGAAGGCATTTTGAAAGTCAAGCATGTCAAAAGTTAGGCCTCATCTGTCAAACAGTCAACTAAGTTGTGAATGCACAGGAAATGTTCTTGAACAAAAAAAGTACTACTCCAGTTAACACACTCATGGTAAGAAAGAGGAATAGCCTTATTGCTGATATGGAAAAAAAGTTTTTAGTAGTCTGTAAAGAAGACCAAGCCAGCCAAAGCATCCCCTTAAAGTAGGCCCTAACTGTTTTTAATTCCATGAAGACTAAGAGAGAGGGGAGAAGGTGCAGAAGAAAAGTGTGAAACAAGCAGATGTTTGTTCATGAGGTTTAAGGAGAGAAAGTGTCTCTATAACATAACAGTACAAGGTGAAGCAGCAAGCGCTGATGGAGAAGCTGCAGGAAATTATCCAGAAGATATGGCTCAGATAATTAATGAAAATGGTTACAGTGAACAACAGATTTTCAATGTAGATAAAACAACCTTATATTGAAAGAAAATGCTCTCTCTGACTTTCATAGCTAAGAGTAGAAGTCAATGTCTGCCTTCATAGCTTCAAAGTACCAGCTGCTTTTTCCACTAGGGGCTAATACTGGCCGGTGCTCATTTACAACTCTGAAAATCCTAGGCCCGTAAGAATTGTGCTGTATCTACTCTATGATTTAGCCTCTGCTCTATAAGTGAAGCAACTGTGCCTGGATGGCAACACATCTATTTACATCATGGTTTACTTTAGTATTTTAAAATCACAGGATGCTTGGGGCTGGTGCACGGGGATGATCCAGAGAGATGATATGGGGTGGGTGGTGGGAGGGGTGTTCATGTTTGGGAACTCATGTACACCCATGGCGGATTCATGTCAATGTATGGCAAAACCAATACAGTATTGTAAAGTAAAATAAAGTAAAAATAAAAATTTAAATAAAACAATAAAATAAATAAAATCACCATTGAGACTCACTGCTCAGGAAAAAAAAAAAAATTCTCTGAAAATATCACTGCTCATTGACAATGCACCTGGTCACCAAGAGCTTTGATGGAACTATGCAATAATATTAATGTTGTTTTCAAGCCTGCTAATACAATATCCATTCTGCAGTCCACGGATCAAGGAGTAATTTCGACTTCAAGTCTTATTATTCAAGACATATATTTTGTAAAACTGTAACTGCCATAAATAGTGATTCCTCTGATGAATCCAGGCAAAGCCAATTGAAAACCTTCTGGTAAGCATTCTCTATTGTAGATGCCATAAAAAGCACATGTAGTTCATGAGAAGATGTCAAAGTAGCAACATTAATTGGAGTTTGGAAGAAATTGATTCAAGCCTCATGGATGACTTTGAGGATTTCAAGACTTCAGTGGAAAAAATTACTGCAGGTGTAGTAGAAATAGTGAGAGAGCTACAATTAGAAGTCTGCAAATATGACTGAATTGCTGCTGTCTAATAAAAAAAAATTTAGCAGATGTAGAGTTGCTTCTTAGGATTGAGCAAAGAAATTGGTTGTTTAAGATAGAAACTACTTCTGGTGAAAACTCTGAAAATTTTTGAAATGAGAACAATGAATTTAGAATATCACATAAACTTAGTTGATAAAGCAGTGGCAGAGTTTGAGAGAATTGACTCCAATTTTAAAAGAAGTTCTACTGTGGATAAAAGGCTATCAAACAGTATTGAACACTACGGAAAAATGGTTCATGAATGAAATAGTCAACTGATGTGGCAAACCTCATTGTTGTCTTGTTTTAAGAAATTAACGCAGCCCAACCTTCAGCAAACACCACTCTTATCAGTCAACAGTCATCAACATGGTTGCAATATCTACCACCAGTAAAAAGATTATGACTCACTGGAAACTCAGACAGTCAGCATTTTTTAGCAACAAAATATTTTTTAAATAATTCCTTTATTAGACTTAATAGACTGGTATTTAGTATAAACTTAACTTTTATATGCACTGGGAAACCAAGTATTAGTGTGACACATCTTATTGTGATTTTCTCCTTACTGTGGTGGTCTGGAACTGAACACACAATATTTCTGAGGTTTGTCTGTACTAGGCACAGATTAGTACCTAGAAATCACCAATCAGTTCTACCATGCTACTACTGCTAAGTCGCTTCAGTCGCGTCCAACGGCGTGACCCCATAGACGGCAGCCCACCAGGCTCCTCCATCCCTGGGATTCTCCAGGCAAGAACATTGGAGTGGGTTGCCATTTCCTTCTCCAATGCATGAAAGTGAAAAGTGAAAGTGAAGTCGCTCAGTCGTGTCTGACTCTCTGCGACCCCATGGACTGCAGCCTACCAGGCTCCTCCATCCATGAGATTTTCCAGGCAAGAGTACTGGAATGGGGTACCATCGCCTTCTCCACAGTTCTACCGTAGGCCACATGATAGAAAACTATCAAAATATCCTTCTCTGGAAATCTTTATAGTGATTTATTTTAAGTTTGACATATTTTTAAGAAGGAAAAATGCATAATTTTATTTCTTTCTCAAATTCAGCTTTTATGGATATCATATAACATGATAAACTATATGCTATTAATCTTAAGCTATCTATAGTTGTAGTGAAATCTATTGTCTCTAAAATGATGAATAATCTGGCAAAATAAAGAAAAACTTTAATTCCTCCAACAGAAAGACAGTTTCCCTAATGGAAATCATATTAATGCCTTGATGTAAACATTATCTGTTTAAATCAATTTTTAAGTGACATAAGGAGTCCAAAGCATAAATTTCCCAGCCATATTCTTCATTCTCTAGTTTACACTGACTTTTACTTCTTGTCTACAGAGGCCTAGTCCCTCTGGAACATAGTAATTTTCATTCAGACAAACATGCTCTGGGGAAGGTCAGCTGAAATTTATTCATGCTATGTCAGTGATTTCAGGTGTCAAAGGGTGGTAATGGAATGAAATATAATACACAGTACACTCAGTTAAAAAAAAAAAAAGGCAAAGCAAAACTGGATAAGACAGACTTTTAAGGAATGTAGCTTACATATTTTTATCCCCTATAGCAATATAATGTTACTTATAACAATTACATGTTTACCCCAACCAAACACCTATCTATCATCTATCTAACATCTTAATGCAAAGCTAATGGTGGTTTTCAAGATTTGGCCAGGTGACTTGTCAGCATTGAGTATAATTAATTTCATTTTTGTCATTTTTCTCTCGCTTCACTTCTGAGTGTTTCTTTCGGAGGGTGGAATGGGGAAAGGTGATAGGATAGTTTATTGCCTCATGGAGAAGATTAGTTTTCTATCTTATATTTGCCTCCTCTAATCTTTCTCAAATTATCTTTTTAAATAGTGGACTCTGATCTCCAGTTTTCTACAGAAGCCTCTTCCTTCTAACTGCTTAGAAAATGTTTGTTGCTTTGGTTAACTTTGGTGTGCTTCCTTTTATCTTCATTAATCTGAATGTCACTTGTTATCTCACAAGAATCAAGTTTTGGCTGATTGTCTTCCTATTATGGCAATGGGATTAAGGAGGAAAATGACATAACTAATATTCAGCTACTTTGGGCATTAAGCCACTTAACTGAAAAAGTACTATATCATGTTCAGAATCCTTATAGATATTTCTAGATAGTATAATTAAGCGATGTTTTACATAAAATTCTGAATTTAAAAATCTTATTTAGTAACGCTATCATTATTATTATGCAGAGAAAAGAATACCATTGTATGGGTCTCTTTTGCTGCTGCTGCTGCTTAGTCACTTCAGTCATGTCTGACTCTTTGCAACCCTATGGACTGTAGCCTGCCAGACTCCTCTGTCCATGGGTTTTCCAGGCAAGAGTATCCAGGTAAGGGTGGGTTGCTGTGTCCTCCTCTAGGAGATCATCCCAACCAAGGAATTGAACCTATGTCTCCTACATTGCAGGCAGATTCTTTACCGCTGAGCTACCAGGAAAGACCCACGGGTCTCTGTTAGGCTAGATAACTGGCAGACATCAGTCCCCCAGAGAAATCTAAAATCAATTTGGCACTTTCTAAAGTAGGGCTAAGAGTTTTATTGTATGAAAAGATTTTTTAAATAGTAATACATTGAGCTTGACTTGGTGGTGAAATAAATCATAATTCTGCTAGAGGCAGAGAGTCTGAGATTGTGTGATTAATCAAAGACAACTAAAGTATTGTATAGCTTCAAGGAATACATTTTTATCACACTTTTTCTCATTTTCTCCATCACTTAGGTAAGTAGGAGAGTATTTTAATTATCCTTTCCAAATCCTGGGAACTCCATTTAAGATTCGCAGCAGTCCCCTGGATTACTCTGAACCATTAACAAAGTTGTGATGAAGCTTCAGAAGTATTAATGAAATTATTTCTACTTATAAGAAAGTTAAACATAAGGACTGTAGTGTTGGAGAAGACACTTGAGAGACCCTTGGACTACAAGGAGATCAAACTAGTCCATCCTAAAGGAAATCAGTCCTGAATATTCACTGAAACTACTGATGCTGGAGCCAAAAATCCAATATTTCAGCCACCTTATATGAAGAACAGATTCATTGGAAAAGACCCTGAAACCGGTAAAGATTGAAGGCCAGGGGAGAAGATGATGACAGAGGGTGAGATGGTTGGATGGCATCACTGATTCAATGGACATGAGTTTGAGCAAGCTCTGGGAGTTGGTGATGGACAGGGAGGCCTGTTGTGTTTCAAGGGTCACAAAGATTTGGGCATAACTGGGTGACAAAACTGACTAGAACTGAAAAATTCAACATTCAAAAATGAAGATCATGGCATCTGGTCCCATCAGTTCACGGCAAATAGATGGGGAAACAATGGAAACAGTGACAGAGTTTATTTTCTTGGGCTTCAAAAATCACTGCAGATGGTGACTGCAGCCATGAGATTAAAAGATACTTGCTCCTTAGAAGAAAAGCTGTGAAAAACCTAGACAGCATATTAAAAAACAAAGACGTTGCTTTGCTGACAAAGATCTGAATTGTCAAGACTATGGTTTTTCTAGTAGTCATGTATGTATGTGAGAGAAGGACCATAAAGAAGGCTGAATGCTGAAGAATTGATGTTTTGAACTGTGGTTTTCGAGAAGACTCTTGAGAGTCCCTGCAAGGAGAACAAACCAGACAATCTGAAAGGAAATCAGTCCTAAATATTCATTGGAAGGACTGATGTGAAGCTGAATCTCCAATTCTTTGGCCAACTGATGGGAAGAGTTGACTCATTAGAAAGACCCTGGTGTTGGAAAAGATTAAAGGGAGGAGGGGGAAGGGGACGGCAGAGAATGAGATGGTTGGATGGCATCACTGGATTGACATGAGTTTGAGCTGACTCCAGGAGATGGTGATGGACAGGGAAGCCTGGCGTGCTGCAGTCCATGGGGTCACAATGAGTCAGACGGGACTGAGTGACTGAAGAGCAACAACAAATTGTCAGATTAAGAAGAGAATTTTGAAGATCAGTCATACCAAAAGACATCTACTACTTTCACTCGAGAGCCACATAAAAAATTGGTTATGCTAGTGGTTGTTTTTGTATTCAACAAACTACCAGAACTTTTGATCCAAATGAACATTTGAATACCCTGAAAAATATGGTCAGCTCTTCCATTATGGTTTCAAGGTAACAAATAAAAGGTGCTATTGCTAATTTGAAGAGTCCTAACTTTTATTGCATTCCTTTTGGATCTTTCCTTCAGAATGCATTTATGTTTTACAAGAAGTGCCTTGTTAATTATTAACAATTATGTTTTCCCCTTCATTTTCTCCATTTTTCACCAAGAAATGGGATTAAAGACCTACAGTTAAGACTGGATACTATAATAAAGGAAATCTTAGAGGAAAAAATGAACACTCTCACATAAATCACAGGAATATTTTTTGGATCCATCTCCTAAATGAAATATAAAGAAAAAATAAACAAATGGGCCCTAACTAAATGTAAAATATTTTGCACAGCAAATGAAACAAGGAAAATGAAAAGATAATTTATTGAATGGAAGAAAATATTTACAAATGATATGACTGATAAGGGATTAGTATTAAACCTGCAACTCAACACCAAAAACACAAACATCACAATTTAAAATTGGGCAGAAGTACTGAGTACTCATTTTATTGAAGGAAAAATGCAGTTGGCTGATAGACAAATAAAAATTTGCTCAACATCAGTAATCATTAGGTAAATACAAGTCAAAACCACAGTAAAACATTACCTCACACCTGTCAGAATGTTTATCATCAAAAAAAAAAAAACACAAATGACAAACATTGAAGAAGATATAGGGAAAAGGGAATTCTTAGGCACTATTGGTGGTAATATAAATTGGTTCAGCCACTATGTAAAACAATAGGGAGATTTCACAAGAAACTAAGAATAAGACTGCTATATGACTCCGTAATTCCACTTCTGAATATAAACTGAAAAAACCTACTAATTTGAAAAGATAAGTTTATAATTGTCAGCACTAATATGAAATTGAAATAGACTGGAACCGATATGAAATTGAAATACATATGAGAGCAATCTAAATTCCATCAGTGGATGAATAGTTAAAGATATGGTACATATGGTATGTATATATGTACATATTTATATTATATATATATATATACACACACATATACATACAATGGAATACTACTCAGCCATTAAAAAGAATGAAATTATGCCATTTGCAACTGCAAAGATGGGTTTGGCAAGCATTATGGTAGGTGAAATCCCATATATATAAAGTCAAATATTGTATGATATCATTTTAGTTGTGGAATTTAAAAAATACAACAAACTTAAGGAATGTAACAGAAAAGAAGCAGACTCAGAAATAGAGAACAACTAGTGGTTATCCATGGGTCAATGTAGGGGTAGGTGAGTAAAAGGTACAAATGATTAGGTATAAAACAAGGATATATTGTACAACATGGGGAATATAGCCAATATTTTCTAATAACTATAAATTGATTACAAATGTTAGAAATTGTGAATCACTATTGTATACCTTTAGCTTATATAATGTTGTACAGTAAATATACTTTAATAAAATATTGTACCACTATATGAAAGAAAGGCAAAATCGTTCACAGATTTGAAGTTCAGAGAAACTTAGTTAATTATCTAAATTCAAAATGACAAAGAAAGGAAAAAAGTGAATAAAATTTAGTTAGCAGCTCAGGAATACACAAATCCCAAGGTATTTTATTCATTTAAAAGCATAACACATTAAACCTGATTTTGAAACCTTTGAAACTATCTTATTCATATAGAAGGAAAAATATGAATATTGGTAAGTTACTTAAAAATAGAACCCAATTATTTTTCAAATGAGTAATCCACAAGTATCAGGAATGTTTATCCCAACTGCTCAAGTATAGTTAAAAACCAGAAAATATTTTAGTGTAATTTATAACATCAACAAATTATAGGAAAAATGTTTTATGATGTTGACAATACAGTGAAGTCACTTTATATGAAACAGAATCATTCCTAATTCAGTTCAGCCTCTCAGCCATGTCCAACTTTTCGTGACCCCATGGACTGCAGCACGCCAGGCTTCCCTGTCCATCACCAACTCGCAGAGTTTAATCAAATTCATATCCATCGAATTGGTGAAGCCATCCAATCATCTCATTCTCTGTCATCCCGTTCTCCTCCTGCTTTCAAACTTTCCCAGCATCAGGGTCTTCTCCAACTAGTCACATCAGGTGGCCAAAGTATTGGATCTTCAGCTTCAGCATCAGTCCTTCCAATGAATATTCAGGACTGATTTCCCTTAGGTTGGACTGGCTGGATCTCCTTGCAGTCCAAGGGACTCCCAAGAGTTTTCTCCAACAGTGCAGTTCAAAAAGCATCAATTCTTTGCCGTTCAGCTTTCTTTATAGTCCGGCTCTCCCATCCATATGTGACCACTGGAAAAACCATAGCTTTGACTAGATGGCAAAGTAATATCTCTGCTTTTTAATGTGCTGTCTAATTTCCTAGGAAATATTCTAAATAAATATAAATAAATTAAATCTACTTAAATACAATAAACCTAAGTATAATATTAACATGAGATTCTAATAAACAGAACAAAAAAAATAAAATAGTAGACATAATTAGCATTGAATGACAAGAAATAGACCTTGTTTTATTTTTTTTAATGCAATTGTATATCTAAAAAATATGAAAAACTGTAAAATTACAGAAATATCAATAAAATAATATAAAACAATATAAAGTGGCAAATTTATAACTATTGTAAGGTGAAAAGTTATATAGCTATGTTCTAATTTAATAAGAATATTAAAAAGTGGTAAAAATAAACTGCTGACAATAGAAAGAAAAAATCTGCAACTGTGCAAAGAAACTTAATTTTTAAGATCACTGTTTTTTTTTTTTTTTTATGAAGTGAATCATACCATATTATTGAAAAAACGAGTGAGTAAATAGAATTGAATAACATTGGCTTCCTTATTACAGAAAACAAATGCTGTGCTTTCTAGAATTGTTACATTTCTGTCCACGAGTGAGACTGATCTGTAGTTTTCTTTTCCTGAAGCATCCTATAATGTCCTTTACTGTCTTGAGTCAGTTTAGCTTACATTTTTTGTAAGAATTAATCAATATCACCTACATTTTACTGTAGTATTTGAGCATAATACTTCCTTATTTGCTTTATAAACTCTGTTTTCCTGTAATTATGTTTCTATTTTTATTTCCTAGTTTTATTGCTGACACCTTTCTTTTTTCATCAGATGTTCAACGGTCTTTCCACAAGTCTCTGTGTTTTTGTTCTTTCCTGTTTTGCTTTGTTTTGTGGAGAGGGTGGCAGGGAACTTTTATTTGATTTATATCCTGTTTTAAATGTCCATTTTGCATTTCAGCTATTTCTGCTCTTATCTATATTAGTTGATTCCTTCTATTTTCCTTCTGCATATTTTGGTGTAGTAATTTTAAGTTACATATTTAGCTTATTAATATTGGACTTTATTTCATTTAAATTTAAATATTTGTAAAAAATACCTCACAAATTTTGTATGAAGCAGTAGGTATATTTATATTTAGCAATTAACACATATCCAGAAATATATGGTAGTTAAATGAATATCTGTGAATTTATGAAATAGATGTGGGAAAGTAATAAACATGGATTCAAATTATAACAAATTAAGTTTGATAGGTGAAATTGAAGGTATACAATTTATGAATAAGGTAATATAAGCATGGATTCCATTGAATTATACTGAAACCGTTGACATTAAATCACTATATAAAAACTAATGCTGACTGACATTTATATAGAAAAAAGTTTTAATTATTTTGCTGTACAACCAAACATCCAGATGAATTTCCCCAAAGAACTTAAAACAAGCATTTTCAGTTGTCAAAAAGTAATCAAAACATATTCAAATAAATTAATTCCTTAGTTTCAGAATGGAAATTAACACAAAACCACCTTGTAGATGAAATAAAATCAGTTTTTCTGACAACATATTCCAGCACATGTGCTACTTACCAGCTCAGGATAAAAATATCAGCAGCTAATGCAAATGAATCCAAAAACATGTCTATCAGACAGAAAGTTTCATAACAGGATTAGATCTTCAAGCCTTTGTTCCTTTAAGAAGCAAGATGCAGTAACTCATAATTCAGATCTAGGTTCCCTATTAAATAGCTTTATAACTCAAGCACTTTGTCATTCCACAATCCATTACTTTTGGTAATTTTTTTTTTATGAAACAGTAAGTTTTGTTGGATGTTTTTCTTATAATTTAGAAATAATCTATTTTTTAAAATTATACATAAAATCTGGCAAATTAACTCATTTTTTCCCCTAATCTTTATCATCTTTTATTAACACTGCTCAGGCAAAATAATTTGTGAAACAGGGCATTCTTTAAACATTTGACCTTCAAGTACACCTTTGTTAATAGGATTCTTATTAATATCAAAACATATTTCAAGGTTTAAAGATATCTCCATGGTGTTTACCAGATGTTTAGCTTGATATACAAAACAAATGTTCTTTAGAATCTTATAAAAATGGAGTAGGGCACATTGTGGAGTGTTGTTCAGAGTCAGTGACTACATGACAGGCACCAGTAAAAAAAAAAATGGAGGTGAATAAATAAATTTCAAAATTGTCAACTCAAAATAATGACATCCCTTTTATTTAATTGATGGTATATTTTACCAGAAAAAAATAGGTATGTTCATTGCTTATCTTTTGTTAAGTAACAATTATCACACACTGGCAGCTTATATATTTATTATCTCACAATTTCTGTGTGAAAGGAGTCCAGCATGGTTTATCTGGTCCTTTCATGGTTTATCTGAGTATTCTCAACCAGGATCTCCAAAAGTCTGACATCAAGGTGCCAGTTGAGACTTTGGTCTTATCTCAGACCTCTAATGTGGAAGGAACCTACTTCCAACCTGATGTAATTTTTGAAATAATGTGGGGTTTTTTTTTTTTTTTTTGGTGGTTTGTAGAACTGAGAAACTCTGCTTTTGTTGGTTGTTAGCTGGACTCCGCTCTCAGTTCCGTATTCATAAGTTAAGTCACAATGCAGCAGCGTGCATCAAAGACAAGAAGAAACAGAGTCCTTGGTGAGTGTGTAGGGAAGACAGAAGCTAAGATCCTGTGTGACCCAATCATGGAGGTGACGCTCCATAGCTTTTCCTGAGTCTTAAACCCCATGAATATTCAAGGGAAGAAAGTTAGACAAGAGTGTGACTAACTGAAGGTAGAGATCACTGGGGGTCATTTGAAAGCTTGTTTATTTCATCCTAACTATTAAAAATAGAAACAATTAAAGGCAATCAGATGTTATGATACACACCGCTATCGCAAAGCCAAAATAGATGGCTTCCACATTGAACTTTCAGAATCACTTCCCCCCAATCCCCCCCCCCAAAAAACACTCTTCCAGTCTACTCATGTATCTGCCATGACCAGGAAGCTAAAGACCCAGAAAGCTGCAACCAAAATGGTAGGCAACTAGGTCCTCGTTATCATCCACATCAGAAAATAAGATGCCAGTATCCTAGTAATCAGCATCTTTGAAAATCAAACATGTTCTCTGTGTTAGTCAGTCATGTCTGACATTTTGTGACCCCATGGACTGTAACCCTTCAGACTCCTCTGTCCTTGGAATTTTCCAGGTAAGAATACTGGAGTGGGTAGCCATTTCCTTCTCCAGGGGATCTTCCTGACCCAGGGATTGAACTCGGGCATCCCGCACTATAGGCAGCTTCTTTACCATGTGAGCCACCAGGGAAGCTCAGGCTCCACACTTACAGACGTATGTCACCCGGACTATTAATTGAAGCAGGTTTCATCACATGATGCTCATTTTTGCCTTTCAAATCTCAAGTATAAATGTGTTTGGCATGTTATGTTACAGGCAGAAAAGTTTTGAAAGACTCTAAAAAATATTATATTTAACTTTTAAATAAATGTATATGAAAACATACTTCCCAGTTGGTTCTCTGGTAAAGAATCTGCCTGCCAATTCAGGAGACACAGGAGACAAGAATTCAATCCATGGATTGGTAAGATACCCTGGAGGAGGAAATAGCATTCCAGTGTTCTCACCTAGAGAATTCCATGGACAGAAGAGACTAGTGGACTATAGTCCATGCGGTTGCAAAGAGTGGAACACAACTGAGTAACTGAACAAACACAGAACACAAAACATACTACAGAAGTTTTGGAAAAAGTTGGGTAACAAAATCTTCCTCACAATAATTGACAACTCAGAGTCTCCAAATGTACAATCCCTCTCTAGTTAAACTTCCAACCTGGAATGAAATACCTGTAATCTCTCTTCTAAGGTAATGCAATTATACTTCCTACAATAAATGCAACCATACTTCAAATAAGAAGGAGTGTTTGTTGCCTTTCTTAAATAGGAGAAGGATAAGTCATTAACCATTTAGAATGATATTTGTTTCACCTCTCTTAGTCTAAACAAATATATGGAAACTAAAGAATGGAATATTAAGTCATATGTTGTACTACCAAAATGTTCATATAAAATTTCAGAGGAAAATAATTATTATATGTATTTTATGGCTAACCAGCTAGATAACACAAAGTATAATTTTTTTTAAAAAAAGAAGAAAATGGGGAAGTTCTTCCAGAGCAACTTGATAGCCCTCATTTATTCAACTTGTCATGAAACCAGATTATTTACTGTTTATATTTTTATTGTTCATTTCATGTTTCTTTCTTGCCCTATTCAACCCTTTAACTTGCCAGTATTCTTTTACTGATGGTAAAACCCAAATACATTGAAAGTTTAGAATGTTTTTAGGTCCTGCTTGAATGAAGTTCATGTAATCTAGTACAAATACCCCTGATTGTGCTGGTATTATGACGCTCCTCAAAAAATTCCTTGGGTTTCAGAGATATGTCTCCATGGCAAGATTGTATAATATCAATCCTACATTCCATTGATAATCAGAAGAGCCTACAAACATGTCTCCATCAGTAAATTGCCTTTGCCATAACCCAGGGATTGCTATGTGTTTTTCAAAACTATCGACTATAGGCAGAGTCATAACAGGTGAGTAGTTATTCATACTTGGTGTCAAAAATCTCACTCCCCAAAGCTAGGGACCGGTATTAGATCCCTGCCACAGCTGTCACAGGAAAACCAAGCCTCAGAAAGAAGCAGCAAAAGCCAAAGCATAGTCTTCACCTAAGCTAGTTTAATACCACTTCACAGATGCTATACATGGTGTCTACTCTCTGTAATTTTAAAGACATCAAGTAGTAAAGGAAACTGGAAATGTAATCCTTAGTCTTTCATCTAAGCAAGGAGTAGACACACCACAGAGGGTTCGAATTAAGTTGAGCAAGACATGAAGATCGAGAGAAAAACACTTATTTTGTGAACAGAGAAAAACAAGATGCCCAAGTAATTCAAATGATAGAATTCTAAGTAGAAAGATGAAAAATGTAATAGAGACTGTTACTTTTCCCCCAGTATCCACTGACCCTTCTTATCTTATTTATACTAGTAACCTGTGAGTTTAGGAGGTTTCACGGTCACTTTGGTAGACACTACATTTTCCACCCTCTCTTTAAGGAAAATATGGCTATAGAACTACATATTATTTTTATTGGAGGATAATTGCTTTACATTTTTGTGCCTGTCTCTGCCATACATCAGTCCAAATCAGCCACAATATTCAGGTCAGTTCAGTTCAGTTCGGTTGCTCAGTCATGTCCAACTCTTTGCAACCCCATGGATTGCAGCATGCCAGGCTTCCCTGTCCATCACCAACTCCCGGAGTTTACTCAAATTCACCTCCATTGAGTCAGTGATGCCATCCAACCATCTCATCCTCTGTCGTCCCCTTCTCTTCCTGCCCTCAATCCCTCCCAGTATCAGGGTCTTTTCAAATGAGTCAGCTCTTCACATCAAGTGGCCAAAGAATTGGAGTTTCAGCTTCAACATCAGTCCTTCCATTCAACACTCAGGACTGATCTCCTTTAGGATGGACTGGTTGGATCTCCTTGCAGTCCAAGGGACTCATATATATATATATATGTATATCTCCTCCTTCTTGAGCCTTCCCCGACATTCCACTCCTCTAGGTAGACACAGAGCTCCAGGCGAGGCTTCCTGTGTTATACACCAGCTTCGTTCTAGTTATCTATTTTACACAGGATAGTGTACATGTGTGTGCGCATGCTAAGTCACTTGAGTCATGATGTCCAACTCTTTGTGACCCTGGAGTAACCTCCCAGGCTCCTCTGTCCATGGGATTTTGCAGGCAAGATACTGCAGTGGGTTACCATGCCCTCCTCCAAGGGATCTTCCTGACCCAGGGATTGAACCTGAGTCTCCTATGTCTCCTGCATGGGCAAGTGGGTTCTTTACCATTAGCACCACATGGGAAACCCAATAATGTGTATATGTCAACGATACTTTCTCAGTTTCTCCTAGCCTCTCTTTCCTGTGTTGTGTCCACTTGTCCTTTCACTATCTCTACATATTGTTCAATGGCAGAGAAATAGAACTTTACTGAGGCAACTTTTGCTCTCCATTTTCTTCACCTTTGCATAGGTTGGACATGAAGATAGGGATGGTAATTGGTTTTGGCGTTCTGGATAAATACCACATCTAGGAAATGGTAAAGAAGATATGTAAGTCTATTGAGCACATAATAGAACAAAACTATTCATTAATCATGGAACTTTTCTGACCATATATCCACTCTTTTTTCATTTTTTAATTTCTATATTACAGAAGCTTAGCCTCTGTCTTAAATAAAGCAAAAGGTATCATGTAAATCAACTGGGAGAAGAAAGTTTCCAGAAGGAAAAGTAATTTACAAAGTCACATTCTATAAAATGACTATTAAGATAATCATCATAGTAAATCTATTAAATTTGGCAGTCAGCAAGTAATAAAAAAGTTAGACTAGCAGATTAGAGTGAATCAAAAGTATGAATTTCAGACCCATCAGGTTACAACTCTCTTTTTTGCAGGCCATTTTTAAAGATAAAAAAACTGGATTGTTTTGCATTTCTTTGATAATGAGTGATGTTGAGAATCTTTCCATGTGTTTGTTAGCTATCTGTATGTCTTCTTTGGAGAAATGTCTATTTAGTTATTTGGCCAGTTTTTTGATTGGGTCATTTATTTTTCTGGAATTGAGCTGCAAGAGTTGCTGGTATATTTTTGAGATTAGTTGTTTGTCAGTTGCTTCATTTGCTACTATTTTCTCCCATTCTGAAGGCTGTCTTTTCACCTTGCTTATAGTTTTCTTTGTTGTGTAGAAGCTTTTAAGTTTAATTATGCCCCATTTGTTTATTTTTGCTTTTATTTCCAATATTCTGGGAGGTGGGTCATAGAGGATCCTGCTGTGATTTATGTCTGAGAGTGTTTTGCCTATGTTCTCCTCTAGGAGTCTTACACTGTTGGTGGGAATGCAAACAAGTACAGCTGCTATGGAGAACAGTGTGGAGATTCCTTAAGAAACTGAAAATAGAACTGCCTTATGACCCAGCAATCCCACTGCTGGGCATACACACTGAGGAAACCAGAATTGAAAGAGACACATGTACCCCAGTGTTCATCACAGCACTGTTTATAATAGCCAGGACATGGAAGCAACCTAGATGTCCATCAGCAGATGAATGGATAAGAAAGCTGTGGTACATATACACAATGGAGTATTACTCAGCCATTAAAAAGAATACATTTGAATCAGTTCTAATGAGGTGGATGAAACTGGAGCCTATTATACAGAGTGAAGTAAGCCAGAAAGAAAAACACCAATACAGTATACTAACACATATATATGGAATTCAGAAAGATAGTAATGATAACCCTGTATGTGAGACAGCAAAAGAGACACAGATGTATAGAACAGTCTTTTGGACTCTGTGGGAGAGGGAAAGGGTGGGATGATTTGGGAGAATGGCATTGAAACATGTTTGATATCATACATGAAATGAATCGCCAGTCCAGGTTCAATGCATGATACAGGATGCTTGGGGCTGGTGCACTGGGACTACCCAGAGGGATGGTACAGGGAGGGAGGAGGGAGGGGGGGTTCAGGATTGGGAACATGTGTATACCTGTGGTGGATTCACATTGATGTATGGCAAAATCAATACAATATTGTAAAAATATTAACTTCCAATTAAAATAAATAAATTTATATTAAAAAACTAGATTGTGACAAATACCTTTTTGTTTAAATATCTCAAATTGTTTTTTAATTTTAATTTTTTGTCTTTTATAGCAACGTATCTGCTATGCATACGCAGCCTGACATTTTGACCTTTACATGATTTCTTTTTAAAATATAGGAGTAAGAGTTTCCTGAGTTTTCACCACTTTGACTTAATCCATTCAAGCAAGTTTAGATCAAGTGTAGTATGGCGGCTTCCCACATAGCACAGTGATAAAGAATCTGCCTGCCAATTAGGAGATGCAAGAGAGGCAGTTTCCATCCCTGGATTGGAAAGATGCCCTGGAGCAAGAAATGGCAACCAGCTCCGGTATCTCCAGAGAAGGCTTGTTGGCTGGTCCATGGGGTCTCAAAAAGAGTCAGATGTGACTGAGCAACTGTGCATACACAGTCAAGCAAGTCATCATTCTCTCATAAACACTAGTTCTGGATTCCAATAGATGCAGACTTTTATCCTAACTTTGTCTTTGTCACCATGAGTCTTTGGTAAAGATACTTTTGTTCCTCCATGTATAAATTACCAATAGCAATAGTGAAACCATGCAATTTTATTAAAGTAAATAATTGTATACATATCAATTAACACTCTCTATAAATGTATTGTATTTATATATATATATTTTAGCAAGGTACTTGGTCTCTAATAAGCTCTAAAATCATAAAAATCATAATTATAATGTTAGTTAAAACCTTCATAATCATTTTAATAATTAATGATGCAAATGTCAAAAATTGTTTAAAGTTAGAATTTAGATGAGATTGCAAACACATTACTAGGCTTCTCTTTACTAAATATCTCACTCTTGTATAGTAATAGACTAAAAGAAACATGAAGTCAATACTGTACTTTGAGTTTTCCCATTTTTACACAAACTTAGATAACTTTATACAAGACAGATACAAGCATATTCATGGTATAATTTTGTCTGAATCTATTTCTTATTTTTGTTTACTATTAGTATTGTTCTAAGAACTATTCAACTACACCAGTGTGAGTTTATAGTTCTATAATTAAAGCCATGCTTCTAGACTCATAGAATTCTAAACGGTTCCCAGACCACGGCATATAAATGAACTATAAAGATCTTTTTCTGAAGTATAGGGCCCTGATTCTATTTGTTGTGTTTGTTTATGGTAGTTACCATTTATTAGCTATCATTTGAAAGTTCTAAGCTCTGTCTATATATTATTTTATTTTATTATTATAATAACCTTTTAAAAGTAGACATTTTTTAGATTCTAAAAATTAGAATATTACAGTTATTCTAGAATCTTAATTGGAATCTTGAGCCATACTCTTATCTGTTATGTTTTATTGCCTCACTGTATGAGGTGTCTTGATTAGTGCAGAAAAAAAAAAAAAACATACTCTACAAGTGTTTACACTAATCCTATGATTTTCAACAGTGGTCAGATGATAAAAGAATAGAAAATTCAACTGTCATAACTTCTTTTACAAACTTACTGTGTTTTACTTATTTAGGCCCCTTTGATTGAACATTACAGTTAGTAACTTAATATTTCTTTCTTTCTTCCCATAATTAATCTTCCAAATAGTTACCTTCATCTGATTATTTCTAGTTCCAAAATAAAATGACATCAGTGTGTTCTTGGCAACAAAATAAAAGTGGGTTATAGAATAAAATCTTGTGAAAATAGAGCTTAAGCTAATTTATTGCAAAGCAAACATATTTTTTATTTTACTGCCAGGAATATTTTTACCTTCCCACTCTCATCCTCCAACCCCTTCTGCTGAAACTTCTAACAGTTTCTTTGGTAGAAGAAATAAATATATTTGAATCTATATGTTTACATAGTATAAAATTTGTACAGTGAAAATTATGTATAGATATTTTTGGTTATATGTACATACTGTCTGCAATGTGGGAGACCTGGGTTTGATCCCTGGCTTGGGAAGATCCTCTGGAGAAGGAAATGGCAACCCACTCCAGTATACTTGCCTGGAGAATCCCATGGATGGAGGAGCCTGGTGGGTTACAGTCCACGGGGTCACAAAGAGTTGGACACAACTGAGAGACTTCACTCACTCACTCACTCACATAATATTAAAATTATTGAAAAAAAAACTCTCAAACTGGTGAGAGGTTGAGAGATAATGGGGTAAAGTCTTGAAAATATTATTGAAATAATCTAAAACAACATGCATAGAGTAAAAATCCGTGCATGTGGGATGGTTTCAGAGTACATCCTGGAACTCCTGAGGGTGTCAAGCCACAGATTTGTGTCATAGAATTATTCCTTATTTGATTCTTAATATTCTTTTCTATTTTACAAGATTAATGCATTTTAAAATGATGAATTTGCAAAGTTGGATGGTACAGATGGTGAAGATATATGATGGTCCCTGAATCACCACTTGGAGGAGACTTTTCTATCTACCAGGAACATCCATATTAAATTCTATATCTAAATCAGCCCATAACCACTGAGACTCTTGGCTCTGTCTCATATGGCAACTAATATATTTTCATCCTTAACCAATTTAAAAATAGGTTCCTTGAGCCTAAGTGAGAGAAAATAAAGAGCTCATTTAACTAGTGATTGAATGCAAACTGATATTAGAAGCTAAACAGATGGAGACCCATGTCAAGTAGCAGCAAGCCTCGTGCATACCAGTCCTGTGGCTCAGGGTAAGTAGATAAAAGGAATTGTGATATGCATTGGCATTTATTTGTTGCAGTGGGGAAGACATTACAAGAAAAAAATCTCCAAAATATAACCCATAGTTAGAGAAGCGAGGAAAGAGGGATAGAGAACTCAGAAATTAGCAATCTTTACTAGTAAAAAGAGTCAACTATTTCCAGACCTCAAACATTTTTCAGAAAAAAAAAAAAAAAACTCACAGTTTTTCAGGAAAAAAAAATCAGACATGTTATAAATACAAAATATAGAGGATACCCTTTTCAACTGATCCTGTGGTTTTGGATAACTACAAGAAATCCTTTCTTATGGTCATAGGGAAGAATGTGCAAACAAGGGATAATAATTTATTTAATAATTTATTTTGTGGGGGAAGATTTCCATTTTTATTAATACCAAAGTGAAAATTCACTCATGTTTTATTATTTCTGAATCAGAACACATCTAATAATTTCTGAGAGCCATATGTCAATGATGATAAGGTTGTTGAAGTCTATACATACACATACAAACGTGGACAGTGGGTTCTGGGTTTTGGGTTTTGACTCTTCAGGAGACACTATTTGAGTACTCTTAAGATATACCATGTCACAAACACCTTTAGTGACACTGAGTCCAATATTGTATGAAAAACTTTGAGAAGGAAAACTGAGATTTGGAATTCAGAAGTCACACTCTAAAATTCAGTGAGTTGCAGGCAAATCTTATTCAATTTATTTCATAGTGTATATGTTCCTTTATATTATGCACAAGGATGACACATCATAACAATTTATATCTAAATAAGTTAGATGTAGCTTTTGCAAGAAATAAAAAAATATAAAATTGTACATGATAAGAAAGCATTATGTCAGGCATTTTCCTCCTGAGTGATACACAAAATAATACTGTCTTTAAACAGATGCCATTTTGATTTTTTAAAAAATGCAGCAAATGTTTAAAGAACTTTAGGTACATTTATTGGCACACGGTATGGAATAGAAGAAAATCGATCAGAGCTATGCTACATTTATAGGAAATAAAATGTCATGAATGGTGGTGATTATAAAATGTATACCTATGATAAGGCTTCCCTGGTGGCTCAGATGGTAAAGAATCTGCCTGTAATGCTGGAGACCTGGGTTCAATCCCTGGGTCAGGAAGATCCCTTGGAGAGGGGAATGGCTACCCATTCCAGTAACTTGCTTGGAGAATTCCATAGACAGAGGAGCTTGATGGGCTACAATACATGGGGCTGCAAAGAGTTGGACACGACTGAGCAACACACGTTCACATACAAATGATAAAGTCATAAAAATATACTTAAGGGTATACAATGCGAATGCAAAAATATGTGCATGCAAAACATGGTGAAATATTATTAAGTCTTGTAGTCTAACCAATTTTATTGTTCAGTTCAGTTCAGTCACTCAGTCATGTCCGACTCTTTGCAACCCCATGAATCACAGCACGGCAGGCCTCCCTGTCCATCATCAGTTCCCAGTGTTCACTCAAACTCACGTCCACCGAGTCAGTGATGCCATCCAGCCATCTCATCCTCGGTCGTCCCCTTCTTCTCCTACCCCCAATCCCTCCCAGCATCAAAGTCTTTTCCAATGAGTCAACTCTTCGCATGAGGTGGCCAAAGTACTGGAGCTTCAGCTTTAGCATCATTCCTTCCAAAGAAATCCCAGAGTTGATTTATTGTTCCCATTAAAATTTCCTGGTTTTCATAGTGTACTATAATTTGGTAACATATCACCATCAGAAGAATCCAAGTGATGAATAGGATCCTTTCATAGATAAGAACACGAGCTCTTGGTTTTATTTTGCAACTTACTATGTATCTTTAGCTAGCTCAAAATCCAAATTAAAATTAGGTTAGCCTATTTTTGTTCCAGGATTTCTTGATTATTATGACTCATATACTTTTGCTTAAATTCTGCTGTTCTTAACACACTTCCTTTAAAATCAACTTGACATTATTCTGTCCTTTGCCTTTGACATACTGAATTAATTTGTTTCACTATTACTTATTGCAATTTTTTTTCTTTTTTTTTTCACTTTTGGGGATTGTCTTTCTTAATGCTCTTGCTCTCATGTAGTAGATTTACTTTATCATTTATCCATTTTCTCTCCCTATGTTTGCCTACCATAACAATTCTATTGTGCTATTGTAATCACTCACACTTTGGCACCCAGGAAGAGAATCAACTTATTTGCATTCAGGTCATGATATTGCAGCAAGTTCAGAGTACTCTCTTCATGACATTTTCTGCCTCTATTCCTCCAAATTAGATACCTAAGATATAAAGTCACAATATTAAACAGCAATCAGAGAAATGGCTTCCTATGGGAGGAGAATGCAATTCCAAATTCAATTCAGTAAAAGGCACCAGGACTTTGGTGGTACAGATGGTAAGGAGTCTACCTGCAGTGTGGCAGACCTGTGTTCAATCCCTGGGTTGGGAAGACCCCGTGGAAAAGGAAAGGCAACCCACTCCAGTATTCTTGCCTGGAAAGTCCCATGGATGGAGAAGCCTGACAGGCTACAGTCCCTGGGGTTGCAAAGAGTTGGACAAGACTGAGTTACTTCACTTTAGGTACTCTGCCGGACTCAAGGTGTTTCTAGATCCTAATGCTTTATAGGAGTCCCACTTATGTTATTCTATGCCTGTTTCCTGAGTCAGAGCAGTCTCATGGCTTCAGCTTCTTACCATGGTGATTATATTCCATTTCGTGCCCAAGAGCTCTTTATCTTGTGCCTGAGGACAACTATGATATTTTTATAGCTATCTTTTCAGAAAGAAGAAATATTTAACATATGAATTTACATTACCATCTTGACTGGAGTGGGCTTTGCTTTTTCTGCCTGTTTGCTTGAAGAATTCTTTCCATATCTTTGAAATTCTACATAATAAGCAGTCAATAATGATCCATCACAGTTTGCTGCTTCATTTATCATGGGCTGTGGTTTGTTTTTATTTTGTATATTTGCTTCTTCTTTCATTCCAAGGAATAGTCTGTACTGCATCTTTGAATAGCTTTCTATTCCACTTGTTGTATTCTGTATTTGATAAACACTGGTAATCTGTTAGACTATGTATCCAATTCTATAAAAATCATCTCTGTAATTATTTCTTAATTGCTTCATTGTTTCAATGTCTATTTTTTCTCTTCTGTCTTCACTGATGATTTCAAATCATTTTTCTATTATAGCAATGCAATTTTGATTGAATGTAAGCCTTGAATCTCAGGTGTGACCACACCATTTTTTTATTCATACAAGATTTAGGATCTTCTTGACCTGGTGACTTAGGAACGGAGGATACATCCTTCTTATGTAATACTACCTTATCTGCATATGGCTTCTAGAATCATCACTGCATGGTCATCTACATTAATTTTACCCACAATACATTATCAAGAACTGGGCTTCCACCCAACTTCAGGCTGGTTGGGAAATGAAAGGGAAGGATGCAGAAAAATTGGGGAACATGTCATGCATTTGGAATAGAGAAAAATAAGGTAGTCTAAATCACTTTCATTTTTGAAGAAAGAGTAAGATTTATCATGAAGATGTATGATATGTTAACTGAAAGGAACTCCCACTAGATAAGGTATGGCCTTTTAAGGTGTTAAAATAAATTAGGCTTTAAATGAGTCAATAGAAGAGCCAAGAGTCCATTATGAGAGTAAAAATGAACAGGTAATAAAATCTATTAAAAACAGTTATTATGCACACAAGAGTATCTACTATCTATAAAATGCTTTATAAAAATTATTAATGGGATACAATTTTTAAGAAAATTGAAATTTTTAAGAAAATTGTTGGGAAAAAATTTTGTGGTTATGGGGGGAGAAAATGATTAACATAAAGTTCATCCATGTAAGAATAAACAAGAGTGCTACTGATAATAAGAAAATAAAGGTAAAATTACAAAGGTGGCTTCCTTTTGTATTGGTCAATAAAAACATTTAGGAAATTTTCTGTGAAAATCAGGAAAGTCTTCATTAGTTTTGACAAAAGATGTGAATAATTAATCTGGAGAAAGATTAATAATTAATCTGGAAAATGAGACTAGTTTAGCAATGTTTTAAATCACTTGTATCTGTAAAAGTAGTAGAAGAGGAGCAAATTAGGGAAAAAAAACACATTTATTTAGAAAAAGCAGTCAGTGTAACAAGGAACAGAGAATGGGACTGAGTATATACTTCAGTTCAGTTCAGTTCAGTCGCTCAGTCCTGTCCAACTCTTTGCGACCCCATGAACCACAGCACACCAGGCCTCCCTGTCCATCACCAACTCTTGGAGTTCACCCAAACCCATGTACATAGAGTCAGTGATGCCATCCAACCATCTCATCTTCTGTCATCCCCTTCTCCTCCCGCCCTCAATCTTTCCCAGCATCAGGGTCTTTTCAAATGAGTCAGCTCTTCACATCATGTGGCCAAAGTATATAGCTAGGTGAATTAAAGGAAAAAAGTCTTTATGTCCACAATGCTAAACTTCACAGAAAGATAACACATACATTACTCAGATTTCGAAAGAAATTGATAGTGCTATACACCTATTAAAATGGCCAAAATACAGAACACTGACAACACCAAAACTTTCTGAAGATGTACACTGACAAGAACTCTCACTCATTGCTCATGGAAATGCAAAATGGTACGGCCACTTTGGGAGAGAGTTTGCAGGTATCATATCCTTACCATAAGTTTGCTTCAGCAATCATGTTCCTTCATATTTCCCAAAGGAACTGAAAATTTACATCCACACAAAAACGTCCATATAATGGACTCTTGGCTGTACTAACAAATTAAGTTGTTTATTAATGAATCACTTGTAGCAGCTTTATTCATAATTGCCAAAACTGGGAAGCAAAACAGATATCTTTCAGTAGTTGAATGGGTAAACTGTAGCACACCCAGACAATGAAATATTATTTAGAACTAAAGGAAATGATCTCTAAACCGATGAAAAGAGATGGAAAACTCTTAAATTCGTATTACTGAATTTGAAAGAAGCCAATCTGAAAATACTATATACTGAATAATATACTGAAAGTGCTGTTTATTGATACTAATCATATTCTCAGTTCCTTTCAGTTCAGTCACTCAGTCATGTCTGATTATTTGCGACCCCATGGACTACAGCACGCCAATCTTCCCTGTCCATCACCAACTCCCAGAGTTAACTCAAACTCATGTCCATCAGTCGGTAATGCAATCTAATCATCTCTTCTGTCGTCATCTTCTCCTCCTGCCTTCAATCTTTCCCAGCATCAAAGTCTTTTCAAATAATTCAGTTTTTCACATCAGGTGGCCAAAGTATTGGAGTTTCAGCTTCAGTATCAGTCCTTTCAATGAATATTCAGGATTTCCTTTAGGATGGACTGGTTGGATCTCGTTACTGTCCAAGGGATTTTCAAGAGACTTCTCCAACACCACAGTTCAAAAGCATCAATTCTTCAGTGCTCAGCTTTCTTTATAGTGCAACTCTCACATTCATACATGACTACGGGAAAAAGCATAGCTTTGACAAGATGTTGATAAGACATTGGACATTTGTTAGCAAAGTAATGTCTCTGCATTTTAATATGCTGTCTAGGTTGGTCATAACTTTTCTTCCAAGGAACAAGTGTCTTTTAATTTCATGGCTGCCGTCACCATCTGCAGTGATTTTGGAGCCCCCAAAATAAAGTCTGTCACTGTATCCACTGTTTTCCCATGTATTTGACATGAAGTGATGGGACTGGATGCCATAATCTTAGATTTCTGAATGTTGAGTTTTAAGCCAAATTTTTTACTCTCCTCTTTCACTTTCATCAAGAGGCTCTTTAGTTCTTCTTTGCTTTCTGCAATAAGGGTGGCGTCATCTGCATATCTGATTTTTCCTGGCAGTCTTGATTCCCACTTGTGCTTCATCCAGTCCAGCATTTCTCATGATGTACTCTGCATATAAGTTAAATAAGCGGGATGACAATATACAGCCTTGGTGTATTCCTTTCCCAGTTTTGAACCAGTCCATTTTCCTATGTCTTGTTCTAACTGTTGCTTCTTGACGTGCATACAGATTTCTCAGGAGGCAGGTCAGGTGGTCTGGGATTCCCATCTCTTTCAGAAATTTCCCCAGAATGTTGTGATCCACACAGTCAAAGGCTTTGGCATAGTCAATAAAGCAGAAGTAGACGTTTTTTCTGGAACTCTCTCTTTTCGGATAATCCAGAGGATGCTAGCAATTTTAACTCTGGTTCCTCTGCCTTTTCTAAATCCACCTTGAACATCTGGAAGTTCATAATTCATGTATTGTTGGATCCTGGCTTGGAGAATTTTGAGCATTACTTTGATAGCATGTGAGATGAATTCAATTCTATGGCAGTTTGAACATTCTTTGGCATTGCCTTTCTTTGGGATTGCAATGAAAACTGACCTTTTCCAGTCCTGTGGCCACTGCTGCGTTTCCCAAACTTTCTGCCATATTGAGTGCAGCACTTTCATGGCATCATCTTGTAGGATTTGAAATACCTCAATTGGAATTCCATCACCTCTACTAGTTTTGTTCATAGTGATGCTTCCTAAGGCCCACTTGACTTTGCATTCCATGATGTCTGGCTTTAGGTGAGTGGTCACACCATCATGATTTTCTGGGTGGTGAAGATCTTTTTTGCATAGTTCTTCCTTTCAGCACCATTTGTTGAAAAACATAATTTTATTTTTTGAATTTACATACAGTAAAAATGGACCTTTTGCACAGTGTGCGTGTACACTTTTGAGTTTTAAAATATATATATATAGATGGTAAAGCATCTGTCTGCAATGAGGGAGACCCGGGTTCAATCCCTGGGTTGGGAAGAACTCCTGGAGAAGAAAATGGCAACCCACTCCAGTACTCTTGCCTGGAGAATCCCACAGACGGAGGAGCCTGGTAATCTACAGTCCATGGGGTTGCAAAGAGTCGGACACGACTTCACTTTCACTTTCACTTTCTGTGTATTTTTGCCACCTCTTCTTAATATCTTCTGCTTCTGTTAGGGAAATACCATTTCTGTCCTTTATTGTGCCAATTTTTGCATGAAATGTTCACCTGGTATATCTAATATTCTTGAAGAGATCTCTAGTCTTTCCCATTCTATTGTTTTCCTCTAATTCTCTGCATTAATCACTGAGGAAGGCTTTCTTAAATCTTCTTGCTATTCTTTGAAATTCTGCATTCAAATGAGTATATCTTTCTTTTTATCCTTTGCCTTTCACTTCTCTTGTTTTCATAAATATTTGTAAGGCCCTCTGGGACAATCATTTTGCCTTTTTGCATTTATTTTTCTTGGGGATGATCTTGATCTCTGCCTCCTGCACAACGTGACATTCATAATTCTTCAGGTACCCTGTCTATCAGATCTAATCCCTTGAATCTATTTCTCATTTCCACTGTTTAATCGTAAGAAATTATATTTTAGGTTATACCTGAATGGTTTAGTGGTTTTCCCTACTTTCAATTTAAATCTGAATTTGGCAATAAGGAGTTCATGATCTGAGACACAGTCAGCTCTCAGTCTCCTTTTTGCCGACTGTATAGAAATTCTCCACCTTTGGCTGCAAAGAATATAATCAACTTGATTTTGGTATTGACCATTTGGTGATGTCCATGTGTAGAGTCTTCTTTTGTGCTCTTGAAAGAGGGTGTTTGCTATACGCAGTGTGTTATCTAGGCAAAATTCTATTAACCTTTGCCCTGCTTCATTCTGTACTCCAAGGCCAAATTTGCTGGTTACTCCAGGTAGCTCTTGACTTCTTACTTTTGCATTCCAGTCCCTTATAATGAAAAGGACATCTATTTTGGCTGTTAGTTCTAGAAGGTCTTGTAAGTCTTCATAGAACCATTCAACTTCAGCCTCTTCAGCATTACTGGTCAAGGCATAGACTTAGGTTACTGTAATATTGAATGGTTTTCCTTGGATATGAACAGAGATCATTCTGTTGCTTTTGAGATTGCATCCAAGTACTGCATTTTGGACTCTTTTGATGACTATGATTGCTACTCCATTTCTTCTGAGAGATTCTTGCCCACAGTAGTAAATATATTGGTTATTCGAGTTAAATTCACCCATTCTGTTCCATTTTAGCTTGTTGATTCCTAAAATGTTGACGTTCACCCTTGCCATCTCCTGCTTGGCCACTTCCCATTTGCCTTGATTCATGGACCTAACATTCCAGGTTCTTATGCAACAGTGCTCTTTACAGCATCAGACTTTACTTCTATCACTTTCAGTATCCACAACTGGGCTTTGTTTTTGCTTTGTCTCTATCTCTTCATTCTTTCTGGAGTTATTTCTCCACTGATCTCCAGTAGCATATTTGGCACCTACTGACCTGGGGCAAAGGCTGTGCAGCACTGGAGCGGCGAGCAGCAGAGAGGAGATACCCTATGTCCAAGGTCAGGAGCAGGGCCACGAGTAGATACCCCATACCTAAGATCAGGAGCAGGGGCTGTGAAGAGATACCCCATGTCTAAGGTCAGAGAAACCCAAGTAAGACAGTAGACATGGAGAGAGGGCATCAGCGGGCAGACAGACAGAAACCACAATCACAGAAAACCAATCTAATCACATGGACCACAGACTTGTCTTGCTCAAGGAAACTATGAGCCATGCCATGTAGGGCCACCCAAGACAGACTGGTCCTGGTGGAGAGTTCCCACAAAATGTGGTCCACAGGAGAAAGGAATGGCAAACCACTGCAGTATTCTTGCCCTGAGAACCCCATGAACTGTATGAAAAGGCAAAAAGATAGGGCCTGGGAGATGAACTGCCCAGGTCAGTAGGTGCCCAAAATGCTATTGGAGATCAGTGGAGAAATAACTCCAGAAAGAATGAAGAGACGGAGACAAAGCAAAAGCAACACCCAGTTGTGCATGTGACTGGTGATAGAAGCAAGGTCTGATGCTGTGAAAACCAGTATTGCATAGGAACCTAGAATGTTATGTCCATGAATCAAGGCAAATTGTAAGTGGTCTAACAGGAGATGGCAAGAGTGAACATCAACATTTCAGGAAACAGCAAACTAAAATGGAATGGAATGGGAGAATTTAATTCAGATGACCAATATATCTACTACTGTGGGCAAGAATTCCTTAGAAGAAATGGAGTAGCAATCATAGCCAACAAGAGAGTCTGAAATGCAGTACGTGGGTGCAGTCTCTAAAATGACAGAATGATCTCTGTATCCAAGACAAACCATTCAGTATCACAGTAATCCAAGTCTATGCCCCAACCAGTAATGCTGAAGAAGCTGAAGTTGAACAGTTCTATGAAGACCTACAAAACCTTTTAGAACTAATACCTGAAAAAGATGTTCTTTTCATTGTAGGAGACTCTACACATGGACATCACCAGATAGTCAACACCAAAATCAGATTGATTATATTCTTTGCAGCCAAGATGAAGAAGCAATATGCAGTCAGCAAAAACAAGACCAGGAGCTGACTGTGGCTCAGAACATGAACTGCTGCTGCTGCTAAGTCGCTTCAGTCATGTCCAACTCTGTGTGACCCCATAGACGGCAGCCCACCAGGCTCCATCCCTGGGATTCTCCAGGCAAGAACACTGGAGTGGGTTGCCATTTCCTTCTCCAATGCATAAAAGTGAAAAGTGACAGTGAAGCCACTCAGTCATGTCTGACCCTTAGCGATCCCATGGACTGCAGCCCACCAGGCTCCTCCGTCCATGGGATTTTACTACTTATTGCCAAATTCAGACTTAATTGAAGAAAGTAGGGAAAACCACTAGACCACTCAGGTATGACCTTAATCAAATCCCTCACAATTATACATTGGAAGTGGGAAATAAATTATAGGGACTAGATCTGATCTATTGAGTGCCTGGTGATCTATGAATGGAGGTTCATGACATTATACAGCAGCCAGGGATCAAGACCATCTCCAAGAAAAAGAAATCCAAAAAAGCAAAATGGCCATCTGAGGGAAGCCTTACAAATAGCTGTGAAAAGAAGAGAAGCGAAAAAGAAAGGAGAACAGGAAAGATAAACCCATCTGAATGCAGAGTTCCAAAGAATAGCAAGAAGAGATAAGAAAGCATTCCTCAGTGATCAATGCAAAGAAATAAAGGAAAACAATAGAATGGGAAAGACTAGAGATTTCTTCAAGAAAATTAGATATATCAGGGAAAAATTTTATGCAAAATTGGGCACAGTCAAGGACAGAAATGGTATTGCTCTAAGAGAAGCAGAAGATATTAAGAAGAGATGGCAAAAATACACAAAAGAACTATACAAAAAAGATCTTCACCACCCAGATGATCATGATTATGAAATCACTCACCTAGAACCAGACATCCTGGAATGTGAAGTCAAGTGAGCCTTAGGAAAAATCACTACGAACAATACTAGTGGAGGTGATGGAATTCCAGTTGAGCTATTTCAAATCCTGAATGGTGATGTTGTGAACGTGCTGCACTCAATATGCCAGCAAATTTGGAAAATGAAGCAGTGGCCACAGGACTGGAAAAGGACAGATTCCATTCCAATCCCAAAGAAGGCAATGCCAAAGAATGTTCAAACTACTGCACAATTGCACTCATCTCACATGTTATTAAAGTAATGCTCAAAATTCTCCAAGCCAGGCTTCAAAAACATGAGAACCATGAACTTCCAGATGTTCAAGCTAAATTGAGAAAAGGTAGAGAAACCAGAGATTAAATTGCCAGCATCTGTTGGATCATGGAAAAAGAGAGAGCCCCAGAAAAACATCTGCTTCTGGTTTATTGACTATGCCAAAGCCTTGACTGTGTGGATCACAGCAAACTGTGGAAACTTCTGAAAGAGATGGGCATACCAGACCACCTGACCTGCCTCCTGAGACATCTGTATGCAGGACATGAGACAATAGTTAGAACTGTACAGACAACAGACTTGTTCCAAATAGGAAAAGGAATACATCAAGGCTGTATTTTGTCACCCTGCTTATTTAACTTATATGCGGAGTACATTGTGAGAAACTTTGGGAAAGATGAATCACAAGCTGGAATCAAGATTGCTGGGAGAAATACCAATAACGTTAGATATGCAGATGATACCACCCTTATGGCAGAAAGTGAATAAGAACTAAAGATCCTCTTGATGAAAGTGAAAGAGGAGAGTGAAAATTTGGCTTAAAGCTCAACACTCAGAAAACTAAGATCATGGCATCCAGTCACATCATTTACTGTCAGGTAGATGGGGAAACAGTGCCAGACTTTATTTTAGGGGGCTCCAAAGTCACTGCAGATGGTGACTGCAGCCATTAATGTAAAAGACACTTATTCCTTGGAAGGAAAGTTATGACCAGCCTACACAGCACATTGAAAAGCAGAGACATTACTTTGCCAACAAAGGTCTGTCTAGTCCAGGCTATGCTTTTTCCAGTAGTCATGTATGGATGTGAGAGTTGGACTTTAGAGAAAGCTGAGTGCTGAAGAATTTTTGCTTTTGAACTGTGGTGTTGAGGAAGATTCTTGGGAGCCCCTTGGACTGCAAGGATTTCCTACCAATCCATCCTAAAGGAAATCGGTCCTGAGTGTTCACTGGAAGAATTGATACTGGACCTAAAACTTCAATATTTTTCCCACCTGATAAGAAGAACTGACTCATTGGAAAAGACCCTGTTGCTGGGAAAAATTGAAGGCAGGAGGAGAAGGGGACAACAGGATGAGATCGCTGGATGGCATCACCGACTCAATGGACATGAGTTTGGGTACACACCGGGAGTTTGTTTTGGACAGGGAGGCCTGGCCTGCTGCAATCCATTGGGTTGCAAAGAGTCAACCAGTACTGAGTGACTGAACTGAACTGACCTGGGGAGTTCATCTTTCAGTGTCTTATCTTCTTGCCTTTTCATACTGTTCATGGGGTTCTCAAGTCAAGAATACTGAAGTGGTTTGCCATTCCCTTCTCCAGTGGACAATGTTTTGTCAGAATTATCCACCATGACCTGCCCATCTTTGGTGGCCCTACATGGCATGGCTCATAGTTAAATTGAATTAGACAAAGTTGTGATCCATGTGATCAGATTGGTTAGTTTTCTATGATTGTGGTTTTCAGTCTGTCAGCCTGTTCAGTGACCTTTCCACTGCCTACTATTTTCCTCGGTCTTCTCTGTCCCTGGAGAAGGGACAGTGCCACACAGCCTCCCAACCATATTCTGGTAAAGACAAATACTATGGAGACAGTGAAAAGTTCAGAGGTTGCCAGGTGCAGTCAAGGGAGTGAAGTGTGGATCAGTGATATATAGACAGAACACAGAAGACTTTTAGAGAAGTACAACTACTCTGTGTGACACTATAATGGTGGATACATGCCATAAATTTGTTAAAACTCAAAGAATGTGCAACACCAGGTGTGAAACTTAATGTAAACTCTGTACTTTGTGTGATAATTATGTGTCAATATAACTTCACAAATTAAAGTTAAATGTACCACTCTGTTGGGAGGATGCTGATAATGTAATGGGTTATGCCTAAGTGTGAGAATGGGGTACATGGCAAATCTTTGTATCTTCCATTCAGTTCTGCTGAGCCTAACTCAAGTTGCTGTAAAAAAAAAAAAAAAGTCTATTGAAAGAAAGTGGGGTGAGAAAAGGAGAGGGAGAGGGAGGGGAGAAGGGAGCCAGTGAGAACAAAATGAAGGAAGGAAGGAAGAGAAGAAAGAGGAAAAGGAAAGAAAGACCATGTGACACAGTAGTTGAGATCATGTGAACTGTGTCACATGGTCAACTCTCAGCCACTATATCTGTTTCCTGGGAGCTCATATGGAAATCTCAGAAAATACAGCCTTTTGGACTTGATCTTTGGTTCCAAGCTCTTGGTGCACCTGCATTCACTACATTAGTTTGTGTAAGATTGACCTTTTATATTCACTTTTTACTTCATCTAGCTTTCAGTTCTGTGAACCTCAGTGAATCCTATTATATCTCACTGGGTTTTCTTTTGCTATTGACTAAAGGAGAAACCACCTGACCTGCCTTTTGAGAAATTTGTATGCATGTCAGGAAGCAACAGTTAGAACTGGACATGGAACAACAGACTGGTTCCAAATCGGAAAAGGACTACATCAAGGCTGTATATTGTCACCCAGCTTATTTAACTTATATGTACATCATGAGAAACGCTGGGCTGGAAGAAACATGAGCTGGAATCAAGATTGCCGGGAGAAATATCAATCACCTCAGATATGCAGATGACACAACCCTTATGGCAGAAAGTGAAGAGGAACTAAAAAGCCTCTTGATGAAAGTGGAGAGTGAAAAAGTTGGCCTAAAGCTCAACATTCAGAAAACGAAGATCATGGCATCCGGTCCCATCACTTCATGGGAAATAGATGGGGAAACAGTAGAAACAGTGTCTGACTTTATTTTTTGGGGCTCCAAAATCACTGCAGATGGTGATTGTAGCCATGAAGTTAAAAGACGCTTACTCCTTGGAAGAAAAGTTATGACCAACCTAGACAGCATATTCAAAAGCAGAGACATTACTTTGATGACTAAGGTCTGTCTAGTCTAGGCTATGGTTTTTCCTGTGGTCATGTATGGATGTGAGAGTTGGACTGTGAAGAAGGCAGAGCACCGAAGAATTGATGCTTTTGAACTGTGGTGTTGGAGAAGACTCTTGGAGTCCGTTGGACTGCAAGGAGATCCAACCAGTCCATTCTGAAGGAGATCAGCCCTGGGATTTCTTTGAAAGGAATGATGCTAAAACTGAAACTCCAATATTTTGGCCATCTCATGCGAAGAGTTGACTCATTGGAAAAGACTCTGATGCTGGGAGGGATTGAGGACAGGAGGAGAAGGGGACGACTGAGGATGAGATGGCTGGATGGTATCACGGACTTGATGGACGTGAGTCTGAGTGAACGCTGGGAGTTGGTGATGAACAGGGAGGGCTGGTGTGCTGCGATTCATGGGGTCGCCAAGAGTCAGACATGACAGCGACTGAACTGAACTGAACTGAAAGGAGAAAAATTTTTTTTCTTCACAAAATTTGTGTCTGTACATTGCCTTTCTGACAGATGATGAGATGGTTGGATGGCATCACCAACTCAATGGACATGAGCTTGAGCAAACTCCAGATAATGGTGAAGGACCGGGAAGCCTGGCATGCTGCAGTCCATAGGGTCACAAAGAGTTGTACATGATTGAGTGATTGAACAATATTGCCTCTCTGTTATTACTTCTTATATGTGTCTTCCTTATGGCTTACCTATAGCTTGAATTGACACTGTAGAGAATGGGGAAAATGAAAATAAAGAATTATTACCCCAGAATCACTACTAATGGAAAATATGTCTTGGCTACATCTCAATTCCAAATGAAATTTTATTAATTATTATAATAAATTAAACTTCATTAAAATTAAATTAATCATTTATATTGTTTAAGTATTAATTTATATGTAGTAATTTTAGTCAAATACATACTGTGTTTTGAAATATACCCATCAGCATAGCTTCTATCCATTTGATTCTAGAATCCATAATCTTAACCATTTTGCCATGCTTTATATATATATTAGGACATGACTTAGTAGGACATGATTGAACACACATGCTATGCTGTATATATATGTTATACTTCATGTAGGCGATATCTATTACAATAGGTGTTCATTATGATCAAATATGATAGACCAGTTAGGCTAACACCCAAACAAAGCTAACTATTTTGAACTAAACTGAAAAAAAAAAAATGGTAAAAGGAAGAAAAAGAGGAAGAGCTCATATTATTTTACAAATCAATTATATTAAGTTAGTTGTGCACAATGGTTAACAGTATGAAGGACACTTGGTCTTTATTGAGCAATGATTTTTGTACTGAAATAGCTTGAAAGGGCGCTTCCTTAACTGAAATAACAATGTATTTAATCACAAACGGTCCAATTCTTTGGAGATATTATACCACGGGCATGGAAGTTAACTTCTGATTCCAAAACAAAACTGCCATTTTTGAGGTTTGGGACCTTAAGTAATTTGACATCTGAATCTCAACTTCACATCAGTAAAATGGTAAGAACACCACTTACGTCCCAAAAATTTGTGAACACTGTAGAGATAGATTTTTAAAAATAAATTATTAATATGTCAGTGCTATTACTACAGCATTATTAAGCATTCAACCATAAAAAGGAGTTTCTACAAAAGCTGCATAATCAATTCGAGGAAAAATAAAAAGATCAAAGAACTAGCTTAGATCTTTTCAGTTTTGTTCTTTAGAGCTTTTATACGCACAAGTTATAGACTAATATGCCATGTCTCTAAGTAGACAGATGAATTTTTGTCAGGTAATACAAAATAATTAAAAGTGACTACTTCATGCAGCTGTATCAGAAGTGCAGTACCTATTCCAAAATTCAGGACGCATTGGTAGCAGTTCAATATGAAAGAAGAAAGAAGTCGATTCATGCTTCTAACATAGGGAATATTTTCTGCTAAGTCTGAGCAAAGAAACTTCCACCCTAATATTTAATCTACTATAATTATTTTGAACTTCCTTATATACTTCTTCTTCAGGAATAATAACTCTGATTAATATATTTTCCTAAACAAGTACAAGGAAAAACACAATTCTTACTTTTCAAAATACCTGTAGTGAAACATACATGGATAAAAATGTCATTCTGCATTTCTTACTTTAAAATTAATTCAGTGCTATTAAGTTCTAACAAGGGGTTCTCTGGTGGCTGAGTGGTAAAGAATTTGCCTTCCAATGCCTAGCAATGCAGAAAACGTGGGTCTGTTCTCTGGGTCGGGAAGATTCCCTGGAGATGAAAATGGCCCATCACTCCAGTGTTCTTGCTTAGAAAATCCAGTGGACAGAGGAGCCTGGACTATAGCCAGATTCTTTGTGTCTGACAAAGAGTCAGACACAACTGAGCTAAACAACAACACAATTAAAAAAATAAACACATGGTAGATATATTTCCTAATAACTTTTCATGACAATAACTCTTGAATATTCCTGAATTTTATACCAAGAAATATGATTGCTAATTTGCTTCTAGATTAACATTCACTTGTGCATCATTTCTTCTTCCCAGAAGTATTCATATATATTTTGGGGTGACAAAAACTGTTTCCTTAGAATGCAAGTACAAAAGCTTAATTTTGGATAACATTTTTAGATATAAACTCTAACATAGTAGTTATGTATGTGGGTGTATTGTAGGTGAAATAAAGACAAATGTAGTACAATGTTTTTGCCTAGGTGTATTATCAGACTGCTCATTAAATGCAAAGTACCAAGGTACCCAGAAGAGAATACTTCCTTGGGTTAAAGTTTTTAGAGAAATAATTTGGTAAATAATTGAAATGAATTTTCAACTTATTTAAGAGGCTAAATACAAGCTAATTATCATAAATATCCTCTTTGCAATTTCCTGCTAGCTTACATATTTTTTAAAAAGTTGAATTCCTTATGTTTAGTAGATCACATTTCTATATACAAAAATATAGGCTAATTGATTTTACAATATACATATGCACATACACACACACATACATCCTTGTACATGTGTAACAATATAATGAATCAAATGAATAAAAAGTATGGTATGCTCATGGCTAATAAATATATTTATGCTGTGCCTTTAAAAGATTTTAGCATAAATTCTTGCCTTTTGAACATTTCAGAACAAAGATAAAGAGTAAATAATCAGAAATTAGTAATATGTGAAAAATTCAGCTTTTGCTCAAAGATCTCACTCTCTGAGAAATGTTATGTTTCCAATTTTTTTCTGTTGTTTTGATGGTTTCACTGGTGAATTTTATCAAATATTTAAGAAAGAATAATACCAGTCCTTCATAAGTTGTTTCAGTCAGCAGAGGAGGAAAAATCATTTCTCACCTCATTCTATGAGGCTGGTATTACCCTGTTACCACAGCCAGACAAACATATCTCAAGAAAACTACAGAGAAGTACCTCTCAGGAATACAGACCCAAAAAATCCTTAAGAAAATATCAAAAAATCCAGCAACATACAAAAGTGATTAATCAATACCAGGTGGGGCTTATATAGGGACACAAGCCTGGCTTAACGTCTCCAAATTAATGTAATATACCATATAAATTATTGCCCCAGGTGGCTGAGTGGTGAAGAATCCACCCACCAATGCAGGAGACGCAGGAATCGTGGGTTCAGTCTCCGAGTTGGAAGATCCCCTGGAGGAGGAAATGGCAGCCCACTCCAGTATTCTTGCCAGGAAAATCTGATAGACAGGGGAGCCTTGTGGGCTATAGTCCATGGGGTCACAAAGAGTTGGACATGACGGAGCAACTAAACACACACTCACTGTATTCAGTTCAGTTCAGTTCAATGCTCAGTCATCTCCAACTCTTTGTGACCCCATGGACTGCAGCATGCCAGGCTTCCCTGTCCATCATCAACTGCCAGAGCTTGTTCAAACCCATATCCAGAGAGTCGGTGATGCCATCTAACCACCTCATCTTCTGTTGTTGCCTCCTCCTCCTGCCTTCAATATTTCCCAGCATCAGGGTCTTTTCCAATGAGTCAGTTTTTCACATTAGGTAGCCAAAGTATTGGAGTTTCAGCTTCAGCATCAGTCCTTCCAATGACAATTCAGTACTTATGTCCTTTAGGATGGATCTCCTTGCAGTCCAAGGGACTCTGAAGAGTCTTCTTCAACACCACAGTTCAAAAGTATCAATTCTTTGGCTCTCAGCTTCCTTTATAGTCCACTATATTAACTCACCATATTAAGATAGTAATAAACAAAAATCATGTGATCATTTCAAAAGACATGATAGGCATTCATGATAAAAAAAAAAAAAAAAAAAAAAAAAAAAACAACTAGAAACAGAAGAAAGTTTCCTTGACAGAATAAAGGGCATCTAACAGAAATTTACAATTAACATAATTCTTACTGGGTAAAGACTAGATCCTATTCCCCAAACATAAAATAATCAAGGCAAAGATTTCTCCTCTCACTGTTTTCAACACTGAACTAGAATCTAATTAGTAAAACAAAGAGGGGAAAAATGATCCAGATTGGAGAGAAATAAGTTTTTGCCTTTATCTGCAGATGGTATGATCCAGTATATAGAAAATACTGTGGATCTGCAAAAACTTACTAGCACTAACAAGCAAGTTCAGTAAGGACACAAGAACAATGTAAAAATTGTCTTTCTGTATAGAAGCAATAAAAAATTAAAAAAAGAAATTAAGAGAAAAACTCCATCTAAGATAGCACCAAAACAAATACAATGCATAGGAAAAAGCTTAACCAAAAAATACAAGATTTATATATTGAAACATCAAAATATTGCTGAGCAAAATTAAAAATCTAAATAAGTGGAGAGGTATCTGTTGTCCTTGATTTGGAAGACAATATTTTAATCTGGCAAATTTCTTCCCAAATTTAACTATAAGTTCAAGACAACATGAACTCTATCAAAATTTCAACAAATGTTTTTATAGGAATTGACTTAATAATTTTAAAATTTATGCAGAAACAAAATTTTGAGAACAGACAAAATAATTTTTTTAAAACATCATAGGTTGGAGAACTTACACTATTCAATATCAAAACTTCATTACAAAGCTACTATAATAAGAGAGTTTGTTATTGGTGTAAGGATACAATATAGATCCAACAAAACAGAAGTACAGAAATTAACACATTTATGGTCAACTAATTGCCAACAAAGGTGACAAGGCAGTATAGAGGGAAAAGTCTCTCCAAAAAACAGAGAACAGGCTTAAAAATGTGGTATATCCATACACAGAATATTATTCAGCCCAAAAAAGGAACAAATTATTGATGCACACTATAGCATGGATGAACCTTAACTATGTTATACTAAAGAAGTTAGACACAAATGTTTATGATTTCATTTATAAGAAATTTATAGAAAAAGCAAATATCTAGAGAGAGAAAGCATATTAGTGGCTGGGGAGGCCTTATAAATAGCTGTGAAAAGAAGAGAGGTGAAAAGCAAAGGAGAAAAGGAAAGATATAAGCATCTGAATGCAGAGTTCCAAAGAATAGCTAGGAGAGATAAGAAAGCCTTCTTCAGGGATCAGTGCAAAGAAATAGAGGAAAAGAACAGAATGGGAAAGACTAGAGATCTCTTCAGGAAAATTAGAGATACCAAGGGAATATTTCATGCAAAGATGGGCTCGATAAAGGACAGAAATGGTATGGACCTAACTGAAGCAGAAGATATTAAGAAGAGGTGGCAAGAATAAACAGAAGAACTTTACAAAAAAGATCTTCATGACCCAGATAATCATGATGCTGTGATCACTCATCTAGAGCCAGACATTCTGGAATGTGAAGTCAAGTGGGCCTTAGAAAGCATCACTAGGAACAAAGCTAGTGGAGGTGATGGAATTCCAGTTGAGCTGTTTCAAATCCTGAAAAATGATGCTGTGACAGTGCTGCACTCAATATGCCAGCAAATTTGGAAAACTCAGCAGTGGCCACAGGACTGGAAAAGGTCAGTTTTCATTCCAATCCCAAAGAAAGGCAATGCCAAAGAATGCTCAAGCTACCACACAAATTGCACTCATCTCACACGCTAGTAAAGTAATGCTCAAAATTCTCCAAGCCAGGCTTCAGCAATACGTGAACCGTGAACTTCCTGATGTTCAAGCTGGCTTTAGAAAAGGCAGAGGAACCAGAGATCAAATTGCCAACATCTGCTGGATCATGGAAAAAGCAAGAGAGTTCCAGAAAATCATCTATTTCTGCTTTATTGACTATGCCAAAGCCTTTGACTGTGTGGATCACAATCAACTGTGGAAAATTCTTCATGAGATGGAAATACCAGACCACCTGACCTGCCTCTTGAGAAATCTGTATGCAGGTCAGGAAGCAACAGTTAGAACTGGACATGGAACAACAGACTGGTTCCAAATAGGAAAAGGAATACGTCAAGGCTGTATATTGTCACCCTGCTTATTTAACTTCTGTGCAGAGTACATCATGAGAAACGCTGGACTGGAAGAAACACAAGCTGGAATCAAGATTACCGGGAGAAATATCAATAATCTCAGATATGCAGATGACACCACCCTTATGGCAGAAAGTGAAGAGGAGCTAAAGAGCCCCTTGATGAAAATGAAAGAGGAAAGCGAAAAAGTTGGCTTAAAGCTCAACATTCAGAAAACAAAGATTATGGCATCCGGTCCCATCACTTCATGGGAAATAGATGGGGAAACAGTGGAAACAGTGTCAGACTTTATTTTTTGGGCTCCAAAATCACTGCAGATGGTGACTGCAGCCATGAAGTTAAAAGATGCTTACTCCTTGGAAGAAAAGTTATGACCAACCTGGATAGCATATTCAAAAGCAGAGATATTACTTTGCCGACTAAGGTCCGTCTAGTCAAGGCTATGGTTTTTCCAGTGGTCATGTGTGGATGTGAGAGTTGGACTGTGAGGAAGGCTGAGTGCCGAAGTATTGATGCTTTTGAACTGTGGTGTTGGAGAAGACTCTTGAGAGTCCCTTGGACTGCAAGGAGATCCAACCAGTCCATTCTGAAGGAGATCAGCCCTGGGATTTCTTTGGAAGGAATGATGCTGAAGCTGAAACTCCAGTACTTTGGCCATCTCATGCGATGAGTTGACTCATTGGAAAAGACCCTGGTGCTCGGAGGGATTGGGGGCAGGAGGAGAAGGGGATGACAGAGGATGAGATGACTGGATGGCATCACTGACTCGATGGAGGTGAGTTTGAGTGAACTCCAGGAGTTGGGGATGGACAATGAGGCCTGGCTTCAATTCATGGGGTCGCCAAGAGTCGGACACCACTGAGCGACTGAACTGAACTGAACTGAACTGAGGCTTGTCAAGAAACTGGAAATGAATACAAACAGGCCTGAAGAAACTTTCTGCCTGAATGGATATGTTCCAAAACTGGACTGTGGTCATGGTTGCACAACTTTCATTCTGTAAAGGCAGCCGATGAAGTAGCCTGTCTCACATGCCATTTAATTCTGCACCCGTCTTTTAACAGATCCTGGACCACCTATCTATGTTCAAAATAACATGTCAGCTGAAGAGATGTCCAGCGCAAATTAGACTGAACTTCCTCCTTTGCAATTAATTTCAGAAATTAGTTCATTCCTTTCCATGATTTCTAACAGCTGTCTTCTTCACATTTGTCGTTTCTGGCATGATGGAGAATCTGTTCTGCTTTTGTACTTATTTTTGCATTAGTGAAGGGAGGAACTGCAGAGAAAGTGAAATTTAAGCTGGAACTTGCATAACGAGGAGGTCACTGAAAACAGAAAAATGAAGGTTTCTGACCCACATGGACAACTGTTACACCAGGAACAATCTTGGGTGAAGGTGTGACTCCATTTGGTCATAGTGAGTTTGAGATTCCCAGACCACATTCCCAGATAACTCACGGCCTCGTAAATCTTGGTCTCAGGAATCCCAGCCCTGGGCAGAGCAACAGGCCACCTGGCACCAGTCCTCGAAGTGGTGTCTCCCCTTTGCACGGCCCAATGAATTTTTTACCTTTTTTCGCAGCTGAAGACTAAGCTCCAGAATTGTTCTGCAAGCTTGTTTCATGTTATTTATTTTAATTACTACTCTGGAGAATTCAATTTTCAACAGTAAATTTTTCTCTTGTAATATTTACTTATTGAATGATAAATGTTCCAGAAAAATTATTTTAAAGGCAAACTGACTTTTCTATAAAATTACTCAAGTAATCTTAATATTTCAAAATTAAATCCCTGTATAAAATCTATCTATATAATATATATATTATAATATTATATATATATATATAATATGTTATATAGGGATTATATATACAAGGATTTAATACATATATTTTTGACTTCCCTGGTGGCTCAGATGGTAAACTGTCTGCCTACAGTGCGGGAGACCTGGGTTCAATCCCTGAGTCGGGAAGATCCTCTAGAGAAGGAAATGGCAACCCACTCCAGTACTCTTGCCTGGAGAATCCCATGGACAGAGGAGCATGGTAGGCTCCTACAGTTCAAGGAGTCACAAAGAGTTGGACACAACTGAGCGACTTCAGTCACTTTTTAATACATACATATATATATGTATATATATATATATATGTATATATATATAATATATATATATATAATATATATATATATATAGTAAAATTTCATCATTTCACTCTCAACTGTAACTGATTCTTCTCCCACCAGTTCCTTTAAAAGAGTTTCAACAGGTCTTCTTTCACATGGTTTCAACTGGTCTTCTCTGGTGGCTCAGCAGTAAAGAATCCATCTGTAATTCAGGAGATGCAAGGCATACAGGTTTGACCCCAAGGTCAGAAAAGTCCCGTGGAGGAGAGCATGGCAACGTACTCCAGTATCCTTGCCTAGAGAATCCCATGGGCAGCAGAGAAGCCTGAGGGGCTACAATCCATAGGGTCACGAAGAGTCAGATTCTACTGAAGTGACTGTACCTGCACACACATGATTTCAACAGTTTCTTAAACACTTTTTTTTTTCTAATAGTGACACTAGCTGTGTCCAATAACTTTTAGTTGACAACCAAATAGTGATGCTATAACTGCTTCTACTTATATGACTTATAATTCTGCAAGAGCCTCACTTGATTTATAGAAGATACTTCAACTTCCATTAAATCTTCCTTTTAATGATCTTGAGTTCTACCTCTTTTGAAAGAGCATCAAATTTTCTAAGTTAGATAGAAATGTCTGAGGGGACCAAGCCATTATTTCATCAGTTACGGGAAGAGGATTTTTTTTTTTTCTTCTGTGATTGAATGCATTGCCTTTTGGAGCAATGATTCATTTGCTGTTTGAGGTTTTTCAGCCAGAATATTACTGTCTAGAATACTTTTATTCATCATAAAATCTTGAGTTTTTTTTTTTTAATTTAAAACAGGTAAAGTAAGAAAATGTAGACCTTTTAAAATTTACCTTTCATGGAAGATTTCTAATTCTTTCTTTTGCTCTATCCTCCTCTCCCCTTATCAGATAGTTTTCCCATAAAGCTCTGTAAGTCAGAATACCATTGCTGGATTTACTGGAAAGCATATATTTGATTATGTGTCAAGTAGAAAACCCTAGATAAACTAAAACTTAAATCTTCTACATTTAGTGATATATTTTATAGGAGACAAATACTCATTAAAACATTATCATGGAAAAGTGTAGTTTTTTTCACTAAAAATTTGTTTCCGTCAAAGTTAGTCTTTAAGATCAAACATGTTTATGGAAATAACAAGTTTATTTTACACCTCTACATTTTAATACATTATGAACTAGGTAAAAGTCAGCCAATAGTTATTTTATTTGTCTAGTGCATGTGTGCTGGTAAAAGGTTTTTGAGCTGTTTCATTCTGTTTACCTACTTGATCCTGAATATGACAAACAGATGTTTTTTTGGATTCCTCAGTAAAAAAGATTATGATTCTGACTTTACATACCAATTTAATGATATCTCTTCTCAGACAAGTAATATTTCTTTTAAAAAATGTATCATTTTAGTTTATTTTCATAGCTGCTAGTGCTCCTGATCTAAGTTATTCTACTCTGATTTTTCCAAAATATATATTTTCTAAAATACTATGAAATTTGTGTATATATAAGGGATTTACTTATTTTATTTACTTACTGGAATATAGGGCTTCCCTTGTGGCTTAGCTGGTAAAGAATCCATCTGCAATGTGGGAGATCTGGGTTCGATCCCTGGGTTGGGAAAATCCCCTGGAGAAGGGAAAGGCTACCTACTCCAGTATTCTGGCCTAGAGAATTCCATGGACTGTATAGTCCATGGGGCTGCAAAGAGTCGGACACAACTGAGCTACTTTCATGTCTCTGGAATATAAACTTTATAAAAAGAACTTTTAAAATTAACAATTACATGAGTGAATGAATGAATGAGTTGCTTTGGCTTAGCCCCTGGATTGCTTTGCAGTGTCAACTACTATGGTTTCTTTTATAATTTCACATTTTAAATGGGTAAACCAAACTAACCTGGTAGCATGTGAACTTTTTCATGGAAATTTAGAGTTAACAAAAATATTCTAAATTGACTTTGAGAAAAACATGAACAATGAAGAAAATGTATGCAAATGAATTTGGTCAAAAGTTGTAAAGTAATGATAGAACATTTATTAAAGAATAAAAAGGCATTCAGTAACTTGATAATAAATTAAAATAAAGAGGCTGAAGTTATCTATTAAGAATCTTTTATTTTTAATTTTTACAAAGTATTAATAATTTGAAATAATATGAATATTCAGTGCATATTGATTGCTACTCTGAACTCATCCCTTCACATATAATAATTTTCCAAAATTTTTGGTAGTAAAAATAATAATTGATTAGACATGTAATATATTCAAAGTTTTTACATGTTTCTTTACATGAAAGTTAAATTTCATAATTTTGAAATGTTAGCAAGGTAAATGTCTCTAATCTCTAATTAAACCCCTACCCTCACATTTACAACTTCATAGATAAATTTGTCTGCACATGATTCTGTTCCTTACCATGACTAGGTCAAAAAGTAAGCCAAATGCTAAAATTCAAAGCCCATCAAAGTATCAACTGGACTCTTTGGCTATTCCTCAAATTTTACAGGAAGATACTAATGGTATATGTCAGAAATTGGGTGTTTCTCCCCTCCCAGTTAGGTTTCATTAACTGGGATCACTAACTGGAAGCGTGTGTGTGTGTAACATTAAAGGTAAAAGGGAGATAATCTAATTTCTAATTTCCTCTAATTTTATGTCCAAGGACAATAATATTTAAATAATAATGGGGATTGCTGAGTACTACAGTTAATCAGGTAAAAATAAATATCAACCATTGCTGACTCAGACCTCAGGGGTATTTCTTCCTTATTAAATCTTAGATTCTATAGTAGCCATTAAAATTTTTTTTGAATGATGTTCTTTGTCACTACATGCATTCATTTTAAAGCATAATTTATTCATTTTCCTACCTAAAGTAATTTTATGTGTTTCATTATCAGAATCTGACAGTTGAAATTTATTATGAAGTTAATAAAATGTAACAAATAGTACTGAATATTCAGAAGAGTAGTTTCTCCACAAACTTATGGTTAACTAAGTGCTTCTAATACTATATTGATCAATACAATTATTTATAGATAAAAAACTTCACTTCTTTATGAAAATATGTGAAACAACCACCTATATATGTAAAAGATTATATTGAATTTCTCAAATGGTAAGTGATTTTATCATCTAATTCCTTAATTAACAACTTGTGATAATACAGATCAATATTTTAACAATTGTTATCAACAGAAAGATGTTCTTTAATTATGTTCACCTAAGATTCATCATCTTCTGTGGCATTTGAAATGATGATACTTTCCTCATGGTGCAAGTGGATAAGAATCCACCTGTCAATGCAGAGGAAAGGTGACTGATCTCTGGTCCGGGAATATTCCACATACCATGGAACAACAAAGCCCCTATGGCACAACCACTGAGCCCATGCTGCAGAACCTGCAAGTGACAACTACTGAAGACCTTACATGTAGAGCCTGTGTTCCAACAAGAGAAGTCACAGCAATGTCTGTGCATCGCAACAAAGAGTACTACTCCCCTAGAGAAAGCCTGAACGAAGCAGCAAAGACCCGGTGCAGACAAAAATCAGTCAAATTTTTTTTTTAAGTGATAATTCAAAACACTTAGTGACCTTGAAGACAAAGGTGCTAACCAATGTGAACAGGTTCCCAGCACCATAGCAGTGCTGCTAAGGCTGAAGAACAGTGCTGAAGCAGTCTTTTAGAAATTTTCATTAAAACAGCATGTAAAGTAGATTGAGGTGGACAAATTTAAAATACAAAGTTGACTTTATTCTGCTATAGTGGGGCTCAGTGTTCTTGGGTGGGAGGAGAGGATAGGGAATAACAAGGAAAGTCTTTGCGTGGGGGGTGGGGTGCGGAATACATTAGTAGAACTGCTCTATTCACTAACATAATGATGATGGAGAAGGGGACATTGAAGAAATGTGCTGTGGAGTTAGTAGGTGGGCCCTCTTGCTTGCAGGAGTCAACCAGAGGCAGAAAGGAGACTGAAATGGGGAAGACTGAAGTGGGGAAGGAATAAGAGATCGCGTTCTGAATATAGCAATTCAGAGTTTCAGATCTGAGTCATAACAGGTATTTGTTAAGTCCAGAAACGTGACTCTGATTTATCACATATACTTCAAATTCAAAATTATTAGCAATCAAAACACACAAAAAAAAATCCTCCAAAATAGCTAGGTAATAATGGCATTTGTAAATTAATATAATACTGTGCAATAAAATATTTGCTTGCAAATTAAACTAATTAAAATAATACTTGAAATAGTGAATATTTAGTTTTAAATTAAATAATAAAACTTAATAACCCTATGAACAGTGTGAAAAGGCAAAATGATAGGATACTGAAAGAGGAACTCCCCAGGTCAGTAGGTGCCCAATATGCTACTGGAGATCAGTGGAGAAATAACTCCAGAAAGAAGAATGATGCTAAAGCTGAAACTCCAGTACTTTGGCCACCTCATGTGAAGAGTTGACTCATTGGAAAAGACTCTGATGCTGGGAGGGATTGGGGGCAGGAGGAGGAGGGGACGACAGAGGATGAGATGGCTGGATGGCATCACTGACTCGATGGACGTGAGTCTGAGTGAACTCCGGGAGTTGGGGATGGACAGGGAGGCCTGGCGTGCTGCGATTCATGGGGTCGCAAAGAGTCGGACACGACTGAGCGACTGAACTGAACTGAACTGAATTTATAAAAACAGAATTCTCAAATCTTGATATTTGATTTTTAAATGTTCTGAGAAGTTCTCCCATAAACATACAAATTAATGTATGAACATTTGTGTGGGAATATCAATGTTCATATATTTATCAATTTCATTCAGGTCTTTCATTTTTAGAACAACTATAAGGTTGACATCTATTTGCCGAAATGAAGTGAAGACCATTAAGGCAAAAAATTTTTTACAGTCTAAATTTAGAAGAGATTTTACAATATAAGTTAGTTAAAATCTTCTGTTAGTAAAATTAGTAAAATTCAGTAAGTGAAAGTTAGTAAAATTTTCATAAGTTAGTTAAAGTAGACATGTCAGATGTGCTGCAAAATAATACCAACTTGAGTAAAATGAGATTTCATCACTAAAAGAATACATGAGATTTGAATACTAAACATGTATTTACATTAGATAATTTAATAGATAACCATTATATTTGGTATTAATACATGCATATTTTATTCTATAAATACATGGTTGACATTTCCAATTAGATGTCATTGCTAAGAATAATTGCAATCAAACTAAAGGTATAATAAAAAATACATAAAATCATTTATATATTATAGACACCATTTTCTGGGAAATACAATTATGATGACATATTTAGCAAAATTTGATATAAACCTATTCTATGTGCAAATATATTCTTCTTAAGCTTTTAGTGAAACAATTCTTGCAAACTGTTTAAATAATTTTATTTTTTAAATGACAGTTAAGACTTAGTTGCATTTCTAGTTCATTTCTAAAAGAGTTAATTCTTTTCCTTTTGTAATAGCAAGGAATTTAAAAACTTATGAGAAACAATGAAAACTGTAAAAATCTATAAATGATAATGAAAGTATTGTGGAATATCAATAGAGAAATACATTTTAAAATTCTGTATAATGGAAAAGAACTCTAATATACATGCTTTATTATAATGTATAAAGAAAAGTTACTTGTATTTGGCTTCAGATTGTAGCATGATGTCTACCATTTCTGCCTTTCCTGTTGTTCTCCTTAATTAAAGTAAAGATGAGTTTCAATTCCATGAAAATATGCAATTTGACTGTTGAGTGGAGGAGGTCACTATAAGTAGTGTGGCTTGCAGAGTAAAGTCAGCTTTGGGTTTCATAATAATCAGAATGAGTGGTATACGTAACAGATAAATAGGTAAGAATATTTTCATTTGAACTAAAATTCAATAGGAAAATATAAATTTAATAGAATGGTCATTTGGAAAAGAATATTTTCTTTTTTATTATACATGGTTTTATCACAATATTTTTGTGATATCAACTCAACTTCTCCATTTTCATTATATGCAAATGAATCTATGTTTTGAAAAAAGCAGTTTGCTCTTATATATTAAATTTCCCAAATGAGTTCCCTTCAACTAACAGAATTACAATTATTTTATTTTTTCTTACATAAAGGTTATCAGCCAAAATTTACACTTGTGTTGACATAATAAAACTGAAAATATCCACAATAATGTTGGAAGAAGATTTAATAAAATAGTAATTATTTAACTAATGTTAAAGTAGAAAAGTCATTGTAATAAGAAACGAAAACATAAAAACAAAAATTGTTAGACACAGATGAAGAAAACTGAATCTTGATGCAATTATTTTTAGTGATATGTGTGTGCTCATAATGTGAATTTTAGTTTAATATTTAAAATATTTTATATTTTATTTTCTCTTAGCCAATGTGACTGGCACAATTCTAAGTTTGTTCCAATGATTCCCACCCTGTCTCATATATTTTGTTTATAATGTCTGGAATTTGCGAATATGATAGGCTGGTAACACTGGCAATTACATTATATTATACAGCACAGTGATTTTAAGACAAGGAAATTATGCTGTGTGTGTGTTACCTTGCAGGTGTGCCCTTAAAACTTACTTTTGTGTTCTTGGATTGAAAGAATCAATATTGTTAAAATGACCATACTAACCAAGGCAATCTATGATTCAAAGCAAGCTCTATCAAAATACCAGGGCATTTCTCACAGAACCAGAAGAAATAATTTGAAAATTTGCATGAAAACAACAACAACAAGAAACCTTGAACAATCTTGAGAAAAAAGAACACACTAAAGATGGATTAAAAATACAAATGTAAAACTGAATACTGTAAAATTCCCAGATAAAAACATAGGCAGAATATTCCTTGACTTAACATTAATGTTTCTTTAAGTTCTATTTCCTAAAGGAAAGGAGACAAAAACAAAAATAAAGAAATGGAATGTGAAAGAAAGTATGAAAGTGTCAGTCACTCAGTCATATCTGGATCCTTGAGACTGCAGGAACAGTAGCCCTCCAGGCTCCTCTGTCCATGGGATTCCCCAGGCAAGAATACTCGTGTGGGTTACCATTTTCTTCTTCAGGAGATCTTCCCAAACCTAGTTAAAAGGTTTTACACAACAAAGGAAACTATAAGCAAAATGAAGAGACAACTCACTGAAGAAGGAAAGATATTTGCAAGTTATATGATGGATAAAGAGTTAATATCCAACATATATAAACAGTTCACAGAGGACAACATCAAAAAATCTAACACAATTTAAAAATGGGCAGAAGAACTAAATAGACATTTTCTAGGCACATAAAAAAGATGCTCAACATTACTAATCACAGGGAAATGCAAATCAAAACTACAATAAAATATTCACTTCACACTTGTCAGAATCACTATCATCAAAAGGAACAAAAATAACCAATGTCGTTAAGGATATGGAGGAAGGAGAACCATTGTACATTATTGGTGGGAATATAAATTGTTTCCGTCAATGTGGAAAGCAGTATGGATGTTTATCAAACTAAAGATGAAACTACCATCAGTTCAGTTCAGTTCAGTCGCTCAGTCATGTCCGACTCTTTGCGACCCCATGAATTGCAGCATGCCAGGCCTCCCTGTCCGTCACCAACTCCTGGAGCTTGCTCAAACTCATGTCCATCGAGTTGGTGGTGCCATCCAACCATCTCATCCTCTGTCATCCCTTTCTCCTCCTGCCTTCAACCTTTCCCAGCATCACGGTATTTTCCAATGAGTTGGCTCTTTGCATCAGGTGGCCAAAGTACTGGAGTTTCAACTTCAGCATCAGTTCTTTCAATGAATATTCAGGACTGATTTCCTTTATTTATTTTTCTATTTATTTATTTTTTATTTTACTTTACAATTCTGTATTGGTTTTGCCATACATTGACATGAATCCACCACGGGTGTACATGCATTCCCAAACATGGACCCCCGCCCCCCACCGCCCTCCCCACAACATCTCTCTGGGTCATCCCCGTGTACCAGCCCCAAGCATGCCGTATCCTGCATCAGACATAGACTGGCAATTCGATTCTTACATGATATTATACATGTTTCAATGCCATTCTCCCAAATCATCTCACCCTCTCCCTCTCCCTCTGAGTCCAAAAGTCCACTATACACATCTATGTCTTTTTTGCTATCCTGCATACAGGGTCATCATTGCCATCTTTCTAAATTCCATATATATGCATTAGTATACTGTATTGGTGTTTTTCTTTCTGGCTTACTTCACTCTGTATAATCGGCTCCAGTTTCATCCATCTCATCAGAACTGATTCAAATGTATTCTTTTTAACGGCTGAGTAATACTCCATTGTGTATATGTACCACTGCTTTCTTATCCATTCATCTGCTGATGGACATCTAGGTTGTTTCCATGTCCTGGCTATTATAAACAGTGCTGCGATGTACATTGGGGTACATGTGTCTCTTTCAATTCTGGTTTCCTCGGTGTGTATGCCCAGCAGTGGGATTGCTGGGTCATAAGGCAGTTCTATCTGCAAGTTTTTAAGGAATCTCCACACTGTTCTCCATAGTGGTTGTACTAGTTTGCATTCCTACCAACAGTGTAGGAGGGTTCCCCTTTCTCCACACCCTCTCCAGCATTTATTGCTTGCAGATTTTTGGATCGCAGACATTCCGATTGGTGTGAAGTGGTACCTCATTGTGGTTTTGATTTGCATTTCTCTAATAATGAGTGATGTTGAGCATCTTTTCATGTGTTTGTTAGCCATCCGTATGTCTTCTTTGGAGAAATGTCTATTTAGTTCTTTGGCCCATTTTTTGATTGGGTCGTTTATTTTTCTGGAATTGAGCTGCAGGAGTTGCTTGTATATTTTTGAGATTAGTTGTTTGTCAGTTGCTTCATTTGCTATTATTTTCTCCCATTTGGAAGGCTGTCTTTTCACTTTGCTTATATTTTCCTTTGTTGTGCAGAAGCTTTTAATTTTAATTAGGTCCCATTTGTTTATTTTTGCTTTTATTTCCAGAATTCTAGGAGGTGGATCATAGAGGATCCTGCTGTGGTTTATGTCGGAGAATGTTTTGCCTATGTTCTCCTCTAGGAGTTTTATCATTTCTGGTCTTACATTTAGATCTTTAATCCATTTTGAGTTTATCTTTGTGTGCAGTGTTAGAAAGTGATCTAGTTTCATTCTTTTACAAGTGGTTGACCAGTTTTCCCAGCACCACTTGTTAAAGAGATTGTCTTTACTCCATTGTATATTTTTGCCTCCTTTGTCAAAGATAAGGTGTCCATATGTGTGTGGATTTATCTCTGGGCTTTCTATTTTGTTCCATTGATCTATATTTCTGTCTTTGTGCCAATACCATACTGTCTTGATGACTGTGGCTTTGTAGTAGAGCCTGAAGACAGGCAAGTTGATTCCTCCAGTTCCATTCTTCTTTCTCAAGATTGCTTTGGCTGTTCAAGGTTTTTTGTATTTCCATACAAATCTTTAAATTATTTGTTCTAGTTCTGTGAAAAATATCTCTGGTAGCTTGATAGGGATTGCATTGAATTTGTAAATTGCTTTGGGTAGTATCCTCATTTTCACTGTTTTGATTCTTCCGATCAATGAACATGGTAGATTTCTTCATCTATTAGTGTCCTCTTTGATTTCTTTCATCAGTGTTTTATAGTTTTCTATATATAGGTCTTTAGTTTCTTTAGGTAGATATATTCCTAAGTATTTTATTCTTTTCGTTGCAATGGTGAATGGAATTGTTTCCTTAATTTCTTTTTCTACTTTCTCATTATTAGTGTATAGAATGGACTGGATTTATCTCCTTGCAGTCCAAGGAACTATCAAGAGTCTTCTCCAACACAACAATTCAAAAGCATCAATTCTTCAGCGTTCAGCTTTCTTTATAGTCCAACTCTCACACTGATACATGACTACTGGAAAAATTGTAACTTTGACTTGGTAGACCTTTGTTTTCAAAGTAATGTCTCTGCTTTTTAATATACTGTCTAGATATGTAATGTTTTCTTCCAAGGAGTAAGCATCTTTTAATTTCATGGCTGCATGTCACCATCTGCAGTGATTTTGGAGCCCAAGAAAATAAAGTCTAGCACTGTTTCCATTGTTTCCCCATCTATTTGCCATGAACTGATGGGACCAGATGCCATGATCTTGGTTTTTTGGGGAAAAAAAAAGAAAAGAAAAGAAAAAATCTCTTTCATCAAGAGGCTCTTTAGTTCTTCTTCACTTTCTGCCATATGGGTGGTGTCATCTGCATATCTGAGTTTATTGATATTTCTCTCAGCAATGTTGATTCCAGCTTGTGCTTCATCTAGCCCAGCATTTCACATGATTTATTCTGCATAAAAATTAAATAAGCAGAATGTCAATATACAGCCTTGATGTAGTCCTTTTTCAGTTTTGAACCAGTCCATTGCTCTATGTCTGATTCTAAATGTTGCTTCTTCACCAGCATATAGATTTCTCAGGAGGCAGGTATGGTGGTCTGGTATTCCCATGTCTTTAAGGATTTTCCACAGTTTGTTATGATCCACACAGTTAAAGGCTTTGGTGTTGTCAATAAAGCAGAAGTAGATATTTTTCTGGAACTTTCTTGCTTTTTATGATCCAGTGGATGTTGGCAATTTGATACCTGCTTCCTCAGCCTTTCTACATCCAGCTTGAACATCTGCCAGTTCTTGGTTCATGTTCTGTTTAAGCCTTGCTTGGAGAATTTGAGCATTACTTTGCTAGTGTGTGAGATGAGTACAATTGTGCAGTAGTTTGAACATTTTTTGGCATTACCTTTCTTGCCTTTCCTTTGAGGGCAATGTGGTATATGAAATAAGTCAGATAGAGAAAGGCAAATACTGCTTGATATTGCTTAATATATGAAACAAACAACAAAAAAAAAATACAGGCAACTAGTGAATAAAACAAAAAAGAAGCTGAGTCACAAACAGAACAAACCAGTGGTTACCAGTGGGGATGAGTAAGGGGCAAAAAAATATAGGACTGAGAGAAAACAAGGATTATTATGGGGTTATGACAGACTTTATTTTCTTGGGCCCAAAGTCACTGCAAATTGTTACCACAGGCATGAAATTAAAAGACGCTTGCTCTTTGGAAGAAAAGTTATGACAAACCTAGATAACACATTAAAAAGCAGAGACATAACTTTGGTGACAAATGTCCATATAGTCAAAGCTCTGGTTTTTCCAATAGTTATGTACAGATATGAGAGTTGGACCATAAAGATGGTTGAGCATCAGAGAATTGATGCTTTCAAACTTTGGTGCTGGAAAAGACTCTTTTTTTTTTTTTTTAAATCTTTATTATCATTATTATTATTTTACTTTACTTTACAATACTGTATTGGTTTTGCCATACATCAACATGAATCCACCACAGGTGTACATGAGTTCCCAATCCTGAACCCCCCTCCCACCTCCCTCCCCATACCATCTCTCTGGGTCATCCCTGTGCACCAGCCCCAAGCATCCTGTATTGAACCTAGACTCTTGAGAGTTCCTTTGCCCCAGAAGGAGATCAAATCAGTCAATCCTAAAGGAAATCAACCCTGATTACTCCTTGGAAGGACTGATGTTGTAGCTGAAGCTGAAGCTCCAATACTTTCGCCACCTGATTGGAAGAGTTGACTCATTGGAAAATACCCTAATGCTGGGAAAGATTGAAAGCATGAGGAGAAAGGGATGACAGAGGATTAGATGATTAGATGGCATCACTGACTTGATGAACCTGAGTTTGAGCAAGCTCTTGGAGTTGGTGATGGAGAGGGAAGCTAGGCAGGCTGCAGTACATGGGGTCTCAATTAATCGGACATGACTGAGTACTGAACAACAAATATGAAATTATGTATTTGGAACTTTTGAAAAGTGTAAAGCACTAATTTTGGGCTTCCTTAGTGGCTCAGATAATAAAAAATCTGCCTGCAGTACAGGAGACCTGGGTTTGATCCCTGGATCAGGAAGAACCCCCAGAGAAAGGAATGGCTACTCACTGCAGTATTCTTGCCTGCAGAATTCCATGGGCAGAGGAGCCTAGCAGGCTACAGACCATGGGGCTATGGACCAGGTCTGTAGACAAAGTGTTGGACACTACTTAGTGACTAAACAGCAGCAGAAAAGAAACTGTTTTAAGTCACACAATTTGTGGTAATTTGTTACACAGCTATAGAATACAAGTAGGAATTTCACGCCCACCTAAGAAATCATTACTCTATTACATTTAAGAAAGGAAGGAAACAGTAAAGATGACAACATAATGAAATAGAAAGCATCAAACTAGAGCTAACCATTAAAGACAAAAGTTGGATATCTGAAAAAAGTTCTTAAAATTGATAAATCCTTCATAAGAGCTGAAATTACATAATGTTGTACCTTGAAACATGGGGCTTTTCAAATTGCTGACCAATTTGCTCCTGACAACTCTCTAATAAAATATTTACATTTTATAGCTCAGCCCTCAACTCACTGTTGCCCATTTGTGGACTCATATATTTTAATTTTTAGTTTATTCTTTCACTTTTATTATTTTTATAATTATTTTCTTTTTGGAAGCTCCACATGTTTTGCGGGACTTTAGTTCCCTGACCAGGGATTGAACCCAGATCCACAGCAATGAGAGCAGAGTCCTAACCACTGGACCACCAGGAAATTCCTTAAATTTCTAATTTTAGATTCTTAAGGTGTTTAAAGATTATCCAAAATCTGTAAATCTCCTTGGCTGAAACATAATACATATTTTTAATGTTGGATAATTTTGCACAAAAAACCCCAAAATAATAGCATTGCTATTTTTGTTAGAGATATTTAAATATCAAGAGAATCAACCCTGTGCCTGATACATCAAAATATTTCCTATATTTCAAGTTACTTCTTAGGATTATACAGGACTTTTGTTACTTAGAAATTTTATTAACCTAAAATATTTATTTATTGAGGATATATTCATTTTTAAATCTAAGAAGAAGAATAAGCTTTATAGAAAATATCCAATAAAGTGAAATTTACAATCCAGAATGTGGGTTTGAGATCTTGAGTTATGTAAGAAACCTGAGTCCCAGATGCAGAATTATGTTATTATCAGTTTCATAATGGATTTAGCAATTTGAATGATTAAAAAAATATATTTTCAAAGAAAATATTCCTGGCTTTGATGATCTTCTCAATTTTAGATTTGTTTTTATTTTATCGATTTATGTTGTTATTTTCTCATTTCTTTCCTTTTATTCTTTTGGAGGTAATTTTCCTGAAAATCTTCTAATTTTCTATAATAAAAAGATACTTCATGCCAATATTTTTGTCTTTCTTTATTTCCATATGTAAGTTGTTGCTGTTCAGTTGCTAATTCATGTCCCATTCTTTTGCGGCCCCATGGACTGTAGACCACCAGCCTCCCCTGTTCATGGGGCTTCACAGGCAAGAATATTGGAGTGGCTTGACATTTTGTTCTCCAGGGGATCTTTCTGACAAAGGGATCAAACCTGCATATCCCTCATTGGTAGTAGGTGGGTTCTTTACCACTGAACCACAAGGGAAGCCCCATATATGTAAGTACTTTACTTATAATTTCTGATTTATCTGGATTTCAAGTTTTAATTTATAATATTAGTATTATCATTTAGTTAAAATATTTTCTAATTATATGCAATTTACTTATTTGCCTGTGGCTTAGCTAGAATTACAATTCTTAATTCCTTATATGTAGAATTTTTATTATGTTTGTGCTTAATATCAACTTAATAGCATCCTGATAAATTTTTTGTCTATAATTTCATCTTTGAGATTTATTTTGACTTGTTTTAGTATATTAATTATTTGTATAAATATGTCATGCACATTTTAAAAGAATTCACATTTTTCAGTTGCTCATTGCAGTGCTCTAAAGAGTTGTTCCACTTTTTCATATGCTAAATGAAAGGGCTCAAGTGAGCATGTCCAAAAGACTGTTGGGTACAAGTATCTGTGGCTCAAGAGGGGATTATTATCCACTAGATAGAAATTTACGTGAGAGAACAATACACTTCGAGGTAAAATAGAATGTCTTATGCAAGAAATACATGACATCTGATTGAAGGAATAAACACAGAAAATAAAGTCCATAAAGGAGACTTACAACATTTAATGAGCTTCTTCAGTTGCTAATTTGTTTTTATTAAAATTCCCCTAGAAAATTTATAGCATTATTCTTATATGCAAGACTATAATATTTATTAAACTAATTCTGAAATACTTTACATATTTTATTAATTATAAGAAGACTCTTTTTTTAGCTGATTATTTTTTATATACAGGAAACTCCTTGTCAATATTACTGACATTTTCTATATTAAATTATATTAAAGTTTGTCATAAATTCTAGTATTTCTTTTTTTTCTTTTTAAGTATAATACCATATGTGAAAAATATTATTTTATGGTTTAAATATTTTATGTATTAGAATAGCAAAAATTATAAAAAACCTTTTGATTCTGTGGCTAGATATAATATGAAGTCTCTAGTGTCTTTATTTTTTAAATACAACTCTGTTGTCTGAAAATACATCATCTTTACCTGGAATTAATTTTAAATTTTAAATTGTTTATCTAGCATGTTAAAAAATATAGCTATGTTTTAAATATTTTTATAAATATTACTCAGTCCTATTTTCTAGGACCAAGTTTTTCAATTATTATAGTAAAATTAATAAGAATTTTGCCGAGTTTTAGACACTACCACTTATGTAACTGAATTAACTAGAAATGAAGATTGTTATTTTGATTTTATGCCTATAAATTAGGCCTACATCAGAAATTGATATTTTACCGTTTAAATTGCCACAGAAAGTTCATGTATTGATTTTTAGGTGACAAATATGATAGAGGATTTTTTACCAAAAAAAAGTTTATAAAGTAAAATTAGGGACTGTGAAAACTATTGTGGATATGTGAGTGCTAAGTCATGTCTTACTCTTTGTGATCCCTTGGACTACAGACCACTAGGCTACTCTCTTCATGGGATTTTCTAGGCAAGAATACTGGAGTGAGTTGCCATTTCTCAGAGGCTCTTCCTGATCCAGGGATTAAACCTGCATTTCCTGTGTCTCCTGCACTGGTAGGCAGATTCTTTATTACTGAACCACCCGGAAACTATTCCATACCTATTTATAAGCTACACTGAAGAAGAGTTTTGTAATAACCATCGGGTTTAGGCTAAGATTATAGAATCATGGACACTTTTAGAATTTTACTTTCTAAAAATATATTTACTTGCATTTTAATCGTGTTATTTAATAAATAATTAGAACATATTTGCTGAATAAATGAATGAGTAATTTCATAGCATTAACCATTTTATATTGGAGCAATTTTAGATGACACTGTAAGTGCCTTTGTGAAAATAAAAAGAACAGATTTGAATAGTTAGTCATTTTAAACTATTATTATATTTTAGTGTTGGCCTGTCATGAAGCTTTTAAATGAGCTCTAATTAATGTTTTCTCTTATTCTTTTAAATTTCTATTGTAATTTTAAATAGTTACATGGCACAAGTTCCTCAGAGCACTTTATAGAAAAAATAGCTTGGTAGGCACTTATACAAGTAAGTAATCATTTTAAACTGTGGTTTTTCAACAGTTTTTTGGAAATTACTTTTTAAAATTTTGAAAACATAGAATACCATTTATGTGGATACAGTTATAAGACTAGGCGTATTGAAAAAGCTGTCAAGCCATCTTTGGAAAGTTTGAAACTGCACAAATAAAATAACTTATTGGCTGACAGGCCTTTACAGGAAAAAAAATTTTTTTTTAATTTGTAGAAAACAAAAGCAACATAAAATTTAGTCAAAAACATTTATAATTTTCTCAGCATAGAAAAGTCCATAAATTTTGTTGCTTCTGAATATCTACACATTAATTCTAAACCCTGTGAAGTGAGGTGAAGTGAAGTGAAGCCACTCAGTCGTGTCCGACTCTTTGCGACCCTATGGACTGTAGCCTATCAGTCTGCTCTGTCCATGGGATTCTCCAGGCAAGAATACTGGAGGGGGTTGCCATGTCCTTCTCCAGGGGATCTTCCCAACCCAGGGATCGAACCCAGGTCTCCCAAACCGCAGGCAGATGCTTTACCCTCTGAGCCACCAGGGAAGCCTAAAACCATGTATATAAATGGAAAAGAAGAGCAACCAAATAAGCATTTAGTCAAATCCTAAATATACTTTTTTCTTTACAGTTAAATTTTTTAGACTGCTTCAATATCCTTTTTAATTAAATGATGAATATCATTTTGAGATAATTTTTATAGGCACCCATACTTACTGATATTATATTTCTGGCTACACTAAAGTTTAGTGATACTATTGGAATTCAACTCCAGAAAATATTGTACCATCCAATGAATATACTATCAAATAAATGCTATAAATAGTTCCCATTCTGAACAATGTACTTAATCTCATGGCATATTTTTTTCCCAAGAAAACCCTTCTCTAATAACATATATTTACTTTTGTAGTATGAATGGAAAATTAAGTAATGTTTGTAAAGTATAGTAATTTAAAAATTGTAGGGTGTCAGTAAATAAAGCTTAATTTCTCTACCACAGGGGAAGAAGTGACTTTCCACAAAGTACTGAAATAAAATATTCCATGTCTGTGAATAGATAAAATGTAAGAAACATGATATTTCAATTAATGCTTCATATAGATTACTTTGTGAGAAAGAAGGGAGGGGATACATTTTTATTATAAAACATACCTTGAACGTGAATGTGAATGTTGCTCAGTCTTGTCCGATTCTTTGCAACCCCATGGACTATACAGTCCATGGAATTCTCCAGGCCAGAATACTGGAATGGGTAGACTTTTCCTTCTCCAAGGGATCTTCCCAACCCAGGGATTGAACCCAGGTCTCCCTCAGTGCAGGCAGATTCTTTACCAACTGAGCCACCAGGGAAGCCCAGAATACTGGAGTGGGTAGCCTAACCCTTCTCCAATGGATCTTCTTGACCCAGGAATTGAACTGGGGTTTCCTGCACTGCAGGTAGATTCTTTACCAACTGAGCCACAAAGGAAGCCTCCAATGAACCTTAATGAAGCTTAAGGTTCATTAATGACCTTAATGAACATTTAAAAAATAATTGGAATCTTAACTTCCAGTTCTGCTCAGGAATGTGAAGCTAGGAAGTTCTTAAAGTGAAGAAGTGGAAATGTTAGTCCCTCAATCATTGTCTGACTCTTTGTGACTCCATGGACTGCAGCCAGTCAGGCTCCTCTTCCCATGGAATTCTCCAGGCAAGAATATTAGAGTAGGTAGCCATTTCTTCAGGGGATCTTCCCAATCCAGACATTGAACCTGGGTCTCCTGCATTGCAGGCAGATTCTTTACCCTTTGAGCCACCACTAGAATCTAAGCTATTTTTTTTAGAATACAAATGATCTAGTGAAAGAGAAAGAACCAGCTGTAGCCCACTTTTGCCATCCTGTCTACCTAAGATGGGGGGAAAAAATAAAAGAAAACAACTTGTGAATCACTTGTAAAGCTCATACTCTACAGGCAAAAGCTCATTAAAAGACATATCTTATTACAGGTCTGTAAAACACTTCCCCTCTCTGCACATGTTACATTACTTAATGAAAATGACAGAATTTTGAATTTACATAACAAAAGGAAGAGCATCAGGGGAGGAAAGATAAAGGTAAAATAAAAAATTTAACTGTCATATTGTTAATTGATATGAATTAACAGTTTATTCAAAATAATAATAGCATCAGTGTATTCAGTTGCATGCTTGCATATTAGTGAAACAAATGACAGCAATGATAAAAGTGATGGGAGGGAGGAATTCAGATTATTTTCTTATTATAAAGCACTTGCACTACCTGAGAAGGAGTGTAGTATTACTTGAATGTGGACTCAGTTGTAAATGTATATTGCAAAGACTAGGGCAACCTCTAAAAATAGTTCAAAAAGTATAATTGATATGCTAAGAAAGGAAAATGAAATCATATAAAAAGCTCAGTTTAAAACCCAAAAGGAGAGAAAAAAGGGGGAAACAAAAATAGAAACAAAGGACACAGAAATTATGGTAAAGGTTAATTCAATCGTATCAATAATTCCACTAAATGTTAATGATACTTCAACAACATATTAGCAATTTTGCAATGTACATAAAGAATTAGATACTGAGATCAAGTGGGATTTGTCAGTTATGCAAGTAGGATTTCAACAATATGAATTCTGGAAAAGGCAAAACTATAGAGACAGTAATAGGATTTTTAGAGCAGTACACTGTGAATCTATATAAGTTGATATATGTCATAAATTTGTCCGAAGTCACAGAATGCCCAACACTGGGAATTTATCAGAATTCGAACTATGGACTTTGTGTGATATTGATTTGCCAATGTAGGTGCCTTGATTTTAACAAAAGTATCATTCTGGGGCCGGATGCTGATAATGGGGGAAGGTATGCATGTGTTGGGTAAGGGATACACCAGAGACTTCTGTACCTTCCATTCAGTTTTGCTATAAATGTAAAAGTGCTTTAAAGTTAATTAAAATTATTTTAAATCAGTAAGTAATTATCTCATTTGGCTTATTCGCTAGACCAATGGTTATCAGCTTAGGGCAGTTTTATTTCCCACCTGTGAGGGACGTTTGGTGATACCTGGAGCCGTTTTTGGCTATCACACTAGGGGAGGGGCGTTGTTACTGACACCCAGTGGTAGACGCCAGAAATGCTGCTAAACACGCTAAAATGAATGGGTAGCACCCAACACCACCACCACCTGAACAAAGTGTTTCCCTGCCACAAATGTCAATGTATAGATTTCCCAGATAGGAAAATTGGAGCTTGACTTTGATACCCAGGAATTAACCATTCTGCTACTGTCTCTCTGCCTCATCTTACATCAAATCACGTAAGACTAACCTAATATTTGAGGATAGCATTCTCTTCAGAAAATGATCAGTATGAAAAGCTTCCCCAATTTTTGTTTTTTTTTTTAAGAGTGAGGAACATTGTCTTGGAGCATGTAAAAGGTATGATTGTTCTAAAATTTTTAAAACTCTGGAACTTCTTAAAACTGATCTCATTATCTGTGGGATCATGTATTAATGTTCTCATATGAGATCTTAAGTTACATATGTCATTATAAATGTCATATGGTATGTAACACATTAGAATCTATATAAAATTCATAAAAAGTTATTTTGCCAGTATAAGCCTTCTTGTTTTACTCAGATACTCAACAGATTGGAAGCTGACCACCTACTTCAGTGAGGGCGACTTTACTCTTTCTATTTATTCAAATACTAATGTCTTCCATAAACAACCTCACAAAAACATCTGGAGATAATGTTTTACCAGATTTCTGGGTATCTCTTAGCCCAGTCAAACTGACACAGAAAATTAACCACCACAGTCACCTGGAAGACATGCTACCCGACAAAGATCACCATAAATAACCTTTCAGTTTACCGATACATAGTTAGATTTAGTAAATAAAAATACAGGAGGCAATATTTGAGACATTTTTATATCCCGCAAAATGTTTGTTTACCTGAAGTTCAAACACAGCTGAGTTTCCTGTTATTTAACTGATAACCCTACCCTCTCTGATCTTTGCATCTTTGTATGCATTATTGTTAATGGTGCTGGTGGTTTAGTCACTAATCATGTTTGACTCTTGCAACTCCATGGACTATAGTCTGCCAGACTCCTCTTTCCAGGCAAGCTTACTGGAGTGGGTTGCCATTTCCTTCTCCAGGTGATCTTCATGACTCAGGGATTGAACCTCGGTATTCTGCATTGCAGGTGGATTCTTTATCAACTGAGTCAGCAGGGAAGCCCATTATTGTTAATACATTTTATGTATTCTCCTCCTTGTTATTCTACTGGAAAAGAAAAACAACAACAACAACAACAACATTTCTTCTTTGCAATAACAATTCGAGATCTGGAAAGGAAATAGAGCTCAAAGAGAAATCATAGACAGGAACATTATTTAGTAAGGCTTTTAAATGAAACAGCTATTGAAGAGTGGAAAGATATTTCTCCCCTGAGCATAAGAATTTATTTGAAAACATTCTGACTGTTCAAGATTCAAGTTATATGGCTTTAAAGTAATTTTACTTTTTTTAGTGGAAATTAATGGCAGATGGAAAAGTACAATTAAAATGCTTCTGCAAAATTTAATTGAAATAACTCTTGAATAAGGAAGACTAAGAGCTTCCCTGGTGGATCAGATGGTAAAGAATCAACCTGCAATGCAGGAGACCTTGATTAAAAAAAAAAAAATAGCAGTGGTGTCATCTTTTGGAGAAATGGAAAAAACCTCCATTAATCATCTACTAGCAAAATTATTTTCAAAAATACATTTTCTCCACTAGTAAATATTGAATTGTTTAATTTAGTGATTCAAGTTTGAAGCCATCACAATGATGATATAATCATATTAAAATTACTTAAATTAAAGCTAGTTCATTTCCATAGGTGTTAAAATGGCTGATTACACCTCTCTCCTTTGGGTTCTTACAAGTTAAGGAGGGCTCCACTGGGGATGCAAGTATAAAGTTTACAACTTCCACGTGCATTTTTTTGCAATAAAATGTTTCTGCTAAACTGAATCAGAGGCTTTGCACAGGCCTAAGGGCTTCCCTGGTGGTGCATAGGTTAAGTCGTCTCCCTGCAATGTGGGAGACCTGGGTTCGATCCCTGGGTCGGGAAGATCCCCAGGAGAAGGAAATGGCAACCCACTCCAGTGTTCTTGCCTGGAGAATCCCATGGGCGGAGGAGCCAGGTGGGCTACAGTCCACGGGGTCGCAAAGAGTGGAACACGACTGAGCGACTTCACTTTCACTTTCACTTTTCAAGGTCAAATGAAGTTTTCATTTTTCTCCCTCTTGAACTGAAGACAGCTGCACCCACACCGTGGACCTACCCTCCTGCAGCAACCTGCGAAGTTAGCCTCTCTACTGCCACAATGGCAATTGTGAATAATGTTAGAAAGTCTGGCAGCTTTTAAAATTCGCGAGGGTGAGGATGCTAGCAAAATTTCATGTCAGATGAATAATCAGAGCCTATGTTGACATGTATAGTCTTTAAATGCTTTGTCTTTCCAGAAACCCAACAAATATTTCTCAGTAGGCTGTGAAGCCCATTCCAGTCTTTCAAACACTGGCTTGCCTGATTCCAAGACCTATGTCCTGAGGACACATCTGTTCAAGTGAAATTACAGAGAAGGACAAATCCCTTACAGAATATATTTAAAGTTACTGAAGTTGTTGAAAAGTTATTGTTCATCCAAATAACACTAGTACCCTGAGGCAAATGGAAACGTGAAGAGCTGGAATAATTTAGGACACTGATTTCTTACTTGGTTCTTTGTTCTTGTCCTGTAATTGACCATGCTGATGGGATCAGTCTGCTGACAAATGGCTTTATTGTATACTATCCCTGTCTGGTTCACTGATGTTATATTAAGGCTGAGGCCAGAGGTTCATTTAAACCATCAGCTAGAATCCAATGCTAGGTAATCATTTGTAGATATGATATATTTCTGGAAGCATTGTCACTTGAGTATCTTCTTAGTTCCCTTTTCTATACTACTGCAACTTTCCTATCACCTATCTGCAGATGAGAATAAATTCTATTTGTTTTGTGTTCCTCATGTTTTGGTTTATTATCACATTCACAAGTTTTAAGTCACATAGATTTTCACATATGCTGATGTTTGAAAGTGAGTTGAGTATTACAACTCAGAATTACAACGTATTGATTGCATTGATTTTAATAAAAGTGAAAGTTTAGTCGCTCAGTCGTGTCTGACTCTTTGCAACCCCATGGATTGTAGACTATCAGGCTCCTCCATCCACAGGATTTTCCAGACAATCTGGAGTGAGTTTCCATTTCCTTCTCCAGAGGATCTTCCCGACCAAGGGATTGAACCCAGGTCTCTCACATTGTAGGCAGACATTTTACTGTCTGAGCCACCAGGGAAGTTCCTAAATGAAAGGCTGAAAGTTTAGTCGCTCATATTTTAATAAAGAGTGTTATTGTTTTTTCCTTTCTTGATGGTCACAAAGCAACACCTAAAGAAATATGGTAGTTTGTATGAGGTAACCATTATTAGCTATTAATGTGTTTCATTTGCCAGTCTTACTGATATGTTGGTTTTTTCAAGTCCTGCTGCTGCTGCTGCTAAGTCTCTTCAGTCGTGTCCGATTCTGTGCGACTCCATAGACGGCAGCCCTCCAGTCTCCCCAGTCCCTGAGATTCTCCAAACAAGAACACTGGAGTGGGTTGCCATTTCCTCCTCCAATGCATGAAAGTTATTACTTTTGATTTCACTTTTAGTATTGATTTCACTTTTTAGTGAAAGTGAAGTCGCTCAGTCGTGTCCAACTCATCAACCCCATGGACTGCAGCCCAACAGGTTCCTCCGTTGGATTTTTCCAGGGAAGAGTATTGGAGTAGGGTGCCATTGCCTTCTCCATTCAAGTCCTCCTATATTTTGTGATTTCCTCAAGTTTAATATTTAGCCTCTGGTGGTGATGCTGTTTTATGTATGTGTGTATTTTTTTACTTGCATGTTAATAGACACTTGGAGATAGAAATTTTGGGTGGTTTAATTATTCTTTCAACTTTATCCAGTTAGTAAAAAATTATCTTCAGTTGGTATCCCTTCCTATTTATTGCATATCTTAGAAAAATACACCAGAATTTCCCATTGGCTTCTCTACCTCAGAGGAGGCAAAGAAGGAGCCCAGAAATGTGTTCAAATGGAGTGATTTTTTGGAACAGAGACTTGTCAAAATGCTGTTCTTACTCTTTTTGACACCTCTAATTATTTCTCATACACCAAAAGTAAATTTGTTTTTCTAAAGTTTTAAAGATTGTCTAAATATTGGCATACATTATATAATACTATTGACATAAATGAAGATTTTTTTTCAGATTTTCACTCCTCCTTTGGAAAACTTCCTAGAACATAGCAATTAAATAATAAATTCTAACAAAAATTTTATTATTGATGTGTAAGTAAAAAAATGTTAAAGTTATAAATCTATAGGAAATAACATAATTTCTTTTAAAATCAAAGGCTTTTCTTTTTCAATACAAAGGGTTTTGATTTCTTAAAAAATTCCAAATTTTTTTTTTTTTATTGAAGACCTGCTTTTAGGGTAGTTGTAATATGCATATTTACACATATATGGTTGAGGAATTTGGTCTATTATCAATTAACTCTCTAGGACTTTATTTTCTTTGATTTTTGTATTAACTGCTAATGTTATGTATGGCAAAACCAATACAGAATTGTAAAGCAAAATGAAGTAAAAATAAAAATTAAAAAAATTAAAAAATTATTAAAATAATTAAAAAAAATAAATATATACTAAGTTTAAGTTCAATTATATAGTAGCAAACCCGAAAGTATTACTTCACAGCAAATAGAAGGGGAAACAATGGAAACAGTGACAGTCTTTATTTTGGGGGGCTCCAAAATCACTGCAGATAATGACTGCAGCCATGAAATTAAAAGATGTTTGTTCCTTGGAAGAAAAGTTGTGACCAACCTAGACAGCATATTAAAAAGCAAAGATGTTACTTTACCAACAAAGGTCTGTCTAGTCATAGCTGTGGTTTTTCCAGTAGTTATGTATAGATGTGAGAATTGGACTATAAAGAAAGCTGAGCACCAAAGAATCGATGCCTTTTAACTGTGGTGTTGGAGAAGAGTTCCTTGGACTGCAAGGAGATCAATCCAGTCAGTCCTAAAGGAAATTAATCCTAAATATTCATTGGAAGGACGGATGCTGAAGCTGAAACTCCAATACTTTGGCCACCTGATGCGAAGCACTGGCTCATTTGAAAAGACCCTGATGCTGGGAAAGATTGAAGGCAAGATGAGAAGGGGATGACAGAGGATGAGATGGCTGGATGGCATCACTGACTCAATGGACATGAGTTTCAGTAAACTCCAGGAGTTGGTGATAGACAGCGAGGCCTGATGTGCTGCAGTCCATGGGGTTGCAAAGAGTCAGACACTACTGAGCGACTGAACTGAACTGAGCCCCAAAGTACTTTTTTGTACCTCTGTATTTCTGAAGGTAAACTAATTACGTATAGAAGGAAAGTGAATAGAAGCAAAGATGGAAACAATCTTGTGTGCATGTGTGCTAATTTGCTTCAGTTATGTCCACCTCTTTGTGACCATACAGACCATTGCTCTCCAGGCTCCTCTGTCCATGGGATTCTCCAAGCAAGAATACTAGAGCGAGTTGGCGTGCGCTCCTCCAGGAGATCTTCCTGACCCAGGGATTGAACACGTGTCTCTTATGTCTCTTGCATTGGCAGTCTTGTCCTTTACCACTAGTGCCACCTGGGAAGCACAAGATTAAATTCTGGAGCTTACTTAGCAAATGCATTGAGTACAATTATGAGAACATCATAAAGATTGGGGAAATATAAATAGTGAATGAAATAAATTATTCTTTCATATTTATGGACTGAAGCATTAATGCTCCTTTATATTAATAAAAATTCAAAATAAATATGAATTTTGTTGTTTTGTACAAAATGTCACCTCCCTGCTTACATCCTATAATTCATGTATGAATAGATGAACCAAAAAAATGTCTGTATAGTTTTAAGTAAAATGACATTAATTTGTACTATCAATGACAAACTGTGGCCTTGGAAGATGACATATTATTGAAGCCCTTACCAGTGGTAACACATGTAAACTCCAGGAAAAAAAAAATATATATGCATCACTATATGTAGAATATATTTGAAATTTTGTATATAAGTGTGTACATATACATTAACAACTTTACTAAGATATAATTGACATACAGTGTTGTGCATCACCACATTCAATTTCAGGACATCTTCATCACCCTCAAATAAATCCTCTAGTACTCACCTCCCCAACCACTGCCAACCTTAGACAACCACTAATCTGTTTTCCATCTCTAAATTGTGAATTAAGATATATTCTAAGGTTTTTCCCCTCAATGTGAATATTGTCTTCATGGGGGGGAAATAGTTTCAACAGAATTAAAATGATTTAAATTATATCTATAAAATAGTTTAGGCAGAAAGGGAGACATACGAAAAACCTGGCAATTAGCATCTCAGTATGCTGTCCATTATACTAATATGTACACCATTCAGAAACCTAAATAAAGGAGAAAATTGTTATCTGTAAATTGGACCACTGTAAGCACACACAGAGCATGCAATTAATACAAAGATGGAAGGATGTATTCATGAGGCATTTTTGTGCTATAAAATAAGGTTTATTTTTACTCAGAGACATTAATGGAAAACTGTTTGATGCAACTTTTTGTACACAAAAGAAATATTAGAACTTGTGAAAAATGACAGTTTTGAATTTTTCCATATTTTAAAATATATAACAACTGAATTTTAAGTAATTACCTTATCAAATTATTACACAAAACAGCATAATACAATAATAATGTAGTTTTTTCATGGATATAAGTCATTCTTCTTCATAAATGTTTATGTTTCACTCCTAAAGGTTATTTTGAGTGGTTGTCTACCTTGGCGTAGATACTTGTCCTCATCTAGCTTCTAAGGTCAGTGGGTGCCAACATATTTGCTCTGCTAAGAAAATAGAAATAAACACATCTCCTTATGTTCTCCTCTCTGTGGATGATCATGCTATAAATGCATTTTCATCCTCTCCCAGTCATCCAAGCTAAAACCTAGAATTGTCTGTCAGGCATTACTACTCTTTACCTCTTTTTGGCAAACAAAATATATAATTTTGCTCACAGTTGTTGGTTAAAACAAATTACCTGGTCAGACCTCACTTTAAAATACATGCTGTTTGTCTTTGCCAGACAATGTCTTAGTGTCAGTATTTGATTTCTTATGTTCCTTATTCTTGCATCATTGCATTTCCTTAACATTTTAAAAGAAAGTTGTCAATACTTTACACCACCACCCCCTGTCAAATACACTGAAGTTTGATTGGCATTGCTCTGAATCAAAAGACTTATTTGAAGAGAAATGACAATTGTAACAAAGTTTAGAAGGCCAACCCAGGCACATGTCATATTCTTTCATTTCTCTAGATATTTTATAATGATTTATACATTTCTGTGTAGAGGTTTTACACAACTTTTAGCTGATTTATTTATAAGTATTTCTGTTGTTATTGAACTTTTACTTTTAAAAATGTGCACAAGTGCATGCTCAGTTGCTCAGCTATGTCCGCTCTGCATCTCAATGGACTGTAGACTGCCAGGCTCCTATGTCCATAAAATTTTCCAGGCAGCAATACCGGAGTGGGTTGTCATTTCCAAAAAAAAGCATTTTCTAAATCTCTCTTGCTGATATATAGAAATAAAATTGATTTTTGTTGATTGAAGTTGTTTTGAGCAATCCTGCTAAATTCCTGATTAAATCAAACAGTAGGACTGCATATTTATAGATTTGCTTCATGTATAGTCATTAGATCTTCAAATACTCCTCTTAAATCTTTTTACCTCTTTTTTTCTCAATTAATTTTGGCCTGAAAAGAATGGGAAATAGTATTTCTCCCATGAATTAGGCCTCCAGCTTAAACAAGAGATGGCACAATCAGTGAGAAGAGATTTGATCTGAAACTTATAGTTCAGCTATAGCTCAGGACAGCTGTATGATACTGGGGAGGTCATTTCAGCTTTATATACTTACTTTCTTCATCCATAAAATAATATTAGTTAAAGAGATTTCTCAATTATAACATTGCAAATTTTGATCTATGACTCTTGGTCAGAAGAGTTTAAATTTTACTTCTATGAAATATCTTAACATCTTAATAGCAAAATAAACTTGAAGTCTGACTTCAAAAGAGCTGTATTTCCTGAAGTCATTAAGAATAAAAAAAAAAAAAAAGAGCATGTGAACTTAAATTATCCTGAAAGATTGATTTTTCAGGCTTGTCCAACCTACCCACATAGGTCTTGCAAAAAATTTTCATATTGCAAATGTTTCAATGGATTATAATTTTTTGTATTCTTGGTAACATTAATCTCATGAATACTTTTATACATACACAGACATACACCTACACATATATATTAAAGTTTTGAATCCATGGAGACAAGCTTTAGAGTCAAGTGCTGTTTCTTTGAAATATTGAAATGTAAATGGACAGCACTTACTGAAAATAAGACTGACATCACCACCCCATTCCACACACCATATGTCACTGAATAGCCTCCAGTCTCTGCCAAAATGTAATTCAAACCAGTGACCTAGAAATAAAAGACTACATATCCCATTACGAACCAATCCCCTGAGCCATTCGGTCTCTACTCAGTAATATTTTGATAAATCATTTTCGTTTGTATTGATGAGCTGTTAATGCAAATTTTAAGTAAAAGGACAGTTGACTTTTATTAGGAGAGACATGAATATATAATAAATGACACCAAAAATTCCATGCTTATCGCCCAATAGGATACAATATAACTCACTCACCAGAAGAAAAGATAAAATACTAATAATTTTACAGAATTTCATGCATTCATATTTTTATACCACATTTAATGTCTTATATGGTTTCTAAACAACTGGTTAATGGCAGATAAAATTTTCAGAATTGGGATTCCACTCTTTCTAATTTTTTAAAAAAATCTACTAATTAATAAAGGGTGGTTCTAATGATGGAGAGATTTTTAATAACTCCTAGTCACTTTTAAAAGTCTAAGAAAAGCCATAATGGACAGAATCATCTCATGTGTACAGCTTCACAATTAGATATGTGAACTTTAACCAAACTGAGGCTGAATCATCTGAGCTGTGAGAATGGAAACATTGTGTAAAGATGCTGGGAGGGATTGGGGGCAGGAGGAGAAGGGGACGGCAGAGGATGAGATGGCTGGATGGCATCACTGACTCGATGCACATGAGTTTGAGTGAACTCTGGGAGTTGGTGATGGACAGGAAGGCCTGGCGTGCTGCGATTCATGAGGTCTCAAAGAGTCGGACACAACTGAGTGACTGAACTGAACTGAATGGACTGAAAGACTCATCTAAGGATAAGGGTATTGAAGTTACAACAGACTCATCCATCATATAAGCAGAGTAATTCATAATGTCCCCAGTAAAGAAATGGAATTAGCCATCCTCTTTTGCCAGAGCAAAAAGGTCTCTTGGAATTAAGTTCTCTGTTTTATCGGAAGTGCTGGGAGGGTGAACCCTCACACCAGTAGGCTCAGAGCACCTCTTAAACAAGCAGCCTCTTCTTCTCAACACCACATCCTCCACTCCCTTTGCTTTTTTAAATTATCACAACCAGCACTGCTGTACCTTCACCCATTAAAAAATCTAAATATGAAGAGCTGTCTTTTAAGCTATTTAAAACTCACACTTTCGGTGGTCTCTTTTGTCTCCAAGCTCTTTGTAAAAACACAGGTGATATTGCTTTGTGTATTATGCAAATAAAGACAGGTTTAGTTCCATAAAGGAAAAGCATATATAAAATGGGAGGAAATATTCTCATAAAACCCTTGAAAATAGGAAAATTACCAATTTTGTTTGTGTTTAGGGGAAGCTAATACTGAATATTCATGATGTGGGAACACAAATCTTAGAAGTACATTCGAGAAACTGTTTTCCAGAATCGATTTCTGGCCATCAAGATCCCATGAATTTGAGTGACCACATCTCCTTTCAGATGAGCCCAAATGTGCTGGTTTGTCTCTTCTCTTGTCCTGCTTTGTCTTCTCTTTATACTGACCATATCAAGATATCTAAGTTTACATGTTTGTGTTGAGCAGAAGACACTTCTTTCTGAAAGTGAAGAACAAAACCCATCAAGGCAAGCCAAAAATCAAAGTGACTTCACCTTAACATGAACTACACTGCTCAAAAGTGCATGTATTTATATAAGGTGACCAGACATACAGATCTGGTTCAGACAGTGCCAGTATACACTTGTGTAATCATTCTGTCCATATGGGTGCTTTCTGTTTTTTTTTTTTTAATTTTTAACAAATTATTGATAATTTTATCAAAACATGCCAATTTTGCTTTACTGGGAGTTTACTTATTACTTTTAGCTTATGCCTTGTTATCATCTAGCTGTATATTAAGACATACTTGTGGTGACTGGATTTCTCATGTCAGCTCTCAGCTAAATCTCAAAGACAATCACTCCTTGGCAACTCTTTCAATACACGAAGTAACTGCACTTCCTTTCCAAGGATAGCATGCAGGTGCCTAGTGATAAAAAGAATTTCACTCAGAATGTAACTGTCAGGGACTGCCAACTACTTACTGTTTTCAATGATGGCAGGAAAAATACTCATTGCTGCTGCCTCTGCCAACCACCTCATGTGCAAGCCATGGCATCATGGTCTATGCTGAGACTAGCAGAGAACCATCAAGCTAACAGCCTGGGAATAAGAGGAAAAAGTGAAAAATTATAGATAGATTATATTAGAAAAATATATCCAGAGAACAGAGGCTGAGCAGACCTACTATAGAGTTGTCTGAATGCACTTGGTACAGTAGAGTTGCCGTTGCTTGGTATGAATCTATATTTGACATATTTCACTGTTCAGTAGCAGATTTTTTTTAACATTAAATACTGTCTCTAGACTTTCAGCACATAAGGTAAACATATAGACAAAATACATGAGAAAATTCCAATTACAGAAATGGAAGTAAACATATTCAAACTTGATGCTTTCAAATGCTCATTATCAAGTGAAAGTATGCTAGACAGAAGCTGGTTGTTTCCAGCTTCGTGGCAGTTGTCAATAAAGCTGGAATAAATAGTTCTGTGCAGACTTGTGTGTATGTGTGGATATCAGCATTCAAATTAATTGGGCAAATGTGGGTGTGTGTGCTCAGTTGCTTAGTCATGTCCAATTCTTTGTGACCCCACAGCCTGTAGCCCATCAGACTCTTCTGTCCATGGGATATTCCTGGCAAGAATACTGGAGTGGGTTGCCATTTCTTCCTCCAGGGGATCTTCCCAACACAGGAATGGAACCTGCATCTCCTGTGTTTTCTTTATTGGCAGGTGGATTCCTTACCACTGAGGCCCTGGAAAAGACCCCAGTTAAGCAAATATTTATGAGACTAATTGCTGGAGAGGATGGTAAGACTATGTCTTCTAAAGTGTACCACGGTCACAAAAGATTCTTACTGTATTATAAATACATCTGGCGTTAGTGATAAAGAACCCATCTGCCAATACAGGAGACCTAAGGGACACAAGTTCAATCCCTGAGTTGGGAAGATCCCCTGGAATAGGAAATGACAACCTGCTCCAGTATTCTAGCTTGGAAAATTCCATGGACAGAGGAGCCTGGCAAACTACAGTCCATGGAGTCACAAAGAGTCAGACATGACTGAAGTGACTTACCACATGCACACACTTAGGAGAATAATTGCTGGAGAGTATGGTAAGACTATATCTTCTAAAGTGTACCACTGTCACACATGACTCTTACTATATTATAAATATATTATCTCATTGAACAACATGAGGGAAAAGATACTGGCTTAAGAAACTTTGAAAATGCAGGCAATCTGTAAAACTAAAGGCAAAAGGAACTACATGTAAGCCCTTAACTCTAAAGGTAATATTTTCCACAGGGGTACAGATTAACAAATATGAAAATATATGTGTCAATCCAACGTATTCAAGAAGAAAAAATGCTTTGTATTTGGTATGGCATGCACATAATTCATTGTTGCATCCAAAGCTGTGATATTGTACCAAATGAAGTAGAGACTGTGGTGGACAAGTTTAAAACACTATGTGTATGTGTGTGTGTATGTTTCCTTTTGGTATATAAACATAGGAAACTACCTTCTTATAATTGTGCTGATAGTAAAAATAAATATAAAACTTTCATTATGGCATTCCTGATTAGGATGATAAATAATGTTAACCCATTTAAAATAGCAGAATGCTGCTATAAACATTGGTTTTACTATGTTTTACTTTTGTGTTACCTTTTTTATTATTGATAGCCAGGCTTGGAGCTTATTTATATTCAATGATTTCCCCAAGTGGTTGAAATTCAAGTATTCAAGCATGTCAGACTTTAACCTAAACTGTACTGCTGATTTATCTGATCTTAATTCCTCCCATTTCAACTAAAATAAATTAACAGTCATCCATAAAATTGATCTTTGATTGATTGATGATGTCACACCCTTACATTATTCTTGAGACTTCCATAAACTTCTTCATACTCAGCCCAGTCTTCATCTCAAGTATCTCTCCCAGAGCCTACCACCCAATTAGAGGAATAGTCTGCTCAGGAAGATTAAACACCACATAGACATGGTAAGATGAATAAAGATGTTAGGCAAGAAAGAGTGTGTGGTAACACAGCAATTCACCAAGAGCAAGTGATCAGTAATATGAAGAGTTGAATTGGAAGCACTAAATGGAACTTGAGGAAATATTAGCTTAAATAATAGGGATGCTAGTGTGCTTCAAGACATGTAGCAGCATTGAATGGCAAATGTGTTCCATGTAGATGCATTTTGATTTTAATCTACATAAAATCACTCTACAGAATTTTATGTGGCTTTCTACTACAACATTTATTATTTTTTGTTACAGTTATTTACAAGCTTTACTTTCATGTCACTTTCTTGGTTAACAAAAGCATAAAATATAGCATTTCTACTGATCCTTAGAAGTTCACTTCTTTTTTATACTGAAATTTTAACAAGGCTCTTAATGTACACTATAAAAATACTCATATTTCAAGTATTTCTAATGGAGTTATCATAAGTGGCATAGTTTCCCTCTTGAGGATTATAACACTATTTGATTTAATTAAATGGATCAAATTAAAGCAAATGGTGGTAGAACCCCTAGAGTAATGTATATTCCATTCTCAAAAGTGCCATTGGAGAGCAATAGAGCTTGTGCACTAGATTTGAAATGTTTTCAGATCTCACTTCATAATAAAGTATTTAATTCTGCCAAATAAAATAAATGCTGACAATCTGGGAAGTTTCAGTTAATTTGAAAGGTATTTCCTTAATACTAAATAAATGAATTTATGATTATTGCTTTACTTCTCTGAGTAATGTTTATATCATATAGATGAATACTTAAATGTGAAGATACATATTATAGGTTAATAAATTTTTCTAAATGTTGAAGATGATGCATTTTCTTCAATTTTTAATACACGAGGAAGGTATGTTCCTGCGTAAAACCTAAGAAATAATTATATTTGATGGGAGCAAATGTGTATCAGTAGATCTTACTGTATAATGTATGAAGTGATGATAAAATAATTGATAGGCTTCAAAAATACTGAAAATGTGAAGATTTTGAAGGTCTTCTTTTATTCTTGTCCAAAGTTTTAGAAACCTGAATTAGTGTAGATGTTGTTATCCTGCTTAATATTTATCTTCATTTTTATTTTGAATAAGCTTGGATATTTGAGAAAACTTGCATTATCTATCCAGCTGTAAGATAACTTGAATCTCTGCAGTAGGTATCTAAGTAAGCTGCAGCATTGATTTGTCTATAAATGTCAACCATTTGTATTATACTGGATCTCTATATTATATAGTCTTATATTGTGAACACCACTGAGTACATAAATTATAAGCAGTGCATATGTAAATTCTAATATTCTTATTACGTGCAGGAAAACTGTATTAGACTTTGAGAAAATCCCCTGGAGAAGTGAATGACTAGCCACTTCAGTATTCTTGCTTGAGGAATTCCATGGACAGAGTAGCCTGCTGGGTTAGAGTCCATGGTGCTGCAAAGAGTTTGACAAGACTGAGTGACTAACACTTTCACTTTCAGATAGAAAGACTGGGTTGGTTGTTTGTTTTTAGCTTAGCTTCAACCACTGACTATATGGTTTAGAAAAAGTCATTAACTTTTCCATCCCCAATTGTCTTCAAATATTGAATAACAGGTAAAAGAACATGGAGGATGCATAGAAAAGTTATCAATGGTAAAGACAAGGACTGCCAAGTTTCCTAGAAAATTCCAGGGGTAAGAAAAAAATAACATATTAAACTAAATACCTACTTTTGGACTTAGTAATATAATGAATGCCTATATCAATGAAACTATAGTTGCAGTTTTTAGATTATTCATAAGACATTTATATTTACTTACATTTATGTCCTTCTGTTCTCATGCTTGTGATATAACCAAAACCAGAAGTATATTACCTTCAATTTAGAAAGAAAACCAGATGTTAGTTCAGGAAATGTAATTACATGTTAAGGGTGAAGCTTGAGATGGGAAACCAGATTCCATAACACAAAACTTGCTTGCACTGCTCTTTCTCATCATCTGATTCATTCATAGTAATTAAGAATCTGACTGGTGTATCCATAAAAGTAGAGGATATTTCTACTCTGTTTACATGACTAAAGCACTTACCCCCGCCTATTACGCAGGTCCCAGGTGAGTTGTTGTAGTCCCTGAGGTGATAAATGTGTAATAGTAGATTTAAGAAAAGACTTCTGAGTTAGCTGGTAGCTGTCACTCCAGCACCTTCCAAATTGGAGAAATGTTTGAAGTGATCGGCCATGTGTTAGGATAGATAGAAAAAAAAATTGATATCAGGAAGTAGTAAATGGATCCAAAGTTAAGGGAGAGATAGAAGGCTTGGAATTCCCAATGAAATTATAAAGCAGCCATTGTGAGAATAGCAGAAAGGTTACATGATTGCTGGAAAATAATGGGATATTGATCTTTAAGGTCCAGAAATGATCACTCTATGATTCTGGGCATGCCCATTCTACAGAGCATACCAATCACTCTGCCCCATGCTAGGAGAATTATATTTGGTGTTTTCTCTTTCTTGCTCTCTTCTTTTTTGGGAGGTGGGGGGAGTTGTTTAGATTGTGCGTGGGGGTGAGTGTACATATCTTCATTGCAATTGATGTATTCTAAGTCTGTGAAAGCTATGTGAAAGCAGCATTCATATGGAATTGGGAGATAAGGTTGGTAAGAAACTAAAATTGCTGATTTGCAACATAATCCACTACCCAGTTAGTTAAGATGGAAATCCCCACCTCCATTCAATCACGTGCCAAGTCTTCTGAATTTTAACCTCTCATCATTTTTGAAATCTATTCACTTTATTTCTCTCCATTCCTAAGCAAACGAGCATCATCTCTCACTGTTGGGAGGTGTGTAATTTTCTTGGTTCTGTCTTGCCCCAGTAAAAATTTGATGTGATGGATGAATTGGTGTTACAGTTCAGTTTTATTAGAAAAAACAAAGGATAGTATACCTTGAGCCAGACCCAAAAGAAAAAGAGAAGGGAGGCCTCAATCCTTCTTCTTCTTCTAAGTCTCTTCAGTCTTGTCCGACTCTGTGCAACCCCATAGATGGCAGCCCACCAGGCTGCCCCATCCATGGGATTCTCCAAGCAAGAACACTGGAGTGGGTTGCCATTTCCCTCCCCAATGCATGAAGTGAAAATTGAAAGTGAAGTCGCTAAGTTGTATCCGAGTCTTAGCGACCCCATGGACTGCAGCCTACCAGGCTCCTCCATCCATGGGATTTTCCAGGCAAGAGTATTGGAGTGGGTTGCCATTGCCTTCTCCCCTCAATCCTTCTAGGCTTCCTCCTTTTACACATTTGTCTCCTCCCTGCAAGCCGAGCCTGTCCTATGTAAACTGGGCTAGCCAGGAGAGCTGTTTGTTTTACCTGAGGTCCTCTCTCTGGTCCTCAGACCTTCCTTTGTTCTATTTTCATGGCTTTTCCTTTCTTTGTCTTTTAGCCACCTCCATTTTGGACTCCTTTTTCCTATTCTAACTACCTAATACTCACAAAACAAGTCTCTTTCATTTTGGTTTACTGGCTTTTAATCTTTTCTAATCCTTTTTAATTTTTTTCCTTCTATTTACTTATTGCAAATGCAGTGAGTGAGTCAAAAAAAAAATAAGAGAACAAATTTGATATAACATTTCACTGCTTTAAAATCTCTCTTATTCAATGCAATCACACACTCATACACAGGGATTTTCAGTACTGTCTATACCCAACTTGTTTCATTATCTTATCCCCAGCTATTATCTTTCTCACATTCTGTACTAGACTGTAAATCTAATTTCTTAACTGTATCATACTCTCACTTACCTCCTGACTTATTCACATGCCGTTTTCTGTGTATGGAACCAGCTTGTGAACTGTTTTAAAGATACAGTTTAATGATATGGTTTCTGTTAACCTTACAATATCTTGTAATATTAATAGAAGTCTCCCCTGGATTCTGGACCAATTTGGTTTAATTGGTATAGTTTTCCATAGGACACTGCATATTCCTTTCAGATCCCCCTTGGACAATTTGGTGAAGTTCTCTTTAGTACCAGACTTCTTCTGGAATTAGTCTAATATTTGTGAAGGTTGCACATAGACTGTGCTTGAACAGTAGTAATTTTTCTTAATTGGAAATATTTCAGAGGCTATGTTGAAGAGATCATCCACATAGATATTAGAGTAAATCAGAAATACAATTGTAAAACTGCAAGTCATAAAAACAATAACATAATACAGTGATATGTCAGGTAATCATTATAGCAACACTATGAAATAGATGCATTAAATATTCACACACTATAGATAAGGAAATTGAAGGGAAATAACTTAAATAACTTGCTTATTATTACATAACTAGCCATTAGCATTAGCGTGGGTTAAAATCAATGCAATCTGTGATATACTATACTGTTTGACAATGTCCTTGAAAAATGCTGAGAATTAAAATATATATATATATATAGGTAGTTTCAGAAAGAGTAGTAGAAACTGGAATATTTAGATGATATGAAACTCTAAAGGGAAGAAGATTTGTACTCAGATAGAAAATCAGGGAAACAGTCACTGTTCAGTTCATTTCAGTTCAGTCGTTCAGTCCAACTGAACTGACTCTTTGTATCAGTTCAGTCAGATTCTTTGTCCAACTCTTTGTGACCCCATGAATCGCAGCATGCCAGGCCTCCCTGTCCATCACCAACTCCTGGAGTTCACCCAAACTCATGTCCATCGAGTTGGTGATGCCATCCAGCCATCTCATCCTCGGTCGTCCCCTTCTCCTCCTGCCCCCAAATCCCTCCCAGCATCAGAGTCTTTTCCAATGAGTCAATCTTTCACATGAGGTGGCCAAAGTACTGGAGTTTCAGCTTTAGCATCATTCCTTCCAAAGAACACCCAGGGCTGATTTCCTTTAGAATGAACTGGTTGGATCTTCTTGTAGTCCAAGGGACTCTCAAGAGTCTTCTCCAACACCACAGTTCAAAAACATCAATTCTTCAGTGCTCAGCTTTCTTCACAGTCCAACTCTCACATCCATACATGACCACTGGAGAAACCATAGCCTTGACTAGATGGACCTTTGTTAGCAAAGTAATGTCTCTGCTTTTGAATATGCTATCTAGGTTGGTCATAACTTTCCTTCCAAGGAGTAAGTGTATTTTAATTTCATGGCTGCAATCACCATCTGCAGTGACTTTGGATCCCAAAAAGATAAAGTCTGACACTGTTTCCACTATTTCCCCATCTATTAGGATAAGATAAGTTACATAGAAAAGTCTCAGAGAATAGGCAAGTTTTAAATATTAAAGAAGAAGGTAATATTGCCAGAAGTGTTAAAACTTTAAAATAAAAACTTTCAGATTATGTTAAAGATTGTATTGCTCTCAAATCCAGTTTAAAAAACAATCTAAGGAACTCTGTGGAATGTCAAGGCTCAGTTGGCAATCCTCTGAAAGCATACATCAAAAGAGAAGAAGAGAGCAGGAAAAATAATTCATCAAGCAAAACTATCTCACTGTCGAAGTAATGGCTTCATTTTTACATTTTTGACACTGTTTAAAACAAGTATGGTTATTCCTCAGGCAAATTTCAAAAGCAAATTATTGAAAAATCAGCTCCTATAAATACATACTTTATGCCTTAGCATTCTCATAGAGGCAGGAGCGCTGTCCGACCTAAGGGGCAGCAGCCAGGAGGAGCTACCCCACGATGGAGGTCAAGGGTGGCGGCGGGGAGAAGCAAGCCCACATTCACAGAGCGGTGGCTGCGTGGGCGCAGGAGGGCCGAGATAGCTACTCCACATTCAAGGTCAGGAGGGGTAACTCGTCCAAGGTAAGGAGCAGCGGCCGTGCTTTGCTAGAGCAGCCCTGAAGAGGTACCCCACGTCCAAGGTAAGAGAAACCCAAGTAAGATGGTAGGTGTTGAGAGAGGGTATCAGAGGGCAGACCCACTGAAACCATTATCACAAAAAACTAGCCAATCTGATCACATGGACCACAGCCTTTTCTAACTCATTGAAACTAAGCCATGTCATGTGGGGCCACCTAGGAAGACAGATCATGGTGGAGAGGTCTGACAGAATGTGGTCCACTGGAGAAAGGAATGGCAAACCACTCCAGTATTCTTGCCTTAAGAACCCCATGAAAAATATGAAAAGGCAAAAAGATAGGATACTGAAAGAGGAACTCCCCAGATTGGTAGGTACCCAATATGCTACTGGAGATCAGTGGAGAAGTAACTCCAGAAAGAATGAAGGGGTGGAGCCAAAGCAAAAACAATACCCAGTTGTGGATGTGACTGGTGATAGAAGCAAGGTCTGATGCTATAAAGAGCAATATTGCATAAGAACCTGGAATGTTAGGTCCATGAATCAAGGCAAATTGGAAGTGGTCAAACAGGAGATGGCAAGAGTGAACGTCAACATTATAGGAATCAGGGAACTAAAATGGATTGGAATGGGTGAATTTATCTCAGATGACCATTATAGCTACTACTGTGGGCAGGAATCCCTTAGAAGAAATGGAGTAGCCATCATGGTCAACAAAAGAGTCCGAAATGCAGTATTTGAATACAATCTCAAAAACGACAGAATGATCTCTGTTTGTTTCCAAGGCAAACCGTTCAATATCACAGTGATCCAAGCCTATGCCCCAACCAGTAACACTGAAGAAGCTGAAGTTGAACAGTTCTATGAAGACCTACAATAAATTTTAGAACTAACATCCAAAAGGGATGTCCTTTTCATTATAGGGGACTGGAATGCAAAAGTAAAGTCAAGAAACACCTGGAGTGACAGGCAGATTTAGTCTCGGAGTACAGATTGAAGCAGGGCAAAGGCTAATAGAGTTTTGCCAAGAGAACGCACTGGTCATAGCAAACACCCTCTTCCAACAACACAAGAGAAGACTCTACACATGGACATCACCAGATGGTCAACACCAAAATCAGATTGATTATATTCTTTGCAGCCAAAGATGGAGAAGCTCTATACAGTCAGCAAAAACAAGACAGAGAGCTGACTGTGGCTCAGATCATGAACTCCGTATCGCCAAATTCATACTTAAATTGAAGAAACTGGGAAAACTATTAGGCCATTCAGGAATGACCCAAATAAAAACAAATATGATTATACAGTGGATGTGAGAAATAGATTTAAGGGACTAGAACTGATAGACAGAGTGCCTGATGAACTATAGACGGAGGTTCGTGACATTGTACAGGAGACAGGGATCAAGACCATTCCCACGGAAAAGAAATGCAAAAATGCAAAATGGTTGTCTGAGGAGGCCTTACAAATAGCTGTAAAAAGAAAAGAAGTGAAAAAAAGGAGAAAAAGAAAGATATAAGCATCTGAATGCAGAGTTCCAAAGAATAGCAAGGAGAGAAAAGAAAGCCTTCCTCAGCGATCAATGCAAAGAAATGAAGGAGGACAACAGAATGGGAAAGACTAGAGATCTCTTCAAGAAAATTGGAGATACCAAGCGAATATTCCATGCAAAGATGGGCTTGATAAAGGACAGAAATGATATGGCCCTAACAGAAGCAGAAAATATTAAGAAGAGGTGGCAAGGATACACAGAACTATTCAAAAAAGATCTTCACTACCCAGAAAATCACGATGGTGTGAGCACTCACCTAGAGCCAAAAATCCTGGAATGTGAAGTCAAGTGGGACTTAGAAAGCATCACTACGAACAAAGCTAGTGGAGGTGATGGAATTCCAGTTGAGCTATTTCAAATCCTGAAAGATGCTGCTGTGAAAGTGCTGCACTCAATATGCCAGCAAATTTGGAAAACTCAGCAGTGGCCACAGGGCTGGAAAAGGTCAGTTTTCATTCCAATCCCAAAGAAAGACAATGCCAAAGAATGCTCAAACCACCACACAATTGCACTCATCTCACCTGCTAGTAAAGTAATGCTCAAAATTCTCCAGGCCAGGCTTCAGCAACACGTGAAGAATGAACTTCCACATGTTCAAGCTGGTTTTAGAAAAGGCAGAGGAACGAGATATCAAATTGCCAACATGTGCTGGATCATGGAAAAAGCAAGAAAGTTCCAGAAAAAAACATCTATTTCTGCTTTATTGACTATGCCAAAGCCTTTGACTGTGGAAAATTCTGAAAGAGATGGGAATACCAGACCACCTGACCTGCCTCTTGAGAAACCTATATGAAGTTCAGGAAGCAATAGTTTGAACTGGACATGGAACAACAGATTGGTTCCAAATAGGAAAAGGAGTATGTCAAGGCTGTATATTGTCACCCTGCTTATTTAACTTATATGTAGTGTACATCATGAGAAACACTGGACTGGAGGAAGCACAAGCTGGAATCAGGATTACCAGGAGAAATATCAATCACCTCAGATATGCAGATGACACCACCCTTATGGCAGAAAGTGAAGAGGAACTAAAAGCCTCTTGCTGAAAGTGAAAGAGGAGAGTGAAAAAGTTGGCTTAAAGCTCAACATTCAGAAAACGAACATCATGGCATCCGGTCCCATCACTTCATGGGAAATAGATGGGGAAACAGTGGAAACAGTGTCAGACTTTATTTTTTGGGCTCCAAAATCACTGCAGATGGTGACTGCAGCCATGAAATTAAAAGATATTTACTCCTTGGTAGGAAAGTTATGACCATGGTAGACAGCATATTCAAAAGCAGAGACATTACTTTGCTAACAAAGGTCCATCTAGTCAAGGCTATGGTTTTTCCTGTGGTCATGTATGGATGTGAGAGTTGGACTGTCAAGAAGGCTGAGCGCCGAGGAATTGATGCTTTTGAGCTGTGGTGTTGGAGAAGACTCTTGAGAGTCCCTTGGACTGCAAGGAGATCCAACCAGTCCATTCTAAAGGAGATCAGTCCTGGGTGTTCATTGGAAGGAATGATGCTAAAGCTGAAACTCCAATACTTTGGCCACCCGATGTGAAGAGTTGACTCATTGGAAAAGACCCTGATGCTGGGAGGGATTGGGGGCAGGAGGAGAAGGGGATGACAGAGGATGAGATGGCTGGATGGCATCACTGACTCGATGCACGTGAGTTTGGATGAACTCCAGGAGTTGGTGATGGACAGGCAGGCCTGGAGTGCTGCAGTTCATTGGATTGCAAAGAGTCAGAATCGACTGAGCAACTGAATTGAACCGAACTGAACTCGGGGCTTCCCAGGTGGCTCTAACAGTAAAGAACCCCCTGCCAATGCAGGAGTTGTAAGAGATGCTGCTTTGATCCCTGGGCTGGGAGGATCCCCTGGAAGCGGGCAACACACTACAGCATTCATGCCTGAAGAATCCCATGGAGAGAGGAATATGGTTGGCTACATTCTATGGGGTCATAAAGAACTGGACAATGTTATGCAACTTAGCAGACATGTGCAAATTTTCCATCTTGGGAAAATCCTCATAAGATCTTGTATTTTTCTAATTCCAAATCAGAATATGTTTCTTCATGTATTCATTTTCTTTACACTACTATGCAAACAATTACCTTATTATGGCTATGGGTTTGCTCATTTTTAATTAAAGGAAATAAATCTAATAATAAGAATAAAACTATTAAAACAATTTATAAATTTGTTTTTATGATATATATATATATGTACATATTTATCAGGTTAGTGAAGATATATAGTGAATATATTTAACTTAAATTTCTGTATAGCCATTCTACAAACTGCACTAATTTTAGTAAATGTAATTTTTTATTAGTAATAGGTATATGAACAATATTATAATTACTTATTTTTCAGCTTAATAAATTATTTTAAAATTAATTAAGTATAATGCTTATAGAATTCATCTCTGCCTTAATTATGATTTTCATTGGCATGTTTTGTGTTAAAGAAAAATACATAAAGAAAATATTTTTTTAATAATAAATATTTGGTCTCTATTAAATAAGAATATATTCCTTTTGTCATCTATTGAAGCAATCATGTATGTATAATTTTTTTTCTTATGTATTGAGGTAAAATATGTTAATAAATTTGATATTTTATATCATCTTGAATTATTCTTTAATATACAACGTTTTTTCAAATAAATTGTTATATTTTTCACATTTAAACAATGAACTCTTGTCTTTTTTTTGTTTTCTTAGTCAATCTGTCATATCAGAATACCAAGGATATTTTCCCCTAAACTTTTTAAACAACTGAAATATAAAATTTTCTATGCTCAAGGGTAGATCTCTTGTTTCAGACAGAGAAATAAGAAACGAAAAATACAGAAATCAGAATAAGAAATAAGATGGATTTATTTCATTTACTTCTACCTTTTGTACAAGAAGAAACAGCACTGAAAGACCTGCATAATCCCCACAGGATTCACGAACTAGTAAACTCACAGGCTTCAGACTTACACTAGTGTTTCTGAGTCTTCATGAACAATGTTCTTTAAATCATAGCATATTCTTTTCAAACCCAAAGTATTTTTTTTAACAAAAAAAGTAAATAAGAGTCCCTTCTCAACATAGAAGTCCTCAGAGAGAAAAAACTCCAGGTCTTATAAGAATTTCTGATTTTCTTCCTTTCCAAATTTCTTATGATGAATATAATTTCATAGTCAGTAAGAAAACGTCCTCAAAGCTTTGCTATCTTTCTGTGCTCATTTTCAATTTATTTTCAGATGTTTTAAGATGTCTAAATAAAAGAGAAAGTTCTCCAAAATGTCTTGAAGGACAGTATAATTAATGAAGTCTTTAATGAGTTAAGTTTTTAGAACAGTCATTCCAGTGAAACCCTATTGAAACACTCAATTAAGAGATAATTAGGGTAAATCATGGTGAGAAAGGAGATAACCTCATAGCTCCAAGTACAGACCATCATGCTTCACATAAAACTTCCAAGGTGATTCTCCAGGCATCTTCAGAATAAAGGAAATGGAGTGCAAAGATGAGAATCATTTTAATATTATCACATTTAATATTAACACATTAAACTTAAAATGTATATTTTAAAATTAATGTGATAAAAAATGTATATTGCAAAATTGTTTGTTAATGATATTCTCTCAAAATAAAAGATATGCTAGTTGTTTCCATTGCCATTTAAAAATATTAATAGTTTATTCATTCATTCATTTTTACACTTATTCCTTTATAGAAAATTGATTGACTGTCAACTGTGAATAATGGCAGACTCAAGATTTCTAGTGACAATATAGATTTGAATTTGGTCACAAACGTTGAAAAACATATCCAAATTTTCTCACATTTTTAAAACTTCATAATACATATTTACTGGAGAAAAAAAAATCTAAACATAACTGCCTTGAAAGACATCAATTATTTGAAATGTGTTAGATATAACTTTAAAATTCAGTTCTCAAGATTTTACTTCAGTTCAGTACAGTTGCTCAGTCATGTCCAACTCTTTGCAACCCCATGGACTGCAGCATACCAGGCTTCCCTGTCCATCACCAACTCCAGGAGCTTACTCAAACTCATGTCCATCAAATTGATGATGCCGTCTAACCATCTCATCCTCTGTAATTCCCTTCAGCTTCTGCCTGCAATCTTTCCCAGCATCAGGGCCTTTTCCAATAAGTCAGTTCTTTACATCAGGTGGCCAAGTATTGGAGTTTGAGCTTGAAGATCAGTCTTCCCAATGAAGGACTGGTTTGCTTTCTGACTGAATGGTTGGATCACCTTGCAGTCCAAGGGACTCTCAAGAGTCTTCTCCAACACCATAGTTCAAAAACATCAGTTCTTTGGTGCTCAGCTTTCTTTACAGTCCAACTCTCACATCCATAAATGACTACTAGAAAACACATAACTTTGACTAGATGGACGTTTGCTGGCAAAGTAATACTTGTGTTTTTTAATATACTGTCTAGGTTGGTCATAGCTTTTCTTCCAAGGAGTAAGCGTCTTTTAATTTCATGGCTGCAGTCACCATCTGCAGTGATTTTGGAGCCCTCCAAAATAAAGTCTGTCACTGTTTCCACTGTTTCCCCATCTATTTCCCATGAAGTGATGGGCCTAATGCCACATTCTGAGTTTTCTGAATGTTGAGTTTTAAGCCATTTCTTCAATCTCTTCTTTCACTTTCATCAAGAGGTTCTTTAGTTCCTCTTCACTTTCTGCCATAAGGGTAGTGCCATCTGCATATCTGAAATCATTGATATTACTCCCAGAAATCTTGAATCCAGTTTGTGTTTCATCCAGCCCAACATTTTGCATGACATACTCTGCGTATAAGTTAAATAAGCCGGTAACAATATTCAGCCTTGACAAACTCCTTTCCCGATTTGGAACCAGTCTTTTGTTCAATGTCCAGTTCTAACTGTTGCTTCCTGACCTGAATACAGATTCCTCAAGAGACAGGTCAAGTGGCCTGGAATTCCCATCTCTTTCAGAATTTTCCACAGTTTTTTGTGATCCACACAGTCAAAGGCATTGGCATAGTCAAGAAAGCAGAAGTTGATGTTTTTCTAGAACTCTCTTGCTTTTTTGATGATCCAATGGTTGTCGGCAACTTGATCTCTGGTTCCTCTGCCTTTTCTAAATCCAGCTTAAACATCTGGAAGTTCATGGTTCCCATACTTCTGAAGCCTGGTGCTGCTGTTGCTAAGTCGCTTCAGTCATGTCCGACTCTGTGAGACTCCATAGACAGCAGCCCACCAGACTCCCCCCGTCCCTGGGATTCTCCAGGCAAGAACACTGGAGTGGGCTGCCATTTCCTTTTCCAATGCATGAAAGTGATATATGAAAGTGAAGTTGCTCAGTCGTGTCTGACTCTTAGTGACCCCATGGATTGCAGCCCACCAGGCTCCTCCATCCATGGGATTTTCCAGGCAAGAGTACTGGAGTGGGTTGCAATTTGAAGCCTGGCTTAGAGCATTTTGAGCATTACTTTATTAGCATGTGAGATGAGTACAATTGTATGGTAGTATGAACATTCTTTGGCATTGCCCTTCTTTGGGATTGGAATGAAAACTGATATTTTCCAGTCCTGTGGACCCTGCTAAGTTTTCCAAATTTGCTGGCATATTGAGTGCAGCACTGTCACAGCATCATCTTTTAGGATTTGAAATAGCTCAACTGGAATTCCATTACCTCCACTAGCTTTGTTCATAGTGATGCTTCCTAAGGCTCATTTGACTTCACATTCCAGGCTGTCTGACTCTAGGTGAGTGATCACAGCATCGTGCTTATCTTGGTCATGAAGATTTTTTGTATAGTTTTGTGTATTCTCGCTAGCTCTTCTTCACATCTTCTGCTTCTGTTAGATCCATGCCATTTCTGTCGTTTATTGTGCCCATCTTTGCATGAAATGTTCCCTTGGTGTCTCTAATTTTCTTGAAGAGATCTCTAGTCTTTCCCATTGTATTGTTTTCCTCTATTTCTTTGCACTGATCACTGAGGAAGGCTTTCTTCTCTCTCTTTGCTATTCTTAGGAACTGTGCATTCAAATGGGTATATCTTTATTTTTTTCCCCTTTACTGTAGTTTCTCTTCTTTTCTCAGCTATTTGTAAGGCCTCCTCAGACCATCTTTTTGCCTTTTTGTATTTCTTTTTCTTGGGGATGGTCTTGGTTATTGCCTCCTGTACAATGTCACAAACCTCTGTCCATAATTCTTCAAGCACTCTGTCTATCAGAAGTAATCCCTTGGATCTGTTCATCACTTCCACTGTATAATCATAAGGGGCTTGTTCTAGGTCACACCTGTATGGTCTAGTGGTTTTCCCTACTTTTATCAATTTAAGTCTGAATTCGGCAATACGGAGTTCATGATCTGAGAAATAGTCAGCTCCCAGTCTTGTTTTTGCTGACTGTATAGAGCTACTCCATCCTTGGCTTCAAAGAATATAATCGATCTGGTTTCAGTATTGACCATCTGGTTATGTCCTTGTATAGAGTCTTCTCTTGTGTTGCTGGAAGAGGTGTTTGCTATGATAAGTGGGTTCTCTTGGCAAAATTCAATTAGCCTTTTCCCTGCTTCATTTTGTACTCCAAGGGCAAATTTTCCTGTTCTCCAGGTATCTCTTGACTTCCTTCTATTGCATTCCAGTCCCGTATAATGAAAAGGACATTTTGGGTGTTTCAGTTCTCAAGGGTCTTGTAGGTCTTCATAGAATTGTTCAACTTCAGCTTCTTTAGCATTACTGGTTGGGGCATAGACTTGGATTACTGTTATATTGAATGGTTTGGCTTGGAAACAAACAGAGATCACTCTGTCATTTTTAAGATTGCATCCAAGTATTGAATTTTGGACTCTTTTGTTCACTATGAGGGTTACTCCATTTCTTCTAAGGAATTCTTGCCCACAGTAGTAGATATAATGGTCATCTGAGTTAAATTCACCCATTCCAGTCCATTTTAGTTCACTGATTCCTAAAATGTTGATGTTCACTCTTGCCATCACCTGTTTGACCACTTTCAATTTGCCTTGATTCATGGACCTGAAACATTCTAGGTTCCTGTGCGTTATTGTTCTTTACAGCATTGGACTTTACTTCCGTCACCCATCACATCCATAGCTGGGTGTTGTTTTGCTTTGGCTCCATCTCTTCATTCTTTCTAGAGTTATTTCTCCACTGTCCTCCAGTAACATATTGGGTAATTGCTGAAGGTCTAAATAAAACTTCATCATACATGCCACTTCTTTATGAGAACATGTCAAAATCACTAAAAGCAAAGGAATACATTTATCTTCAGATAGCAGATGTTATTAGTATGTACAAATTTAAAATATATCTTATGTTTATTTATAAATACGTTTTCTTGAAAATCATGGGGAAAGCATGCTCATGAGTTTTTCAATACATATGCATAAGTATGTGTATGTGTTCCTATATGGATGTGTATGTTATATTGTTTGTTTTTGTGATTGCTTCTATTCAGTATATAACAATGGAGCTAAACTAAGGATTTTAAATTCAAATCCTTACTCTTCCTCTTACTATCTTTGTGAATTTTATTCCATTTGCTCTTATTTAGCCTCATTTCTCATTTTTTGCATTCTTATAAAAATACAAAATAATAGTGATTCTTATCTGAAAAAAGATAATTGGATGAATTAAATAAACAAATATATGAAAATAATTAGCAAAATATCTAGTTTATAATGAGCCTTTAATGAATATTCACCACCATATTGTAAGTATTTCAAAATGGTTGGACACACAAGCATTCCCAAGGGTGGCAGGGAAATGGAGATGACATGCTTTCTTTAGATCTGACATTCTGAAACATTTATTTAAAATATTGAAAGGAAACTATGCCAAGACACTATAAGAAGGTCTTCTTTAAATTATTGAATAAATTTTTCATATCCTAAATAGTATATGTGTTTGAAGTTGATCATAATCACAATTTTAAAAATGAGGATTTGATTGTGTTGTACAAAATGAAATATATATACAATTGCAGATTATATATATATATATGATATTATAAATATGTATTTCATTGGTAACTTGAATGTCAGTATTATCTGTATTTTTTAAACACAACAAGCTCTCAAAATCTCCCACACTTCTGCCCATAGAAAAGGAGCATGGTGCACCATTTCAACATGAGTCTTGCAAAAATTGATGGAGGTACATGGATACTAGAGTAAGGAATGCATTAGTTCTGATATTGGCTTTTTGTAAATAAAAGATAGAAAATCGAACAGGGACGGCATTAGTGGACTGATTTCCCCACTTATGGTGCATGTCGCATGGATTTGTGGGACATGAATTTGAGAAAACTCAAAATCAAGGGACATAAGTTTGAGAAAACTCTGGGAGATAGTGAGGGACAGTGAATCCTGGTGTGCTACAGTCCATGGGGTTGGAAGAAATTGGACATATCTTAGCAACTGAACAATGAAAACAATCTAGGTTGCAATTTAGATGATTCAACATTAAGTCAGGTTTGGCTTTAGCATGAACTGTTGCCTCATCATTGAAAGCAGATTTCTGTCTTCTACTTCTTCTTTCCAAAAGAATATACTTCTGTCTTCTACTTCTTCTTTCCAAAAACATGATCCACTTTTTAAATAAACCACCTATAATCCTCGTCTTTCAAGTAATGGACCTTCTCTTGCTCTCCGTAAGTCCAAGCAATCACTGAGTTCAATCAGTCTATTAGTAGGCACTTAATGACCTTATTATACATATTTCCTCCCTGTCTGAATTTTCAGAGTAAGTTTTGCTGCTATTTGTTCCTTCTTCTCAATTCCATACTCTTTTCTGTTGGTTTAGAAATCTTTTCACTGAAATTTTAAAATCACCTGTAGCTTGCTATAATCCTCAATCAACCAATTCTTCAGTGAAACAAGAGAGGTAGAAATTTCTCTTTTGCTTTTCTTAAATATACTCACCTTACATCATTATGGAATTTTTAGCTAGGTGTATGGCCATACATAATATTATTTTTCCAATGTTCCTTACATTCAGGGTTAACCATAAAACTATGCTCCAGCTGATGGCATGCAAATTGTCATATAGCCATGGGGCTGCAAGATGAGATACACTCTTCCCAGTCTTTTTCATCTCATCCACTTCTTGCTTACAGAAGAACAGATGTAAGAGCTGTTGAGAAGGACTCTGAGGTTGAGAGTCACATAGTAATTAACCCAGGGACATGATAAAATTAACCCAGTGACAGATAAATTTGGGGGAAAATGGCAAAGTTATTTTGCCTCTTCCAGGGGCTCGTTGATCTTAGTCAAATAAGTTGTTTGAGCCAGGAAGAGAGAAGCAAATGTCAGTTTTATGGTACTTGCTCTGCTTGTTATCTCTGCTGAAATGTTTTTCTTCCAGATATTGTCATGACTAACCTTTTTACTTATTTTAAATTTATTCTGAAACCATATTCTCTAGTTCCCTTGATTCCTCTAATTTGCCCCAAACCCTCTCCCCCATTGCACTTATTGTTCTCTAATACGTTATATAATATATTAATGCATAATGATTAGTGTACCTAATCCAATAATATGTAAAGTTCCAACAGGTAAGAGATTTTTATTTCTTTTGTTATGGATGTGTTCCACATGTATAACGCAGGGTGTGATACATGCAGTTTAATTAATATTTCTGAAGGAAAGAAGTAAAAATGGTTACTAGAGATAAAGAAAACTGCAAGTAAAGACTATGAGTTGAAAATATTCCATAAAATTAAATAATAGCTGCAAATTAAAATAAAATAAAGAGTATCATGATTTGAATCTTGATGTATTGGGAAAGACCAAGTAATGCAGAAATTTGTAGATCTTCTCAAGATCTGAGACTTTTAATTATCATTAGAGTTCAACAGAAGAAGGATAAAGTTTGGAACATTTCCAAGAGAGTAACTGAAATAATAAGTCATGAGACCCTCTTCATAAAGAGGAAAAAAGACAAGGGTATGTATCCTTTGCTTTTCTATCCATCTACCTGGGATGTAAAGGTCAATTAAACAATGAAATTTTGGACGTTGGAAAGTTAAACTATTGGTGTCAAGGGTGTAAGTGTATAAATAGGGCAGAAGTAGAGGTTGTAATCAGAGAATGAAATGTTTGAGCTAATGACTCCAGTAACTAATAATTTCAAGTGATAATATCCAGATTTGGCTCTGTAATGGAAAAGTAGCTGGAGTGGAGTGAGAATCAGTCAGGAAATACCAGGGGAATGAGAAAGTCAATCAAGTAGAACATGACTGTGTAGGGTGAATAGAAACTGTTTTAAAAGAAATAACTTACATTAAAAAAAGACCCATTAGATTAAATACTTAGAAAAAAGGGAAACCTGATGCCAAGTCTTTGAGACTAATATGGAAGATGATATACAAAAGATTCTTGAAAAGAGTAATTTTAAAAGGAAAACGGAAAACAGAATGAAAGCCTGATAACAGTTTCACGTTCTGAAGCAAATTGCAAATCACTAAGGTCTATGAAACAAGACATCAACAAGCTATTAGAACAATACAGTGAAATTTGAGCAGAATTTGTGAATCTTACTGGAGCACATTTAGAAAAAAATATCATTCAGATGAGAATAAGTACAATTATTAAGAGAGGAATATAGTCAGTAACATGCAGAGAATAAATTATTTTTACAAAAGCACTGTGACATAGTCAATATCCCCATTTAGAGGAAGAAACCAAGGTCCAAACAGGAAAAGCAGTATGCCTAGACTGAACAGCAAATAGTCACAGAGCTCTACTTCTCACCTAAACCTCCTTCCCAGGTTAAGTGTTGTTGTATAGTCTTTAAATCGTGTTGGACTCTTGCAACTCCATGGACTGTAACCTGTCAGGCGGCTCTGTCCATAGGATTTCTCAGGCTGAAATAGCAGAGTAACTTGCCATTTCCTTTTCCAGGGGATCTTCCTGACTCAGGGAGTCAGGGATCAAACCCAAATCTCCTGCATTGGCAGGTGGACACTTACCACTGAGCCACCAGGTTATGTATCCTTCTTTAAACCTACATGAGTGGGCATAAGCTTTAATGTAAAAGAACATGGTTTGATTTCAGACACTAGCCTTCATTAGAAAATTTCTCTGAGGGTTATAGTAAGAACGTAGTTGGAGAAGACTCTTGAGAGTCCCTTGGACTGCAAGGAGATCCAACCAGTCCATTCTGAAGGAGATCAGCCCTGGGATTTCTTTGGAAGGAATGATGCTAAAGCTGAAACTCCAGTACTTTGGCCACCTCATGCAAAGAGTTGACTCACTGGAAAAGACTCTGATGCTCGGAGGGATTGGGGGCAGGAGGAGAAGGGGACGACAGAGGATGAGATGGCTGGATGGCATCACTGACTCGATGGACGTGAGTCTGAGTGAACTCCGGGAGTTGGTGATGGACAGGGAAGCCTGGCGTGCTGCGCATCATGGGGTCACAAGGAGTCGAACATGACTGAGCGACTGAACTGAACTGAATGATTTAAATTCCATAATGATATTAAAGAATGCTTCGCCTAGCACTTATCAATGACAAATGATATCTAATACTATAATAATTATCATTGTAATTATCTTTACTAGTCTTATTTTTGTGAATTTTGGTCAAATTATTTCACTTATTGGAAATATTGTTTCATCATCAATAAAATGAGAAAATAATGCTCGTTTTTGTGAATGAGGAAATAAGGCTCACTTCAAAAAAGTCATAGTAAAGATTAGGTTGATAATGAATGGAAAAGTTTTGAGAAATCACTTGACTTGAGCTGTTAAAACTGTTCAGTAAAATATTTTGAATCACAAGTAGTTGAATGTATGCTCCTGAAAAAATCATTTCTGGATCCTTCACCAGCATAGTTTACATCTTTCCATTATCACTGTTAAACACAATTCAAAGAATTGAACACAGTATTTTAGAGACTGCCTAGCATTGACATGACTTGTACTGATCTTAACTGTATCTATTTCCTAGTGCAGTTTCCCTACAAAATTTAGAAGCTATATTGCATTGTAGTTTCATACTGAATTACAGTTCAAACAACCAAGTCCTTTTTTTCCCCCTTATGAACTTTAAAAATCTCTATGCTACTTGTTGTTTGCTTAGACAATTAGAGAGGAAATCTTACAGAAGCATATATGGGAACAGACTAGATAAACTATTTTTAGCACAAAGATAATATGTAAGACTTGTGCTTCTGTTTGACTAGAGTTAATATCTGGTTATGATGTAGACTATGTTTAACTATGGCCATCCCCATCCACAGTCAGCATTATTAATAGCTCCATAAACAAAGTCTTACCTCTCTCTCTCTCTCTTAGGTGTTAAGGTAATGTGGACACCCACCTGACCTTTTCTTATAGGGATAACTTACCATTCAGTGGAAGGAACATCTCATACTAAACTGTGTACTAGAAGATAACTCAAGTGAATATCAAAAAGCAAATCAATAATTTAGTATATGCAGATGACACCACCCAAATGGCAGAAAGCAAAGAGTAACTAAAGAGCTTCTTGAGGAAGGTGAAAGAAGAGTGAAAAAGCTGGCTTAAAACACAACATTCAAAAAACTAAGATCACGGAATCTGTTCCCATCCCTTCATGGCAAATAAATGAGGAAAAAATGGATGCAGCAACTGACTTCATTTTCTTGGGCTCCAAAATCACTGGGAACAGTGACCACAGCCATGAAACTGAAAGGTGCTTTCTCCTTGGACAAAAAGGTATGATAAACCTAGACAGTGTATTAAAAAGCTGAGACATCACTTTGCCAACAAAAGTCCATGTAGTCAAAGCTATGGTTTTTCCAGTAGTCATATAGGGATAGGAGAGTTGGACCATAAAGAAAGCTGAGTACCAAGGAATTGAAGCTTTTGAAATATGGTGCTGGAGAAGACTCTTGAGAATCCATTGGTCAACAAGGAGACAAATCAGTCAATTCTAAAAAAATCAACCCTGAATATTCATTGGAAGGATTGATGATGAAGTTGAAGCCCTGGTACTTCGGCCACCTGATGTGAAGAGCCAAGTCATTGGAAAAAATCCTGATGCTGGGAAAGATTGAGAGCAGGAAAAAAAGGGTTTGACAAAAGATGAGATTGTTGGATGGCATCACTGACTCAATGGACATGAGTTTGAGCAATCTCTGGAAGAGGGTGAAGGACAGGGAAGCCTGGTGTACAGCAGTTCATGGGATCACAAAGAACTGGATATGACTGAGCAACTAAACAAAAACAACAACAATGTAACTCATGAATGGGAAGAAAGTATTTTCTTAAAATGGCTCAAAATGAACATTTAGATTACAATCATCTTAATTCCTATTATTATTGCAAAATGGAAGTACATATTATGGAAGCAATATGATTAGAGTTCTGGTATCTATACTTAATCCACTCCAGTATTTTTGCCTGGAGAATCCCATGAACAGAGGAGCCTGGCAGGCCCCAGTCTATGAGGTCACGAATGAAGTGACTGGCACAGCATGTCTATACTTAGACCTCTAGGGTTTAATATTAATTATCTGTGATGTTAGGATAATAAACGTACTGTCCACTTAAGTTATTGTCATGAACAAATGAGTGGAAAAAAAAGTGCTTATAATAGTGATTGTATATGTGCATTTGTGTGTGTGTGTTAGTCACTCAGCCGTGTCCAACTCTTTGCAATGCCATAGACTGAAGCCTGCCACACTCCTCTGTTCATGGAATTCTCCAGACAAGAATACAGGAGTGGGCTGGCACTTCTTTCTCCAGAAGATCTTCCAGAACCAGGGATCAAGCTTGGGTCTCCCAGATTGCAGGGAGATTCTTTATTTTCTGAGACAACAGGGAAGCCCATAACAATGTATCCGTTCAGTTCAGTTCAGTTCAGTTGCTCAGTCGTGTCTGACTCTTTGCGACATCATGAATTGCAGCATGCCAGGCCTCCTTGTCCATCACCATCTCCTGGAGTTCACTCAAAGTAATGTCCATCGAGTTGGTGAGGCCATCTAGCCATCTCATCCTCGGTCGTCCCCTTCTCCTTCTGCCCCCAGTACCTTCCAGCATCAGGGTCTTTTCCAATGAGTCAACTCTTCGCATGAGGTGGGCAAAGTACTGGAATTTCAGCTTCAGCATCATTCCTTCCAATGAACACCCAGGACTGATCTCCTTTAGAATGGACTGGTTGGATCTCCTTGCAGTCCAAGGGACTCTCAAGAGTCTTCTCCAACACCACAGTTCAAAAGCATCAATTCTTTGGCGGTCAGCTTTCTTGACAGTCCAACTCTCACATCCATACATGACCACAGGAAAAACCATAGCCTTGACTTAACAGACCTTTGTTAGCAAAGTAATGTCTCTGCTTTTGAATATGCTATCTAGGTTGGTCATAACTTTTCTTCCAAGGAGTAAACGTCTTTTAATTTCATGGCTGCAGTCACCATCTGCAGTGATTTTGGAGCCCCCCAAAATAAAGCCTGACACTGTTTCCACTGTTTCCCCATCTATTTCCCATGAAATGATGGGACCAGATGTCATGATGTTCATTTCCTGAATGTTGAGCTTTAAGCCAACTTTTTCACTCTCCTTTTTCACTTTCATCAAGAGGCTTTTTAGTTCCTCTTTGCTTTCTGCCATAAGGGTGGTGTTATCTGCATAGTAAGCACTAAATAAATGCACCATATTATAGTAATGATAATTGTAGTAATTATCATTATAATACAGATAATTGTTAATATTATGCATTTAATATGCTTTGTATGGCTTTCAAATATTCATTCATATTATTTTCTTTTTAAATCACTGTAGCTTAATATTGAGTGAGAAGTTTCAGTAGTATTTCTACTAGAAATTTTTAACATAATTTCTTTCTTTCTATTGCTCTGTAACATTTACTCAAGCTAGCATTGCATACTGTAAGAGATATTTGTAATTTCTAGGTCAGAGAGAAATTAACGGAGTGCTTAGTGTTCATAGTTACCCTTATATAACCTCCCCATCTTCTCAACAACTTTGATCAGTCATGCATCAATTTGTCTTTGAAGGCAGAGGAAAAGGTTCTGAATTTTATAAGGAGAACATATCAGTACTTATATTTAATTTACAAAGTGAAGCTTTAAGTATTTCTCAATGGAATCAGGATGTACTCTGAAAAAGCATCTTCATCAGTTTTCATTCCACTCCTAAAGAAAGACAATGCCAATGAATTCTCAAACTACTGCACAGTTATACTCATCTCACATGCTAGTAAAGTAATGCTCAAAATTCTCCAAGCCAGTCTTCAGCAATACATGAACTGTGAACTCCCAGATGTTCAAGCTGGTTTTAGAAAAGGCAGAGAAACCAGAGATCAAATTGCCAATATCTGCTGGATCATGGAAAAAGCAAGAGAGTTCCAGAAAAACATTTATTTCTGCTTTATTGACTATGCCAAAGCCTTTGACTGTGTGGATCACAATAGACTGTGGAAAATTCTGAAAGAGATGAGAATACCAGACCACCTGACCTGCCTCTTGAGAAACCTATATGCAGGTCAAGAAACAACAGTTAGAACTGGACATGGAACAAGACTGGTTCCAAAAAGGAAAAGGAGTATGTCAAGGCTGTATATTGTCACCCTACTTATTTAACTTATATGTAGAGTTCATCATGGAAAACTCTAGGTTGAAAGAAGCACAAGCTGGAATCCAGATTGTCAGGAGAAATATCAATAATCTCTGATATGCAGATGACACCACCCTTATGGCAGAAAGTGAAGAGGAACTAAAAAGCCTCTTGATGAAAGTGAAAGTGAAGAGTGAAAAAATTGGCTTAAAGCTCAACATTCAGAAAACGAAGATCATGGCATCCGGTCCCATCACTTCATGGAAAATAGATGGGGAAAGAGTGGAAACAGTGAAAACAGTGACAGACTTTATTTTGGGGTACTCCAAAATCACTGCAGATGGTGTCTGCATCCATGAAATTAAAAGAGGCTTACTCCTTGGAAGAAAAGTTATGACCAACCTAGATAGCATATTCAAAAGCAGAGACATTGCCAACAAAGGTCTGTTTAGTCAAGGCTATGGTTTTTCCAGTGGTCATGTATGGATATGAGTGTTGGACTGTGAAGAAAGCTGAGCACTGAAGAATTGATGATTTTGAACTGTGGTGTTGGAGAAGACTCTTGAAAGTCCCTTGGACTGCAAGGAGATCCAACCAGTCCATTCTGAAGGAGATCAACCCTGGGATTTCTTTGGAAGGAGTGATGCTGAAGCTGAAATTCCAGTACTTTGGCCACCTCATGCGAAGAGTTGACTCATTGGAAAAGACTCTGATGCTGGGAGGGATTAGGGGCAGGAGGAGAAGGGAATGACAGAGGATGAGATGGTTGTATGGCATCACTGACTCTATGGACGCAAGTCTGAGTGAACTCCAGGAGATGGTGATGGACAGGGACGCCTGGTGTGCTGTGATTCATGGGGTTGCAAATAGTCGGACAAGACTGAACGACTGAACTGAACTGAACATTTCACTTTCTGCAAATGCACAATCATTGTGGTAATGGATGGCCTGCTTAAAGTGATAGCTAATTTGGAGAAAATATGTTATAACTCCACTAAAAGTATCAGTTATACACACTCTAGTTTTCTTCCCTCCCTCCTTTATTATCAAATACATGAAATTTTCTGACCAACAATGTTATCAACTATGAAATTAGGTGATTTCAGTTTAGTGTCGGCCTTCATAGTCTTCCTTGACCATGTTACCCAAGTGTACACTGAGCAGGTGCAAGGCCAGTTTAGACCTCAGTCATCTGGTGAGAAATTTTCAAAGCTGCCTTGTTTCAAGCATTTAAATCCTCCTCTCATATCTAAAGTGTCTGGAATATGAAGAATATTTTCCCCATTGAATAGGCATTGCTGTCCCCAGTATAGGATCAGTAAATGCTATTAGAAGGAAATATACTTGAAAAGAACATATCAGTGTACTTGAATTTGTAGTCATGCTAATTGCTGTGTTTCTTCAGTGACTGTCTTGAATGTCTTTCCTTTCTTTTCCTTCCCTTTTTTTTTTTTTTTGTCTCTTTCATTATTTTGAAATAACAGGGCCTATTGCCTTTTATCTTACTAGTGATTTGGTTTTATTAGAAGTTTGGCTAGGGAAATAAATATAATTTTACAGACTCTAGAATGCATATGTGAAGTAAGATTTATATTGCTAACTTTTCGGATCTATTTATTCACAATTCTTCTTCTCCAGTGGACATACTATAATAATAGACTCATGAAATGATGCTAAAACCTAGAAGATGTAGCCCACATCATGCTTGGCAAGTATAAAGAATACTATCAGTATTCCACCCTACTGCCCATTTCCCAGGGGCTATGAGAGTTGGCTGAGACCAAGTCATAGCTTCTCCCTTCTCAGATGAACAGTCCTTGGCCAAATGAAAGCTGCTTGCCCAGGAACTTACAGCCCATTCCAGCTCATCCCAACCTTCCTATAGACCTGGTTTGTATGAGGATACAGAAGACAGGCCCCTTATCCCAAGTAAGACTAATCTTTAAGGTGCTATTGGCCCCTGGGACTATATTGTAGCTTAGTGCTCTTTCCTTGTCCAAAACTGATGTCACTCACAGCATTTTGCAGAGAGTACTCCATTAGCAAGGTGCTTTGAACAAAAATCCTTGTCTCAGGTTCTGCTTTAGTGAACTCAATCTGAGTAAGCAAGGATCAGCACTGTTGATCTATTATCAGCACTGTTGATCTATTATGATCACTGAAATATATCCAGTTCAGGGTCAGTATCGTGCTACTTTTCACATCTTATTTTTTATTTATAAAAATCCAGCCACATATCTACATTGAATGTTTTAAAATCATCTACTATTCTAAAAACAATTTGTAAACTTCTTTACGTACAAAGTTTATTTTCTTCATTTCTGGCCACCACTCATACAATATAAAACAAATAATACATTATGAAATATTACATAAAATTAAGTTTCAAAATATAAAATAAATGACATATAGTTGGAAAGAAAAATTTTCTAAGAACTTAGGAATTATTTCTTAATGGCAGAGAAGAGAGACTAAAATAATCAGGAAATAGAGAGCTATTCTGGTAGATACTCCTCCATCATGAAGGCAGTAGGTTTACAACAAACTTTTCACTAGTGGTGTTTCCCTTCTCCAGGCTCCACCCTAGAACTTCGAATCCTGAAGTTAAACTTGCTTACAGGAAATTGACTATTGTCATGATTTCTAAAATGGGCCTGGAATAGATTTGAGTCAGGGCTGATAGAGAGATAAACAACCTTAAGCATGAATTACGAACCCAGTAATTTCAGTCTGACTTTAAGTTTCTGTAGTTAATGTGGATCAAGGCCACCACATTTTACAAATCCAGGAGTATCATTTAGAAAGAACACAACATGAAGGTTAGTGGAGCTGTTATAGACACATAGTGATCCTAAACAGAATTTTTCAGATCCTCTGAGCTTTCAAGGAAAGTAGATCAGGAAGTTTAGGCCTTATCTCCTGTATACTGTAATTAAAAGAACTTATACAGTTCTAATAAACAGATAATTATTTATAGTTGAAAGAGCATAGGCTATACAAAATATGTTTGGGCTGAATTTCAGCCCAAATTTGTAATATCTTGGACCAGTCATTTTTTATTTCTCATCCTTAATTTTTCACTACAAAATAAAGGACTTATAAACATTCAGGTAGAACACATATATTTATCTTCAATCAATTCTCAATTTCCACTAAAACAGTACTAAAAGATTAACCCCACCACATCTCCCAACAAAGATAAGATTCCACAATGACAGAGTAGGAAAAGAGTAGCAGTCTATAAGAAATGTAGAAAAAAGCTCAGTAAGTGGAACATTGATAAACAAGCAACAAATAAGTAGAGTGAAGGAAGCTGGAAACTAAATTTGAGTGGTATTGAAGAACTCAAAAATAAAGCAAGTTGGGAACATTCAGTAAATAAGGATATTAGACATCCTGTTGGATAAAATAATGGTTCAATCTCTTAGTTTCTTTCTCAAGTTTAAGTTCCCATCTTGAAACTATGATTGAAACTAATTTTTTTCTAGCCTTGAAGTCAAAAAATATCTCTGGGGGCAGAGAATAGTGCCACAACTAAAAGTAAAAATACTGCATAATAATAAATATAATAAATGTTAAGACTCTATAATCAATTATAAATATTATATTATGTTGTAGTCCATATTATTAACCTCTACCCAGAAGACAGAATGCTTCTTGTGTGTGAAATTGACCAATAGAATAGAAAAGACACTAACATTTCCTTCCTACTCCATTTACTGAGACCACTGGGTTCTCACCTGATTTACTTGAAGAAAAGTTCAGGCATAGATAAGCCTGAGATACAAACACAGAGTTTTCATTCAGATTTTTAGTTCTTTATGGTTAAAAACCCTGAAAATATTGATAGAGAGATATATCAATATATATAATCAAATAGAGAAGAAACACTGAATCTCCAAAAAAAAGAGAGATTATGTCCTTAAAAGAGACCAGTAGGCAAAAAAATAAAGAGTATTTGGCAGGGTAGGTAGGGCATGAAAAAATTATTTGAGAATAAAAAGTGCTGGCAATGCAATATTAAGAAAACAGGATACCTACAGGAAACTATTCTTATGGAAAAAATTTTTAAAAAAACAAATAAAAGTGAAAGTGACAACTGGAAGGAGAAAATATATTAAATAATTAATACTAGAAAATTCCTTATAACCAAAGGACATGAATATCCTCCAAAGTGAGGTATGAACTGTAGAACAGAAAGCCATGGAATTAGAAACAAAGAGGTGAAATGGATGGTAATTCCCAGGAATTGTATTAGGAAGTACCCAGGATGACCATCTGAAGCTGATTTAGAGGAAAATCTGCCTAGGTAGTAGCAAAATGACAAAGGACTTCAGGAAATTTGCTTCCAAACAGAAATGCAAATGAATCTGACAGAATAACTGATGTGTTTGACTTTTTTCCTAGCAGAAGATGATGATGAATAAATTATGAAGACTATGATAGCAGGCATAAATGAAATTAGGCACTAAGTACATAAAACAGGCAACTATTAATTCTAAGGAAAACAAAATAATTATGACAGCAAATGTAATCATACTGCAGTACACAATTCAGCTATATTTACTTTGAGTTTATAACATTATAATCACAATGTTGACTTAAGAAATCAGCAAAAAATTATACTGAATGATAACCTGAAAAGTATGACATCTTATGGTTGTGGGGTAGCAGAGGGAAATGAGATCTATAATGTAAGAGAAAAGAATGTCCTTTTCCCATTGAGAGAAGTTAATATGAAATATCTAAAACTGAAAATTAATACATGTATATTGCTTAGATATATATGTATTTGGAGAAGGAAATGACAACCCACTCCAGTGTTCTTGCCTGGAGAATCCCAGGGACGGGGGAGCCTGGTGGGCTGCCATCTACGGGGTCACACAGAGTTGGACACGACTGAAGTGACTTACCAGTAGCATATATGTATTTTAGTTAGAAATGTGTAGATAAATCCCAGAAGAAAGACTTACAATCTTGAAAGCCATTTTTCTATGAGTAGAAATGGAAGAGAAAATTTGGTCTAGGGGCTGAACATATGATTGAGACTTAACTGGGTGACTTTAATTTTTAATGATATGCAGATATTTGATAAATATAAATAAAATATGGTATTATATGTTAATGACCTGGAAAATTTAAAAAATATTTTCAAATATCAGCTTATACTGTAAAGAAAACCGATGATAATTATAATGATCTCTGCCTAGATCTTTGCCACTCTTCATGAGCAACCTCAAGCTGTATTCGGAAAGGAGCAGTTTACCTACATCTGTATGGGTGCATGAAAATGAAATTCAAATTTCTTGTCTTATCACCAAGGATCCAAGTTTAAATGCAGGAATGTTAAATTTAAACCCATGGATCTGAACATGAATATTTTGAGAAAATAAGCAGAAGAGATGCACACAACCTCTAAGAAAACTGTGTAAAAACGATAGAGGCAGTTCTCAGGTGGCAATGACAAAAAAAGGCATATAGGGACAAATACTTTCTAAAAAAAGTCTTCAGGGAAAATGACATTCTAAAGCAGATCTAGGCAAAACCAAATTCTTTTAGATAGATTTGGAGAAGGAAATGGCAACCCACACTAATACTTGTGCCTGGAAAATCCCATGTATGGAGAAGTCTGGTAGGCTACAGTCCATTGGGTTGCAAAGAGTCAGACACGACTGAGCGACTTCACTAATCAATTCTTTAGATTGATTAATCAGAATTAGACTGGTTAATAGAAAAAATTGAGTCAGATCAATGTGCTGCAAAATAGGTGACTATTGTAATAGCCTAACAGACAAAAAATGAATTTCCAGTCTCTGACATTCGTGATAGGAGTGGAGAAAGAAAGAATGGATGTGAGTAAGGTAGAACTTACTCATGCATTACATGTGAGGACTGTTATTTTGAATGACTCAAGTTTTCAAATTGTGTGATTAGTCTTGTCACTGAGATAAAGAACAGGAACATCCTTGATTCTCTTTAGTCCATTAGGCAGCTGTTTGTATTAATTCTCAGACTTCAAATGACATTCAAAATGAATGGTAGATTCTGCCCAATCAGAACTGGCATTTAGACTGAAAGTACAAACCAACTGAAGTTTATCTTTTGGGAGGAGGATTAAGTATAATGTTGATAAGATAAGAAAGCATTTAAAAAATTCGTATCCGTCTCTTTCATATGAGAGTTCATATGAAAAAATGCATATGAAAAAGTGCATAGAAAAAAATGAGGACATTATAAAATTTATTCCACTGTTAATCCTTTTAACATTATTATAATCCAAATACATATGTATTATATTTGTAGGCAGTAACTAAGGAATACATTAATTAGAAGAATGTTTATGCCTGGAAATTGCTTTCAACATGTCCAGATTTACATTACAATACAGCCAAAGCAATTTTTGTAGCATGCACTTCAGCATAAACTTAAAGATAGGTGACCACATAAGGAAGAAATCTTAAGTGAGAGAAAGTAGATTTGCTATTTTTTGTGCAGTGAGATGTGCTAAACTTGGAGAGAAATATTTATGGAGGAAAAAAAAAGCCTTTCAAATTTGTTGATCAAAGTTGCAATTTCCAAAAGATTGCAACAATGAACTTCCTCATTTCAAAGATTAAATACTAAATGTTTCTTAATGTGTAAAAACTTTAACTGATATAAGTTATTTGACATTAATATCTATGCAAAGGCACAGTACAGATTATCTTATGTGTAGGGAGGTCTTCTCTGTTTTCAGGTGACAGTGTCTTAATAGAAGAGTTTTTGTTTTTAATTATATTGAAGTTAAGAGAGCTCAAAATTATTGACATGTTACTTTAATTTTTTTAAGTGCCTATTTCCAGAAATACATCTTGTCACATATACTGTAAATATACACGTCCATGTCTACAAGTAGAAACACACTGATTAGATACAATAAGTAGAAACTATTTCCTTGAAGATAAAGATTTTCATGTCATCTATTTCTTACAACAGCAGTTTCAGAGCAATTTCAAGGTTAAATGACAACCCAGCATTGTTATTTTTCATACAATTGCCTAACAATAAGGTTTCAATGTGTAACTAATAGTAATTCAGGGACTCCTGGAATAAAGCCCATAGAGTTTAGTGCAAAAGGAAAACATCATAGATTAGTTTAGAAGTTAAAAACAAACAAACAAAAAAAACGATAAATTCCTTCTGCACTAAAAGAAAAATATCAGTTACTTCAATGTCTAATCATGAGGAAAGGATATTGCTTGTTTCCATAGCAACCAAGTCCTGCGTATAGTTCATTCATTTCTTTTCCACCAGAATCTGCCTCATTATGGTAAAAAGAAATTCAGTATCATATCAATGAAAACTCTAATATTTATGGATCCGAATACATTTTTCTGTCTTGGGTGACTAAGTAAAGATGCTGAAATCTAGCATAGGCTCGAACAAGAAAACTTAATTTAAATGTGAGAAGAACTGAAGTTTCTCTTGAATTTTACTTATGTATGCAGCATCCATTATTTGAGCATCCGAGAGAGATGTTTTTTCCATCTACTTTGACAGGCTCAGCTCTTTGGAGAGTTTATTTTATCTCCCCTAGTCAGAAGTTGAATTCAGCAGCACTTCTGGCACAAACTTAAAAGTCAAAATACAAAAGAACTAGCACATTTATTCTTGTCTGGCAAAGACAAGATTTATTCTGTGTCGTGTAAAAACACCTAACAAACTATCTACCTGATATTGAACTTTCAAAACACTTTCATGGAATATTTTCTAGTGGGAAAAATACATTAACATTACTGACAGTCAGTTGTGTTTCCTGTAATTAGTTAGCGAAATATAAATTTTCTTTTACAGCTATTTTATATAATTTGATGACACTGCTGTTGTGGTTGATCCATTGATGGTTGATCAAAAGTTACAAAGAAATTATTTTATTTGGAAGCACAATTTGAACTAACTCTCTAGCTTTGTCATGTATTGAGTCATACAACTCAAGTGTGTGATTTTGACACACTCATCTGCATCTTTATCACACGTGACAATATCATATATTTTTCATTTCTTCGATTTCATTGATGTATCTCCATAGGATCCTCTCAGTTTCTACATAACCACTTTAATTTTTTTCCTGTATGCTTTGATCTAGTGTGTGTAATCCTTAGAAAATGCTAGGTTCCATGAAAGGAACACAACTCATTTGCCTTGTGTAGTCCAACACAGCGTCTGGCACACAGAAGGGACCCATACATATTTGATGAATAATAAAATGATAACGAGGCAACAAAAATTTTACTTTTTCTATTGCTTGCTCATTTTAACCAAATTCCAATGATCATATTGATATTATCATCTTTATATATAGGTTGAATAAGTATTGCAGCTTGTGTAAAGGCATCAGGAAATGTGTATACATAACCAAAAGATAGTATCCATCAAGTCTATGGCATGCTATTGTTTATGAAAGTGAAAGTGCTACTCTTTGCAAACCCACGGACTGTAGTCCACTAGGCTCCTCTGTCCATGGAATTCTCCAGACAGGAATACTGGAGTGGATTGCCAGTCCCTTCTCCAGGGGATTTTCCTGACCCAGGAATTGAACCTAGATGTCCTGCACTGCAGGCAGATCCTTTACTGGCTATTGTTTCTACAGATAACACAAGAGAGGACATATGACATAGCATGATGTTTGGAAAAAAAAACCACAACAACTTATCCTAAAATTGGTGACATTGTCAGGAAAATAAAAATAGAAAGAAGAGACAAAAGAAAGAGAGCACTAGAGGTCAAAAGTATTCAGCTTGTTTCCTTCCCATTTCCTTCCATAAAAGCTGAGAATTTTAAGCAGATTTAATATTAAACTTGGCAAATAAGCAAGTAGGTAAACAGATATTATAGATGTACAGTTCAGATGGTGTGTGGACACTTTATTTATCATTTTTAATTACCAAACTGTGACTGTTATTTTTCTGATTACTCTGTTTATAACAGTAAGCTAACAAAGTCTCCATTCTCAGTATTATATCCTAATGAAATTACAGGAAATGCATTTTTCAAATATATAAAGAAAAACACAGTATCTAGACACTAATAGAGAGTATCTGATTAGGAAATCATTTTATAAGGTGTCCTGAAAAAGCATCACTGGTAAAATGTCATTTGAGCAGAGAACTCAAAAAGGCAAGAATTGAATCAGACAGATATCTAAGGAAAAATTTCCAGACAGAGGGAATAACAAATAAAATATTGTGTGCTGAAAGTACCCTTAGCACATTCAAGAGATAGTGACAGAGCCCAAGAGCCTTCGAGGCTTGTTCAAAGTGAGAAAGGGGAGAGAACTAGGATATAAGATCACAGACTTAACAAGGAATCCAATTGTACAAGACCTTGAAAGCCGTGGCCGGAAGTTCAGGTTCAATACTGAGTGAGATGGAAATTGTTAACAGGTTTTGAACAGAGTAGTGATGTGTTCTGACTGACAACTTAATAGGATCTTTCTACCTGCTCCCTGGAGAGTAATCTTTTTGAGGGCAAAGGGGGAAGAAAGAAGATCATTCAGGCAGCTATTGCAATAATCCAGTTGAGAGACTGTTGTTTGAGCCAGGTTAGCGGTGACAGAGATGGGGGAAACGAGTTGGACTTTCAATGTATTTTAAAAATAAAACAGAACAGAGTCCTGATGAATTGAATGCAAGCTGCAGGAGAAAAAGGAAAAAAGATGTTGAGTCATGCTTCTGGGATACAAAAAAAATGAAAGATAGGCTTTCCATTAGAGAAGGAAAAAGGAGGAAGTGGAAGGGCGGTAATATAGATCACAACTCAATTTTTTTTTATCCTTAATTTGAGATGATGTTTATCATGTATCCAAGTAGAAGTGTCTCATTAGTATTTTGCTATGTTTTATCAGACTGTGAGACGAATAGGGAAAGAAGAATTACAGAAGTTAGAAATTCAGATTGTTTGGGGTATTGGAGCCTGGATATCAGGAAGTTCTATACATTTGTATATAAAGCTTCCTGGTGGCTTAGATGGTAAAGAATCTGCCTGCAATTCAGGAGACCTGGGTTCAATCCGTGGATCAGGAAAATCCACTGGAGAAAGGAATGGCCAGCCATTCCAGTATTCTTGTCTGGAGAATTCCATGAACAGAAGAGCTTGGTGGGCTACAGTCCATGGTGTTGCAGAGTAGAACATGATTAGCAACTAACACACACACACAAACACAAATACACACACCCCTTCAGCTTTTAACTTTTATTTTTTGATATATGGGAGTGTGTGTTTGCTCAAAGACAAGGAGTGTTGTAAAGAAAAATCAAAGCTACAGTGGCAAAGGTAAAAGGTAGCTGCCATAATGATATACTTCTTCCAGCAGCATGAGCTGAGGAAGGGCAGTCACAGCATAGAAATGTACAGTCATTCAATGTTCATTCAAGGGCATATGTGGTTTCACACATGTACCATTATTTTATTATGTTGATGATTCATACATCAAACATGCTTTCAGGTTAAAAGTGTCTGACAGTTACTAACGACTCTGAACATAGAATATTTTCAAAGACAGAATGGTTGAATTCTTACAAAGCTTGTAACACATAATTTCTAATGGAGATAACAAGCAAATAATCAACATAAATTGTTGCAAATATTATGACAGAGAAAATAAGGAAGTCGGAAACTAGTCACAGCATTCATATAGTTCATCTAGGGAGAAAAATTTCCTAAAACAAGTAGCTTCTAAATTAAAACTGATACCCTGATTGTAACATGATTTTTTAAAAGTTCTACCTTCATTTTTCCCACTTCTTTTAATCATCTCAAAAGTTTGAAAATGTATCAAATACTATTTTCAAACTAAGATCTGAAAGGAATTTCAAATGGATCTTTATTTTTACGCTTGTAAACAACCTGCAGCTATGATACAGTCTTGTCCAGTGACCATTTTCTTGAGGGAAACACAACTTAGAACAAAAGCTACATAGGATGTTCCATAAGAAGAAACTTTCTGCAGAAAAATGTGTTATCTTTTGTTAGCATAAAATTAATAAAAGCTATCTTTAAGATCATTTTTCTTCACATATGCAGCTATAACCTTTGAGAATTTCTAGTGTTTTTAATCTAATATTTCCTGAATTAGAGAGTTGAGAACAGAATGAAAAGTATTCAAGAAGAAAGATGCTTACCATAGTATGATTTTTAGCTCAAAAATTCATTCATCCATATATTTTAAAAGACCCAAGACAACCAACCAACCTTTGGGTCAAGGAAGAAAGTCACGTAGATTCTCTGCTTGATACATACATTAGAAATTTGAATAAAAATTTATTGAAAATAAAAGTGAGATTTCATAAACCTACTGATTATATGACCTAATTCAAAGATAAAACCTTGAATAGTCAGAGAAGCAATGTGGATTTTGCTGTAGATGAACAAAGAAAATCTGTAACTGTTTCTGACAAGGGCTCAGAATATCTATGATTCTTTGTCCATAAAGATCTAATAATGTTTTAACATAATTAGAATGAAAGTATAGTCAACCTTTTCTGGTTAAAATCAGTAAATTTTAACATATGCATACTACTATGTATAAAAAAGATAACCAACAAGGACCTACTATATAGCACCTACTATATAGTACTATATAGCAAAATATATACTCATTACTTTGTAATGACCTATAAGGGAAAAGAATGTGAAAAGATAAATGTGAAAAGATTATGTATATATATATATATACATAACTGAATTATTGTGCTGTACCCCTGAAACTAACACCATAGTATAAATCAAGTATAATTCAATTAAAAAGTCAGTAAACTTATGTTATTTATTTATTTATTTATTTTACTTATTAACTCTCCCAAAGTAGAAAAAATGTTCAAAGTTTTCTGATGGTCAAAAAATATAGCCAAGATCTTTGTACTCAGGTCTTCAAATTTTACACAAATATATCAGTGATGTGGCATTTTACTAGAGAGTTAAGGTCACGATATGCTTTAAAAATATTTTTACTAGCTTCAGTGTGGAGGGTGAACCCAAGAGGAAGAAGGTAGAGGAACCAGGAACTCATAGCATAGGACAGAGGCATCCACTAGATGTTAGCTGGTAATGCCATAAAGAGAAATCATATTGTCCCAAGTAAAGCAACGGCATTGGGAAGAGAAGAGTAACAGGATTTTTCAGGATATATAAGAGGTAGAATGCACACCAGTATTGCTATAATAAAACAAATAAGCATTAGGAAAGAAATCAGGAAAGATGAAAGCCATGTGACTAGGCATGTTATCAAATCAACTACCAAATTTCAAAGCTGAGCCTAAGGTCAGGTCCAGTTTGAATATATTCTTTTCCTGAGCCATTTTTCTTGTTTCTTCATCTAACTAAATACCACTCATGATTCAAGTCTTAGTTCAAACTTTATATCTACTTTGAAGCTTTACTTGAGTACAATAGCCTATATTAGATATCCATGTATGTGTTTCACCGTTACTTTTCCCTGGGAATTTATCAGAGTAATTATAATTCTTTTCTAATTTTTTTATCTTTCTCATTGGAATATATGTTCCATAATGAGAGATCTTTGTCCACATCATTTCCTTTAGATGCCATAGCTGCTAGTATAGCAATTTGAGCATTAGAGCTGTATAGGTATATATAAAGGAAATAAATTTTAAAAATATGTAATGAACAGGAAATAAAAAAACACATTGTATTTTGTTTTGTTTTTGTTTTTAATTTATTTTTTATTTTACTTTACAATTCTGTATTGGTTTTGCCATACATTGACATGAATCCACCACGGGTGTACATGCGTTCCCAAACATGAACCCCCCTCCCACCCCCCTCCCCACAACATCTCTCTGGGTCATCCCCGCGTACCAGCCCCAAGCGTGCCATATCCCGCGTCAGACATAGACTGACAATTCGATTCTTACATGATATTATACATGTTTCAATGCCATTCTCCAAAATCATCTCACCCTCTCCCTCTCCCACTGAGTCCAAAAGTCCGCTATACACATCTGTGTCTTTTTTGCTGTCCTGCATACAGGGTCATCATTGCCATCTTTCTAAATTCCATATATATGTGTTAGTATACTGTATTGGTGTTTTTCTTTCTGGCTTACTTCACTCTGTATAATCGGCTCCAGTTTCATCCATCTAAAAAAACACATTGTAAATGTGTAAATATTGTAAATTATGCTTTTTAAATTTAAGAGGCAAAATCTACATTTTTCTATGACTTAACTCTCAAGAATAGATTCCTACAACACGCGTTTGCAGGGCAATCCTAAAAGGACATTTTGGAGTGCTATGTCCATGATATATGTGATTTCCTTAATCATGTCTCCCCTGTGAGTTATATGGCTTGCTCTATAGAGTGTGGGGGGAGCCATTTTGCTTCTCAGAGCAGTGCAAGTGTTAGTTTTGATATGTGGCTTAGTCCTTAGCTATCTTTAAGATCATTTTTCTTCACATATGCAGCTATAACCTTTGAGAATTTCTAGTGTTTCTAATCTAATATTTCCTGAATTAAAGAGCTGAGAGCAGAATGAAAAGTATTCAAGGAGAAAGATGCTTACCATAATATGATTCTTAGCTCAAAAATTCATTCATCCATATATTTTAAAAGACCCAAGACAACCAACCAACCTTCAGGTCAGGGGAGCAAGTCACAAATTACAGAGAAGGACAATCTTAGCCTATAAACAATTTCCTGTAGTTTATCATTCCATTTTAAAAATAATAGCTTTAAAGCTTAGTAACTGTGACCCAAAGGAAACATTCCTTGGATCGTTTCACTATAACAGTTTTTTAAAAGGCCCAGGGAGCAATGGAAAGTAAGTAGCCTCCCCTCTAGCATCTATTGAATTGATAGTTTGGCAAACCTAGCATTGTCCTTTCTGTAACAAATGACTAGAAATCCAAGGAGCTTTCTTGTCACAATTGCTAAGATGTGATCAGTTTCTTTCTCCGTAGTTTTAATTCCACAAAAGAGATTTACATCTTAATTAATTTTAATTATATATTTTAAAATGAAATTTATTTTTTTTTAATATTCTTCTTTCTATTTTTTTTTTTTTTTTTGCTGCAGTGGACAACATGTGAGTTCTTAGTTCCCAGGCCATGGATGGAACCGCACCTCCTTATATTGGAAGTTTAGAGTCTTAACCACTGTACTGTCAGGAAAGTCCCAGTTTTAAATCTATTGCTAAGACAAAATAAGGAAATTCATGAAGCTGTAAATTTAGAAGTGGAATAAGATATTCAGACATTAAGCTATTTAAAATCATCTGGAATTTAAAAGACAAAACAAAACATCAAAACATTATGTGCAGTTCCCCTTCACCAAGGGAATACTTAGGATTTGCATTTGAAAGACATGGATTCTAATCTTGATTTTTTTACCTGCCTGGCTGTGAATCTTAGAAAATATATTCAAACACTGAACAGCATATTTTGCCAGCTATATATATATATATATAAAAGTTTATTAGATCCCCAAGTTTATTTTCTCTATCACGACCTTCATTACAAGAAAGAAGACCTGATCTAGTTATTTTCTTGGGGTCCAAAATCACTGAGGACAGTGACTTGCAACCATGAAATTCAAAGATGCTTGTTCCTTGGAATAAAATCTGTGACAAACTTAGCGTGTGTGCCTACTGAGTTGCTTCAGTCATCTCCGACTTTCTGCAACCCTATGGACCATGGCCTGTCAGGCTCCTCTCCCCATGGGATTCTCCAGGCAAGAATACTGGAGTGGGTTGTCATTTCCTTCTCCATGACAAATATAGACAACACATTAAAAAGCAGAGACATTACTTTGCAGATAAAAGTCCATATAGTCAAAGCTATGTTTTTTTCAGTAGTCATGTATGAATGTGAGGTTGGATTATAAACAAAGCTGAGTGCCAAAGAATTGATGTTTTTCAACTGTGGTGTTGGAGAAGACTCTTGAGAGACCCTTGGACTGCAAGGAGATGCAATCAGTCAATCCTAAAGGAAATCAATCCTGAATGTTCATTGGGAGGACTGATGTTGAAGCTGAAGCTCCAATCATTTGGTCACCTGATGTGACGAGCCGATTCATTGGAAAAGATCCTGATGCTGGGAAAGATTAAGGGCAGGAGAAAAGGAGGTGACAGAGGATGAGATGGTTGGATGGCATCATCAACTCAATGGACATGAGTTTGAGCAAAGTCCGGGAGATGGTGAAAGAAAGGGAAGCCTGTCATGCTGCAGTCCACAGGGTCACAAAGTGTTCATTATTTCTGACCAGAAATCACACCTGTTGACTGATAAGAGGAGTCAAGTCATGTGCCTGTCGTCTGCTTACAAGGGAAGGCTAGAATGTCATTTAGGGCCTCTGCTTGGAAAGGAATAGGCTTAGGTAGTTCATTCTAAAATGCAGAAAGAGTGCTTGAAAGTTGTTAGTGGTTATGAAACACAAAGTTAAGCTGCAACAGTATATTTTCTGTCTTAACATGATGGGTGTTTATAGGGAAAAACCATTCATACGTGATTGATGAAATTTTGTACTTTGCATAGAGCTTTTGACATCATGAAAATGCAGATTTGCACCAATAAATGGTCATTGAGAGTCCTTTTTATACAAGGCCTTGGTCAGGAATGGAGGCAAAGAGGTCTTCATTCTTCTTGATCATTATACTATGCTTGTGCAAGTATTGACAGCATCAGCATATTCAATTGAACAGAAAAACTATGTCAAAAGTGTTTGGTCATAATTTGAGTAACAGAAAAATGCAGCTAATTATCTATTGAAAGATAAAATGTAGAAATTATAACTCTCTTTAAGGCTGGAATCAAAAGTTTTGGTAAACCTCCATAATTCTAGAGGTACATAAAGGATCAAAAGGTGAAATTTCAGATTTTGACAAAATATGTCTAATTTGTTTTTATTTTTATGCATTTTTGTATTTACTAGTCAATATATAGATATTTTATATTTTATCAATGACAACTATGTCATATTATTACAGTAAGCAACTGCAATTATGAAATAATTTTGAAAGTATACTTGGGAATATTAGAATTGCTTTTCCCTTCCATGGATAAATATTGGCAAACATTCAGAAATTATAAAGTGAATTTAATCAGGATTTCCTATGCATATTACCTAGATTTTTGCCAGAGTTGTGTGTTTCACAATTGGTTATCAATTTTAGCCCTTGGGGTGACCAGCTATTCTTATGTTCTTGTATATCCTGAAGAGCTGATCTGAGCCTAGAATTTGTTTGAACCAAATATGACTCTCATGCTATGATTAGTTCAAAGCCATATGAATTTCTTTTCCTTCTTCCACAACATACCACTTCCACGCCTATTCCTTTATTAATTTGCAGAAATATTCCTGGCACAAAAGTAAGATATTACTTCTGGCATGACTTTAAACACATATTTTAATATTATCACTTAATTTAATCTTACAGATTAGATGAATCAGTTTGAAAACTAATTTTTAAATTATTAATATATTTATATTATAGATAAATGAAGAAATAGCTCAGTTAGTAAAGAATCCGCCTGCAATGCCAGAGACCCAGGTTCGTTCCCTGGGTCAGGGAGATTCCCTGGAAAAGGGAAAGTATACTCACTCCAGTATTCTGGCCTGGAGAATTCCATGGACTGTGTAGACCATGAGGTTGCAAAGAGTCAGACACGACTAAGCCACTTTCACTTTCACTTTTCATAATGATGTGTCTTCAATAATGGCAACCCACTCCAGTACCCTTGCCTGGAAAATCTCATGGACAGAGGAGCCTGGTATGCTACAGTCCATGGGATGGCAAAGAGGTGGACACGACTGAGTGACTTTACTCACTCACTTCAATAATTACTCCTCATTTTAGCAACTACATTGAATTCAACTGTTGTTAGAGAGGGGTGTAGGGCCCCAGGGCTTACAGGGTGGTGCTAGCAGTAAACAACCTCCCTGTCAAAGCAGGAGACATTAGAGATGTGGGTTTGATCACTGGGATAGGAAGATCCCCTGGAGAAGGAAATGTCAACCCACTTCATTATTCTTGCTTGGAGGATGCCCATGAACAGAGGAGCCTGGCGGGGGTACAGGTCATAGGGTCCCAAAGAGTCAGACACTCCTGAAGCGACTGAGCACGTAGGGCCCCGATTCTGACAATCCCACCAAGATCTTAAGAATGAGGGAGAGACACTTAAATATTTCACCCAAAAAACAAAATCCCAACGCACTCACACATACATCATATACCCCACTATCTAACTTTTTTAGGCATCCTTTATTTAACTATTGGCTTTTCTATTACTTCATTTGAATCAGTGAGAAATCTACTGTTAGATTTATTTTAAGGGCATGAAAAAAATATGTCTTACAATGTCGTGAATTTTGAAGACATAGGAAGGAACTCTAAGAAAAGGTGCACGAAGACACAGGCTTATAAAGGAGATGAAAGCAGGTAGATTCCCTGGGTCTATATAGAAAACGGTAAAAAGAGAAACATGTGATCCCAGGACAGAGGAATAAAACATGACAACTGGCAGCACCCCAGGTTAGTCCTGTAAGAGAATTTACTTCATTTGTGTAGATGTTTCCAAATGAATAAAATTATTATTGTGATAAAACACTTTTCACAAAGTACCTGTTTACATCAAACACACACAAACACATGCAGTGATATTTCCTGTCAGAAGATTAATAACAAAAAAAGATAGCTTTTATTGTCTATTTTCCTCCCACTGCTAAGACCCAGAGATTGGGGACCCAGAGATTGGGGCTCCAGACCTGGAGGATGGAGTCAAGATCCAGAGAGGATTATTCCCAGGTTTTGAAACCAAATGAAGACTGCTCAGTCAGACTTCACAATTGCTTGGGACTGGTAACTCATTTCTTCATTTATTTTTTTCTCATTTATAATGCAAATGTCTGTGACTCATTTTATATCTGACCCACTGTTGTATTTTTTGAGCAGGAAATTTGTTTTCTGGTTTTACAGGTACTCAGGTGGAGAGAAAATTTGCTCTAGGATGGATCATACTCAAAATTTCTTCCTCATCTTATTTAGAAGATTCAGATAGTGAGGTCTGGGACTTTTGAATTCATAATATTTAGATAAGATTATGAATTGAATGATGATATGTTGAACTGATATGTTTGGGGATGCTGAGAAGCAGTGACTGGTTTTTGCATGTGGGATAGATGTGAGTCTTTGAGAGTCAAAGGGAAGACTGTAGGAGTATGGAAAATGACCACCCAAAATGTCAGCCCTAATCCTTGGAATCTCTGAATATTAGCTACATTGGGGAAAAAAAAAAAAAAAGACTTTTCACATGTAATTTTAAGTAAACAATCTTGAAATAAGGAGATTGGCATTATCCTGGAGTATTTGAGTGGACCATAAATATAATCACAAGTGCTTTTAAAAAAGGAAAGTAGAAGCAGAACTTATTGCAGAAGAAGAAGACAATATAATAACTAAACAAGATGTTAACTGAGAGTTTATAAAGATAAGGAAAGGGGTTGCCAGGCATAAAATACAAGGACCACAGTGTTAGAAGCTAGAAAACAAAAGCTAAAAATAAAATTTTGTTGTAGGCCTCTGGAGAGAGTGTGGCTTTGATGTAACCTTGATTTAGGCTTAATGAAACTGATTTCAGGCTTCTTGCTTCAAAACATTGTTTACTCTATTCTAAGACACTACAATTTTTAGTGATTTGTTAAATCCAAATTAGGAAACTAATACACTGAGTAAACTTAATCTTTGGGCTGTGATAATTCTACTTACTCTTTTGGTCCTACAACTTTACAACTACAAAAACTTTGTTGCCTCACTAACCTTTATTTAGGTGCTCATCCCTTTCACTATTCATGATACCAATCTCCTTAATTAAATTTTGGTTAGGAAAGTACATAACCAAAACCATTGTCCCCCTCCCCAGGGACTCCTGTGTTACCAAAAACTCAACTTCTCTGTACACTGGTGCCAAATCAAATCAAAGTTTTTGGTGAAGTAGAAAAGTCATGACAAACCAAGACAGTGTATCAAAAAGCAAAGACATCACTTCACTGATAAAGGTCCATATAGTCAAATGGCAACCCACTCCAGTATTCTTGCCTGGAGAATCCCATGAATGGGGGAGCCTGGTGGGCTGCTGTCTATGGGGACGCACAGAGTCGGACACGACTGAAGCGACTTAGCAGCAGCAGCAGCAGTCAAAGCTATAGTTTTTCCTGTAGTCATGTATGAATGTGAAAACTGGACCATAAACAAAGCTGACCACAAAAAAATTGATTGAAAATTGTGGTACTGGAGAAGATTCTTGAGAGTCCCTTGGACAGCATGGATATCAAACAAGTCAATCCTGAAGGAAATCAACCTCGAATATGCATTGGAAGGACTGACGCTGAAGCTCCAATGCTTTGCCCACCTGATGCAAAGAGCTGACTCATTAGAAAAGATCCTGATGCTGGGAAAGACTTGAAGGCAGGAGAAGGGCAACAGAGGATGAAATGGTTGGATGGCATCATCGACTCAGAGGACATGAGTCTGAGCAAGCTTGGGAGATAATCAAGGACAGGGAAGACTGGCATGCTGCAGTACATAGGGTTGCAAAGAGTTGAACATGACTGAGAGACTGAAAAGCAACAGGCTGTCTCTTGGAGGCTTCTCCCTTGATTAACAAGAGTTCAAATCCTTTGGAACTCGAGGAAGGTCATAGATGCTGGAGACTTGCCTGTAAGAAATGGGGGACAGAAATGCCTGTATGCCTGGGAGCTGCACAGGGCAATGTTTGGTTTCACCCCCAACTCTCAGGAAAAATAACTGAAAGGGCCCCTTGGTAATGTGAATAGAACCAGGGCAGGGACAGTATCATTGGACAACTAGTAGGTTTCACTTAAGGCTATTAGGTGGAGTTCTCTGAAATATTTCTGAGTGTTGGATGTTCTGACCAACAATAGAAAGGGAGCTTAGCCAGCATCGTGGAAAGTATAGGCAAGGAGGAGAGGAGCGGGAAGATGTGTTTGAAGAAAAAGCTTGAGGATGATAGTATAAACTTATTAAAAATACACACACACACACACACACATATATATTATGTACAAGTATACCTTTCTGAATGCTGAAATTTATAAGTTAATATCCAGTGAGTTTTTTTAAATTTTTATGTTTGGCTATATAATGAGTGTTTCATATACATTATTTGAATTATTTCCATATTATGGCTTCAGTTCAGTTCAGTCGCTCAGTTGTGTCCGACTCTTTGCAACCCCATGAATCACAGCACGTCAGGCCTTCCTGTCCATCATCAACTCCTGGAGTTCACTCAAACTCACGTCCATCAGGTTGGTGATGCCATCCAGCCATCTCATCCTCTGTCATCCCCTTCTCCTCCTGCCCCCAATCCCTCCCAGCATCAGGGTCTTTTCCAATGAGTCAACTCTTCCCATCGGGTGGCCAAAGTATTGGAATTTCAGCTTCAGCATCAGTCCTTCCAATGAACACCCAGGATTGATCTCCTTGAGGATGGACTGGTGGCATCTCCTTGCAGTTCAAGGGACTCTCAAGAGTCTTCTCCAACACCACAGTTCAAAAGCATCAATTTTTCTGTGCTTAGCTTTCTTCACAGTCCAACTCTCACATCCATACGTGACTACTGGAAAAACCATAGCCTTGACTAGACGGACCTTTGTTGGCAAAGTAATGTCTCTGCTTTTGAATATGCTATCTAGGCTGGTCATAACTTTCCTTCCAAGGAGTAAGCCTCTTTTAATTTCATGGCTGCAGTCACCATTTGCAATGATTTTGGAGCTCAGAAAAGTAAAGTCTGACACTGTTTCCACTATTTCCCCATCTATTTCCCATGAAGTGATGGAACCAGATGCCATGATCTTTGTTTTCTGAATGTTGATCTTTAAGCCAGCTTTTTCACTCTCCTCTTTCACTTTCATCAAGAGGCTTTTTAGTTCCTCTTCACTTTGTGCCATAAGCGTGATTAAGAAGTAAATATTATTCCCATATTATAGTATGGAAACTGAGTTAAGGGAGTGAGTTAGCTTGCTCTACAGGAAAGGACTGTAAGTAGAGTGAACATATCAGTAGAAGCAGACATTTTATGTTTTTTTTTTTTCTTCTATTTTTTTTTTTAGAGACTACCTAGACAACCATTGTGATATATTGACACTTTGCTTAACACAAGAGCTTTTCTCTATAATAAATATTAACAACATCTTAAGGGCATGAGAAAGGATTTCATAAATGCTTGCTGTTTATGAATGTTTTAGTTCCTCGAATTGAGGAGACCCCATAAATATATGGAAGTTATTAAGAGCAAAATATTGATGTAAACATTATAATACCATCAGAGCCACTCAGGAGGAACAAAAATAATAATGAGTCTTCTTTGGTATTTATCCAGAGGCCTACGGATTCCTTATGTTTATTTGTTATGTTTATGTTTATTTTTCAATTATGTGATTTAAAATACAATAATATTGTTATCATAATGACCCTGTCCAGCAATGCTGCTGGAAATTCTCCTTGCTCACCCCATCTCTTTTATTTGCCAAACAGTAAGCAATCATGTAATGCATGGAAGCACCTGGACTGCAAAATGATTATCATTTACTTCCTGGCTGACCAATTCAGGTACAGTAATTAGAAAAGTAACAAGGTCAAAAGAAAATCCATTTACTTTGTGCTCATTTGGACTTTTTAAAATGATTCAAACAATATAACCTTTGGAATACATCCATAAACTCAGTCACAATAAAGTGTTTATTTTTGTGAGTTATATCTGCAAATGAACATGTATTAAATAAAATAATGAGTTTCTTTAAATCTATGAAATGAGAAGCTATAAAGAATAACTCAGCTCCGTATTACCAAATGTTTTGCTAGTCGACTAACTTAATTCTAAACTAAAAGTTCCATAATTTGAGATAGATTCAGAAAATATTATTCTATTTTAGCCACAGAGCATATATTAAGAATAGTTGGACTATATATAGAGAGTAAGTAATTATAAAACTGATCATTTGTCTTTCAGTGTTTGCCATGAAACTTAAGCCTATCATGTATCTATTTTATAACCAGAATAATTGAAATACGTTATGGCTGACTAGAATCCTGAAATGAAAGACTATTTTAAGAAAAAAAAAAAGGGACTGTTAACAATGTAAAAATTCAAGACAAAATGCACTTTGTATGGAGAAAGAGATGGCAACCCACTCCAATATTCTTGCCTGGGAAATCCCATGGAAAGAGGAGCCTGGTGGGTTATAGTCCATGGGGCCACAAAAGAGTCAGACACGACTGAGCGACTAAAGAATGTGGACTTGTCAGTTTCTGTTAGGTGAGTACTGTAAGAAGCTAAATAATTAAAAGTATTGTTTGTGATAAGAAAATGCACTTTGTAAAATTCTTAGACTTATTTTATCTTTTACATAAGTTAAAAATACACATGCAAAGTTTTAGTTTCTGTGATTGAAAATGTGGTATTTAAAACAACTTTAATTTTAGACACAATAATGAAGAAGTACATCCTCTGTGTGTGTGTGTGTGTGTGTGTGTGTGTGTGTGTGTGAGATCCAATGGACTGAATCCACTTGCCTTCTCTGTCTAGAGCCGGTTACCATGCCCTCCTCCAGGGGATCATCCTGACTCAAGGATGGAATCTGCATCTCTTGAGTCTCTTCCACTGGCAGGCAGGTTCTTTACCAGCTGAACCACCTGGGAAACCTCACATCCTGTGTAGTTACCTTTACTTTTGTGACATGTTTATTTACCAATATAACTGGCATGTGAAAATGTGTTTTTCTTAAAAATTTACTTGAACATGGGCCAGTTTTACAATATAACTTTAATATGCATGTTAATGTTGTTAAATGCATAATATGCATAATATGTTATGCATATTATGTTAATATGCATAATAATGTTGTTAAAATACAACAAAAGTTTTCAACTATGTGCAGTGCTTAGTCATTCAGTCATGTCCCGCTCTTTGCCACCCTATGGACTCTAGCTTGCCAGGCTCCTCTGTCCATTGGGATTCTCTAGGCAAGAAGACTGGAGTTGGTATCCTTCAGGGGATCTTCCCAACCTAGGGATCAAACCTAGGTCTTCTGCATTGCAGGTGGATTCTTTTCCATCTGAGCCACCAGACAAGACATTAAACTATGTGGAAAAGCTAATTCTATGTGTCAACCTAGCTAGACTATGATACTCAGCTATCAACCACTGCCTTAAGTATTACTGTAAAGATAATTTGTAGATGTTGTGTGAGATAACATAAATTATATATTGGACTCTGACCCCTGTTCCTGCACAGAACTCCTGAAACTGTTGTCATTTCCTAAGTGGGAAGAGCACCTTTTATTCTAATACTTGTTGTTTGACCCCAGTTCCTGACACAGGGCTTACATAATCTTTGTAGTTTCCTGGGTGATAGGAGGGTCTTTGTTCTAATGAGATGACTCTGGGTGAGTTTCTGGATGAGAGCTGGTCATCAGAAAGACTAAGCCATGACTGAAGCTTGGAATCCTCAGCTCCTCCCGCCATTCTCATGAGAAAGGAGAAGGGCTAGAAATAGAGTATGTGATGAGACCACTATAAAAATTCCCAAAGTATTGAGTTTGGGAAATTCCAGATTGGTAAACACACCACATACAAAGAAGGTGATGTCCTCCATTTCCAGAGGGACAGAGACTCCTGTGCTCTGATTCCTCCCAGACCTTGAGCTGTGTATCGATTCATCTGGCTGTTCATCTGTACACTTTATCACATCCTTTAAAAAATACAGCAGTCAAAAATAAGTGTTTCTCTGAGTTCCAGGAGCCTCTCTAGCAAAGTAATCTAACCTGAGAAGGAGCTGATGGAGACCTCAGATTTATAGCCAGTTGGTCAGAAGAACAGGATCTGCAATTAACATATGAAGTGGAGCAGGAGCATGGGCGTTCTACAGGCAGGAGATAGAATAGAGCAACTCAGCTGTCAACATGTGATCCAGAAAAGGGACGAATGATTCCAAGGGCAGAGAAGATTTCAGATTCAGAGTTAATGCTAAAACAAGTTAAGATTTGATGGGATGTTGGGATGGGGTGAATGCAATTTGCATGTAAGACAGACATGAGTTTGGGGAAGGGAAGACAAGGCTGGATACAACAGTGTCTCCATATACTTAACAGAGTCTCCCCAAATTCACATCTACCCAGAATATCAGATTGTGACCTTTTCAGATATAGAGTCTTTGCAACTGTAATTATTTCAGATGTCATATTAGACTAAAGTGAAAGTGAAGTCGCTCACTCATGCCTGACTCTTTGGGAGCCCATGGACAGTAGCCTGCACCAAGCTCCTCCGTCCATTGGGATTTTCAGGCAATAGTACTGGAGTGGGTTGCCAAGCCCCTAAAGGCAATTTACTGGTGATGTTATAAGTGGGGTGGGTAGCTTAGGAAACAGAGACACACAAGGAGAAAGGCCATATGAAGATGAAGGCAAGGATTGCCAGAAACTGCCAGAAGATAGAAGACAGAAACAGAATAGAATTTTCCTCTGAACCTCTAGAAAAAACTGTCACTAAAGACATTTTGATTTCAGATTTCTGGTTTCCTGAATTATGAAAGAGTGAGTTTCTCTTTTAAGACACTTAGCTTGTGGTGGTTTCCTATAGGGGCACTAGGAAACTAAAAGATCATGTAACAAGATTTAGCTCAATTTGAAGCATGATCAATAAAATTTATTATCTGATGCTTTCTCAGGTGGGCTTCCTGAAGTCCCAGAGACCTCAGTTTGACTTCTGGGTTGAGAAGATCTGCTGGAGAAAGGATAGGCTACCAACTCCAGTATTCTTCGCCTTCCCTTATGTCTCAGCTGGTAAAGAATCCACCTGCAATGTGGGAGACCTGGGTTCAATCTCTGGGTTGGGAAGATCCCCTGGAGAAGGAACAGCTACCCACTCTAGTATTCTGGCCTGGAAAATTCCATGGACAGAGAAGCCTGGCAGGCTACAGTTCATGGGGTCACAAAGAGTTGGATACAACTGAGCAACTCTCACTTAACTTCATATATAGTCTTAGCATTTGCATATTCAGTAAATAAACAGAATATTTTTAAATACTAAAATAATGATAAATTACTGTGTCAAAGTATTGCATTTTGATATGTCTTCTTTGAATAGAAATAATTCAGCATGATGTCTTTATAATTTTCTTCTAAACAGTTTTTTACATATAGTCAATCTTTTAATATGTATTTATCTTATTATATCTATAAAATCTAAATGTGTTTATGTAAATAAAGCTTTGAATTTAGGAAACTGCTGCAGGAAGAGACGTCAAAAGGGATACTTTAATTTGAACGATCATGAAGAATTTGGCTGCATGTTTTTGAAAAGCATAAATTGAATTTGGCAATAACCTAATCACTAATGAGATCAGCTATTATACAAGTAATAGAAATAATTACTTGCATCAAAATGCAATACATTAAATAGAAGGAAAAGTCCTGAATATTAGGGGAACTACAGAGACACTGAGGGCATATTTTCCATTAAAATGAAATAGAAGAAGTATGATTCATAATATTATGCATTTGTCTCAGGGTAAGAAAAAGGGACACAGTTAATTATCAAACTTTCTTTTTACCTTTTCTAATTATCCTGTTGCATTAAAAAAACACATTTCTCACTTTTAATTAAAGTTACACATGATCAGCTTTAACTAGTAAACACAAATAAACCTCTATAAGTTGTACGTTGTTTAGTTCATTGACAAATATTCAAAAATGTCTAAAATATTTTCTTGCTGATAATTGATTGTTAAAGTAAATTAGAATAGCATATAAATTGATCTATACTAATTTTTCTTAAATATTGATGTGTATACTGAATTCAACTTAGCATAATTTTAGCCAAATAATTTAATAATTTAACACATTTATTTCTAAATAGAAGAGCCTTATTTTGAATTTAAACATTAATTGTGCTGTAGATTTGTAGAGGGGATGCTGAGTTTACTGTCATATTCACTGTTAGAAAATACTAATCTATTAACCACTTACTGTGTACTGAACACTCTGTTACATTCAGGTAAACTAATTAAATCTTCCCACAATTGATGAATAAAAAAGATGTCACATCTATGACACATTTTAAATAAATAAAATGAATAAAAGTATGGCTTATGTGTTGGAAGTTGAGAAGAGTTAAAACATACCAGGTGATTTAGAAATGTTAATATAAGAGGAGACATAAAATATTTGAAGTTCAAAGCATGGTACTCAAATGCTAACTACTGCTATAATCTAAAAAAGAAATGATGATGGCTTGAACCAGAGAATGTGATGAAAACTGATTTGACTGGAGAGGTTGAACTAACAGTAAATACTGATCAAACACATGGAGTTGAATGGAAGAGAATCAAGGATGACCCTTTTTGTTTCTTTGTTTTTTTTTTTTCTTTAAAATATATTGCCATTAACTAAAATTGGGAAGGATTTGGGTAGGATGTGTTTAGAGGGAATTAGACATTCCTTTAATACATATTAAATTTGAAATATTTATTAGTCATCTAAACTGAGACAGATAGTGGACAATAGACTTATGAGTCAGAATGAGGGAGATTAAATTTGGAAGTCATTCAGTTCAGCTCAGTTGCTCAGTCCTGTCTTGTCTTTTTGTGACCCCACAGACAGCAGGACGTCAGGCTTCCCTGTCCATCATCAACTACTGGAACGTACTCAAACCAATGTCATCACATCGGTGAAGCCATCCAACCATTTCATCCTCTGTCGTCCCCTTCTCCCGCCTTCAATCTTTCCCAGCTTCAGGGTCTTTCCCAATGAGTCAGCTCTTCGCATCAGGTGGCCAAAGCATTGGAGTTTTAGCTTCAGCATTGGTCTGTCCAATAAATATTCAGGACTGATTTCCTTTAGGATGGACTGGTTGGATTCCCTTGCAGTCCAAAGGACTCTAAAGAGTCTTCTCCAACACCACAATTCAAAAGCATCAATACTTTGGTGCTCAACTTTATTTATAGTCCAACTCTCACATCCATACATGACTCCTGGAAAAACCATAGCTTTGACTAGATGGACCTTTGTTGGTAAAGTGATCTCTCTACTTTTTAATATGCTGTCTAGTGAGTCATTAGATTTTAATATTCAATGCCTTGGGATTGATGAGATCACAAGGGAGTGAGTATAGATCAAGATTTTTTCTTTATTTATTAAAAAATATAGAATGCTTCACAAATTTGTATGTCATCCTTGCACAGATTCCTTGCTAATCTTCTCTGTGTCATTCCCATTTTAGTATATATCTTGCTGAACTGAGCACTGGATCATGATTCTCTATCATAGCAATAATGATATTGCAGGACTGGATAATTCTTTGTTTTAGAAGTCTATCCTGTACATTGTGGGATGTTTAGTAGCACTGCTGGCCTCTAGCCACAGTATTCCAGCAGTAACTCCTGTTGTGACAACCCAAAATGTTATCAGATATTACCAAATACCCCATGTGAGCAAAATGATCTCCAATCGAAAATCATTGCTCTAGATAGAAGAAAGAAAGCTCCAGAGATTTTAGGATCCTGTAATTTCCTCTTTTGTTTTTGCATTTCATTTGTTGATTCAGGATCCACCAGACAGAAATCTCTTAATGGACAGGTTTTTGTTAATGTAATTCTTTGATTGTTTGCCCTACCATTTGCTAATCCCCTAGTTATCTTTTCCTAGATATGTATTTCTTCTTTTCCTTTATCTAAAAGATATCATTGAAAGTCATTGTCAAATACTTTGATAAAAATCTGTTTTAGTTCAGTAACTCTGTCAGTGAAAGAAACAAGGCTAATCTGACATGACATGCTCTTGGTGAACCGATTCTCTTCCTTTCTGATCATATCCTCCTGTCAGTATTTTTAAACAGCCCTGTAAATATTCATTCTTCGATCTTGTTCAGGTATAACATCGTCAGCTTGTCTATTTTCAGAATCCCTGGTCTTTGCGTTTGTAAAAATTCATATACTTTTTAACACTTTCTACAACAAAAATCTTTTTAATATATATATATATATACTACTGAATCTCAAAATTTGTCAGAGTTCATAGGATCCTCAAATGTTTAGGAGTTAATAAGAACTGTACAAACCAGAAAAGTGTCTGCAGAGAGGGCAGAGATGAAAAAGTGATTATCAAGCAAGAATAGTACTCTGAAAGTCAAGTGAAGAATTTGCCACAAGAAGAAAAAAGAAACTCTGTCAAAAGCTGTGGTTTGATTAAGCTATAGGTAAAATTTGTCCATTGTTTTAGTAACATCAAAATGACTGGAAATTTTATCAAGAACACTTTTGGTGGATTAGTGTGGGAATATGGATATTTGCATTATGCCAAATTACATTCCACAGATTAAATGAAGATTACAGAATCAAAAGTTCAAGTTGCAATGGAGAGGTCTTAACATTTCAACCAATCGGTTAATTATAGTATAACTTAGGAGTAAGCAGATATCATGTGCTCATAACTTGATGTCATATGTGAGATTTGGACCATAAAGAAAGCTGAGCACTGAAGATGATGCTTTTGAACTGTGGTGTTGGAGAAGACTCTTGAGAGTCCCTTGGACAGGAATAAGATGAAACCAGTTATTTCTAAAGGAGATTGGTCCTGAATATTTATTGGAAGGACTGATGATGAAGCTGAAGCTCCAATACGTTGGCAATCTGATGCAAAGAACTAACTCATTGGAAAAGAGCCTGATGCTGGGAAAGATTGAAGGTGGGAAGAGAAGGGGATGACAGAGAATGAGATGATTGGATGGCATCACTGACTTGATGGACTTGAGTTTGAGCAAACTCCAGGAGTTGGTGGTGGACAGGGAAGCTTGGTGTGCTGCAGTCCATGGGGTTGCAGAGTTGGACCTGACTGAGAGGCTGAACTGTATAAAGTGTTATGTAATATTCTGGCTGTAAAGTTGAACTCACATCTCATCAAGGTTCTACATGTAATTTACAGTTTACAGAAATAATAGAGTCAAACTAATATGTTAAATGACAGCACAACAAAACAATTAGAAAAATTTAGACAATGGGACATTTTATGGGGTATTTGATATCATTAAGATTTCTATGACAGAGGTACAGGTTGAGGTCTATATAAGAATAAAACAGGCTTAAAAGACATAAGGATGCAATTTTTAGGCCTTATCAGATTCTAACTTTTTAATAGACTAAGTGTTAAAAAAATTGAGACAATCACAAAGATTTGAGTATAGAGTAAATGTTGGATAATAGAAAGAGTTATTGCTATTTTTATTGTTAGGCCTGGTTTTGTTTCAGAATGTGCAGTATTGAGTGTATATACTAAAGAGGCTGCCTCCATTTTTGGATGCTTGACTGCTGACATCTTCTAAATGTTAATGCTCACTCTTCGCTCTGCCTCATTTCTGGGCAAGATGAGAAGAAAGTCAGAAAGCTCCCTTTTTGAGGCTGGTGGGAGATTAAAAACATGGAAGCCCATGAAGAACTGGAACCCTCGCCCCAGCTTCATGCCCAAATCTCAATAAAAATCCCCAATTAGGCTCTAATCCTTTCTCTCACCAGCCATTTTTCAGACTAGCTTGAAAAGTGTGACTTCTTCCCCAGATGCCTTATTTTATGATTAATTAACTTTTTCACACACTTCTGCTGTATTTGTATCTTGATATCTTCATAGCAAGATATCAGTCTTGATTTCTGAAACAGTTTTGGGTGGCAGGTCCATCCTGCTTCTCAGAATATCCACAACCAGATGAAATGCCATGATGTATAAAGTTTATTTACTATACCTCGAAAGAAAAAAGAAAGAAAAGAGGGAGACAAGGAAGAAGAAAGCAAAGTGATGGGTAAAGTTTAAGCGTTACATCATGTTGCCAATGGGATTCAATTTTATGATTTAAGTAGTATCAGAGCAATTGTGAAGAGGGTATCATCTACTGCTCTTCTCCTGTTTCTTGAGAGATTTTGTTCTTAGAGCATTACCTAATCTTTCTTTGAGGACTAGTATCAGTCCTCACGTCATCCACTAAATATGCCCAAGCATATACTGCACTGTCCTTTTCACAGTGTATATTGAAGTTAAAACCCATTATTCATGTAAGAAGTTCTTTAAATTAACCGCAATATGTCTAGTAAAAAGATCCTTTAGTTCTTAGCTCATTCATATTTAATTGATTTAATAAAATGTATGTAGTACCCACTGAACATCATTTAAAATTTTTGAAGCTACAAAATTAAATAAAATATCTCTTTCCTTTAAGGAACTCACTGTTGAAAGCAAAATAGTTTAATAAATAGTTACAAATAATAACTATAAATAAATATAATTATAAATAATAGCCATGATTAACAGAGAATTATGAAGAAACAAAGAAATAGATGTGTCATATACATAGGGTTTTGCAGAAAAATTGAATATTAACCTGGTAATAACCTGTAAAGTGTAACAAAAAACTAAAGTTTTACCTTTAGCGTCAGGCAAATTACTTTTCACTAAGGTATTACCTTTAAATATATTTGTTTACCTAGAGAAAGAGGATAAAATGCATAGTTTCAAGTGCATAAAAAGTCTAGGATGATGAGTTGAAAATGTAATCCAGATTGATAGTGAGTAAATATTGGTAACTTTAACAAAATTGTTGGTAAAGTGATGCAGGGAGCAGGGTTTAGAGCATCCATGAAAAGTGAAGAGTTGAGAACAAGAAATGTATGTATAGATTTAAAAAAAGATGGATGAGAATAATAAAAGAACAGCAGTGAGAGGACTTTGGGGATAAAGGCACAATTTACTTTTTATTTTGCTTTTTGTTTGTCTGTTTCTTTTTAAGGATGAGACTTGAATGTACTTTAATACAGAATGAGGTCAAATGGATATATTGAAATTTTCAATTAGCTTTAAACATGAAGTAATCTTTATCTTCCAAGGCTAAGGGAAAGGAAATATTTATTTAAGTGGAACTGAACTTTGATTGTGATAGTTATCATTTAGGGCTTCATTTTCTCTAGGTATGAGGTAAGGTAATTATTAAAGTATTGAAGAGAATGGTAAATAATTGCAACAGAGTCTTGATAAAAATCAGAGGCTGTATATTTAAAAGACAAGACAAAAGAAATCATGGTGGTCTTAGATTCTGACTATAGTTTTGAGTCCATGTATTTTATTTTTTTTGGCAAGTCTAAGTAACTGTATGGAAAAGAAAATGGCAACTCACTCAAGTATTCCTGTCTGGAGAATTCCATGGACAGAGAAGCCTGGCAGGCTAGTTGGACACAACTAAGTGACCAACATACACCTAACTGTATATTTCCCTGCAATAGGGCTAGACCTCCAGGGTTAGTAACAAAGAAAGAAGCACTGTTGCACTGACTCAGAATTTTAGCTACACCTGATATTTTATGGCAAGGATAAAGGGTTGAAGGGGCTGGGATGTTAATGAGTAAGGGCAAAAGGAGTGAAATTAGGAAAAAAAAAAAAAAAAAAAAAACTAGAAGGATGGCAATGTGTGAGATATAAGAGATTATATTTCCTAAACTTAAACTCTTCCAGATGAAGGGCATGATGGGCATTTAAATTCAAAAAGTCTTTAGGTTTTGAGAATGGTTTTGTGATAGACCTGCCAAAATGGGATGTTAAACTATCTTTAAATTATCACAGGCATTTGGAGTAATGACAGCAAAAGTTCCTATCTGCAAGATGTCATGAAATGAAGGTTATTACCTGGATTGAAGAAGACAAAGCGTCTTACAGCCAGATTGCCTGAAACTCACAAGAACATGTACACATAACAGATTCAGAAACAAGAAATGTGATGGAAATAATTCCATAGTGGAGGGCTATAGGAGAATGTGTTCTCAGGGGAAACCAAATGATAGTCAAAGCAGGCAGGTGGCAAAGCTTGTGGAAAAGATAGAAAGTGATTGGTCAGTTTTATTTACAAAGGCACAAGAGTTCCAAGCAGTGAAGAGAAAGAGCTGGAGGGGGATTGATATTGGGAGACTTCAAGGGATGGGAGATTCAATTTTATCAAGAGATGAGAAAATAAGAGAACATAAAAATTAGTTGAGAACAGGAGGAATGACTTCTCAAGGACTATAACAATGTCTAAGTCTCATGAAAGAATGGTGAAGGAGTAAACAGACCACTTTTCATCTGTAAGGAATGTTTCAAGTTATCCATAATAGTAGAGACAATGCTTTCATGAGTGATTGTATTAAAACTTGAGTGAAGAGGACGAACTTTGTCCTTAGGGTGGGAGTTAGGACCTATTTTGATGAAGAGCCATAAGAACTCAGCTATTTTGTGACAAAGAATATCATCTACCACCCACAATAAATAAATATGTTTACTTAATATAAACAAATGAATGTCTACCATCCACCATAAATAAAAGACCATAAAGAAAGCTGAGGGCCAAATAATTGATGGTTTTGAACTATGGTTTTGGAGAAGACTCTTGGGGGTCCCTTGGACAGCAAGAAAATCAAACCAGTCAATTCTAAAGGATATTGGTCCTGAATATTCATTGAAAGGACTGAAGTTCCAGTACTTTGACTGCTTGATGTGAAGAACTGACTTATTGGAAAAGACCTTGATGCTGGGAAAGATTGAAGGCAGGAGGAGAAGGGTGTGACAGGATGAGATGATTGGATGGCATCACCAACACTATGGACATGAGTTTGAGCAAGCTCTGGGATTTTGGTGATGGACAGGGAAGCCTGGTGTGCTGCAGTCTATGGGGTCTCAAACAGTCAGACATGACTGAGCAACTGAACTGAACTGATCTACCATAAATAAACAAAGCCCAAGCCAAAACAAAACCTAAGTTGTGAAAGGTGATATTGTTTTTAAATAATATGCTTTGATATTACATAAATGCTTTGATACTACATAAATGTAATCTCTAAATTTCTTTCATTTTCATATGTAGGTGTTCTGCTGTGTGTTAAGGTTCCCCAGAGAAACAGAACAAGTGGAATAGGCACGTAAAGAGAGAGATTTAATTTAAGGAACTGTTCACATTAATCATGGAGGTTGGCAAGTTCAATATCTGCAGGTTGGGATAGCAGACTAGAGATCAAGGAGTTGCTGAGTCTTAAGTTCAAGTCCAAAGGCCTTCTGTTGCAGAACTGACTGGTCAGGGGAGGTCAGACTTTTTTCTATTTATGTCTCACACTTAATATGATGGAGGGCAATTTGCTTTACACCAAGTCCAACAATTTATCTGTAAATCCCATCCCAAAGCACTCTGATAGAAACACCTGGAACAATGTTAGAGTGCACATTCGGACACCATAGCCCAGCCAAGATGACCCAGAAAACTAGCCATCACACAGTCTACAATCTGTAGACTAGAATTAGTAGACTGTAGTAATCTGTAGATTGTAGAATTAGTCTACAATCACTGGGCATCCTTGAATTTTATAGCTTCTGTGTACATTAGAAAAAAATCAATTTTTAAACAGCTGTACAACACTATATACTTACCAACTGTTATGATATAGATAATTCCAGTTTATTCTTTTTTTAATATAGATTTATTTATTTTAATTGGAGGCTAATTACTTTACAATATTGTATTGGTTTTGCCATACTTCAACATGAATCCGCCACGGGTGTACTTAAATCTACCCTCTGAAGACAAAAAAGATTAAAAATATACAGGCCCCATTAAAGAACAGATAGTAGAAATATTATCGTTATAAGATTTAAAGATAATGAGACTCACATGGTCTAAAAAGATGTGTAAGATAAAACAGCCTCTAAATTAGCATAACCAGCCTGGAATGTCAGTCTTCTGATTATGCATCTAAGACGTACCACAACACCACAGTGGTACCATAGAGAGGAATTAATCTATACTTGGATCAATTTCAAAAGAGCCAGAACATTGAGTCCCTTTAAATTTAGGCAAAGCATCATTCTTCATTAGAGAACCAGCAGGAGGTGAGGAAACTAATTAACTTATAGCTACTTTAAAGGTACCCACAGGTGTTCATGGCAGCAATGTACTATTTACCAGCCATAATCTAGAGGTGATCTTTATATGGAAATCCTTAACTTGAAAATAAGGATGATTTCATATTACATTCCAAAGAACATAACTGTCTTTAAATTGCCCTTCTTTTCTCAAAAGATTTGATCTCTGAAGCCTGAAATGAAACTTTAACATTTTCAATTAAATCTAAGCCTTCAAGGTTTGGTTGAAACTAAGAAAATGATTTGTGAAACTCTTTTCAAACTGCCTCTGAAATAAGCTTCGAGCTAGTGAAGTTCTAATTCTTAACATTTAGACTAGTTATAAAAGAGAAGTCCCTTAATACTGAACTTCAGCCATAATATTCAAGCTATGCAAAAAAGAATAACTTTTAAATTAATAACTAAGATTTTATTTTGATATCTGATTTTTTTTTAAGTAAACGTCTTTTTGGTTACATGCTTTGCTTAGCAGACGATGGCAGTAAAAGTAAACAAAATTCTGCTGCATTGTGTGATTTGGCATCTAAGATTTCATGTGCTGAACTGCTAACACACACTATATACTTTTAGAATTCTCCCAAATTTTCCTAAGCAATTTTTCTTTATTTCTATTTGAAACATGTCTCACACATCTTTACTCTATGACATTATCAGTTTACTCATTTTTTTTACCCCCAAAGGGGAAATGAAGCTAAGTTTTATACAATCTTTAAAAGTTATTTTCCAATTACAGTTATTACAAAATATTGGCTATAACCCCCACATTGTAATATATCCTTGGGCCTGTCTTTTACCCAATGGTTAGTGTCTCCAACTTTCCCATCCCTATATTCCTCCTCCCCACCTCTCCATTGGTAACCACTAGTTTGTTCTCTATATCTGTGAGTCTGTTTCTTTTCTGTCATATTCACTAGTTTGTTGTATTTTGTAGACTTCATATATAAGTAATCTCATGCATTATTTATCTTTCTCTGTCTGACTGATTTCATGAAACTTAATGCCCACCACGTCCATTTATGTTGCTGCAAATGGCAAAAATCTCCTTCTTTGTTATGGCGGAGTAATGTTTCATTGCATACATATGCCACATCTTCTTTATCCAATCATCTCTAGGACACTTCGGTTGCTTTCATTCCTTGGCAATCATAGATAATGCTACTACGAACATTGAGATGCATTTGTCTTTTTGAATTTCAGTTTCTCTTAACCATGTGAAAACATGGTTTCTTTTTTCTACTTTTAGGATGAAGTGCTATTATGGGATATTTTTTTAAAGATTTTTAAAATGTGAAAATGTCATATAATATTAATTACTATCATCTTTCTTATTGTAACAAAAATTGGAAATTGGATACTAATGCTGATCATGGAATCCTGCATTATGCTGCCATCAGTCTGTATGCTACAATACATATGACGCCTTTTATTTATCTGTTCTTTGAAATTTTACATAATTTAATAGCAATTCTACATCACACTTTTACAAAATTTTATAGAATTACAGGATACTATTGAAAAGTAGTATTATATTAGAATAGTATTCTATTAAATAGTATTCTTAAAGATTTCTAGATATTATGTATAATATATATTTAATATTTAATATATTAATTATTAAAATTTATATAATTATATATGTTATAATTTATTTTATAACTATATACTTGCATATAATTATATAAGTATATATAAATTAATATATATTAACAATATATTGTAATTTTATATATTATAATGCATTTTTATAATATATAAAATTATATATATAAAGGAAAGCCCCATATATATATATATATATTTGTAATCTTCATAGTTGGTTGAATAGCTTTTATATGAACGCTTCTTTAATTATCCCCAAACTGAAAGATATTCATCCAGTCATGAAGATTGTAGTAGGAGTATTCTTCCATAAGTACAATATTGTGAATTAAGTGCAGCAGGTATCAAGAGAGAAATCAAAAAAAGATTATTTTACCACCATACCTGGACATCTTCCTAGGATTTTCAGATCACCTTCCTAGTCAAGTGTAGGATTTTTATAAGCTTTCTTAAAGTTTGTATATAAAAATACCATAAGACCCAATGAATTCATGTTGCTATAGTCTAAACTAATTTATCCTCTTAAATAACTTGATAAAACCAAAAGTTAAGTGGTAACAACTTAAATAAAGATGAAATGTGAGTTATATTTTCTTTTTGCTATAAAGTAGAAAATAGCACACAAAATCCATGTTAAATAGAAATGGTTCATTATTTGTATGCAAACTAAAATAGCTGTATTAAGTGTGAATTTCTAGATTCATTTTTTATATAGCTGAAGTATTATGTATGATGAATAGTTGTCACATTGACACATTTCATTCTTCTACAATTCTAGAATTTATGTCCAAAAAAATTAATAAAGAATTAGATTTATTTTTGGAAAGAAATAAATATGTGATTGCATAGGTTCTAGGCTTCAGTGGCCATTTACCTATTTGAAAAATAAGAATCTCTATAACTATTTATCATAAAAATAAGAATAGCTGTGTAGGAGAAATGCCAATGTAACTAACATCTAAAGTAACATCTAAAGTAACTAACATCACTAGAATTTTCTATTACATGATTCTCCAAGTATACATGAGTCTTCTCCCTAGGCTTCATATTGTATTTGTTTATATTTTGGCTATTGTCATCATATGTCAGTTTCTACTGAGCTAGCTGGATTCCCCTCAGAAAATCAAATCTGAATATTATTTTTCTTAAGTTATCAGAGAGATGTGACCTTGTATTTGATCTTATAACTTATACAAATAATGGCTATATGCAACCCACTCCAGTGTTCTTGCCTGGAGAATCCCAGGGATGGGGGAGCCTGGTGGGCTGCCATCTATGGGGTCACACAGAGTCGGACACGACTGAAGTGACTTAGCAACCGTTTCTAAATAAAGTCTTTAACATTTAAATTTTTCAGTGACTAGAATAAGTCATTCACTTCACATGTTAATCCAGTACCAAATGCACGGCCATCCATTGTATGCTTAAATATAGATCTTCTAGAGGGCTAATAATTTACCTTGTTAGTTAAATGTTCTGGTCACATTAGTACTGACTTTAAAAAGTTCCTATTCCATATTTGTGCATATTCTGTATGTTACAAATTTGAATTGGTGAGTGTTTTTTAGTACTCTAGGGAAAGGCTACCCACTACAGTATTCTGGTCTGGAGAATTCCATGGACTGTATGGTCCATGGGGTTGCAAAGAGTATGGATTTGACTAAGTGACTTTCACTTTCACTTTTAGTACTCTGAGATTAACTCAAAGTAAAAAAAAAAAAGGTAAGATTCAAAGCTGTGGTAACTCCAGAATATTTTCAAAGTGAAAAAATCTAGCAGTGTAAACCTCCAAACTTGAACATTTATATCATCTCATATAATTAATGTTATATATAAATTAACATACATATGAACATCTTTATGTATAATTTGGTCTTTCCAAAAATAACTGAGACAACTTACCACAAGTTATACATACACTGATATAGCACTGTTAATTTAAGAATAAAGTACATTAGAATTTATTTTTCAGTAAAAAGTTAACTACAGCAAGTTTAATAAATGAAAATAGCACTCAAAATTGAGTATTTATATTTCCTTAAGCATTCTAACAAATCAAGAAAGGATAAAGTGAAAAGAAAAGGATAACTTTGGAAAACAATTAAGAAGAACAGAATGAAGATATAAAAGGGAAGGGAAACATTATCACCAATTTCATTGTACTTCTTTTCTGTTTAAAAATTCATAAAAGCTCAGAGGGGAAATTCTTTGGTAATAGAATTTTACAAGTCATTAAAACTTGCATTTTAATATGTATCCTATTTTCTTTCTTTCATCCTATTATTATATATATTCATTTAAAATTTTTTCATCCTCTTCATATATTATCCAATTTTACCTGGAGAGTTAGGAAAAATTTGTATTTATAATTTTATTCATTTATAATTAAATGTTTATTTATAATTAATATTTTTATTTATAATTCAACTATCAACCAGTTCAATTATTAATAACTCTCCCAATACCCCTGAAAATAGCAAAAGAACAACAAGTTTTATGGTCACCATAAAGAAAAGGGGTACTGAATAGACAAGGACAGTGTCTCCCATATGTTTCTTTAAGAAATAAATATTCTTTAAGTTACTATTAAGAAAAAGTAGTTTATTAAAATAAAAAAGAACAAAAAGAAAGGTCATCATGTGAAACATTTTGAAGCTAAACTTTCAAAATATGCTGGTTTATCTATTTCCTCATTCAGATCTTTCCAATCTCTTATCTGAATTAACATAATCTCTTTCATACTAGCCAAAATTCACCTAGTGTATCTAATTATATAGATATGAAGGTGTTAATTCTCTTTAGAAAGGAAAAAGAGAGAGACAGGAAAAATATTGTAATAACCATTGATATTAATATGTAATATCCAAATTCTAAAGCTTGAAAGTGAAAATCATTCACAAATTATCTCATACATCACACACTAACATATCCTCTCTACCCCAGCCACCTTGTGTTATTCTTGGTTCTCTGAACATGCCAAAAAATATGTCACCTCTATGCTTTTGCACAGTCTATGGTTAGCACAGAGTAGAATGTTCTTATCCCATCCGATTTGCCTTATCTCACATTTGCCCCATCTCTTTGATTTTTTTTTTTTTTTCAGCTACTGGCTCTTTATTGCAGTGCATGGGCTTTCTCCAGTTGTGGCACATGGGTTTCTCTTATTGCAGAGCATGGGCTCTAGAGCACTGTCATGGGCTTAGTTGCAGGGCGAGGGCTTAGGTAGGTGTCCCACAGCATCTGGGATCCTAGTTACCGGATGAGGGATCTAACTTATGTCCTCGAATCCCCTGCAGCAGAAGGAGGATTCTTAACCATTGGACTACTAAAGAATCCCTGCCCTAACTTCTTTACCTGCTCGTTATAGCATGATTCATCTTCAAGGGCCATCTTAAATGTTACTCTCCAAACTACAAACGTATCTTCAATCTTGCGAAACAATCTTGTACCAACTTATTATGAGTTGTATTGGAAGCAGCTCATATCCTCCCCAAAGAGGAGGGTCAGGAAGTAAGAGGGGGCAAGATATGAAATCTCATTTATTGTACTTAAAAGACTCTGAATGGATACAGGGTATTGAAGTGAATATCTTAATACTTTGTGATATTTTGAGGAAAATTATTTGATCACAAAAAATCACGTGAAAATCAAAAATAAAAAGAAAAAAGAAAACACAATGGAATTAATCTTTGTCTCACTTCTACATTAAATTTCAAAGGAGCATTCATCAATTGTGATTCATTAAAAAACTGAAAACTTCTTAGATTAAGAAATATATTAATAGCCTATATACAAATAATAAGCAAATTAAAAGATATTTGGTCATCACAAATAGGACTATGAATAAAACAAAATAGCTTTTAAAAGGTGAAATCACTATAAGATTTTAATGCTATTTTTCTTGAGAACAGTGGTATATTAAATATATAGTATAAGTTATAGTCACATTATAGAAATTTAAATATATTTAAGAAAGAAAACAAAGTTAAAAACATTCTGCAGACATAAAGTGAAATGTCACCAATATTAATAAAGTTAACACTAGTAGACTGAGATTGGAAAAGGATATGGCAACCCAGTCTGGTATTCTTGTCTGGAGAATCTCATGGACAGAGGAGCCTGGAAGCTTAGAGTTCATGGTGTCACAAAGAGTTGGACACAACTGAGTGACTAATACACACACACACACTGTAAACTGAGATAAAATTTTACTGTCTCCCAAAAATGAAAATTTATTTCCTAGGCATGGAAGTTCAAAGTAGCTTATTGTGACCTGACAATAGCTCTCCTAAAAGTGGTAGTTTAACAGACACCTTTCATCTTGTAGCGCCACCATCCTCTATTCAGTGCTTCCAAGGAGAAAGAACATGAGAAAAGAATGCGGATGACTTTTTTCTATGGGTCATCTCTAGAAGCAGCATACATCAAAACAGATACATTTTCCCTTGATCAGAACTTGGCCACATGGCCAGTCCAATTGTAGGAGAATCTGGGAAACACAGCCTCACTGTGAAGTCAGAAGACAAAGAAAATTTTGTTGGAGAATGACTAGCTTATCTCTGTTACATTATACAATTTAATATGTAATATAACTGAAACTGTAATTTCAAAAGTAAAAGAATTCAAAAATCAAAAACATTGCTTATGTGTCTTTAGATAAATAAACTTATCTGTAGGAAGCACTGTAGATTTGAAATTCAAAACAAAGATTTTGTGCTGCTACACTTTAATCATCTCCTCTATTTTTCACATTAACTCAGTGATATGGGCTGAGCTTTAGATGACTAAAGCGCTTTAGATTACTAGAGCTCTTTAGATTACTAAAGGCTAAGCTTTCCTTTAGTAAAGAAAGAGAAACTGTTCTACAAAAAGAAAAGCTTATTGTTTCTACAACTACATCAGCCCTATGTGAAAAGAGTGATACAGCAGTCTGAGTGACAGGGTACCATCACAGCATGATTTTGAGGGAATGGAGTAGTGGATTTTGTGATGTACTAGACAAACATGCATTTTTTCAAGATTAAAGGATTTATTTCTCTATTTGCTGGCATAAAGCTGACTATAAGCCTTAGCTGGAAGTCCTCTCTGGAAATTTCCTTGGCCACTGAGAGCCATCTTGGCAGTGACAAAGCCCCTTCACCAAGGGCAGCCTGCATTCAAAGACCATTTGATGCAGGGATATAAAGTTTTATGTTCCTTGCTGCATTTTGGAACAAGTCTGAAGGGTCATTTCAGTTTGGCTGACACATTTTCTGAGTTTATCACATCCTAACATTTTTTGACCTAATACTGCTGCTGCTGCTGCTGCCAAGTCGCTCCAGTCGTGTCTGACTCTGTGCGACCCCATAGACGGCAGCCCCCCAGGCTCTCCCGTCCCTGGGATTCTCCAGGCAAGAACACTGGAGTGGGTTGCCATTTCCTTCTCCAGTGCATGAAAGTGAAAAGGGAAAGTGAAGTCGCTCAGTTGTGTCCGACTCTTCGCGACCCCATGGATTGCAGCCTACCACGCTCCTCCGCCCATGGGATTTTCCAGGCAAGAGTACTGGAGTGGGGTGCCATCGCCTTCCCCTGACCTAATGCTAGGGTTTGTTAAAACCCATAAGCAAGTACTTTCTGAGAACTTTAAAAAAAAAAAAAAACTCATTTAAAGTGTAGTATTCATTGATTTTAGTATAGTAGTTACAAAAATCACCATAGTCAATTTTAAAATATTTTCATCACTCAAAAATAATTTCTGTTTTCATTTATAATCATTCAATATTCCCCCCAAAGTCCTCTGTGCTTGGCAACCTCATACATTTTCTATCTTTACAGCTTTGCCTAGTTTTGAAATTTCACATAAAAATTATTATACAATATTTGAATTTTAATGGGTTTACTTGGTGGCTCAGTCAGTAAAATCAGCCTGCAATGTGCGAGAACTGGGTTTGATCCCTTGGTTGGGTCAATCCCCTGGAGGAGGGCTTATGATTGTATTCTCTCACTTGAAAGTGAAAGTGATATTGCTCAGTCCTGTCTGACTCTTTATGATCCTATGGACTGTAGCCTACCAGGCTCCTCTGTCCATGGAATTTTCCAGGCAAGAATACTGGAGTTGGTTGCCATTTCCTTCTCCAGGGTATCTTCCCTACCCAGGGATTGCTTTCTCTCACTTAGCATAATGTTTCAAGGTTCTTCTATGCTGTACCATCTATCATAAAGTTTTATGTTCTGTGCCTCATCTTGGAACAACTCTGAAGGGTCATTCCAGTTTGGCTGACACATTTTCTGAGTTTATCACATCCTAAGTTATCTTTTGACCTAACACTACTTCTTTTGTTAAAACCCATAAGAAATTAGTTCATTCAGTTCATGCTGAATAATATTCAACTGTTGCTCCTTGGAAGAACAGCTATGACAGACCTAGACAGCACATTAAAAAGCAGAGACATATTAAAAAGCAAAGTCTGTCTAGTCAAAGCTATGGTTTTACAGTAATCATGTATGGATGTGAGAGTTGGACCATAAAGAAAGCTGAGCACTGAAGAATTGATGCTTTTGAACTGTGGTGTTGGAGAAGACTCTTGAGAGTCCCTTGGACTGCAAGATCCAACCAGTCAATCCTAAAGTAAATCAGTCTTGAATATTCATTGGAAAGACTGATGTTGAAGCTGAAACTCCAATACTTTGGCCACTTGATGCAAAGAGATGACTCATTGGAAAAGACTCTGGTGCTAGGAAAGATAGAAGGCAAGAGGAGAAGAGGATGGCAGAGGATGAAATGGTTGGATGGCATCACCGACTAGATGGACACGAGTCTGAGGAAGCACCAGGAGCTGGTGATGGACAGGGAAGCCTGGTGTGCTGCAGTCCATGGGGTTCCAGAGTCGGTCATGGCTGAGTGACTGAACTGAACTGAACTGAATATTCAACTGTATAGGTATAGCACATTTTATTCATTCATTCATTCATCTGATAAACTGATAGACTTCTCATAACCTAGCTTTTCTACTAATTAATCATTTCAGAGCCTCTTTCCAATGAGATCCAACTGGTAAAAACAGACAGACTCAAGTTCAATTTGTTTATCTATTTTGCAGTTGGATTACCCTGGGTATGTTATTTAGCTTTTCTGAACCTTGGGGTTGTCATGAATAAATAGTACTGAAACATGAAATTATATTGATTTAAAAGCCTATCTCTATCAAATGACTATGATAGCTTACTAGCTATTTATTTCAATTTTATTCATGACAACCCCAAAGTTGTTAAACAAATTGAACTTGAGTCTATCTGTTTTAACCAGTTGGATCTCATTGGAAAGAGGCTCTGAGATGAAGATTAATACTAAATCATAACACAAAAGCAATTGAAATAAAATGAATCCTATTGTGGACCATTGATAAAGTATATTCAAAAAATGAAAATAATAATAAAAAAAGTTTTAAAATTCTAAATTACTTCATGCCATATTATAAATAAACTTGCTACTATTTCCAAATAAGATTCACCCTACTGTGTTAAATTAATAATATTATGCCTGTAGTATAAAGAAATAAAAAAGAAAGAATCTTTAATTTGGCCAAAATTTTTCACTAAAATGATTTATTCTAGTAGAATAAACAGATTTGATAGATATTTAATGGTATAATTAAAGTACAAATTGCTAGCAACATGCAAAATGCCTAGTAGAAGAGTGAAAGGAATGTAGAATAGTGATGTGTATGTTAGCCACTCAGTTGTGTCTGACTCTATAGGACCCCATGGGCTGTAACCCACCAAGCTTCTCTGTTCATAGGATTCTCCAGGCATGAACACTGGAGTCGATTGCCATGCCCTTCTCCAGAGGATCTTCAAACCCAGGGATCGAACCTATGTCTCCTGCATTGCAGGCAGACTCTTTACCATCTGAGCCACAAGGAAAGCCTCAGAACACTGATAAGAATAGCTAAATGATAATGTTAATGGCAATTAGGAATCATTAACTGAAAAGGCTAGTTATGAAATAAAGCTGAATTTAATAGCTGTATTTTAAATTTTGTTAATTATATTCAACTTTTGTTATTTTTTTTGATAGTGTAAAATATGCTTATAACATTTCCATGAATACCTTTTAACCAGAGATTGAATAATAAAATTTTCTAGGTTGGGAGGAGGTGAGGGTAGAAATCTTAGTAATGTTATCCTAAGGGAAAAGAAACTGCAGTACAATAATGCTGTCAAATTTCAAACATTGATCTAAAAAGAATAAAATGAATTAAAGTTCAAAAATGATGTTGGCTGAGATTTAAAAATAAGAAATAAAATGAGTTTTAAGCACTTACTGTCAAATACTACTTAACAATTTATCTTTTTCTCTTAATACCAATAGTCATCAATAGAATAATCACCAAGATATTATTTCCTTTCAAGACATGATAAAATTGAGATTGAATGAAATAAGTCAATGCTACTAGATTGACATTTTTGGATTTAAAATTCAATATGCATGAACCGTGAACTTCCAGATGTTCAAGTTGGTTTTTGAAAAGGCAGAGGAACTAGAGATCAAATTGCCAACATCGACTGGATCATTGAAAAAGCAAGAGAGTTCCAGAAAACATCTATTTCTGCTTTATTGACTATGCCAAAACCTTTGACTCTGTGGATCACAATAAACTGTGGAAAATTCTGAAAGAGATGGGAGTACCAGACCACCTGACCTGCCTCTTGAGAAACCTATATGCAGGTCAGGAAGCAACAGTTAGAACTGGACATGGAACAACAGACTGGTTCCAAATAGGAAAAGGAGTATGTCAAGGCTGGATATTGTCACCCTGCTTATTTAACTTCTATGCAGAGTACATCATGAGAAGTGCTGGGCTGGAGGAAGCACAAGCTGGAATCAAGATTGCTGAAAGAAATATCAATAGCCTCAGATATGCAGATGACCCCACTCTTATGGCAGAAAGTGAAGAAGAACTAAAGAGGCTCTTGATGAAAGTGAAAGAGGAGAGTGAAAGAGTTGGCTTAAAGCTACAACATTCAGGAAACTAAGATCGTGGTATCCAGTCCCATCACTTCATTGCAAATAGATGGGGAAACAGTGGCTGACTTTATTTTTGGGTGGCTCCAAAATCACTGCAGATGGTGACTTCAGTCATGAAATTAAAAGACACTTACTCCTTGGAAGGAAAGTTATGAGCAACCTAGACAGCATATTAAAAAGCAGAAACATTACTTTGTCAACAAAGATCTGTCTAGTCAAGGCTATGGTTTTTCCAGTAGTCATGTATGGATGTCAGAGTTGAACTATAAAGAAAGCTGAGTGCAGAAGAATTGATGCTTTTGAACTGTGGTGTTGGAGAAGACTCTTGAGAGTCCCTTGAACTGCAAGGAGATCCAACTAGTCCATCCTAAAGGAGATGAGTCCTGAGTGTTCACTGGTAGGTCTGATGTTGAAGCTGAAACTCCAATACTTTGGCCACCTGTGGTTCATGGGGCCTCAAAGAGTTGGACATGACTGAGAGACTGGACTGACAGATGCTTGATTAATTCAATAGCCCATGCTTTCTTTATTAGACCAAGATTTTCCATTTTACTTCTCTCAACATTTTTACAAAATAACAATTTTTTTTTTCAAAAGCAAGCTACAGACAATGGAATATACTAATTATAAGGGGAAGTGGTAGAATAGCACAATACACTAAATCATTGCTTTACTTCCTGGGCCAAATAGGAACTGCATATGAAGTAACAATATTAATATTTTTGTTCTCTCCTGACTTTCAGCATGAGCTGGAGCTTGTGCATTAAATAACTCATAACAGAAGAGGTCCCAGCACATTGTACTTTGGTTATAGGTAGCTAAATTTTGCTGTCACACAGTTGATATAGCCTCCTATTCTATTGAGCGCAGCATCAGAGTGAGACAAATTTGCTAGCTAACTGGCATTTCCCCCTTTTCTGAGTTCTCAAGACACTTGGACCCTAAACATCTACCATTCTCTTGTATATTTTCCTACAGCCATCTGTTTATACGATGTTTCATTAGTTCAGTTCAGTTCAGTTCATTCATCCAATCTTGTCTGACTTTTTGCGACCCCATGAATTGCAGCACACCAGGCCTCCCTGTCTATCACCAACTCCTGGAGTTCACTCAAACTCATGTCCATCGAGTTGGTGATGCCATCCAGCCATCTCATCCTCTGTCATCCCCTTCTCTTTATGCCCCCAATCCCTCCCAGCATCAGGGTCTTTTCCAATGAGTCAACTCTTCGCATGAGGTGGCCAAAGTATTGGAGTTTCAGCTTTAGCATCAGTCCTTCCAAAGAACACCCAGGACTGATCTCCTTTAGAATGGATGACATGTTTCATACTGGCATTAAAACTCTTTGAAAATAGGTAGAAATTGAAGTGCTTGTTTTTTTACTTTTTTGTATCTCTCACAAAATCTAGCATTTTTTGAAACATATCAGGTACCTTAACAATGCTGATAAGTTAAGTGAAATTACATGTAGTTTTTAGTTTAATCACCAATACTCACAACAATATATAACATCATTTGTGCACACTATACACTAGGAAATAACAATGCATACGATCCCAAATCGTGTTACTCAAGGTTTTGTTGATATAATCTTGATGACTTTAATAAAAATATTATACTGTTATGAAGACAACCCTCTTCTCAATTTAGGAAAATCAGCCTTTTGTCGTGTAGCTTATTAAATTTCATTTGAGTTGTTTTCCACATGACCTCATGACCAGCATCAGTTTTTAACCTTTAAGGTACACAATAGAAGAATCAGTATAAAATAAATGAATAATAAAGTAAAACCCTACCTTCAAAATATTTTGATTGGATTGGAAAAGATTTGATTTTTTAAACTATTTGCTTAATTTTTTCTAGTGCATTTGTTACCTTTAAATATATGGAATGGAATAAATAATGTCTCAAAAATTTTAATTTCTAATTCAATTTTTGTCTACAATTTCAAATAACTGTAACTCATTTCTTTCCTGCTTTCATATGATTTAAATTTAAATAAAAGAAATATACAAAACCCTGGCTTTTAAAATTAGAAGTGTTTTATTTAAATTTCTTCCATACAATGACAATGCATTCTTAGTCAAAGTTTTTGTTCATTTCATTCAATTTAACACAGTCCATATAAGTTGTTTATAAGAGTCAAAAAATGTAATGAAGGTGCAAGTTTTATATACCAAGTATTTAACTATGTTTATAAGATTTGATTATCTTGACAGCAAACTAAGCAAACTTTTACTCTTTGTGATTTTAAATTGTATATAATATCAATACTGTATAAAAATACTTATATTTATAATTTTGGTTTAATTTTGAACTACTTCAAAGATTTGATTTAGGAAAAAATACAGATGAATAGTATTCATGTTTAATTTAAGGCTATCATTTTTCTATTTATTTATTTCTAACTGCTTTGTAAATAAACAGATATTGATCCTTCACCTCTTCAAAGGAACAAGTTCTACTTAATTACAATGATCAGAGAATTGGAAACAACTAGTTCACTTTGAAATTTTTGACATTTTATAATAGAATTTGAGACTTATGGCCAATTTTGCTTTTAATTTTCTCAGGATTGAAAATATGGTCTCTGAGTAATTGTACAATAAGAAAACAATGAATTATTCACTCAGAAATTAAATTATCAGTGAATATATATATTTCTGAATTATATTTTATCAACAATTTTGGAAAAATATTAGCAATGCAGAACAGTGAGTACCTCATTCTGTCCTTGAGAACAAAAAATAGTCATCTTTTGAAACAGCAACTGAAATAAAAAATAACTGATTAAACAGAGATTGAGAATTGTTTAGAAATTTGGTCCTATAGAACAATCTTTTTTGGTATCAGGGACAGATTTCATGGAAGACAACTTTTCCATGGACCTGGGGATGGAGGGGGGATGATTTTGGGATGACTGAAGTGCATTACATTTATTGTGCACTTTATTTCTTTTATTATTACATCAGCTCCATCTCACATCATCAGGCAAAAGATCCTGGAGGTTGCAGACACCTGATGAATGGCATCACTAGGAAGAACTAAATGAGAGGGACAGGCTCTCTCATCCTAATACATTTACAATTCAAAGATCAAGATCTTAGAATTCGATCAATGATTATTTGCTATCTGACCATGACTTGGGTATTTTAAAATTTCCACTTTGCTGTTGTTGTTCAGTTGCTCTGTCATGTCTGACTTTTTGTGACCCCATGGATTGCAGCATGCCAGGCTTCTCTGTTCTTCACCATCTCCCAGAGTTTACTCAAACTCTTGTCCTTTGAGCTGGTGATGCCATCCAACCGTCTCATCCTCTTCTCCTCCTGCCCTCATTCTTTCTCAGAATCAGGGTCTTTTCCAGTGAGTTGGCTCTTCACATCTGGTAACCAAAGTATTATAGCTTCAATTTCTTTATCAGTCTTTCCAATGAATATGCAAGGTTGATTAGATAATGACAATATTAAAAATTATTTTCAAGATATTGTTCTCAGCACAGTATATTTACTTTTTACTGAAATAAATGAAGGAGAGCAGAAGATACACCACCAACTTAAAGAATGGCATCTGAAGAGAATTAGATATTTTATTTTACTTCAAGACATATCTGGTCTTTACCCAATAGAGTTCCAAAAGGAAATTATAGAAATAAGTCTTTAGGAAACACATTTCTACAGTTCAGAAGGGAAAAAAAAAAAAAGATTTAGTTTTCATAATATTCCAAACCTCACAGACAAAAACATCTTACCATATTCAATATCAGACTCAGGTAGGTAAGAAGTTATCTAAACCAGTCTCTCATGATAGTTATTAACATTTCATTGTAGCAGTTCCAGGATGGCACAGAAAGAACATCCAAAGATCCACTCCCCCATAAAAGCAATAAGAAAAATGATAAAACTTTTAAAAATTGTCCTTTTCAGAGCATTTGAAATACACTAAGTGCACTCGTGTTTATCCAAGAAAAAAGTCTAAATCTCTGTAAACAATATTCTGTAAAAAGCTATTTTGTGGCATTTTAACTTGCTCTATTCAAATCTTATTCTCCTCAACAATTTTGTAGCCTAGAAATCCGATAGCAATACTATCATATGCATGAAAAACAGTAAAATAGCAGCCAATGGAGGGAGAAGAATGAGTGTGGAGCTCAACAAAGTCTGATTCCCAGAGAACTCTCACTATTTGACCTGTCTGGCAGCTCCCTGAAACACTCCATCTCAGGGCAGGTCTTTATTCAACCTAAATTTAAATTTGTTCAGAATAATCTTTTCCTTGGGGCACTTTTCAAGTGGAATACATATATATTGGAAGAAATATATACATATAGTCAAAAGAATGCTTCTTGGAAGAAAAGCTATGACCAACCTAGACAGCATACTAAAAAGCAGAGACATACTTTGCAGACAAAAGTCCATCTAGTCAAGGCTATGGTTTTTCCAGTGGTCATGTATGGGTATGAGAGTTGGACTATAAAGAAAGCTGAGCACCAAAAAATTGATGCTTTTGAACTGTGGTGTTGGAGAAGACTCTTGAGAGTCCCTTCGACTGCAAGGAGTTCCAACCAGTCCATCCTAAAGGATATTGGTCTTGAATAATCATTGGAAGGACAGATGCTGAAAGCTGAAACTCCAATACTTTGACCACCTGATGTGAAGAACTGACTTATGGGACTAGAGCTTGATGCAGGGAGTGACTGAAGGCAGGAGAAAAGGATGACAGAGGATGAGATGGTTGGATGGCATCATCAACAATGGGCATAAGTTTGAGCAGGCTCCGGGAGTTGGTGATAGACAGAGAAGCCTGGCGTGCTGCAATCCATGGGTTCATAAAAAGTTGGACAAGACTGAGTGACTGAACTGAACTTTTTTTTTTTTTTTTAAACATCATAGCTGCCTGAGGGCAGTGACACCAATCAGGCAATCAAAAATCTGGACAAAAACTCAGAACAACATTGGAGTAATGAGATGAAAATGAGGGGCTTACAAGGACTTCTCTAGTGGTCCGGTAGTTGAGGGTTTCCTGACAATGCAGGTGACACAGATTTGATCCTTTGAACTTAAGGATTTCATGCATTGCAGGGCAGCAGCCTCAATGCACCACAGCTACTAAGCCCACCACTGAAACTACTGAAACCTGCATGCTTACAGCTCCTGCTCCACAACAAGAGAAACATGGCAATGAGAAGCCCATGCACCACACCTAGAGAGTATACCATTCTCAGCAAAGAAGATCCTGCACAGCAATACATAAATAAATATATATATTTTTTTAATTTAAATTTTATTTTTTTTACTTTACAATACCGTATTGGTTTTGCCATACATTGACATGAATCCACCACGGGTGTACATGAGTTCCCAACCCTGAACCCCCCTCCCACTACCCTCCCCATATCATCTCTCTGGGTCATCCCAGTGCACCAGTCCCAAGCATCCTGTATCCTGTATCACACCTAGACTAGCAATTCGTTTCTTACATGATAGTATACATGTTTCAATGCCATTCTCCCAAATCATCCCACCTTCTCCCTCTCCCTCTCCCTCAGAGTCCAAAAGTCTGTTCTTTACATCTGTGTCTCTTTTGCTGTCTTGCATATAGGGTTATCATTACCATCTTTCTAAATTCCATATATATATGTGTTAATATACTGTATTGGTGTTTTTCTTTCTGGCTTACTTCACTCTGTATAATAGGCTTCAGTTTCATCCATCTCATTAGAACTGATTCAAATGTATTCTTTTTAATGCCTGAGTAATACTCCATGTGTATATGTACCACAGCTTTCTTATCCATTCGTCTGCTGATGGACATCGAGGCTGCTTCTATGTCCTGGCTATTATAAACAGTGCTGCGATGAACATTGGGGTATACGTGTTTCTTTCAATTCTGGTTTCCTCGATGTGTATGCCCAGCAGTGGGATTGCTGGGTCATAAGGCAGTTCTATTTGTAGTTTTTTAAGGAATCTCCACACTGTTCTCCATAGTGGCTGTACTAGTTTGCATTCCCACCAACAGTGTAAGAGGGTTCCCTTTTCTCCACACCCTCTCCAGCATTTATTGCTTGTGGACTTTTGGATCGCAGCCATTCTGACTGGTGTGAAATGGTACCTCATTGTGGTCTTGATTTGCATTTCTCTGATAATGAGTGATGTTGAGCATCTTTTCATGTGTTTGTTAGCCATCTGTATGTCTTCTTTGGAGAAATGTCTATTTAGTTCTTTGGCCCATTTTTTGATTAGGTCGTTTATTTTTCTGGAATTGAGCTGTACAAGTTGTTTGTATATTTTTGAGATTAGTTGTTTGTCAGTTGCTTCATTTGCTATTGTTTTCTCCCATTCAAAAGGCTGTCTATTCACCTTGCTTATAGTTTCCTTTGTTGTACAGAAGCTTTAAATTTTAATTAGATGCCGTTTGTTTATTTTTCCTTTTATTTCCAGTATTCTGGGAGGTGGATCATAGAGGATCCTGCTGTGATTTATGTCGGAGAGGTTTTGCCTATGTTCTCCTCTAGGATTTTTATAGTTTCTGATATTACATTTAGATCTTTAATCCATTTTGAGTTTATTTTTGTGAATGGTGTTAGAAAGTGTTCTAGTTTCATTCTTTTACAAGTGGTTGACTAGTTTTCCCAGCACCACTTGTTAAAGAGATTGTCTTTACTCCATTGTAGATTCTTGCCGCCTTTGTCGAAGATAAGGTGTCCATAGATGTGTGGATGTATCTCTTGGCTTTCTATTTTGTTCCATTGATCTATATTCTGTCTTTGTGCCAATACCATACTGTCTTGATGACTGTGGCTTTGTAGTAGAGCCTGAAGTCAGGCAGGTTGATTCCTCCAGTTACATTCTTCTTTCTCAAGATTGCTTTGGCTATTCGAGTTTTTTTTTGTATTTCCATACAAATTGTGAAATTATTTGTTCTTGCTCTGTGAAAAATATCGCTGGTAGCTTGATAGGGATTGCATTGAATCTGTAGATTGCTTTCGTTAGTATACTCATTTTCACTATATTGATTCTTCCAATTCATGAACATGGTATATTTCTCCATCTATTAGTGTCCTCTTTGATTTCTTTCATCAGTGTTTTATAGTTTCCTATATATAGGTCTTTAGTTTCTTTAGGTAGATATATTCCCAAGTATTTTATTCTTTTCGTTGCAATGGTGAATGGAATTGTTTCCTTAATTTCTTTTTCTGCTTTCTCATTATTAGTGTATAGGAATGCAAGGGATTTCTGTGTGTTGATTTTATATCCCGCAACTTTACTATATTCATTGATTAATTCTAGTAATTTTCTGGTGGAGTCTTTAGGGTTTTCTATGTAGAGGATCATGTCATCTGCAAACAGAGTTTTACTTGTTTTCCAATTTGGCAGAGGAAGGTAAACTTCCAAACTCATTCTATGAGACCACCATCACCCTAATACCAAAACCTGACAAAGATACTACAAAAAAAAAGAAAACTACAGGCTGATATCACTGATGAACATAGATGCAAAAATCCTTAACAAAATTGTAGCAATCAGAATCCAGCAACACGTTAAAAAGATCATACACCATGACCAAGTGGGCTTTATCCCAGGGATGCAAGGATTCTTCAATATCCACAAATCAATCAATGTAATTCACCACATTAACAAATTGAAAAATAAAAGCCATATGATTATCTCTCAATAGATGTAGAGAAAACATTTGACAAAATTCATCCATTTATGATAAAAACCCTCCAGAAAGCAGGAATAGAAGGAACATACCTCAACATAATAAAAGCTATATATGACAAACCCACAGCAAACATTATCCTCAATGGTGAAAAATTGAAAGCATTTCCCCTAAAATCAGGAACAAGACAAGGATGCCTACTTTCACCACTACTGTTCAATATAGTTCTGGAAGTTTTGGCCACAGCAATCAGAGCAGAAAGATAAATAATTTTTTTTTTTAAAGGAAATTGAGGGAGGTACATACAAATAAGCTTCCATTGCTGGTGATCTAAAAAGAGCACATGCATGTTCTAAGTTGTTTTAGTCATATCTAACCCTTTGTGATCCTATGGACTGTAGCCTAAAAGGCTCCTCTGTCCATGGGATTCTCAGGCAGGAATACTGGAGTGAGATGTCATGCCCTTCTCCAGGTGATCTTCCTGATCCAGGGATCAACCCACATCTCTTGTGGCTCCTGCATTGCTGGCAGCTTCTTTACCCCTGAGCCACTGGGGAAGCCCCAGAAAAACATGTATGTACAATGCTTTGGCATACCCAGAAAAGCTCTAATAATGCCTTAATTTATCACTTTTGGCCAATATTGAACCTCGAAACAAACAGGAAGGTGAGTCTACCCAGAGGTGTGAACTTCCAGCATAACCCAACTGAATACAGAGCTCTTCAGTAAAGTGGGGCACAAAGAGCTAGACACAACTGAGCCCGCAGTCATTGGTGACCTTATTTTAATTTCCTCTGTTAATCTGAGACTTCCCTAAGATTTATCTTTCAGCTATTTCCACTGCAAACCCACTGGATCCCTGTTCATATGGGGATAAGTTGTAGGGCAAAGGAAGCATACTGTATTATGACTGCATCTCATTCTTTTAATGGGTCTATTTCCCTGTACTGTGACTTTCACAATTGTTTCATAGCTTTTCTTCTTCTGTTAGGTGAAACAGGAAATCTAGAGGGCCCTGGAAGTGGGGAAAATGCCCCCTCTTTAGGGTGGGATAAGTTCTGATTACTTATTTTTCCTGAAGAGTAGGGCTTTGTAATGGCATCTCCAGATATATTTCAGAACTCTTTCTCTTTCCCTTCCCCTGATAAAACCAATAGATCTTTCTCAGAGCTTTACTGTGGGTGCCTAGATAAACCCATAAAATATGTCCCTTTCCCCAGACTTCAGTCCCCAGCTGTTTACAATTCTCAAACTAGTCCATACAGTTTCCAGCCATGTGTTAATATTAACATTTGTATTTCCATCAGTTTTTGGCTCCAGCGGTTTTTCCTGTGTGTTGTCTCTTCCGTCGTGTCCAACTCTTTTCAACCTTATGAACTATAGGTTGCCTGGCTCCTCGTAAACATATATTAGTCCTAACTCTCTGTATGTGCTTGTCTGTCCAGATTTCAAGGTGGCAGTTTCCCTTGCAACATCAGTTCTCTGACAGATCCAAGAAACATCATCGATTTTTAGTTTGTACAACCATTTCTTATTATCATGGGAGTGATGGCTTCTAAACTCTTTAGATACTGAAGCTGAAATTGGAAATGCATTAATAACCATTGATAAAGGGTTAACTTTACTCCTTAAGTTGCTTGTGCATTTAATTTTTTGTCTCTAATGTGACAGTCACCCTTTCTGTTATTAACTTTTTGGTTATCTGACAAAAGCTCTTATAATTTAATTCTTGTGTACACTTACCTATTGGCATTTGAAACATACTTCTGCTAAATTCTCATGCTCCTTCTTTCCCTCTTGACAAGTGAGAATGTAGTCAACTTATGTCTGTCAGGAGATTTCTACTTGCATACCCACCACCTACACTTCTGCTGCTCCCTATTCACTGCACTGGTGCCCTTCTGCTATTTTCTTAACAGTACAATTATCAACCTCAGTTTGCAGTGTTTAATAGGGTCTCAACTCATGCCATGTTGCCTGGCACATAGTAATATTATTAATGTTCAACAGCAATAAAATCTAAAAAAAAAATCTTTCAGTAGCTGTTCACTGAATTTTATTAAAATGACTTTGTTAAAATGGGAGCATTTTTCAAAAAGTTTTTGAAACTCTGGATGTAGAAAAGTGTAAGTTTTTCCTTTATGCTGCGTGTGAGCTTAGTTGATCAGTCATGTCCTACACTTTGCAGCCCCTTGGCAGGATTGTAGCTCTCCAGGCTCCTCTGTCCATGGGGATTCTCCAATCAAGAATACTGGAGTGGATTGCCACGCCCTCCTTTGAGGGATCTTCCCAATCCAGGAATTGAACCAGGGTCTCCTGCATTGCAGGAGGATTCTTTACCACTTGAGCTACCAGGGAAGACCTTTTAATTTATATATGACATTAAAAGTCTATTAGTTTGCTGATGCCAAAATGTTGTGTTCACATTGTGACTTTGAACCATAAAACTGAGAAAAGTACTAAAGTATCTTACTCAATTTTCTCAATTTTTAATTCTCTCAAATTAGAGATAGAAAAGTGAGCCCCAAAGAGATAGAATAAGTAGCACAGATTGTGCAGTCTACCAACTTACACATCAGAGCTCTTTCATTATATCATCCTGCCTTCTGACACCTCTGAATAATTTGCTAGTAGTAGACAGATAAATAGAGGCTATGTATTGCTACAATTTTCAGTCAAGGCAGACTCAACCAATAATGTTACCAACAATATCCCCCACAGACATATTTATTACAACTATTCCCTGTTTTGTTCTGCATCAGCAGGTCCATCTGGCATTAAAGGATTGGCCAGGTGTTCTGGGGAAGAGTTGGCACATAAATACCTTGAATATTGTGATACTACCAGGAGGGAGAGATTTAGAAAATGAAAGGAAATTGAATTATTCTTAGTATATATGAGCTTACAAGACATTTTTAGGTGGTAACAATTATGGAGCATCTTTTGCTTTATTTGTAGATGGAACCTGGCTTAGTTTAAAAAATTAGAATAAAGTATAAATATTTAAGAGAAATACGGTGTCACACTCATTAAGTATAGTGGATAAATAAAAATGTAGGTAAGCATCTTTGAAAACCTATAATAAAATGAGAAAAGAAAATAAGGTATGAAATATCTCATCAAATTATTTATTATTCTAAAACAAAACAAAACAAAACAAAACAAAAAAAAAAAAAAACGCTTTCTTGATTAGTCTTAATCAGTTTGTCCCTAATTCAAATTTTTCTATCAGATGGTCAGAATATGGTTTACAAATGAATGTGGCTTGCTAAATTGAATTTTTTGGCTTGAATTAGTTAATCTTTTCCCCAAGTGAACAATTTCCTGTGTATTTTAGCTTATCAAAGACAAATAAATATTAAGAAACCTGGTGTCACTCTAATATGTAGAACTCAGATTAAATAACAAGTGTAATGCATGTCCACTGAGGCTCCAAGCATTCCCTAAGAAACTTTCCCCAGGCAAAGACATGTTTGTGTGGTACACTGGTACACAATAATGAGAAACCTCCAGTGTTCATACCAGCACTATGCAACACTCTTGACTTTCATTATGCCATGATTAATATCATGGCAAAGTGCTTTTATCAGTCTTGAATGTGCATAGGCTATATTATAAAATACATGACCATACAACATTTCTATGGCCTTTTAACCTGGGAAAAATAATTAATTTTCTGTGATTTGTTTAATTTGTTAACATTTCTATGTTTAGATTTCCTATCTTAACCTTTTATATTTCTTCTAAATTATTTCACTTTAAAGCAGTATTTAGTGGTTTTTCGAAACACAGGAAAACTGAAACAAAATCAAAATTGCTAATTCCACTATTTAGAAATAACAGAGACTTAAATGTATAGCTGTTTTCCAGAGATGAATATAAATACATGTTCCTTCACATTTTTATAAATATAAAATTTACCATATATTATTTTATATATATATTTATATATTGAATTTTAAGGCACCAAAATTATGTGTGTATATAAAAGAGTAAAATGACTCCCTGGACTGAAAGATGTCAGACACATAGCAAACCTATATTGCTTCAACATCTTTATGGACCTATCCATTTTGGCATCTATACTATTTGTATTTTGTCAGCAAGAATTGCTATTAATGAGCCCCATTTTTTCAGGGTTTTATTTTTTGCTTCTATAATTAAGTTAATTTAATGTCCATTACCAATAAATCACTGAAATAAGCTTTGAGTTCATATTATTTTTTTGGATTGTTGAATTAATTACCAGAAATATTTTTCCAGAGTATTCAATGTACAGTTTCTAAATGTTTCCTATTATAGAGTGTCAGCTTTAATTATTTTATAACTATTGAGATGATCTCATATTCTTAGATCACACTTTCCTTCAGGATGGCAATCATTGCTTTTCTTATCTTCTAGTGAAGAGCATTTCTGTGGGAAATCTAAGGCCAGCCTCATTTTACCCTTATAAATGACATTTTCTCACTATTTGGGCTCTGAGAAATTACCTTTAAATTCAGTGGTGTTTGGGTATACAGAATAAAACTCAATATTGATTTTTTGAAATCATCTTTTCTTGATATAACATAAATCTTGAAAGGTTTTTTGTTTCATTGTATGATTTATTTATTCCTTCATTTCTTAGGTAATTTAAGAAATTGTTTTCCCTATATCTCTGTGAATATTATTTGTATGGGTTATTTCAGAAACACCAATCAACTTATATTAGCATTATATTTGTTTTTCACATATAAAATTTTCTTTGTATTATTTAATACCTTTGATTTTTTCTATATTCACTATGGCTTCTGACACATTTTCCCTTTATTGAAATTTAGTTTTCAACTGTATTCATCCTAGTTCTGTCACTTTTTAAATTTATTTAATAGATTTAACATTGTCATACATTTCTATATTTACTTCTGCCATCAACCTTTTCCTAAATCCTATCCTTTAGCCACTGGGTTTGTGCTCTCATTTTATTGAAGCAATTTTATTATTGATTTCTTCAATAATACAATGCTTCTAAGGAAAGTTTTAAAATCTGTTTATTGCTATTTGTTTTATTGTTATTATTATTTCATGTGATATATCATCTTACATTTTGTGAGACTTTCATTTTTCATAATTATGGCTAGCTTGTTGTAACAAAATAACACAGACTGAGTGGCTTAAACAACAGAAATGTACTTAATCACATTTCTGGAGGCTAGAAGTCAAGATCAAGGTGTTGGTCACATTGATTTCTCATACTAAAAATTAATAAACAGAAAGCTTAATTAAATAGAATCAGGAGACCAGAAGGGAGAGCATCCATGTCCTGTGATGTCAACACTGCCCATCAGGAAGAAGAAAGACTCCTCTTCTTCCCTGACAAGAGTTCACAGTGAAAAGCAATGGACTCTGCTTTCTGTAACCCTTTCAATTTCCTTTCCCCCCTTCTATGAAAGTGTTTTAATTCTTACCTTGACTTTTGGGGACTTACACATGGTTCACCAGGGTCACAGACCCTGTACATCTTTACTAACCCTGAATAAACCCACTTTTGTTAGATAAATAACTGTCTATTTATTTCAGCTCAGTATTTTGGTGACCAGTTCAGGGACCAGAGAAAACACTCTAATGGTCTACAGCTAGTGAGCAAATATGTGTGGTGCTTGAAATTGAGACTACTGTCACTACTTTCTCACTTACCCTGGGGTTGAACCTGTATCTTTCTTCATGATTCAAGTTCATTCCTTCTTTGCATTTGAAACTCTCCAGGTTTTATTTGGAATTTATTTTTAAGGTTTTATCTTTCAGATTAAGACCTTGTTCTGTATACAAGCACTGCTTTGGCACCTTGGTTTATTTTGAGATCAGAATTGCTTTTGGTGAACTGCTTCACCTAAAGCTGGCTGAAAATGCCTTTAGTCTTCAGCTCATTCCTCTGGCAGGGGCCATTTTCTGGAAACTGCATGAAAAACCATTTGACCTGGCTCCCCTGGGAGCAAGCCATTTCCTTAGAATTGGCTGGTATTCAGGCTTGAAAGCAGTTGGAACTGAGCCCTTTGTTCAGTAAACAGTTTGATAATTATTCTTTAGAGAAAAACCTATGAAAATGGGATATCAGTTTTCTAAGTATTTTGAGGAATCCATCCTACAGGTGCTCCTGGATGATTTTATGTTTAAAAACCATGTTCTTTTCCCTTGTGCACTTGCAAAGCTAAATAGATTGGCCTTGCTGATTTAAGAGTCTTGCTTGAAATCACAAAGACTATCATCAACACTTCCTATTAATCTATGTTGTGTGCTAAGTCGCTTAGTAATGTCCAACTCTTTGTGACCCTATGGGCTGTAACCCACCCAGCTCCTCTGTGCAACAAAACTCAGTCTTGCACACGAAAATCTGATGAACCTGTTCATGATTTATAAAATCAACTTTAGATAATTTTTAAAGAAAATTCTGATCTTCCTTCAGGTGTTGATTCTATCCGGGTAGCTTTTAACTCTATGTTTATTAATCAGCTATACTGTGACTTATCCTTTCTAGTAAAAATTAATAAAAATAACTTTTAAAAATAGAATGAAATGGAAAACTATGCTCACTCTAGATTTAGTTAATCTGGTAAATCAGCTCTCTTGCACTCTAGAGGGGTTGCCTTAGAGGAAGACTGCCAACATTCTTAATCTTCAACTTTGAAAAATGAAGGCTCCTAAAGAAAACCAAAATCCATCATCCATATTCTGTTATTATTGAAATTATCCATTGGAAAAAAGAGTTATAAAAGTAAGCAATTTAAGCATCTTCAGCCATCTATCCCTTTTTTAAAAATAAAATCATTTTATTTTATATTGGAGTATAGTCAATTAACAATGTTTTGATAGTTTCAGATGGACAGCAAAGGGACTCAATCATACATAGACATGTATCCATTCTCCCCCAAATGCCTCTCTGATTCAGGCTGCCACATAACATTGAGCAGAGTTCCCTGTGCTATACAGTAGGATCTTGTTCGTTATCCATTTTAAATGCATCAGTATTCAGCCTTTGAACATCTGACTCACAGATAGGGGCTCAAGGAAATACAGGTGCTTTCCCCAATCCTTCCTCCTAGGAGAAACATTTCTCCAGGATGGAGTTGACTAGTCCTTTCTGACACAGGAGGGAACTCCTCTCTCAGTGTTCAATCTTACTACTATAACACAGCTCCTACCTCAGAATACTGCAGCTCACCAGGCTCCTCCGTCCATGAGATTCTCCAGGCAAGAGTACTGGAGTGGGGTGCCGTTGCCTTCTCCGTCAGAATACTTAAGAAGTTCAAATAGTGGGGATCTCTAATAAACCTCAAGAGCTTCCTGTCTCTGAATGTATTCCCATTTTTTAAGACTCTTTTAGAGGATACACCCTTGTCCCCTTAGTATCTCCTCTCTTATGTATTTATCAGGCTGAGATTTCTTATAGAAGTACCATGCTGAAATTTCTTCCAAAAGTGAGAAATAATTCTGAAATTGACAGTAGTTGTCAAATTAACCCACTAGGCGAATTAAATGACTCTTCGACATCTTTTATTTGTTCTGTCTCTGTAGTACTAGAAATGATTCTGGAAATACCAATCATTCATCCCTATTAAATCAGCTATCACCTTTCTTATGGGCAAAATCTTCAACTGATGTTGGCAAAGTTCACAGAGCACCTCTCATCAAATAGACCTCTCAAAACCTCTTTCAATAATTAATCAATACTCTATAAATTAAGAAGTCCTTCAATGTATGAAGCCTATAATAGAAAGTTACAAGTCTCAAAGCTTCATCATCCCTTGACCTAGCCCCTGTAATACTCCCATTTTATCAGTAAGAAAATTCAAAGGCTGAGAGTGGAGATTTGTTCAGGACCTCTAAGCAGTAAGCTACATTGTTATCTCTTGTCACTTGGTTGCTCATAACCCTTGTATGTCACTAACATACATTCCTACTGGAAGTGAATTATTTAATATAATTGATTCATGCAGTGCATTTTTTAGTATTTCAGTTAATGAAGCTAATTGATATTTTTCCCCTTCACTTGGGAAGAAAAACAATTCACCTGAATAGTAATGCCTCAGGGTTTTACTTACAGTCCTTATTTAATGCAAATCCCAAAAGCTGATATGGATGATATAATATTCCCTGCAGCAACATTCTACTTTGTTGTAATATATGGATGCTTTGCTTCCTTGCTCTCCTCTCAAGCCTCCTCATAGGAAGAGACCATCCACTGGGTAAAGCTTTTATCCTAAAGGGATATAGGGCTGCCAAAGAAAAACTGCAGTTTTTCCCAAGCTTGGGTCTGGTATTTAGGGACTTTGACATCAGAACAAACACTACCACCTATATCCAGATAGACTCCATGGCCTAGAACTAAAACTAAGTACCATGTTGGAGGCTCTCTTGGACTAGTTGATTATTGCTGAAATTGGATTCTAAATTTCTCTCTTATGGCCAAACTTCTGTCTTCTATTCAACAATAAAAATACAACTCCAATTTTATGGAAAGAACCAAATTACAATTTTCAAGGCTTTAAAAGAAGCTGCTGAATCTATCTGCCCATAGACATTCCAATTAACAGATTCCCCATTTCTTTTTTGTAAATGAAAAGGAAAGGAATGCCCTTGGGATACTCACCCAGTAACACAAGGACCACCACACACAAAGGAGAGTATAGCCAGCCTCAGGACCCTGTGCCTTGGGAATGTTCCTCTTGCCTTAAGACTATCACAGTCACGGCCATTTCAGTTAAGGCTACCAAAAAAAAAAAAAAAAAGTCACTGTGGAATTAACCACTTTTGTATCTCATGCAGTAGAAGCTCAATATTTCTCACAACTGCTTAATCTTGACCACCTCCTGACTCTTTGTGATGATCTACAGGAAATTCCTTTGAGTGATGCTTACTTCTCATGTTTCATTGGCCATTCCTATTTAAATGCTGACAATGGTAAATATTGTGCTAGACATGTTATTACAATTTCTTTTGATGTTGTTGAATCAGCATCTTTACCTATGGCTACTTTGAACCAACAAGCTGAATTATATGCTCTTATATGTGTTTGTACTTTAGCCAAGGACAAAACTGCCAATATAGATATTGATAGTAAATATGCTTTCAGAGTAGCTCATGATTTTGGAACGATGGGAAAGCAACATAATTTCCTGATTTCCAGTGAAAATAATATTAAAATTAGGTCCTATGGCTGTATTCAGGAGTTACTGGATACAATATCCACAATAACAGCTTAACAGTTATTCAGAATCTATGACATTCTAAACTTGACTATCTACATGCTAGAAGTTACTTCACTGATAATTTCTACAAGGAAATCTGTCCTGAAAGGGACACTGTGTGCCTGCATTCTCATTCACTTTAGTCGTGTCTGACTCTTAAAGGGACACTGTGTGCCTGAATCCTCATTCGCCTTAGTCGTGACTCTTTGTGACCCTATGTACTGGACTGTAGCCCATCGGGCTCCTCTGTCCATGAGATTATCCTGGCGAGAATACTGGAGTGAATTGCCAGTGCCCTCTTCCAGGGGGTCTTCCCGACCCTGCAATCTAACCCACATCTCATACCTTTCCTTCATTGCCAAAGGATTCTTTACTACTGAGTCTCTGGGAAAGCCCCCTAAAGGGACACACAGCAGCCAAACTTGTCATGTTCCAAAGGGATATTTCCCAAGATGATAATTTAGGAAAAATGGCTAGAAAAAAACATCAACCGATCTTAGAAAATGAAAATCACAATTGGGAATTCAGTAATTGTTAGTTCAATAAAAAGAGAAAGTTCTAGTATGGACCAGTGACAACCCAGCCCCACTGGAGATTCTAAAATTCCTGCTCCTTACCATTGTACATTAACAGTGATTCATTTAACCTGTTTTGAGTGACAGTTATTTCTAGTTATGAAAATGAACACATGGTTATTGAATAGAAAGAAAGATGAGAATCAAAATGTGAAAAAAAAAAAAAAAAAACAACCTGCTACTTAACAAACAGAATTATATATCATATGCTGTTCTTTTCTAGTGGTAGTTTTACTCTTGTATTTATCTTTTTTAAAGTAATAGTGAATAAAAACAGGTTTCAAAAAATATTACTATGCTCCATATGCCCATCTAAAGGGAAATAAATAAAACATTACCTAAATGATAAAGACCCCTTCATTCCTTGCTGGAATCACTTGAATGCTTTCTTCCACATATTTGGGCTTCCCAAGTAGTGCTAATGATAAAGAACCCGCCTGCCAATGCAAGAGACAAAAGAGATGCAGGTTTGATTCCTGGGTCAGCAAGTTCCCCTGGAGGAGGAAATGGCAACCTACCCCAGTATTCTTCCTAGAGAATTCTGTGGACAGAGGAACCTGACAGGCTACTGTCCATGCAGTTGCAAAGAGTTGGACATGACTGAATCTATTTAGCATGCAAGTCCACATATTTAAACACTAGACAAAATTTGTTATTCATTGTTTGCATATATTTATTTCAGTTTTCAGTTCAGTCTCTCAGTCATGTCCGACTCTTTGTGACCCCATGGACTGAAGCATGCCAGGCTTTCCTAACCATCACCAACTCCTGGTGCTTGCTCAAACTCATGTCCATTAGGTTGGTGATGCCATCCAACCATCTCATCCTCTGTCATCCTCTTCTCCTGCTTTTAGTCTTTCCCAGTATCAGGGTCTTTTCCAATAAGTCAGTTCTTTGCATCAAGTAAGTGGCCAAAGTATTGGACCTTCAGCTTCAACATCAGTACTTCCAATAAATAGTCAGGACTGATTTCCTTTAGGATGGACTGGTTTGATCTCCTTGCAATCCAAGTAACACTCAAGAGTCTTCTCCAATATCACAGTTCAAAAGCATCAATTCTTTGCACTCAGCTTTCTTTATGGTCCATCTCTCACATCCATACATTCTTTCACTCTTACTACATAGTATTATGTGATTATGCTGTTATTATTCCTCTGTAATTTTTTTTTTACATGTAGCATTATTTTTGAGATTAATTGAATTTGATGTGTCTCTTTAGGTCATTCATTTCTACTATTATATCATATTTTATTGGGTGAATGTATTACAATTTTCCCATACAAACACTATTTTTAGTCTTTTTAATTTTTTATGTTTTAGACTTTTTTATTTTTTGTTTTAAAAAATCTTAACAATTATTTAGAAACACCATAGTATATACTCCATTATTATGCCTAACAATTCCCTGCTTGTTAGATATTCAGGTTGAATATTCAGTTCTCAGAATTTAGAATACTGTTCAGCATATAACAAGTGCTAAGTGAAGGAAAATTTTAATATAATGACTTTTTAGTTTTTCATTGTTGTGATTAATAGTTCAAATAAAATTACACAACAATTTCCACCTGATTACCTGACAATTTTTTATGTTATATTCCAAGGCAGATATTTGTAGAAAAAAATAATTTATATAATTAGGACATTTTCTGTCCTCTTCTTACACTTTAGAGGTTGAATTTGAGATTTAGATGCAGTCCTGCTAAAACCCAAAACTTTGGAAAGGAGAAGTTAGCAGCTCACTACTGGGTAACCTTGTCCTTCTGGCAGATGGATGATAAGCAACTCTCAGTTCAAAGGTGATGCTCTTCTATGCTGGAAAAATGGCAGGAGATAGCATTTCAGGTTGAAAAAGTTGAAACTGTATTGCTACTTTTACAACATGTTCGGTTATTTATACTGTAGCAGGGGAAAACATGTCAAAATATGTTGGGTTTCTAAAAATTAGCTGAATAATGTGGGAAATATAATTTCTAAAAATGTTTCTCCCTTCATGAAGCTTAATCAAGCACTTCTGTTTTTCTCTTAAGTTTGGGGGATGAGTTGTTGGAAAGACATAATTTTATTCATCCTGAATTAATTCTTATAAGGAAGATAGTGTCTTTTCTAAAAGAAAGGTAAATGGCATTATCGTTTAGCTGAGCTCAACATCTTAGGAAAATAGAGATTTACAGAAAAATTACAAATAAGGGTCATCAATATAACTGTTCCTGGAGCAACTTATATCTCTCCTTTCAGACCATTTTATTTCCAACAACAAATGATAGGTGGTTAGGTGCAGCAGCTATCTAGTGGGTGAAAGTGAAAGTTGCTCAGTCATGTCTGGCTCTTTGCAACCTCATGGACTATACAGTCCATGGGATTCTTCAGGCCAAAGTACTAGAGTGAGTAGCCTTTCCCTTCTTCAGAGAATCTTCTCAACCCAGGGATTGAACCCAGGTCTCCCATATTGCAGGTGCATTTTTTACCAGCTGAACCACAAAGGAAGCCCAAGAATACTGGAGTGAGTAGCTGATCCCTTCTCCAGTGGATCTTCCTGATCCAGGAATCGAACCTGGGTCTCCTATATTGGGGGTGGATTCTTTACCAGCTGAGCTATCAGAGAAACCCTATCTAGTGGGTAAGAGAGCCCTAAGGAACACCATGGTTGCTATACCATGGTTGTATACTGTCAGTGTTCTGTTAACTCTTTTGACTTTCTTTCATCCCAGCACTTACCACATTCTATCTGAGGACACTGTGACCTCCTTGAAGTTTGTCTCCACTTTTGTTATATGTTAAAAATGATAAGCTGGACATGTGAACTTGATCATCAAAATTTCATCTTTTGGCAGATGAACCCTGAAGTGGACCCTAGAGATTTCCACCTTGTGGTATTCACAGTCCTATATAATCCTCTCTCTTTGAATGTGACTTGCTTCTAGAACACATGCTATGGCAAAGGTTAAGGAATTTCTTAGATGTAATTAAGATCTCAAATAAGTTGATTTTGAATTAATCAAAAGGGCGAGTATTCTAAGTGGGCCTGCTAAATGGGGTAAAAATCCTTAAAAGAGACACTAGACTGCTTGAGGGTGAGTCTTTCTCCTTGTTGCTCTTTTTGAAGAAGCTTCCACATTGTGAGCCAGTATATGGAGAAGACCATGTGGCTAGGAACTCTGGGTAACCTCTGTGAGCTGAGCACAGTCCTTGGCCAACAGCCAATGAGAAAATGAGGACCTCTCTGCCCTCCATAAATCTGAGTTCTTCCAGCAAGTGAGAGACTCTGCAAATTGATTCTTTTCCAGCAGTTTCTGATATCACAGCCTTGGTCAACATATGGATTTCAACCTGGTGAGACCTGGCTAGGCTGTGCTACAGCTTCTACCTTATAGAAATTGTGAGAAAATAAATGTGTACTATCTTAAGCTGCTAAATGTGTGGTTGTTTGCTATGCAGCACAGAAAACTAATGCATTACCATTCCTTTATCTGGATATTTGTCTCCATTAGTCAGTTTCAAATTCTGAATCAATATCTTGTAAGCTCTTATTTCGTTCCAGGTCTTGTTAAGAATTCATCTCACAATCACGTAAGTCAGCAAATAGCAGAACCCAAATGGAAGCTCAGACTTTTTTATTCCTGATTCAGGAATAATTCCTCTACAATATGGAACTATGGGTACCTTAATTAAAAAGTCAAGTGTATGATTGACACAAATATTAAGTTATTGTGGGTTAGAACTATTACATCTTCCACTTTTATGTACTCATATATTGTGCCAAATTTGAAGCTATGCTGATTCTTATGGAGTGCTAACCTAGGAATAGGTGATTAAGTAAATAATCCTTTTCATATATGGTCTCCAATGTTTATAGAATACATGTATTCAATTTTTGATTTGCTGAAGGTCAGAAAAGAAGTGAGAATCATATGGCAAACATACCTTCTTAAGTAAAAAGCCCCTCAATGAGGGGAGCTACAGAAATACTAATGTTAATGAGTTATGGTTCATAACACTTCTGGATATCATCATTTAAACTTCCCTATCAGATGGTAAAGCGTCTGCCTACAGTGAGGGAGACCCGGGTTCGATCCCTAGGTTGGGAAGATCCCCTGGAGAAGGAAATGGCACGCCACTCCAGTATTCTTGCCTGGAAAATCCCATGGACAGAGGAGCCTGGTAGGTTACAGTCAATGCGGTCGCAAAGAGTTGGACACGACTGAGCAAATTCACTTCACTTCACTTCATACATTTTCCATTTTATTTTTGTAGGTTTGTGAGGTTTGGTTATTTCAAGTTTTGATAGAAGCTTAGATAGATTGACTTTTCAGTCAAAAATATTTGAACACTTAGAGCCAGAAAATAACTTGGACTATATTAATAGAGCTGCAATCAGTTCAGTTCAGTTGCTCAGTCGTGTCCAACTCTTTGCGACCCCATGAACCACAGCATACCAGGCCTCCCTGTCTAATTCCAACTCCCAGAGTCCACCCATACCCTTGTCCATTGAGTCAGTGATGCCATCCAGCCATCTCATCCTCTGTCATCTCCTTCTCCTCCTGCCTTTAATCTTTCCAGCACTGGGGTCTTTTCAAATGAGTCAGCGCTTCTCATGAGGTTGCCAAAGTATTGGAGTTTCAGCTTCAACATCAGTCCTTCCAATGAACACCCAGGACTCATCTCCTTTAGGATGGACTGGTTGGATCTCCTTGCAGTCCAAGGGACTCTCAAGAGTCTTCTCCAACACCACAGTTTAAAAGCATCAGTTCTTTGGTGCTCAGCTTTTTCTATTGTCCTGCAATATAAAGTTGCAATAAAATTAATTAAAAATTTTGTGGACAATAATAGCATATATGAAAAGTTAAAGTTAGATTTTGTTTTAATATAATACCTTTCTTAGAAATGTATAATATTGTAATCAATACTGAAAAGTGAATGATTTAGATTTATGTTTCTATTTGGTAAAATCTAATGATTATGTAGTATTGAATTTAAGATGCAGGTTATAGATTTGTTTTATTTTTAATTTCATTGAAAACTGCATTTTAGACAGCAATCAACTTTAAGGTCAACTCAGACTTTAAAGTCAGACTCAGAGAAAAAATTATATCTTACTAGTGGTAGCAGAAAAATAGTAATCAGAATTTACAATTTTAAAAGGCTTTTACTAATATCAACGATGGCACTGGAGAAACAATGAAAGTGAAAGGGCTTTAGTCATGTCTAACTCTTTTGTAACCCCATGGACTGTAGCTTGCCAGGCTCCACTGTCAATGGGATTCTCCAAGCAAGAATACTGGAGTAGGTAGCCATTCCCTTCTCCAGGGTATCTTCCCGATGCAGGGATTGAACCCGGGTCTCCTGCACTGCAGGAATATTCCTTACCATCTGAGCCACCAGGGAAGCTTGGAAAATAATTATACCAATCAAATTACTTATTTTCACCATTTTGATGCTTTGAAATAAATGAGATTGTGATAGGAGTTAAAGCATATGTTGATTTGGCAGAAAATAGTAAAATCTGTCATTAATTAATACATTGTCATACATGTACTTTTATTAGTGATACTGAAAACTGAAACATTTTGCTTATCATTGGATAAAATTTTTTATAATGAATTACTCTGCAAAGCCAATAAAGTGCATCACTTATATCCCAATTTCACCATAAGCTACAGCAGATTGCATTGCAATTTAATGTTAGTGTTGCTATTTATTCAATCACTGTGATTGACTCAGTCATAAGTTCAGAAAGTAAACAGGAAAATTATGATATTCTGGCCAAGATGCTAAGGTTATCCTAAAAGAGGGAGGACAAGCAAAGGTTGAAGTCAAGCTGTCCATCACTAAACTTCTTTAGAAGGCCTTGCTATCCCATGAACTTTTAAAATAGACTGAACTTAGTTGCAACAACTTTTGTTTCTCTGACAGCATATAATTTGTGATCATTAATATTTTTTAGTTGATGCCTTCAGGATAAAAAGTGCATACTTTTGATATAAAGTATCATTAATCTTAAGTCTTTAAAAATTATTTTAAGCTATGGATATAAAACAAAAATTGGTGAAATTCTAGTACTAATAAAAGTGGGTAAAACAAATGAGTTTATATGAGAAATATAATTCATCTGTATAATAGACAATTTTATTTTTTCCAGTTACTTGCTACTTTTGCCCCATACTACAGGTTTCTTGAGGTGAGGAGTATATTTATTCTTCTTTGTTTCTTCAGCAAGTAAAACAATATCTACTTTCAATATTTTGACTGGAGTTGAGTCAGATTCTTAACCAAATTTTAGGAATAGCCAAATTTCCATTAAGACTACAAAGTAAAAATAACTGCAATCTTTGTAAGATTAAAAAAGCAGGATTTAAATTTAAGGCTTATATCATTTGCTTTGTAGGATTTGACTACTCTTTATGCTTCTGGCCTCTAGCTATGTAGAGGAGGGGTAGTTTTTTAAAATGTAGCAAGTCCTTTAAGGTGCTTCCCTGATGGTTCAGTGGTAAAGAAACTGCCTACCATACAGGAGACGCAGGAGGTGAGATTTTGATTCCTGGGTCAGGAAGATCCCTTGGAGAAGGAAATGGCAACCCACTTCAGTATTCTTGCCTGGAGAATCTGATGGGCAGAGAAACCTGGCGGGCAACAGTCCATGGGGTTGCAAAAGAGTCAGATGTGACTTAATGACTAAGCAACAACAGGTCCTTTAAGAAGGTACATTACAACCTTCATTAATTCTAAAGTTTCATGATCTTAACATTTTCTACCTCCGAAGTTGATTATTAACTATTACATATCTCACCAGACAAGCAGATCTTCACTGCCAACTCAGCATCAGCACATTTACCAGGACCCAAAGAGCCAGGATCAATGGAAAGAGCAGAGGAGTCTGAGTTCCAGGGCTAGCAAGGATAGAACCAGCTGATTTGGTGTGTTAGATTCCTGTGCATCAAGTCTTTAATTAACTTCCAATATGTTGGGTGAAAAAGGCCAATTCCAATCTCCACTATTTCTAAAATCGCATGCCAAAATCTCACTTATTTCACAAAACATTTTATTAAAAAATAAAAATAAAAAAAGACACAGGTCATGGTGTTACAAGGAATTTAAACTGTGACAATATGTAATTTATTAATATTATATTTTCATTATGATGATTAGTAGTGAAGGCATTACATATATGAGCAATTAAGAATCAATTATAAAGCTAACAATTATATGATTATAGTGTTAGTGTGAATCAATTAGAATTCCATTTAAAAGCATATTTGCAGATTTTACATATTTTACTTAAAAGTCATAGGTAGAGAGAATTCCCCAAAATTATAAAAAATAATTATCTGAAGTCATTCTCTTATATTTGTTGGGAAAAATTTCTACTGGTGGCTTTGAGAGTTTAACTTTGTAATTCTTGCCTGGGATTTCAAGGATATATTTAGTAATAGATGTGGAATGTTTGATTCAGTTTTGTATACACAGTCATTGGCTCTTTGGAACTGAAAGGCAGATATATGAAAAATAAATGTTTGTTTCTTAGCATTGCAGATAGTGATTACAATGTCTTATTTCTATATGATTTCACTTCATTGGATATTAATGGACTGTGAAAAATAAAGATTAAGTTGTCATTGTGAATTCAGTATACATCAGAATAGTTGCTATAAGCTGAAACCTTACTTTTAAAATAATTCAGAAGATGAATATTCTGGTGACAACCATATCACAATATGTTTAGTGTTGTTGTTTGAAAGAAAGGGATGGAACCCTTGTGGAAAGAGGCAGTCCTCTGTGGACCCTGAGTGTCTCAGGAAGACTTCCCTGAGTGCGTGATTTTGACTTTTCCTAGCAGTATTTTTGGAGGTTTTTCTTATTTTTTTTAAAAAAGTGACATTTTTCACTGGGAAGCAATTGTCCGTGAGTCTCTTGCATTTTAGAACGTCTTGTGAGTAGAGGTACAATTGCTTTTGTTCTGAACTATCTTTTCAAGGATGTCTGAACAGCAAACAGTCTTGGATAACAGAGATAGTGTGTCCCCCAGTAACTCCCTCCACATGGAAGCAGAAGCAGTTTGGTTTATAGTCTTGAGGAATAAAGTACATCTCTGTGGAACATGAGACAGGCATGCTTACTGATTGATATTTTATATTCTTTGTTAAACTTTTTATTTTGTATTGGAATATAGTCAAATAACAATACTCTGATAGTTCCAGGTGGACAACAAAGGGACTCAGCCATTCATTTACATGTATCTGTGCATGCTCAGTCACTCTGTGCTGTCCAGCTCTTTGTGACCCTATGGACAATAGCCTTCCAGACTCCTCTGTCCTTGGGATTTTCCAGGCAAGAATACTGGAGTGGTTGCCGTTTTCTCCACCAGGGGATCTTCCCGACCCAGAGACTGAACCTGAATCTCCTGAATCTCTTGCACTGTAGACAGATTTGTTACCACAGGTCCATCAGGGGACAAGCATACATGTATCCATTCTCCCCAAAACTCCCCTCCCATCCAGGCTGCCACCTAACATCAAGCAGAGTTCCTGGTGCTGTACTATAGGGTCAAACTGGTTATCCCTTTTAAATACAGCAGTGTGTACATGTCTATCATGGATTCTGTATAATATAATCCACATTGTAGGCAGGTGTCACTTCTCTTCACATTCAGTCAGCTCAGTTCAGTCGCTCAGTTGTGTCCAACTCTTTGCGACCCCATGAATCACAGCACGCCAGGCCTCCCTGTCTATCACCAACTCCCAGAGTTCACTCAAACTCATGTCCATCGAGTCGGTGATGCCATCCAGCCATCTCATCCTCTGTCGTCCCCTTCTCCTCCTGCCCCCAATCCCTCCCAGCATCAGAGTCTTTACCAATGAGTCAGCTCTTCGCATCAGGTGGCCAAAGTATTGGAGTTTCAGCTTCAGCATCAGCCCTTCCAATGAACGCCCAGGACAGATCTCCTTTAGGATGAACTGGTTGGATCTCCTTGCAGTCCAAGGGACTCTCAAGAGTCTTGTCCAACGCCACAGTTAAAAAGCATCAATTCTTCGGCGCTTAGCTTTCTTCACAGTCCAACTCTCTTATCCATATATGACCACTGGAAAAACCATAGCCTTGACTGGACAGATCTTTGTTGGCAAAGTAATATCTCTGTTTTTTAATATGCTATCTCTTCACATTAGCTCTTAGAAATTAGGGCTTGAGAAATCAAGACAAATTATGATGCTCTGGCTATTCTCATTTCAAGGAGCAATAAACTGCTCTCTGTTTCTGACCCTGGAGTTTTAGATTATCTGCAATATCTCTGAAACTCTGCCACGCTAACTTGTTAGTTTGCCAGTAGGGTAAAATCTCAAACCCTTCAGAGATCTTAATAGAGATCTTATCAGAGGCATCAGCCATTGAAAAGAAAATATATGGGAAATTTTCACAAATAATATTACCAGTCTTATGGATGGAAGAGATATGGAAAGAGGAATAAAAATTTTAAGATAAGCTTGTCTAGAAGTTTGAAATGTAATTCATAAGCACACTTCAAGCTTTTCTCAAATTCTGGAGGAGTTTGCTATGCATCATCCACAACTCAAGATTCTTGAAAGATTTCTTCCAGTTGCATTTATCCTTTCTCCTACAACAATGTAACCATTCTGTTCTTTCCTTGCCAAATCTTAAGGACACTTGTGCAACTGAACTGATTTGAGGAGTGAGTGAGAGTGTGTGGTGTGTATGTTCTGGCATGAGAACAAATCTATGTGAAAAAGTGGAAGTCTTCCTCAGTCATGTCCAGCTCTTTTGACCCCATGAACTGGAGCCTGCCAGGCTTCTCTGTCCATGGAATTCCTCAGGCAAGAATACTGGAGTGGATATCCATTCCCTTTTCCAGGGGATCTTCTTGACCCAGGGATCGAACCCATGTCTCTTGCAATGAAGGAAGATTGTTTACTGTCTGAGCTACCAGTATGTGTATTTGTATGTGTCCTGACATGAGAGAAAATATATATGCTCATATAATTTTCATCACTTCTTATTACATGTACAAATGTTTAAAAATTCTTTAATCTCTTCATACTACTCCATCAAGCTTGGGGGTTTATTGTATATTTTTAAGAATTTGGGGGAATGAAACTTAGTAGAGTAGACTGCAGAGCTCCCACTCAAACTTCAACCAGAGGCACTTTGAATTTCCTTACATACTATATTTTGAAAAGGACAAGAAAAAGCTATTCAGATACAAAAATAGCAAATTTCTACCTTGATTCAAAAACTCATTTTTTGAGTAAAGTCAATATGTTCATGAGGTTACTGTTAGTCTATTGACATTGATAACCATATCTATATACATATATTTATTTCTTAAATTTGAAAACTATCCACATAGATTTTTCATCAAGAAAATAACAGGATTATTTCTCTTTAGAAGTCTGTAATCCTAAATTACCTCAAACCTCTATAGAGACATCTAAATTGTTGGAGGGAGGAAATATTTCTGTATATTAATTCTATCCTTTAAAATATTAATATTCTACATCTTACAATAAAATTCCATTAAATGAAGGGCATTTTTGCAGAAAATCAATTCTTAAAAAATATAAATTCCATGAGATTATTCTATGAGCAGAAGATAAATAAAATGCATGATGTCTCGTGCACACTGATAATGTCGGTCTGTTTTTGAGAGCTTATCAGAATTTACTTAGTCTTGTCAAAGACAGTCATAATCAAAACCCAATAATGTGTGATTTATAATGTCCCCATCCTTGCTTTGACTGTTTTATGGTTACCCTTTTTCCAACTTCATTAAAAATAATTTCTCTCATATTTTGTAATTTTCTTTACTTGTTTCTCCAAAGAATGTAAAAGTCCTATACAAATATGAACTCCTAAAGCTTAATTTTTTGTTAAGATTGTTATGCTCGGTTTGGCAGGTGTAGCAGCTGTTTATTTTGCCAACATAATTATTCAACTCTGATTTTCACCTGCATGGCAAAAATAGAGGATTACTATGAGATCTTAATCAGCCATAAATGAAAGAAGAGCTCATTTCTCACTAGTCACATGGATCTTGCTGTATATTAATAATTTTTTTCAGTCATAAAGTTCTTTTAAAGTTTAGTGAATTCAAAACAATATTCAAAATATTTGCAAAATATTATGAAATAATATTTGTGAAATTTGTCCTAAGCCAACAAGAATTTCTTCTTTGACCATTATAAACAAAAACATATTTAATAAAAATAAAAACACATTAAAATGATGTAATGGTCAAAAGTTCAATGTGTCAAACAATTTTTATATGATAAACTGACAGATGAAATCACAGATACGCTCATCTAATGGCCACTAATAACTACACATAATCAACATAATTACCTAACATCCATACAAACTTTCTCAGATATTTTTAAAGGGTCATTCTATTTAAAACTAAATAAACTTTAAAATATTTGTTGTAAAGTTTTATCCATTGGATCTTTCTGGAACTCCTCGAATACTTCTCTTGTTTCTAGAAACAATCTCTCCTCTTTTTACAAAATACAAAAACTTATACTGATTTGAGTGAATCTAACCAACTAATTAAAAACCTATTAATTAAAAAAAGATTACATGGACAGAGGAGCCTGATGAGCTACAGACTATGGGATCACAAAGTCACATATCTGAGCATGATCACAAAGTCAGATAGCTGAGTATGCACACACTACTACTACTAGAGGCAAGAATATAATCCGAAACTTTTACATTTATTACAATATTTGGTATATATTTGATATATATTTGATATACAGTAGTCATTGTAGTGTGACAAGTGTTTGTCACTCAACTAGCATAACAACTAAATCCTCAGTGCCCTTTTCAATTTGTATTAGTCCTGCCACTTCTAGGAATGGGGGTATATGAGAAAAATAAGAAACTTCAAGATAGTAAGCAAATTCTCTTTCTTCATTGACTGTAAAATAGTTTATTTATTCAGGAACTGTGTTGTGTGAACACCACAGTGTTAAATAAAGTACTTAATAGGTCAGTAAGAGTGGTCCTGAAAGAATTTGTGCCAGGCAAAAACATTTCTAACTTGAGTGACAATTTTAGTGAATTATTTATTGTCCCTATCTATTTCCCCTATGTGATGCAAGGAAAAGGTTAAATATAATTCAACTACCATCAGGTATCTGGGTGGCTCTCTTGGGAAATGACCTCCTATTGGAATTTAGCTTTACCCTTTGCAGCTGGAGATTAGTCACACATACTCAGTTGCGTGTGTTTGTTGCTTTAGTCATGCCTGACTCTTTGCAATCCCATGAACTATAGCCTGCGAGCCTCCTCTATCTGTGGAATTCTACAGGCTAGAATACTGAAGTAGATAGCCATTCCCTTCTCCAGGGGATCTTCCCAACCAGGGATTGAACCCAGGTCTCCTGCATTACAGGCAGATTCTTTACCATGTGAGCACCAGGGAGTCCCCAGTCACTCAGTAGCACAGGCCCTACTTAAGGGCAGTTCTTCTTAGTGACTCCTTGCATAACAGTCTTCCTTTCTGAATTTTCACAAAACTTATTTATCTTCCACCATTTGGCACATACAACTTACAAACATTTCTAAAGGTTATATTCCATGTCTTGATCACCAATGATACAATTTCTATGATATCATTCTAGTATGATAGTATTATATTCAAAGGAATGGTGAAATATGATTCTAGTGTACTACAGTGTGATATAGAATAGAGCTGATATATTCCTGAGGTAATAATGTGAAGACATACTGTATTTTATGCCATATGAAAGCACACTCTCTGGTGATGCTTCCTAATTAAAATATAGATGCAAGTATTCATCACATTACTAACTTTTTATCAACTATTACTGATGACGGTGAAAGAGGAGAATGAAAGAGCTGGTTAAAACTCAACACTCAAAAAAAAAAAAAAAAAAAAAGATGATCATGGCAACTGGTACCATCACTTCTTGGCAAATAGATGGGGAAACAATGGAAACAATGACAGACTTTATTTTCTTGGGCTCCAAAATCACTGCAGATGGTGACTGCATCCATGAAATTGAAAGATGCTTGCTCTTTGGAAGAAAAACTATGACAAACCTAGACAGCACATGAAAAAGCAGAGACATTACTTTGTTAACAAAGGTACATCTGGTCAAAGCTATAGTTTTTCCAGTAGTCGTGTATAGATGTGAGAGTTGGGCTATAGAGAAAGCTGAGTGCTGAAGAATTGATGCTTTTGAACTATAGTGTTGGAGCAGACTCTTGAGAGTCCCTTGGACTGCAAGGAGATCAAACCAGTCAATCCTAAAGGAAACAATCCTGAATGTACATTGGAAGGACTGATGTTGAAGTTGAAACTCCAATACTTTGGTTACCTGATGCAAAGAGCTGACTCATTAAAGAAGATCCTGATACTGGGAAAGACTGAAGACAGGAGGAGAAGGGGATGACAGAGGACGAGATGTTTGAATGGCATCACTGACTCAATAGATATGGGTTTGAGCAAGCTCTGGAAGATGGTGAAGGACAGGGAAGCCAGGCATGCTGCAGTCAATGGGGTCACATAGAGTCAGACACCACTGAGCAACTGAGCAACAACAACTCACCTTTATGCTATTTGCTCCAGTACATAGAGTGCATCTGAAATGATACTTGGAATTGGAAGCAATTTCTAATCAAGTTTCCAATAATTCCCTTTCATTCTCCTGCACTGGTATTTCTTCACAGCCAAAGTGGCATTTTAAAGAGAAATAAGTTAGAACTCACCATTCTTATATCTTTCAAGTCTTTTATGGTAGCATCATTCTTTGCTAGCATCATGAGTTTCAGCAACCTCTGGGAGATAGTGAGGACAGAGAAGCCTCACATGCCACAGCCCATGGGGTCACAAAGAGTTGGACCTGATTGAGCAACTGAACAAAAACAACAACAATCCTTTTTTGAGGTTGCATCATGGATTTGGTTTGGTTTGGTTTGTTTCATTTTTGAATGTAATGGAATCAGAGACCTCCACTTTTGTTTTGTACCATAACAGCCTTTGCTCCATGGTTCAGGAACGCAGAGTAGAAATTAGGCCAACTATGGAGATATTTTAAATATATATTTGGAATTTGGAGATATAACTACAAAATATATTTACACATTTACTTAGGGAACTAAGAGATGGATTCAGGCCAAGATATTATTTCTCGACTGACCTCCATAAGCCCACACTTTGACTAAAGTTGTGTGGCAAACTTTTAGACGATCAAAAATTCATGTCAGTTTAGAGGTATGCCTTGAGTAACACTTAAAGATCTGGACACTTCTCTTTGTCTAAAGCAAATTACCCTGAAAATGTTCACAAGACCCCTTGGAGAAAACTGAGGAGAATATATCCATTATGTATTTGCATTTTTGTTACCAGTATACACCTTTAAGGCAATTCAGCTGTTCCTTTAATCCAGGGTCTCTAGTGTCGATGTATTGGTTCAAATCTGGGAATTATGTTCAGTTCAGTTCAGTTCAGTCTCTCAGTCATGTCCAACTCTTTGCGACCCCATGAATCACAGCACGCCAGGCCTCCCTGTCCATCATCAAATCATGGAGTTCACTCAAACTCACATCCATCGAGTCAGTGATGCCATCCAGCCATCTCATCCTCGGTCATCCCCTTCTCCTCCTGCCCTCAATCCCTCGCAGCATCAGAGTCCTTTCCAATGAGTCAAGTCTTCACATGAGGTGGCCAAAGTATTGGAGTTTCAGCTTTAGCATCATTTCTTCCAAAGAACACCCAGGACTGATCTCCTTTAGAATGGACTGGTTGGATCTCCTTGCAGTCCAAGGGAGTCTCCTCCAACATCACAATTCAAAAGCACCAATTCTTTCATGCTCAGCTTTCTTCACAGCCCAACTCTCACATCCATACATGACCACTGGAAAAACCATAGCCTTGACTAGACGGACCTTTGTTGGCAAAGTAATGTCTCTGCTTTTTAAGATGCTGTCTAGGTTGGTCATAACTTTCCTTCCAAGGAGTAAGCGTCTTTTAACTTCATGGCTAAAATCACCATCTGCTGTGATTTTGGAGACCAAAAAAATAAAGTCTGACACTGTTTCCACTCTTTCCCCATCTATTTCCCATGAAGTGATGGGACCCGATGCCATGATCTTCGTTTTCTGAATGTTGAGCTTTAAGGCAACTTTTTCACTCTCCTCTTTCACTTTCATCAAGAGGCTTTTTAGTTCCTCTTCACTTTCTGCCATAAGGGTGGTGTCATCTGCATATCTGAGGTTATTGATATTTCTCCCGTCAATCTTGATTCCAGCTTGTGCTTCTTCCAGCCCAGCATTTCTCATGATGTACTCTGCATATAAGTTAAATAAGCAAGGTGACAATATACAGCCTCGACACACTCCTTTCCCTATTTGGAACCAGTCTGTTGTTTCATGTCCAGTTCTAACTGTTGCTTCCTGACCTGCATATAGGTTTTTCAAGAGGCAGGTCAGGTGGTCTGGTACTCCCATCTCTTTCAGAATTTTCCACAAGTTATTGTGACCCACAAAGTCAAAGGCTTTGGCATAGCCAATAAAGCAGAAATAGATGTTTTTCTGGAACTCTCTTGCTTTTTCAATGATCCATCAGATGTTGGCAAGCTGATCTCTGGTTCCTCTGCCTTTTCTAAAACCAGCTTGAACATCTGGAAGAGCATGATTCATGTATTGCTGAAGCCTGGCTTGGAGAATTTTGAGCATTACTTTATTAGCGTGTGAGATGAGTGCAATTGTGTGGTAGTTTGAACATTCTTTGGCATGGTCTTTCTTTGAGATTGGAATGAAAACTGACCTTTTTCCAGTCCTGTGGCCACTGCTGAGTTTTCCAGATTTGCTGGCATTCCTTGATTTTCCAAAGTGGTGCCTTAATTCATGTTTTTATTTCATTTAGATATGTTCACATTTCTTGTGTTTTTCTATTCCTTTATTCTCAGTCAGAGTTCAATCAGAGGAGCTCAATCAGTGATATATTTATTACAGAAAATGATTTATGGAAATATGAGGGTTCACTAAATTGTCTCTGCAAGGGTGTTTCTGCTTCCAATGGTGGAAGCTGAAGTTCAGAAATAGGAAGAGAAGATAACAAGAAATCTGGAACCACAGGAGGACAAACCAAAAATCATACTTTACCTCATTGATGAGGGCATCCTACAGAAACCAGAGTCCTTTGCCATGGAGTTTACTCAAACTCATGTCCATTGAGTCGGTGATGCCATCCAACCATCTCATCCTCTGTTGTCTCCTTCTCCTCTCACTTTCAATCTTTCCCATCAACAAGGTCTTTTCAAATAAGTCAGTTCTTTGCATCACGTGGCCAAAGTATTGGAGTTTCAGCTTCAGCATCAGTCCTTCCAATGAATATTCAGGACTGATTTCCTTTAGGATGGACTGGTTGGATGTCTTTGTAGGAGATCTCAGGAGCCAGAGAGAAACAGAAGATGGAAAGTTTGAAACACATGGGAAGAGAAAAGACCTGCTGGATACAGATGGACACATGATTTATTTTCAGCATTTAAGAGGACACACTCAGAAACTGGATTAAATGAGAAGAAATTGAGACTGAAGTTAGTGAATTAACAGTTTCAGGAAAATTAGCAAGAAAAGAATAGAAATTTCAAAAGGAGGAAAGGGACAGATGGAGGATGAGGAAAAGCAGAACACTTGATTGAAGGCAATTGTCTGAGCTGAAAGAACTGTGTCTTCACACTGAGAGAGGTCATTGAGTTCTAGGGTGTTCTGATGAGAAAGAATACCTATCCTGATAAAATACATCATTTCTAATGATAGAGAAATAGTTTTACAATTCTCCACATGTAAAAATAAGCTACAAGCAGATGAAAATAAATCTGACTGACATTTTGTATTATCGGCAGCTAGCCACTTATGAACTACTGAAATAAAAGGATTTCAGCCCAGAAATTCCAAGTTTACTCACATGTCATTTGGATCGCAGATGCACAAAGATGTCTGTAGAGATGCCAGAATTCAAAAGTGCAATCCTCAACTATATGCCTAAGAAAAATGCCTGGAAATTAAAAAATAACAACCTACCACCAAAGCAAACATTAACCAAATGAGGCCTCAAAATGTAGCAATGAAGAGAAGATGGTATAGTGTATTGATAGTATGGATAATGGTATAAATAAACTGATATTTATGCAGTTTACACGCAAACATGTATATATATACAATATATATAATACATATTATATACTATTTTATATTTACATTTCTTTTATATACATTCCATCTAGTCAAGGCTATGGTTTTTCCAGTAGTCATGTATGGATGTGAGAGTTGGATTGTGAAGAAGGCAGAGCACTGAAGAATTGATGCTTTTGAACTGCGGTGTTGGAGAAGACTCTTGAGAGTCCCTTGGACTGCCAGAAAATCCAACCAGTCCGTTCTGAAGGAGATCCACCCTGGGATTTCTTTGGAAGGAATGATGCTGAAGCTGAAACTCCAGTACTTTGGCCACCTCATGCGAAGAGTTGACTCATTGGAAAAGACTCTGAATGCTGGGAATGATTGGGTGCAGGAGGAGAAGGGGACGACAGAGGATGAGATGGCTGGATGGCATCACTGACTCGATGGATGTGAGTCTGAGTGAACTCCAGGAGTTGGTGATGGACAGGGAGGCCTGGCATGCTGCGATTCATGGGGTCGCAAAGAGTCGGACACAACTGAGCAACTGAACCGAACCGAACCGAATATAAAATATCATAAAATTATATATACATTTATTTATAAAAAAGGATTTATATATATGGATTTAAATGGCTTCCCAGGCAGTGTTAGTGGTAAAGAACCCATCTTCCAATGCAGAAGATGTAAGAGAGATGCATTTTATTCTTGGGTCAGGAAGATACCCTGGAGGAGGGCATGGCAACCCACTCCATTATTCTTGCCTGGAGAATCCCATGAATAGAGGAGCCGGCTAGGCTACAGTACATAGCATCAGAGATTCTGACATGACTGAAGCACTTAGCATGCATGCTCACATGGATTTATATATATATATACACACACATACACATATATATGTATATATATATATATATATACACTATTTATAGAAATGGATGAATATATACTTTCTGGTATTGTCTGACAGCAGCATAAGACTCAGAAATATATTCTAGTAAGGACTATATTATTTTAGTCAAAATGCAAGTTAGGTATGAAGCATGAGGAAAATTAAGTTTAAGTTGTTCCATAGGTCTTGGATGAAAGATGAAATGGGGAGACATTTAAAGTGTTAATATTTTTAACATCTTTTCTGTAGAGAAAGGGATTAAGAGAGAATGAAAGAGCATGAGTCAGTATAAATATTGCCTTTCAGTGAGATAAATAATAGTTAACTTGTAATAAAAGTAAAATCATCTGATCAAGAGAGAGAAATGGTAAACATTAATTAATGGGAAATAATTCCAGTAAAAAATACAAATTAACTGTAATTAAAGATAAAATGTTTAGCAACTGATAATGTCAGCACAAATAAAGGCATCTCTGACTTAAAATAAGCAATAAGCTTGAAAATCAAGTATATGAATACCTAAATTAAAAAGGAAAGAACTGAATTAATAAATTTCACTTATGATTTTGACATCTTAATAAATAAATATATTTCCAATAAAACTATTCAATTTTAAAGCAGGTATAACATAAAAATTCAAGTTAGGTAATTCAGGTGTTGAATGAAAAGAAAGAGATACATGCTGTAAAATATGTGAACCAAGAAGAAGCAGGTGACCAAACAACTGAGAGTTATGGGATTGTGATAGCTTATGTTAATAATCTATAATAACACAATGATAAGATAGCCTGACTTTAGGATTATAAAATCAGAGATGACTGCATCTCTATGATAATAGAGTGTGGAAACATTGACCTTAATAGTTGACTTAAAAAAATTCAGCAATCATGGGAATACTGGAAAAACTGAAAAAATATGTTGGGTCCCTTTGTGAAATTTATTAACATGTCATTGTTCACCTGAAACTGGTTAACTCTCTGATGGAAAGGTTAAGCTAATTGATTTTAGAGGTGGCAACTTTGTATACCAGCCAGATGCAACAATGCACTGATTAATATCATAGGTTGCTACAGTTAATTACAGGTTACCAGAAGAATAGAAAATATATTTTCCTCAAGAGGAAATGGAAACCAAAGTGAAGCCTTCAAAGTGATGTTTGATCTTTAGACTCCATTCTCTATTAGTGACTTATGGGAAAATGTCATTTCAGCACATGCATGTATTTATAATCTATTTGCAGATTTCTAAACAATTTTAGATTATTTAGATTAGATTTAAGATTTAGATTTTCAAACTATTTCTTTTAAACATAAAATTAAATTTCCTGCAATGTTGGATAAGTTTCTTTTAGATATGAAGAAATGTGGCTTAATAAGGGGCTCTGAACAGAAGTATATCCATCTCTCAGCGTCTGGTACTGTTTATGATCAATTTCAAATTCACCAAAGTACAGAGATGGATAAGGGAACCAGCAAAGAAATAGAACATATCCTGGACCAACTTTTTGTCCAAATTCTCCCAAGGCCATTTTGAAAGCTATTAGGACTTTATGTTAGTACAATAGTGTTGAAAGTAATGATTCATCTTCATCATTGTGGTCTCTTGAAAAAAAAATGTGTAGAAATGGTTTTCAGCTACTCATAACCTGTCACATAACACCTATAAAAATATTGTACTGTTGTACTCTTGATTCTCTTCAGAAGTCTACTCCTAAAGATAGACTTTACTCTGAAATGTTATGTTTCAATAGATTATCCCCCAAAGAAAACTCTGAAAGTAGCAACTACTGATGGTGCCTTATGTATAAAATTCTAGAACAGTTTATACTTTCCTGTAGTTTACTGTAAGTTTAATGTATTTGATGTGTTTTCATATCTGACTAAATGCCAGAAAATGGAAAAATTGGGAAAGTCACATAAAACATTTTATAGCATAGAATGAAACTAAAATGTCAAAGAAAAAAGAGAGAGAGAGCTAGAAATGAAGGAAGGAATTAATCTATTAGAAGACAAATCCTGTCATACTAGATTAAGCACTAACACCCATATATGTTGCCTTCAGAAGCAAATGGTCTCAAAACAAAGTGATTTTTTTTTAAGTTGAATATGTAGGAATCAACAAGTAAATGAAAAGCACAGTCAAAACAAGGCATGTGGAGAATAAATAGTAACAGAAAGCAGCATTAAAGATTATAAATCAATAAAAAGGATAGAGACATTATGCATTAATAAGATACAACAGGGACATGGATTCTACAGGCACATCTATTTGCATGAACCACAATAACATTTAAATGCAATGAAAGCCACTAGTAAACTTAGAAAAAGTGTTCAAAAGCTCTTTTTAATCTTCTTATTAAAATAAAAAGCAAATATTTATTAAATAATGTAATCAATAAACAATTTAAAAATACTATGAACATCCATAAGTTTTGCTTAATAATGCTGTTGAAAGGTAGCCAAAATAACAAGCGCAGGAAAAAATGTCACAAAAGAATGAGAGTGAGATTCTAAAAATAGAGGCAAAAAAGTTTGACAGAGTATATAGATAAGAAAGTCCTTTATTTTCAACCTACTATAGCCTATAATAAAACAGTATATGATATAATTGTTCAATGTTTTTCCAAGTAAAGTACCAAAAGTTTTACATACACGACCTCCTTTAAGCCTCCCAACAGTACTTTGACGTTGTACGTATTATAATCACCATTTACTCTCTAATACTCTTGATGAAAGTGAAAGTGGAGAGTGAAAAAGTTGTCTTAAAGCTCAACATTCAGAAAACGAAGATCATGGCATCTGGCCCCATCACTTCATGGGAAATAGATGGGGAAAGAGTGGAAACAGTGTCAGACTTTATTTTGGGGGGTTCCAAAATCACTGCAGATGGTGACTGCAGCCATGAAATTAAAAGACGCTTACTCCTTGGAAGGAAAGTTATGACCAACCTAGATAGCATATTGAAAAGCAAAGACATTACTTTGCCAACAAAGGTCTATCTAGTCAAGCATATGGTTTTTCCTGTGGTCATGTATGGATGTGAGAGTTGGACTGTAAAGAAAGCTGAGCACCGAAGAATTGATGCTTTTGAACTGTGGTGCTGGAGAAGACTCTTGAGAGTCCCTTGGACTGCAAGGAGATCCAACCAGTCCATTCTGAAGGAGATCAGCCCTGGGATTTCTTTGGAAGGAATGATGCTAAAGCTGAAACTCCAATACTTTCGCCACCTCATGAGAAGAGTTGACTCTTTGGAAAAGACTCTGATGCTGGGAGGAATTGCAGTCAGGAGGAGAAGGGGACGACAGAGGATGAGATGGCTTGATGGCATCACCGGCTTGATGGACGTGAGTCTGAGTGAACTCTGGGAGTTGGTGATGGACAGGGAGGCCTGGCGTGCTGCAATTCATGGGTTCGCAAAGAGTCAGACATGACTGAGAGACTGAACTGAACTGAACTGAACTATTAACGGCCTTTCTCCACAGGTGAAATGTTGGATTACAGTATAAAGCAACAAAGACAGTGGGTTTTCCTGGTGGCTCAGGCGTTAAAGAATTTTCTTGAAATGCAGGAGATCTGGGTACCATCCCTGAGTTGAGAAGATCCCCTGGAGAATGCAATGGCAACCCTCTCCAATATTCTTACCTGGAGAATCCCATGGACAGAGGCTACAGTCCATGGGGTCGCAAAGAGTTAGACACAACTAGAGCGACTAACATTTTCACTTTTCATAAAAAAATAATAATAATAAATTAGCAAATGGACAGTTTTTAAATCAGTAAATAAACTCTATCCATTATGTTCAATTAAGTCCTAAGGCACTAAAACATTACACTTTTTTTTTTCCATTCTGTAAATCACTGTTTTCTCTCTGGATTTAATAAGCCTGAAGACTTTAATGGTGTGAGTTCTTTGAATAATTAAACAGGAGTTGGCCGGCGCTCTGACAGAGTGCTGCGCCCTCTAAATGTAACATTTCATTCTGTCCCTCCTTTACTTGTCATGAGGTCAAAGGCTTGCTCTTCTGTGCACTAAGTGCAGTCAAATGGCCTTACAAGTAAACATCCTTTACAAGTGAAACCTCCAGGTAGATCATAACTTTTCTACCTTGTTGAACTCACCTGACAGGAACAAGAAATATGGCTCCAAAGAGCTGTAGCCAGTGGCACTTAACATTCACAACCAGACTTGCACTTCACTTTCCAGAAACAGTCAGATTCCCTCAATCAGATGCATTCTCTTTCTCAAGTCTCTTTTCTCTGAACTGTAAGAATACAGTAAAATGGATATTTTATAAATAGGCACATCCAATGATAATAGATTACTGGTGATGTGAGGAAAGACTTACCTAATAAATAATAGAAAATGAAATAATACTTCAGCTGATCTTAAAGACAATATAAGCTTGTACAGAAGAAACTAAAGACAATGAGTTTTCCAGGGTTTATACCAGTGTTTTAAATTTTAAAATCATGAATACATTTTTTAAATTTAATTTTGCAATAAATTTCATTTGAATAAAAATAATCAGTTTAATTATTAAATTTTAATCATTTTAAATTTAACAGGAACTATTCTTTTAAGCTTTATTCTATCAAAATATAATTTTCAGATTTAATACATGACCCTTATACAAATACAGAATAATTGTATATCAAAGATTTTATTCAACTCATTAACTAATGAGGGGACTGTTAATATGAGAAGGCTGCTTCCAAGAACATCTGATGAATAAGTATTTGCATAGTCTATAAGGAGAGGCATTTAAATGTAATATTAGAATAAGATTATTAAGTTACCCCATAACTGGTTTTTGTATCCTAACAAGAAAATCATAATCTTTGGTAATATATTTTCTACTAGACAGATATCTGTAAGTAAGCATATAACTTTCCAGTGTCTAAGCTCTAACCACTTGGTCTATAAAGTCAATATAAAAATCTTTTTTTCTCCCCTAGAAAATCAAATAATCTTCAGGTGTGCCTGTTAATAGTGCAATAAGACACTGAAAGGACAAATAGACCCACTTTCACATAGGTTTCAAACATGTCTTCTTTTAAAGGCTCTTTTATTGGCAAGAAACCATCTGAATACCACTCAAAAATTCTCCATGTCCTCCAGGCTCCTCTCTCCATGGGATTTTCCAGGCAAGAATACTGGAGAGAGTCGCCATTTCCTCCTCCAGGGGATCTTCCTGACCCAGGGTTCAAACCCACATCTCCTGCAACTCCTGAATTAGGTGGATTTTTTTTACTACTGAGCCACCTGGGAAACCCATTCAAAAAATTCTAGCATGCCTTAATGATGGAAATTCTCAAGACATTGTGAAGATAGTTTATAAAGGGAAATATGATTACTCAACAGTTAGTATGCCTAGCAAGATATTTTAAAAGGTTGTAGCTTGCACCTGCAAATTCTTTTGAAATTTCTAAAACACCAAGATACTCATACAGTTAAGGTAATATAATTCAAATCTCAAAGAAAAAAGAAAAAAACACTTTCCAGTTTTTATGAATATCTTGTACAAATCTTATATGCTTTCTAACATAGTGAATAAAGGGAAACATACTTTGCAAGTTAGAACTGATTATTCCGGTTAGTAAATTATGAAATATGTAAGAATTTATAATTCAAATTTCATACATTAAACTTAAATAATATGATAACCAACAAAATACCTGATGTGAAGAGCTGACTCATTGGAAAAGACCCTGATGCTGGGAGAGATTGAGGGCAGAAGGAGAATTGGAGGACAGAGGATGAGAAGGTCAGATAGCATTTCAGTGGACATGGGTTTGAGCAAACTCTGGGAATTAGTGAAGGACAGGGGGAAGCCTGGTGTGCTGCAGTCCATGGAGTCACAAAGAGTCAGACAGAACTTAGTCACTGAGCAATGACAAGAAGATAAAAGTTGTTTTTCATATATTATGTATCTCTGATATTTATGTCTTTATGCTTTTAAAACATTTCTTCTCCTTATGATATGTATTTTATACTTATAAGATTTCATTAAAATATATACAGATAATAGCATCATGGAAATTGGTTTTACTCTGAACCCCTAGAAATTAATATTTTAATCTAATAAGGTAATATGAAAATTGGGATGACAATGACTGTAAAAATGCTGTCATGCTTATTTACATAATGGAAAGTTACTTTCTACATTTAAGGAATATATAAATGCATTTTATCATTAATTTATCAAAATTCTTTATCCATATGAAAATATTTTTTGATAAAGCATGTTTTCCAGTTTTATTTTTAAACATTATCATAAGACATGCTTCTTTCAGAATATTATTTTCCTTTGAAAATCTGCCTGTAGTACCTTTATTTAAATGTTTATATGAATCTAGCATTTGATTATTCTAGAAGAAATAACATAGTAAGATTTAAAAATGTTACATTAATGAGCAGGGTGATTGTATATAATTTCTTTTTCGTTATTTCACTTTAAAAAATATTTTTACTTTCATATGATTTCAAATAGAGAACAAAATAACAAGTAATTGAAAAGGCATTTCACTCAAAGAAAAGTGTTAAAGTGAACCCTGCCTGATTTTGTTTTCCTCATATTACTTCAGAAAGAATAAACTTAAATGCTTCATTTGAGTCTACATTCACTGGACCATACTTTCTTCTTTTTTAGCCTGCTTTTAGGACTCAGTTTCTTGAGTTAACTGGAATACAGTTTAATAAACATTGCTAACAATTTATTTAATTGGGCAAAACTCCTTTCAGTTCAGAAAATCAATACTGCTTTGACTTTTACTAAATTATCATTGCTTAAGAGGTCAAGATTTTTGGAGTATGTACCTACTTACTAGAGAGAAATCTTTTCTTCCCAGTGCTATCTTTAATTACCTTAAACATAGGGCAGGTTATCAAATATTCTAGAGTTAGTTATTTACTTTTTATATAAGAATTACTTGTTAAAATAAATTGCCTGGTAAGAGTTATTACCTTGAACTGTTTTCTCAATAATAAGAATATCAATAAAACAATATTCATAATAATAATAACAGCAGCAAGTGCACATACTGTATATTCAATGCTAGAAATTAAGCTAGATGTCTAAATTGCTTTTTACCTCACAATTAACTCTTAAAAGAGATATTAACATCCATAATTTCAGAAAAAGAAACAAGACATTTAGGGTGGTTAAATTATTTACTAAAGTTCTCAGCTGGTAAAGGGTTCATCCCAAAATAAAACCTAACTTAGTCTAGCTCTAAAACTTATGTTCTTCTGTTTAATCATGTGAATTGAAGTGAAAGTCTCAGGCATGTCCAACTCTTTGCAACTCCATGGACTATACAGTCCACGGAATTCTCCAGGCCAGAATACTGGTGTGGGTAGCCTTTCCCTTCTCCAGGGGATCTTCCCAACCCAGGAATTGAACCAGGGTCTCCTACATTGCAGGTGGATAGATACAAATTAAACAGTCTGTACTCACAGTGAAAATGATATTTTTCTATCATAGCAGTCTAAACTATGCCTGGGTATTCTGACATTTTGGATGACCAATTCACTATTCTATAAGTGATATTTATATTTGTAGTGAAGGTGAACTGAATCTCTTGCATTTGTTAGAGGTAGGAACATTCAAAAGTGTTTTCTAATCAAAGTTTATATTACACTCTGGTATACTTTTGCATACTATTTAACTCAATAAGCATAAGAAGTAAGGATTTTTGGTAGAATCATCACTGTTCCAGTTATTTACATAAGGTTTGAGTGATCTTTTATTTCTTCTCTCTAAAAGTAGTCTCAGAAGAAAAAATTTTCTGTTTAGTATGAAAATCTATGGAAACAATAAAAACTAATTTGATTGTCTCACTTACCATTGATTTGATCTTCCCACATTCTATTTCAGGAAAACAAAATAAGAGAGTAGAATCCTTTCTCCCTTTTATTCAGAACAGAACCAAAGAGCATAAATCAAAAAGACTTTTCAGTAAACTATTATGCAAGGGAAAGAGAAAATTTTTACTTTAAGAAGAAGGTGCCTATATGCATGGATGGGCTCATCCTGTTTATAAATTTCCAATATTAGCAACTTCTACTAACAAGCTAAAGGGTGTACTGCTCCAAAGATAAGGAAATTAGCTGAAGGCTCCTTGTCAAAATCTAGGTGATTTAGTGTTTTGGATCATGATTTACACTGCAAATGTAAGGTGACCCTGCAGTATATATTTCATGCTCTAATTACTCCTGTCTCTAACTTGTCAGTTAATATGATTCTTGAACTTAAAAGGACCTGCTTCAAAATATACCTATAATGGAGCCTGGACTGATGGGAATGAGATTTGTAATATAACTTTGAAAAGTTTGACAGGAAATGAATGTGACATCTTTCTAAAAAAAAGGTAAAATAAATGCGAATTCAAAAGAAATGGATAAGAAAAATATACAAGGAAAAATTGATTGAAATTTAAATCTTCAGTGCCTAATAGAATGATGGGTACATATGGGACTTTAATGAGTCTTTGAGTAATAAACAAATAAATTCAACATAATCATTAATAGGACTGATCTATTAATTACTTTTCCTCTGAGGGAAAGTAACCCAATGTAATAAGAAGGATAAGCATGCAAACAAATAATGACCTGGATCAAGGTTTCTTTACCAAAGATTCTTTCTCCACCTGTCACTCTTTCACTCCTTTTGAAGACATTCTGACTAAAGGTACAATATAAGCTGAGTGAAGACATAAAGGTTTCAAACACCAAAGATCTTTTACTTTATGATCAGAAATAAAAGATAGGCTGGCTTGTAATTTGCTTTCTTGAATTAAATGGTTCAGAGGTGACTGAGAGTTGGAGAGGTCTTTTGGACTTCTTTCTCTTGCTCCTTTGTGATCTACTGAAAACATGTCTAGGTTAGCCTATTGAAGAGCTGTAAGAGACCACATGGGAGAGAGCTGAGCTGCCCAGGAGCAGTTGACTGCCAATCAACCCCAACCATGTGAGAGAGCCCAGGCACAATAACAGGGCTACCTTCCAAGCCCACAGGCAATCACAGATAAAATGCATAGTCACCCAGGACCCAAAGAACCATCCAACTGACCTACAAAGTTATGAATAATAATGATAGCATTGTTTCCCTTATTTGGGGTTTCTGAGAAGCAAAACCTGAGTCATGGAATTCTTATAAAGTGATTCTAAAGGAAATGCTATAAGGGAAAATGGAGTATAGGAAGCAGGTTAGGAAATTCAGGTAAGTAGGAATATCTCTGATCCAGAAGCCTAAAGCACATGTTTGTGCACTACTGAGGAAAGGCAGGTCATTTCCTACCCCAGGATAAACTTATCATTGGCAGCAGCCTTTTGTCCAAGGAAGATAGGGTGGGGGAAAGGGGCGGGGAGTAGCCTCCAATGCTAGAAGGCTCCCATTTGATCAAAGGATGGTCACCATAGATGGGGCAACAATGAATTATTAACCAAAACTCACAGAAGCTGGGATTTGAGCACACATGCCATGGAAGAGAATTGTGTTGGGGCATCAGCAACATCTGCTACATTAGTTTTAGCAGTTAAATTAAGCAGGGATAGCTAACACATTAACCATAATATTTTACTCACTTTCTAGGCACTCCTAAAGCTAATATTTGTATGTTTACCTATTTTGTGCTCAATCAGTATTAAAAGTAAGGAGCATAGATTGTTTTTACAATTAATACCAGCAAATTAAGATAAATTTGGTTTTGCTTTTCATAAAGGAGTGATATTATCAAATAACTTTCTGGAAAGAAATGTTCAGTAACATTTGATGCAAATATTGTAAAGGGAAGATTCATACCTTACAAAGACAATGAGGAGGATGTAGTGATACTCTGATTAGAGATAGAGATCCTAAACTAATCTGCATAAGTGGATTCCTGACAACCTAGTCTGCCAGGGCTACTATAAGAAAATATCATAGACTAGATTATGGTAAACAAGATTTCCCAGGTGGCTCAATGGTGAAGAATCAGCCTGCCAATGCAGGAAACACAAAAGACTTGAGTTGAATCCCTGTATTGGGAAGATTCCCTGGAGAAGGAAATGGGAACCCACTCTAATATTCTTGTCTGGTAAATGCTGTGGACAGAGGAGGCTGGTGGGCTACAGTCGATAGGTTCACAAAGAGTCAAATATGACTGAAGCAACCAAGAACAGCATGGGTGTTTGAACAATAGATGTTTGGGAACCTAGCAAGTCTGTGATCAAGTTCCTGTTAGATTAGTTTCCCGGTGGAGAACGCTCTTCCTGGGTTGTTGCCTTCTAATTTCGTCCTCATGTGGCAGAGAGAACAGTATCTCTCTTACTCTTCTTATAAAGCCACAATCCCATGATAAATGTTCCTTCCTCATGATCTCATCCAACCGTAACTGCCTCCAGGAGTCTCATTTCCAATATAGTCACTTTAAGGGTTAGGTCTTCATCGTAAGCCTTCCAGGAGGATATCATTCAGTTCAGAGTAACCAATTTGATATGAAAGATGGGGAAGAGATATTTATTGAAATCTGAGCCTATCATTAAAAATTTTTTTTCCTAGATAGCAATATATTAACAAATAGAAGACTGCAGAAGAGAAAGTTGATGTGAAGGAGATTAAGAGGGCATAGTTGGAATTTCTGAGTTTGCATATTTAGCAATACCCAGACAGAAGTATACCCTGAATACTCCTTGGAAGGAGTGATGCAGAAGCTGTATTTTGGTCACCTGATATGAACAGCTGACTCATTGGAAAAGTCCCTGATATTGGGAAAGATTGAGGGCAGAAGGAGAAGAGGGCATCAGAGGATGAGATGGCATCATCAATGCAATGGACATAAACTTGGACAAACTTCAGGAGATGGTGAGAGACAGGAAGGCCTGGTGTGCTGCAGTCCATGAGGGTGACTGAGCAACAATAAAACAGCTGTATGGGGCTTCCCAGGAGGTGCTAGTGGGAATATACCTGGCTTCTAATGTAGGAGACTTAAAAGACACTGGGTCAATCCCGGGTTAGAAAGATTCCCTGGAGGAGGGCATGGCAATCCACTACAGTATTCTTAACTGGAGCATCCCATGGACAGAGAAGGCTGGCGAGCTATAATCCATGGGGTTGCAAAGAGTTGGATATGACTAAAGTGACTTAGCATGCATACAGACAGCAATACATCAAAACTACAGGCATTTGAAACAAAGTTGTAAAGCTTAGATGAGATTATGGAGTTTGAGATTTAGAAACAACTAATTCTTTATATTTACAAAATGGATCTTTCAATTCAGGATGATCATTTTGAAAAGTGAGATACCAAGCAGAAAGTTCTAGAAAATTTTGAAATATTATTCTTGTGCAGCAAAAGTAAAAATTAATACTTTTATTATTATGAAACATCTTTAATGTGTTAAATTCTATTTCAAATTAATGATATGTTTAATCCTCACAAACTTATTTTACCTAGAGGAAAAAAAAAAAAGATTGGAGGGATTATTTGCCCAAGCCCAGAGTTATAGGTTGAATGGGCTGAGATTTGATGACAAGCCATCTAGCCTCAAAGCCTATGTTATTAAATATGGGGAAAAAAAAAAAACCCACATATTTTCTATGTTAAGAGATAAGCACCTAGAGTATTATTTTTATATCTGCCCATTCTCCTTATATGGTTATATAGTAGTTTTTGAATCACTCTATTATCCTTAGACTTTAAGTTTTCCCATTTTTAGAACATATCATAAACAAGGTTTGGTTAGCTCATTGGGAAACAGTGGAAACAGTGTCAGACTTTATTTTGGGGGTCTCCAAAATCACTGCAGATGGTGATTGCAGCCATGAAATTAAAAGATGCTCACTCCTTGAAAGGAAAGTTATGACCAACCTAGATAGCATATTAAAAAGCAGAGACATTACTTTGCCAACAAAGGTCCATCTAGTCAAGGATATGGTTTTTCCTGTGGTCATGTATGGATGTGAGAGTTGGACTATAAAGAAAGCTGAGCACCGAAGAATTGATGCTTTTGAACTGTGGTGTTGGAGAAGACTCTTGAGAGACCCTTGGACTGCAAGGAGATCCAACCAGTCCATCCTAAAGGAGATGAGTCCTGGGTGTTCATTGGTAGGACTGATGTTGAAGCTGAAACTCCAATACTTTGGCCACCTCATGCAAAGAGCTGACTCATTGGAAAAGACCCTGAAGCTGGGAAAGATTGAAGGCAGGAGGAGAAGGGGACAATAGAGGATGAGATGGCTGGATGGCATCATTGACTCAATGGACCTGAGTTTGGGTAGATTCTGGGAGTTGGTGATGGACAGGGAGGCCTGGTGTGCTGCGATTCATGCGGTCGCAAAGAGTCGGACACGACTGAGCGATTGAACTAACTAATCGATAAATGTATTTTTAATTTTCTCTTTTATCTGACTATTGCCTTAAGATATAAACCAGAGGATAAAATGGCAGATGCATAGGCTAGTAAACTTTAAAAATTTTCTCCTACATAATGTTAAATTATACCACAGAAATATTTTATGAATTATTCAATTATTTTTACAGAATCAATAATTTCATGAAAACAATCACATTAATTAAATTGAAACAGGTTTACTTGCAAATGGCAGTTTGAGTCTGGCTTCCTATATTAAATATGTTGGTCATAAGAATAATGATAGCAAATATTACTATATTGTCAAGCATGATTCAAAGTGCTCTTGTATTTTTCTTCATTTAAGCTACAAACTCTAAATAGATATTGTTTTATAATTAAATTATTTAATTGAAAAAAAAATTGAAAAAAAATTATTTAATTGGAGGCTAAATACTTTACAATATTGTAGTGGTTTTTGCCATACATTGACATGAATCAGTCATGGGTGTACATGTGTCCCCCATCTTGAACTCCCCTTCCACCTCCCTCCCCTTCCCATCCCTAAGGGTTGTCCCAGTGCACCAGCTTTGAGTGCCCTGTTTCATGCATTGAACTTGGCCTGTTGATCTATTTCACATATGGTAATATACATATTTCAATGCTGTAGATATTGTTATTCTCACCATTTTACAGATGAAGTTACTGAAAAACAGAGATCACACAACTAGAAAATTTTGGAGTCAGGATTTAAACCCAGGGATTCTTTTCTACATGGATTACACATTTTTGTTTGGGGACACTCAAATATTCAAGAAAATTTATTGGCTGAAATGAGCAGGAAAAAAAAGCAGAGATGAATATATAGACAATAAAGGAAAATGGTTGGAGATGGTCCCTAAATACACAAAGAATTCGCAGGTTAAAAGAATAGTGAGACAGAGTCAGAGAGAATAGAGGGAAATATATCTGACTAAGATAATCACATTAGAAATACAGTGGAAGAGGGTTAAGGGATTTATATAAATGCACAAATAAATATTATCAATGGTATTTCACCTTGTTACAATCTGGCATATAGGCAACTGAGTGTCTTCTTTGTATACTGTGTTACAATAAATCATCCATTAACCAGGATGCTTTCATTTTTAATACTAGTCTGGATCGCTAAGATAGTTGAACTAATGCAAAATTAATGAAATATGCACAGTTTAAGGAGTGCATTAGGTAGATATTGATTATTATGGCACTAATTTATGAACTTAAATTCAAGCTGCACAGACAGTATACAACTTCTGTAAGTACTCATACACTTAACCTTATGTCTGATACAATAAATAAGAAATTATCAAGTTAAAAAATTTTATTTCTCTCAAAGTAAATGGATTACCAAGAACTACATGAATATTACTTTTTTAATTATCAAAAGAGAAGAGGATTCACTGGTTAATATAGGTGAAAGTGTATATTTAGTATCATAAACTAACATATGAAACTAATCATCTGCTATTAATTCATTTCTAGATACAAAGTATTCCATTTCAAAGTATCATTTTCATTTCAGATTTTTAACATTATAACAATTAGAATTTGAAAATTTAGGATGGAATTAAAATAAATTTCAATAAATAAACAAAATAGTCATTGCACTGTTTTTAATTTCATTTAACTAATGAATGTGCCAATTTCTACCTTATAAGACTAGTATATTTTTTTCATTTTTTGTTGTAATCTACAGTGAGTAAAATATATCTTTGATTTCTAAAACTTATGTTAAATATTTCATGATTACTTCAAACATAGATTAGCGTGTGTGCATTAACTGAGCAATATTAAATCTGTTGTGGGTCATCTCATCTATCTTTTCAATTACAAATATCCCTGAACATGGCTTTTCTCATAACCAAGTATTCAAGAGAGTTTGAATCACCTTACTTGATCCCTGGGTAGTTACAAGTTACTTTTTCATTTAAGTTATCTCCTAAAAGAACAATGGTAAAATATTGTAAGCTGTAAAACATAATACAGTGTGTGTATAATGATTTTTGACAGTGGAAATCGTTCTAGCCAAGAAATGTTCAGGTTCTGCATTTTAGTTCAGTTTTGTCTCTATGACCTTAAAAAAATAAAACCAACCAACCAAAGAATTTGCCACAACCTTAAAGAGACAATTATGTTGTACTTGAGTTAAGATACCAGGGAACTTCTTGATGTGAAATAATAATATAAAGATGCCTCCAGTTATTGAGAGATGGACAGGAATAATGCTTTATTGACTTCTGCCTATTTAAACTGATCTTTGCATTTATATTAAGTAAAATGAAAGGAAACTCTTTGAAAGTAACGACAGACCTTGAGAAAATTAAATGTGCCAAATTGGTACACTGTCTCATTGATTACCAACCTTGATGAAAAATTCCCTGTCACTTAAGCTAAGGTTATAGATCTATATCACTTTCTGGTTTGCATTTTCTCACTTCTATTTTTCAGGCCAACTGCTCATCTTACCAAGAATTTTAGAATTTGAAAGAAAGTGAAAGCTGCTCAGTCATGTCTGACTCTTTATGACTCCATGGACTATAAAGTCTATGGAATTCTCCATAGACTGGAGAATTCTCCATAGAATACTGGAGTGGGTAGCCTTTCCCTTCTCCAGAGGATCTTCCCAAACCAGGGATCTGACCCATGTCTCTCACATTGCAGGCATATTCTTTTTTTTATTTTTTATTTTACTTTACAATTCTGTATTGGTTTTGCCATACATTGACATGAATCCACCATGGGTGTACATGTGTTCCCAAACATGAACCCCCCTCCCACCCCCCTCCCCACAACATCTCTCTGGGTCATCCCCGTGTACCAGCCCCAAGCGTGCCGTATCCTGCATCGGACATAGACTGGCGATTTGATTCTTACATGATATTATACATGTTTCAATGCCATTCTCCCAAATCATCTCACCCTCTCCCTCTCCCTCTGAGTCCAAAAGTCCGCTATACACATCTGTGTCTTTTTTGCTGTCCTGCACACAGGGTCATCATTGCCATCTTTCTAAATTCCATATATATGTGTTAGTATACTGTATTGGTGTTTTTCTTTCTGGCTTACTTCACTCTGTATAATAGGCTCCAGTTTCATCCATCTCATCAGAACTGATTCAAATGTATGCTTTTTAACGGCTGAGTAATACTCCATTGTGTATATGTACCACTGCTTTCTTATCCATTCATCTGCTGATGGACATCTAGGTTGTTTCCATGTCCTGGCTATTATAAACAGTGCTGTGATAAACATTGGGGTACATGTGTCTCTTTCAGTTCTGGTTTCCTCAGTGTGTATGCCCAGCAGTGGGATTGCTGGGTCATAAGGTAGTTCTATTTGCAAGTTTTTTTTTTGTTGTTGTTGCTAAATGAATTTATTATTTATTATTATTTTTTTATTTTTTATTTTACTTTACAATTCTGTATTGGTTTTGCCTTACATTGACATGAATCCACCACAGGTGTACATGCGTTCCCAAACATGAACCCCCCTCCCACCCCCCTCCCCACAACATCTCTCTGGGTCATCCCCGTGTACCAGCCCCAAGCGTGCCATATCCTGCATCGGACATAGACTGGCAAGGAATCTCCACACTGTTCTCCATAGTGTCTGTACTAGTTTGCATTCCCACCACCAGTGTAGGAGGGTTCCCTTTTCTCCACACCCTCTCCAGCATTTATTGCTTGCAGATTTTTGGATCACAGACATTCTGACTGGTGTGAAGTGGTACCTCATTGTGGTTTTTATTTGCATTTCTCTAATAATGAGTGATGTTGAGCATCTTTTCATGTGTTTGTTAGCCATTCGTATGTCTTCTTTGGAGAAATGTCTATTTAGTTCTTTGGCCCATTTTTTAATTGGGTCGTTTTTCTGGAATTGAGCTGCAGGAGTTGCTTATATATTTTTGAGATTAGTTGTTTGTCAGTTGCTTCATTTGCTATTATTTTCTCCCATTTGGAAGGCTGTCTTTTCACTTTGCTTATATTTTCCTTTGTTGTGCAGAAGCTTTTAATCTTAATTAGGTCCCATTTGTTTATTTTTGCTTTTATTTCCAGAATTCTGGGAGGTGGATCATAGAGGATCCTGCTGTGATTTATGTTGGAGAGTGTTTTGCCTATGTTCTCCTCTAGGAGTTTTATAGTTTCTGGTCTTACATTTAGATCTTTAATCCATTTTGAGTTTATCTTTGTGTGCGGTGTTAGAAAGTGATCTAGTTTCATTCTTTTAGCCACAAGGGGAGCCCTAGAATACTGGAGTGGGTAATCTATCCCTTCTCCAGGGGATCTTCCCGACCCAGGAATTGAACTGGGGTCTCCTGCATTGCAGGTGGATTCCTTACCAAGTGAGCTATAAGGGAAGTCCATTAGAACATGTTGTAACATCAATTTGTCCATCCTAGCACCAACTATAAGCTTGAGAGATTCACATGGTTATTCTGTCATTCCTCAATGTCTCACAATACTTCAAATATTTTAATTAATATGTGTTTATTGAACATCAAGTTTTACTCTATTGCTACATAGAATATAAAAAGTGGATAGGGCAAGCAGGCACTGTCACTCAGTCGGGTCTGACTCTTTGTGACCTCTTGGACTGTAAGTCTACCAGGCTCTCCTGTCCCTGGGATTATCCTGGCCAGAATACTGGAGTGGGTTGCCACTTCCTCCTCCAGGGATCTTCTTCACCCAGGAAATAAACCCGCATCTCCCAGGGTTTCTGCATTGGCAGGCAGATTCTTTACCCCTGACTCACTTGGGAAGCTATCAAAGAGGATAGAATTAAATCAAATAGAACTTTGGGCCTCTTCATTTTATTTCATTGAACATATTATATGATTTCATTTTATGTCTTCTGTTGACTTTTTAACTATAATAATTTTTAATTTGATTGTTGAACATCTTTAATCTGTCACCCTCTACTCTCAAGTGATCTACCACTTCACTAATAATAATAATAATAATAATAATAAATACAACAGTCTATGTCAATTTCTCCTTTCCTGGCATTGATGCTTCTGCTGTCTTACATTTTCTTTCTTTCTATTTTATAAAACTCACAATTCATTTTTGTTGCTTTTCCTTTAAATTAGTACTTTCCCTTTCTGAGAGATTCAATAATGGAAAAAAAAAATGTTTTGCATTTGCCCACAAAATTTTCAGTGCTCCTAATTCTTTGCCTAGCTCCAGATTCAAACTGGGAATTGTTTTCTTTCTGCCTTTAACATCTCTTCATGGATTTAGGTCATAAATTCATTCTTTTATCTTATGTTTAAAAAGGATATTATTTTTGTTTTGAATGTTGAAACTATTTTCATTGGGTATGCAATTCAGAGATGATTGTTCTTTTTTTCTAAATACTTATAAGTTATCACCAAAATATTTTTCAGTCTGTATGGTGTCAATGAGTAACCTGCTATCACTCCTCATGAGTAATGTGTCTTTTTTCTCTGTTTTTCTATATATGGATTTTTTAGCAGCTAGTTTACAATATAACCTGGTGGAGTTTATCTCAAGTTTCTTGAAACTGATTTTTATTGAATTTTTGACATATGTGAGTTTACAATTTTCATAAGTTTTAGAAAGTTGACCATTACTTAGTCACAGCTTGTTTGTTTGTTTTTGATTGCCTCCTCTTCTATCTTTCGGAGACTGCAATTATTTGTGTGTCAGGCAACCTGAAGTTGGCCCACAGTTCGTAAATGCTGTGCCCATTTTCTTTTTGATAATTTCTACGAATACTTCTTCATGTATTTTCATCTTTTATTATGCAACGCCTATTCTGTCATTAATCTCTCATTCACTTTTTAGTACAGTTCAGTTCAGTTCAGTCGCTCAGTCGTGTCCAACTCTTTGCAACCCCATGAACCACCACAAGCAAGGCCTCCCTGTCCATCACCATCTCCCAGAGTCCACCCAAACCCATGTCCATCGAGTCGGTGATGCCATCCAGCGATCTCATCCTCTGTCATACCCTTCTCCTTCTGCCCTAACTCTTTCCCAGCATCAGGGTCTTTTAAATCAGTCAGCTCTTTGCATCATGTGGCCAAAGTATTGGGAGTTTCAGCTTCAACATCTGTCCTTCCAATGAACATCCAGGACCGATTTCCTTTAGAATGGACTAATTGCATCTCCTTGCAGTCCAGGGGACTCTCAAGAGTCTTCTCCAACACCACAGTTCAAAAGCATCAATATTTCCATGCTCAGCTTTCTTCATAGTCCAACTCTCACATCCATACATGACCAATGGAAAAGCCTTAGCCTTGACTAGACAGACCTTTGTTGACAAAGTAATGTCTCTATTTTTTAATATGCTGTCTAGGTTGGTCATAACTTTCCTTCCAAAGAGTAAGCATCTTTTAATTTCATGGCTTCAATAATCCTCTGCAGTGATTTTGGAGCCCAGAAAAATAAAGTCAGCCAAGTACATTTCCTCTCTTTCTTTTTCTCCCCTTTTTTTAAAAAAAATTATATCATTAATCTCATCTAGTTTAATTTTCTTTTTTTTTTTTTGTTTTCATCTCAGACCTTAGAATTTTCATCTCTTGAATTCTGATGTGAAGCTTTTTTATGTCTCCCGTTGTCTATTTGGAGAAGGAAATGGCAACTTACTCCAGTATTCTTGCCTGGAGAACCCCATAGACAGAAGAGCCTGGCAGGCTGCAGTCCATGGGGCTGCAAGAGTGGTACACAATTTAGCAAATAAACCACTACCATTGTCTGGTTAACATGTACAATGGTTATCTTTTTGAATATATAGTATAAAATTATAAGAACTCATAAGATTCTTATGCATATTTTTAACACCAGCAACATTTTTTATTTGCTTCAGTTGCCTGGTTTTCTCCTCATTGTGGATCATATTTTCCTTCCTCTTGCACATCTGGCAATTTTTTATTGAATTCCAGCTCCTGACTTTTATTATGTTAAGTGATGGATATTTTTATTCTGAAAAATATTCTTGAACTATATTCTGGATGAAGTTAAGTTTCTTGGAATGTTCGGATCCTTTTGAGGATAGCTGGCCTCTGAGTGCTTTTCCCACTGTCCCATGAATTATGTGATTTTTCTCTTCTACGTGAGTTATTGGCAGTGTTACAGTTCGTCCTGATGGTTCTTTCTCTGGTCCTGGGTGATTCATCCCCAGGTATTCCCTAGTCATCATTCAGCTGAGAACCTTTGGGAGACCCTCCAGAGATCCCCAGAGCTGTCCCTTGATTTAGCTCTCTCCTATTCGGTATTCAGTACTCTAAGCCCTAGCCTCCTATTCTTTCCAGCATTCTAATTCTGATTCCTAAATTCAGGGAGATACCAGACTCCACAAGGATTAACTGTCCTGGCACTGTGGCCTAGAAACTCTGTAGACACTGAATTAGGCTAATTACAAGACTCACCTCATTTGTTTCATTTTCCCTTAGGATCATTAAACTTTATTGCCTGATGTCCAATGTCTTAAAAGCCATTATTTTATGTATTTTGTCTGGTTTTTGTATTTGTTTTCATTGGAAAAATAGACCCAATTCCTAGTATTCCATCTTGACCTGAAAAGGAATTACAACTTTCCTTTTTGAATCTTCATTTTATGTATACATACAATACAGATATTAGTCAATAGAATGATTTCTTTTAATTCATAGAAAACAAATTACTATAGTGCACTTTAGAAGGTAAAATATATAGTTTCAACTATGTTTTGAAACAAAGCATTTTCCTTTAAATTTTTTGAGTTCTTTGTTCAATGACTCAGGGTCTAATAAACCTACATAAAAACCAAAATTACTAATGTGATTATTATATTTTTGCATACTACACCAATAATTCCTGCTAGGTGGTAGGACTCTGGGCTTCCTGTGAAATGATTCTAGTTTAAAATTCTGGATTACTGCATATTAACCCCAAACTCATACAGCCTCATTATTTCTTGTTCATAGGAAGCACATAGCTGAGTTGCCATATAAGGAAACCTTACTCCAGAGAATGGTTGGGAGATTAGAACTTAGACCTGTTAAAATGATTGCTACTTTCAGAAGATGTCAGTGGCAGCTTTCCATACCTACAAAGATCTGGTCAACTCAGGTGATAGCTCCTCCAAATGGAAATACACTGTGATATCTCTGCTTTGTTTAGCCATCTCTGTGCAGATAATTTTCTGAATGTTTTCTATTAAAAATTAATAAATTTTAAATATGTCCATTTATACTTTCTGTGCAGTATCATCTCTTGAAAACATCTATACTTTTCATAATTAATATTTCTGGTATAAAATCTGTAGAGAAATTTAAAAATATTACTTCTTTAGTACTAATAGTTCAAACGTTAAGAGTTAAAAAGAAGAGTATTTTTCTAGAATCTGCCTAAAATTGTGAAAAGGATAGTTTCATACAGTGGAAATTTATAAGAGTGCTTGAAGAAACAATCAAGTCATCAACATGCCTCAAATTTGGAGGAGTCTGAGATATAGTGCAGATAAACCTCGATGGAAGAAAGGCAGTAAGGAAGGAGCCCACAGTTTCCCTTACTTTTAAGTACAGCCAATGTTCACAGAAATACAGCAATGCCCACTGTTTGATGAGCTACAGCCTGCAAATGAGGTTCTGTTTTGGGACAGGGAATAAAGTTAATTGTTCAATGACTTCCATCAATGCTGAGAAAGAAAATAAAGAAGCCCTTATGATAAGAAATCTAATGATAATATTAAAAATAGCTAGCATTTATATGAACTAACTATATTCCAGGAACTGTTCAAATTTTATAATTCATCTAATCCCATTTGACCTGCAAATAACCCTATGAAGTAGGTATTATTGTTATTACCATCAGAGCCAGACTCTATCCATGATTTGATTACAGTAGATCTTATCAGAAAATGTGCCCTTTTTCTTCATGAGAATCTATGTGAATGACCCAGATAGTTCAGTCAACAACTGTAATCTGTTTCCACAGTTGATGACTCCAAAGAGGGTTGACTTTTATTTTTTTTAATTGGAGGGCAACAGCATATAACAAGTTCTCACTAGCTATTTATTTTACACGTGACTTTTAATATAGTAGTTTTCCATGTGATAGACCAAAAATCTAGGTCATAAGTACAAATAGCAAGAGTCAGATTTCTGATTTCTAAACAGAATGACTTCATCTGATACTGACTGATGTTTGCAGAGCCGGGAATTAGGCTAAAGATCTGCAGCATCCTAGGAGACATCTGGTTTTTGCTTAGCTGAACAATCCGTGAACAAACTTTAGGCACTTAGAGGAGCCACTATGAATCACACACCCTAGTTTGAGTAGCATCACTTCAAGAGGTGGCGTGAGGCAGAAAGGCCTCATAAACTAAGGTATATCTAAGGTATAAAGTAAGGTATAGTCAGTTTGTTTTGTTTGTTTGTTTGTTTTTAATAAAGCCAAGATACAACTGGGGTCAGCAGCTGTGTTTCTGAATATGCCATTTCCATTTTGGACCCTTAATACTTTGATAATCATTGGATCCCAGCAGATCTACCATAAAATGCAGATACCAGGCCAGAGAGTCACATGACCTCTATGCATCAGGCATTTACTCTCAACAAGAGCCCAGTAGCAGGCTAACCCTAAAAGAAACCAGTCAATCCTAAAAGAAATCCACTCTAGATATTCATTGGAATTACTGATATTGAAGCTTAAGCTCCAATACTTTGGCTACCTGATGCTGAGAGTCAATTCCTAGGAAGGTTGATAAGAAGTCTGGGGGTCCCCAAGGAGAGGGGAGTCTGGAATTCTCAAGGAAGAGGAAAGGACAAACTTTTTTTTTTTTTCTCTATATTCCTTAGTCTTAGTCACATAAAACTTTTTATCTTTAAGCCTGGAACTAGTGATTACACAACAAACAACTCAGTTTAAACTCAAAGATGGGTTCAATAAAGGACAGAAATGGTATGGACCTAACAGAAGCAGAAGATATTAAGAAAAGGTGGCGAGAATACATAGAGGAACTGTACAAAAAAGATCATCATGACCCAGAAAATCACAATGGTGTGATCACTCATCTAGAGCCAGACATCCTGGAATGTGAAATCAAGTGGGCCTTAGAAAGCATCACTACAAACAAAGCTAGTGGAGGTGATGGAATTCCAGTGGAGCTATTTCAAATCCTGAAGGATGATGCTGTGAAAGTGCTGCACTCAATATGCCAGGAAATTTGGCAAACTCAGCAGTGGCCACAGGACTGGAAAAGGTCAGTTTTCATTCCTATTCCAAAGAAAAGCAATGCCAAAGAATGCTCAAACTACTGCACAATTGCACTCATCTCACATGCCAGAAAAGTAATGCTCAAAATTCTCCAAGCCAGGCTTCAGCCATACATGAACCATGAACTTCCTGATGTTCAAGCTGGATTTAGAAAAGGCAGAGGAACCATAGATCAAATTGCCAACATCCACTGGATCATGGAAAAAGTAAGAGAGTTCCAGAAAATCATCAATTTCTGCCTTATTGGCTATGCCAAAGCCTTTGACTGTGTGGCTCACAATAAACTGTGGAAAATTCTGAAAGAGATGGGAATACCAGACCACCTAACCTGCCTCTTGAGAAATCTGTATGCAGGTCAGGAAGGAACAGTTAAAACTGGACATGGAACAACAGAATGGTTTCAAATAGGAAAAGGAGTACGGCAAGGCTGTATATTGTCACCCTGCTTATTTAACTTCTATGCAGAGTACATCATGAGAAACGCTGGGCTGGAAGAAACACAACCTGGAATCAAGATTGCCGGGAGAAATATCAATAACCTCAGATATGCAGATGACACCACCCTTATGGCAGAAAGTGAAGAGGAACTAAAAAGCCTCTTGATGAAAGTGAAAGTGGAGAGTGAAAAAGTTGCCTTAAAGCTCAACATTCAGAAAACGAAGATCATGGCATCTGGTCCCATCACTTCATGGGAAATAGATGGGGAAACAGTGGAAACAGTGTCAGACTTTATTTTTGGGGGCTCCAAAATCACTGCAGATGGTGACTGCAGCCATGAAATTAAAAGATGCTTACTCCTTGGAAGAAAAGTTATGACCAACCTAGATAGCATATTCAAAAGCAGAGACATTACTTTGCCAAAAAATGTCTGTCTAGTCAAGGCTATGGTTTTTCCTGTGGTCATGTATGGATGTGAGAGTTGGACTGTCAAGAAGGCTGAGGGCTGAAGAATTGATGCTTTTGAACTGTGTTGTTGGAGAAGACTCTTGAGAGTCCTTTGGACTGCAAGGAGATCCAACCAGTCCATTCTGAAGGAGATTAACCCTGGGATTTCTTTGGAAGGAATGATGCTAAAGCTGAAACTCCAGTACTTTGGCCACCTCATGCAAAGAGTTGACTCATTGGAAAAGACTCTGATGCTGGGAGTGATTGGGGTCAGGAGGAGAAGGGGACGACGTAGGATGAGATGGCTGGATGGCATCACTGACTCGATGGACGTGAGTCTGAGTGAACTCCGCTTGTTGGTGATGGACAGGGAAGCCTGGCGTGCTGCGATTCATGGGGTCGCAAAGAGTCGTACATGACTCAGCAACTGAACTGAACTGGATTATATAACAACAGTGTACCCAGCCTGAGGACAGTTTCTCCTTCCTAAAAATCTGGCTAATCCTGTTATCTTAAAATATAAATTATGAGAGTGGGTCTAGTAAGATCTTTACAACCTCCAGACATTCTTTTGATTCATTGTAATAACTAATTATAAAAGACATAACTCCCTTGCTAACACTAGGGAGGGGGCATTCTCCATCCCCCTTCTGATGTCTGTGTCAGAAGCTTTCTCTATCTCTTTTATACTTTAATAAAACTTTATTAAACAAAAGCTGTGAGCGATCAAGCCTTGTCTCTGGCCCTGGATTGAATTCTTCTCCAGAGGCCAAGAATTCTGGCATCTTTTGTGTTTCAGCAACAACTTTTCAATGCTAAGAGCCAACTCACTGGAAAAGACTTTGATACTGTGAAAGTTTGAAGGCAAAGGAGGAGAGGGTGACAGACGATGAGATTGTTAGAGAGCATCACCAATTCAATGGCCATAAATTTGAGCAAATTCTGGGAGATAGTGAAGGACAGGGAGGCCTGGTGTGCTGCAGTCTATGGGGTTAAAAAGGTTGAAAAGTACTTAGTGACTGAACAACAGCAAGATAAATATCTACTTTTCAAAAGAGATGTACCTGGTATAGATGAGCAGGGCAGGAATAGAGACACTGGTGTAGAGAAGGGACTTGTGGACACAGGGTTAGAAGGAGAAGGTGGGATAAATGGAGAAAGTAGCATTGACATATATATACTACCATGTGTAAAATAGATAGCTAGTGGGACACAGCTGCATAGCACAGGGAGTTCAGCTCGGTGCTTTGTGATGGCTAGAGGGATGGGATGAGGAGATGTGAGCGAGGTTCAAGATGGAAGGAATATATGTGTATGTATTGCTGGTTTACTTTTTAAAGCAGAAACTAGCAGAACATTGTAAAGTAATTATATTCCAATTAAGAAAAAAAAAAAACAAAACAGAGGTATATCTGGAAGCTCTAACAGGGAGATTTTAAGTTCAAAACTCCAAGGACCACCTCTGGGTAGAGGTTGTCCCCCTTTTCCAGAGGTTCCAATCAACAGTCATCAGTCACAGAGACTTGTTCTGTGTTTTTGTCCAAAATGCCCAACAAGGGGCTAGTCCTCTTTTTTGATGCCTGCGGTCCAAAGAGACAATACTTTTCCCTTGACTGTTGGATGGATAATCATGAATGTTCCCACATAGTCCCAAAACACTTTGGTACTTATCAAAGGAATGGATTGTATCATTACATTGATGACAGAGATATGTTAACAGGACAACTGAGACTCCTGCTTCTGATCTACCACACACAGACATCATCTGTAAAGGAAAGCATCGGGCCTCAAGTGGGAAAGAATCTCATGCTAAATCATGACCCATCCACTTATGATAAAAGCCAAGAAAGATTGTATTCACTAGTCTCTCTCTATGTGACCTCTTCCATAATCAGACTGATTTTCTGGCACTGGTAGAATGGGGAAGTTCCAAAAACTCACCAATTCCTACCATACAGGCAGGTCTAGAAGCAACAAAACAGTTCAATGAATTAGCCCAAAGGCCCCCAAACATACAACCATGTTAGCTTTCTTTTCCCACAATGAATCTTGCTGAATCCCAACAATTGAATCCAGATGTCTCCTCCTCACACAAGTCTGGGTAAGATGGAGATTTGGGTATCTGCATTTACTACTATTAAGTCGCTTCAGTCGTGTCCGACTCTGTGCGACCCCATAGATGGCAGCCCATGAGGCTCCTCCGTCCCTGGGATTCTCCAGTTAAGAATACTGGAGTGGGTTGCCATTTCTTTCTCCATCTAACAGAGTCAAAAAAGCTTGAGTCCTTCCCTCCCCTGATCTATTTTCCCAAATTATATCCATAGAATGAATACTCAGCCTGTTTTCTCAAAGCAGCTGATAGTGGCCATGAAGAGAGAAAGCAGCTGCCTACCAGTAAGTCATAGTTACTTTTTATTTCAAACAGACATATGACTCAATCAAACTTCCCTTGTTTTCAGTTTACCCAAAGCCCTGTGTACCAGCTTTGGGACTCCTTGACTCATCCATTTCCCACCTACAGGAATAAAGACAAGCAAAAGACTCATTTGGGTAGCTTGTTTCAAGCTTACTTCCTATGCTGAAGCATCATTAAAAGTTATAGGATTGTTCTTAACTTCACCCCATCACTTCTTGCCCATAACTTGAGAGCATTTGTTACTAGTCCTGGAAAGTATTCTCATATCCTTTAACCTGGGGATATGAGAAACATAAAATCCTTTTACTTTCTTCTTTTAGAAAGTCATGTCTCTGTTGGTATTCCATCCTTCAATTATCTCCAAAATTGTTACAAAGGGTTTGAGAGTTTGCCCTACTTACAACCTAATATGTTAGGTTATTATACTTTTATAGATACCGGTAGAAGATATAAGATTCCTGGGTCAGTACCGGCTTCAGATTTGCTTTGTTTGTTCCCCTTGTCCCACAGATTCCAAGAAACAGGTACAGAGGTGAGCACAGCTGCACTCAGTGGCCCAGTGTTATAGTTAAGAGACCCTGAGCTTAAGAAAACCCCAGTTTTATAAAAGGGTCTGTAAGTAAACCCACCTAACATTTGGCCCAGAGGGAGATATTATTCCTTTTATCTCAGGAAATAATAATGCCTTCTGTCCTTCTGTCTTACAATGGATTTTACAATATAAAACAAAACTTTATCTTTCAAGGGTTTTAATATTTTTAAAAAATCCTTGAAAATATCGTCTTGAATAAGAACTGTCATACATGTACAGAAATATGATGAAGAATTGCCCCCCAAAACAACATTTTCCATCTTTTTTTTCCAATTAGTGCCTCCAGGAAAGGGAAGACAAAGAAGAAGAGATCTCTGGGCAGTGTTTTAGGGACTCTCTTTCCTTCAAACTGAGAAGCCATATTTTCCACATACTGAAATTTAAAGAGATAATTATCAGTCTTTACCAAATATTTTTATAGTAAAAATAATTCTATAAAATTGTTGGTTTTAGCATTAAAGGAAATGGATTCTGGTAGATCCATAGAATGTTGTCTTTACAAAAACTATTTAATTTTTTGCATTTGTTTATCTTTTAGATATGTGCGTTCGCTACAGTACTGAGGTAGCCTGTGTCTTATTGTGTACAGACAAAATTATGAATGAGAAATTAAAGACACTGGAGAATTTGCTGAATATCTGATTATGATAAATTGTAGATACATATTAATAGAGAGATGAAAACATCAGTGTGACAGTAAAATACAGATAAATGATTATTTCATGAACATTACAATATTATGTGTGAGTGCTAAGTCATTTCAGCCTCACCCAACTCTTTTGCAATGCTATGGACTATAGCCTACCAGGCTCTCTCTCCATGGGATTCTTCATTAAAGAATACTGGAGTGGGTTGCCATGCCTCCTCCAGGGGTTATGGGTGGGAATAAAATGGAAAAGATTTAACTTGAAAAAAGAAATAAAATCCACTATTTATGGTCTCTGTAAGTCTCCAGAACTTGGGGGAGTAGCAGAGATGAGGAATTTTGTTAGAGTTTATACAAGGAACATATTTTCTAAACGATGCTTGCATTCTCACTCATTACATGTAATGAGTAGCTAACTATGAAAATTATACTAAGGATGTGAGCAGTATGCAGTCAGACCAGAAAAAAAAAAATTACTATTGAAGAATCACTGACTGGTGCTGAATACAATATGACTCTTCAAATGTTTATTGGCTTCTCTTCATTGTGAAAACTGGATTCTCTGGTGTCAGAGTTGTCAGCCCCGTGAAGGACTCAAGCACTGAGGAAAACTACTGCTTTTCATTCCCAAGATGTAAGTAACAGAGGTTTTTTAACTATTGGCAACTCCAGTGCTTGCTTTATTGTAAAGTCACAAAGGCTGATAAAATAGGAAACAGAAGTATACTTTCACTGAGTGGTTGACAAACCCCTGAATAGGAAAATATGTTTGTACTCTGCTCAGACTGCTTGGTATAATTCATGGCAAGATCAATCTCTTCTCCCATTAAATCCTCGGCATCAAACACCACCAGCAGCAAATTTTACCTCAGTGTCAAAAGCAGGAATTAAAATGGAGAATTTGTCATCTTTTCTTCCTTTTTCTGCTAAATAATTATCCTGATTTTATTTTGATACTCTACTCTTTTCTTACATCTTAATAGTATAAGAAAAGATTAAAGGACCAGAATGAAAGATTCAGGTAATGTTTCTTTTCCTGGAGTGGGACTTGGGGAGTGGGATTCATATGCTTGTGGGTATCACTCATTACTTACAAATATAATGTTAATCCAAGCATCTGATCTCTCTAAAACTCTATAAAGCATTCCTAACACTTTTTAATTTTAATGAGATGTTTACTTGAAGATGATTCATCTAATTCCAAATGTGACTTAAAATAAACCTGAAAATGCCTTGGAAAAACCAAATATAGTCATCTCTCTGGTTGTTCCACGAAACTAATAAAAACTGCTATAAAAAAATAAAATGTCAGTAAGCAATCAGTTAATACATACGTTTTTAGAGTGTACTTTGTGGTAGACTGCTACATGTTTTGGCAATGCACCAATCAATAAAGGCTAAATTCTGCCTTAAGGAGTCAACATTTTGATAAGTTAAAATAACACATGGTAATATATGGTAAAAGTGAACACTGTTAGTCGCTCAGTCATGTCGGACACTTTGTGACTCCATGGGCTGTAGCCCACCAGGCTCCTCTGTTTGTGGAATTCTCCAGGCAAGAATACTAGAGTGGGTAGTCACTGCCTTCTCCAGGGGATCTTTTCGACCTAGAGATTGAACCTGGGTCTCCTGCAATGCAGGAAGATTCTTTAAAGTCTGAGCCACCACAGAAACCCAAGGTGTGTAGTATGCATTACATCCATGTTTTATAGATTTCCTGATATATGGCTAAGAATAAAAGTTTTGTAGTTAAATATTACATTGAAAAAGTAAAGCAAAATACTGAATTCACATAACCATTTTTAATCATTTAATAAATCTTAGGACAAATTTATTTACATTTTAGGAACAATTGGAGGTTTAGAAATAGCAATTACATATTTGACAGTATTATACATTGTAGAATTCATTTCAATTAATGGTCGCATCAAATCAAGGTGTAAAGGAACAACAAACAACACAGGAACAATTATTTCTCACATTAATGGAAACATAAATGTGTAGTAATATAATTGGAAATTTTAGCTCTGATTCAGTCTTTCTTTACACATCTTTACTGAGATATAATTCATGTACAATAAAATTCATTCATTTATGGTATACAATTCACTGATTATTTGTCTATTCACAGAGTTGTACAACTAGCATTACAATCTAATTTTAGAACATTTTTGTCATCCTGAAAAGAAATACATATTCATTAGCAGCCAATTTTATCCCCTCCATTTCATTTCCTTACTCTGTAGGCAGTAACTAATTTACTTTCTATCTTAGTGGATTTTACTATTCCGGACATTTCATATGAATGGAATCACACACATGTTGTCTTTTGTAACTGCTTTCTTTCACATTCAAAGTATTTTTATTTATTTTTTTTCAAAGTATTTTTAAAACATTCAGGAGGTGCTAGTCAGCCAGTCAGTCAATTCAGTCGCTCAGTCGTGTCCGACTCTTTGCGACCCCATGAATCACAGCACGCCAGGCCTCCCTGTCCATCACCAACTCCCGGAGTTCACTCAAACTCATGTCCATCGAGTTGGTGATGCCATCCAGCCATCTCATCTTCTGTCGTCCCCTTCTCCTCCTGCCCCCAGTCCCCCCCAGCATCAGAGTCTTTTCCAAGGAGTCAACTCTTCACATGAAGTGGCAGAAATATTGGAGTTTCAGCTTTAGTATCAGTCCTTCCAATGAAAACCCAGGATGATCTCCCTTAGAATGGACTGGTTGGATCTCCTTGCAGTCCAAGGGACTCTCAAGAGTCTTCTCCAACAACACAGTTCAAAAGCATCAATTCTTCGGCACTCAGCTTTCTTCACAGTCCAACTCTCACTTCCATACATGACCACTGGAAAAACCATAGCCTTGACTAGACGGACCTTTGTTGGCAAAGTAATGTCTCTGCTTTTGAATATGCTATCTAGGTTCGTCATAAATTTCCTTCCAAGCAGTAAGCGTCTTTTAATTTCATGGCTGCAATCACCATCTGCAGTGATTTTGAAGCCCCCCCAAAATAAATCTGACACTGTTTCCACCGTTTCTCCATCTATCTGCCATGAAGTGCTGGGACCAGATGACATAATCTTAGTTTCCTGAATGTTGAGCTTTAAGTCAACTTTTTCACTCTCCACTTTCACTTTCATCAAGAGGATTTTTAGCTCCTCTTCACTTTCTGCCGTAAGGGTGGTGTCATCTGCATATCTGAGGTTATTAATATTTTTTCCAGCAATGTTGATTCCAGCTTGTGCTTTTTCCAGCCCCGCAATTCTCATGATGTACTCTGCATATAAATTAAATAAACAGGGTGACAATACATAGTCTTGATGTCCTGCTTTTCCTCTTTGGAACCAGTCTGTTCCATGTCCAGTTCTAACTGTTGCTTCCTGAGCTGCATACAGGTTTCTGCAAGAGGTAGGTCAGGTGGGCTGGTTTTCCCATCTCTGTCAGAATTTTCCATGGTTTATTGTGATCCACAGAGTCAAAGGCTTTGGCATAGTCAATAAAGCAGAAATTGATGTTTTCTGGAACTCTCTTGCTCTTTTGATGATTCAGAGTATGTTGGCAATTTGATCTCTGGTTCCTCTGCCTTTTCTAAAACCAGCTTGAACATCTGGAAGTTCACAGTTCATGTATTGCTGAATCGCAGCTTGGAGAATTTTGAGCATTACTTTACTAGCATGTGAGATGAGTGCAATTGTGAGGTAGTTTGAGAATTCTTTGGCATTGCCTTTCTTTGGAATTGGAATGAAAACTGATCTCTTCCAGTCCTCTGGCTACTGCTGAGTTTTCCAAATTTGCTAGCATATTGAGTGCAGCACTTTGACAGCATCATCTCTTAGGATTTGAAATAGCTCTGCTGGAATTCCATCACCTCCACTAGATTTGTTTGTAGTGATGCTTTCTAAGGCCCACTTGACTTCACATCCAGGATGACTAGCTCTAGGTGAGTGATCACATCATCGTGATTACCTTGGTTGTGAAGATCTTTTTTATACAGTTCTTCTGTGTTTTCTTGCTTCTTCTTAATATCTTCTGCTTCTGTTGGGTCCATACCATTTCTGTCATTTATTGAGCCCATCTTTGCATGAAATATTCCCTTGGTACCGCTAATTTTCATGAAGAAGTCTCTAGTCTTTCCCATTCTGTTGTTTTCCTCTATTTCTTTGCATTGATTGCTGAGGAAGGCTTTCTTATCTTTCCTCGCTATTCTTTGGACCTCTGCATTCAGATGCTTATATCTTTTCCATTTCTCCTTTGTTATTCACTTCTCTTCTTTTCACAGCTATTTGTAAGGCCTCCCCAGACAGCCATTTTACTTTTTTGCATTTCTTTTCCATGGGGATGGTCTCGATCCCTGTCTCCCGTACAATGTCACGAATCTCCATCCGTAGTTCATTGGGCACTCTATCTATCAGATCTAGTCCCTAAAATCTATTTCTCACTTCCACTGTATAATCATAAGGGATTTGATTTAGGTCATACCTGAAAGGTCTAGTGGTTTTCCCTACTTTCTTCAATTTAAGTCTGAATTTGGCAATAAGGAGTTCATGATCTGAGCCACAGTCAACTCCCAATCTTGTTCTTGCTGACTGTATAGAGCTTCTCCATCTCTGGCTGCAAAGAATATAATCAATCTGATTTTGGTGTTGACCATCTGGTGATGTCTATGTGTACAGTCTTCTCTTGTGTTGTTGGAAGAGGTTGTTTGCTATGGCCAGTGTGTGCTCTTGGCAAAACTCTATTAGCCTTTGCCCTGCTTCATTCTGTATTCCAAGGCCAAATTTGCCTGATACTCCAGGTGTTTCTTGACTTCCTGCTTTTGCATTCCAGTCCCCTATAATATAAAGGACATCTTTTTCAGATGTTAGTTCTAAAAGGTCTTGTAGGTCTTCATAGAGCCGTTCAACTTCAGCTTCTTCAGCACTACTGGTTGGGGCATAGACTTGGATCACCATGATATTGAATGGTTTGCCATGGAAAGAGATTATTCTGTCGTTTTTGAGATTGCATCCAAGTATTGCATTTCGGACTCTTTTGTTGACCATGAAGGCTACTCCATTTCTTCTAAGGGATTCCTGCCCACAGTAGTAGATATAATGGTCATCTGAGTTAAATTCACCCATTCCAGTTCATTTTAGTTCACTGATGCCCAGAATGTTGATATTCACTCTTGCTATTTCCTGGGTAACCAGTTCCAATTTTCCTTGATTCATTGACCTAACATTCCAGGTTCCTATGCAATATTGCTTTTTACAGCATCAGACCTTGCTTCTTTCATCAGTCACATCCACAACTGGCATTGTCTTTGCTTTGCTCCATCCCTTCATTCTTTCTGGAGTTATTTCTCCACTGATCTCCCATAGCATATTGGGCACCTACAGACCAGAGGAGTTCCTCTTTCAGTATTCTATCATTTTGCCTTTTCCTACTGTTCATGGGGTTCTCAAGGCAAGAAGACTGAATTAGTTTGCCATTCCCTTCTCCAGTGAACCACATTCTGTTCAGACCTCTCCACCATGACCTGCCTGTCTTGGGTGGCCCCACACAGCATGGCTTATTTTCATTGAGTTAGACAGGCTGTGGTCCATGTGATCAGATTGGCTAGTTTTTTGTGAGTATGGTTTCAGTGTGTCTGCCCTCTGATGCCCTCTTGCAACACCTACTGTCTTACCTGGGTTTCTCTTACCGTGGACTTGGGGTATCTCTTCATGGCTGCTCCAGCGAAGCACAGCTGCTGCTCTTTACCTTGGACCAGGGGTATCTCCTCATGGCCACCTCTCCTGACCTTGAACATGGAGTAGCTCCTCTCAGCCCTCCTGTGTCCACACAGCCACTACTCCTTGGAGGTGGGTTTGCTCTTCTCGGCTGCCACCCCTGGCCTCGGACGTGGTGTAGCAGCTCCTGCAAGATGGAAGAAGGGGCACAATCATGTTTAAAATCAAACCTCATATGTGCCAGAGATGCTTGGAGGGCACAAACAAAACCTTGAAGGCACCAGGACCCAGGGAAAGAAGCAATGACCCTCACAAGATGGAAGAAACAGAGACTGTTTATTCAATACATTATTATTTTTTACTTTGTGCCAAGTATTTGATAGACATGGAGGTTATGTCGGTGGGGAAGATGAGTATTATTTTCTTAGAAATTTTATAATCAAGAAAAATATAAAATTAAGCCAGAGTTAGAAATAGTTTCAAGTAATTACCATAATATGTTAAGAAAAGACTGTCATATGAGTAAACAAATTAGTCTGATAGGAATGCTGAAAAGTTCCCAAAATATTTATACAGAATTATATATTGTGAAGATGTTTAACCTTTAGGAAAATTTTCTGGAAATAAATTTTTGTTTTTTCTTATCTGGGATACAATGATGTCGACTTAAAAAAATGCACAAAGTGAGAGTTATGGGTTAAGTTTTATTGGAGGCAAAATGACTGTAGCCCAGTATTGGACACCTTCAGATAGCTCTGAGAAAATGCTCCAAAGAAGTAGGGTGGGGGTGGGGGTCAGGGGATGTCAGTATATATTTGATTTTTGCTGAAGGGTGACATACATGCAATCAAGCACTTATTATTCCAGAAGGTTTCTACTAGTCTCATGAGACCTTTGCTAGTCACAAAGAACCATCATCACCATGAAGGATTTTAGTGCTTTTCTAGATATGGAGAGATACAAGAATTGGGCTCACAAAAATCGGCTTCTGAAAATATCTAACATCTGAAGACCTCTCCTGTCATTTTTTTCCCCATCACAGAGTGCCTTATTTCTGCTCTCCACCCTGAACTCCTTTCAGGGGGTTTTGAAGGTCAGGAGCTCCAGCAGCATATGACTTAATCCTTACAGAAGTAGATGGCAATTGCCCATGGCAAGTGCCAATTTGTAGTTGACAGGGACAACGGCAGAACATAGAACATTTTTTAACTTTCTACAACTGAGAGAGTCCTTCTGATATGTAAGCAAATTGTTATATAAAAGCTAAACAGAATAAAGACCTATTTCAGAAACAAAGAATTCTAGAAGCTGTGGAATTGGAAATAATGGGCCAGAGGTTAAGCACTATTCTTCCAATGATCAAAAGTCTATACTTTGAATGGTAAAACACATTACATTTCATTTAAGATTCCAAGAGCTGAAATTCTGACTTATAAACCCAAGGGAAGAATTTGGAAATAACTGCCCTTAGAGAAAAGATCAATAGATACAGGCATCTGAAAGTTAATTACACTCACAATCAGCTCATAAGTATTAAAGCATTCTCCATATTTCCAGTCAGATTTTAGTATTGTTTTTGTTCAGTTTCTATGTCCAACTCTTTAAGACTCCGTGGACTGCAGCACACCAAGCTCCTCTGTCCTCCACTATCTCCTGGAGTTTGTTCAAATTCATGTCCATTGAGTCACTGATGCTATCTAACCATCTCATCCTCTGCCACCCCCTTCTTCTTTTGCCTTCCATCTTTCCCATCATTAGGGTATTTTATAGTGACTCAGCTCTTTGCATCAGGTGGCCATAGTATTGAAGCTTCAGCTTCAATATCAGTCCCTCAAATGAAAATTAAGGATTGATTTTCCTTAGGACTGATTGGTTTGATCTCTTTGCAGCCCAAGCAACTCTCAAGTCTTCTCTAGCACCACAGTTGGAAAGTACCAATTCTTTGATGCTCAGCCTTCTTTATGGTCCCACTCTCAGATCCATGCATGACTACTAGAAAAACCATAGCCTTTACTATATGGACTTCTGTCAGCAAAGTTTTTAGTGCCTTGTTCTAAATATGAGCAGAGAACAAAGAATTTTCATACATCTCAGGAAAACCTCTGTCATTAAAGGCAGTGGTTAAAACAATTTTTTTAATGATTAAAAGCTTTGGATATTGAGTCTACCCTCCTGGAGTACTGAGCTCATTGAAAAAAATGATTGAAAAGAGCAGCTCAGATGAGAAAAGAATTATTACTTCTATTACTAATAATTCTCATATTAAAGAATGTGACATATTGGTGGCCAGGTCAAGTTTGTTAAGCCAAACACCAGACTGAGACAGAATCACTCACCTCATGACTGGTAGCACTGAGAAAGCAAGTTTTTGCTGCTAAAGGAGGGCTGAGCCTTAGCTGAAAAACATTTGTGGTATGAAGGAAGAAAACATAGCAAATCTTTCCTCGCTTAGGGAAACTCACTGACAAGATGAAGAGGGGAAAGAGACTGGTGAGCCAGGCCCCATTTATCCTTCCAAAGTAGATTAAATGAACCTGCAGTCTGGAACAAAAGGACACAAAGTAATGGAATAAGATGCTAGTGGGCATCTCTACATGGAAGCAAATCACCAACTAGTTATTTATATATCCACCTGGGATCACAGGTAGACTGTGTATCTTTTGGCAGCAGATGGCTCTGACATTCAACAGAGCAGAGCATCCACCACATCAATGTCAAGCCAAAAGTTTACACCATACTGCATGTCCTGTTGCAAATTATGTCCAGTCACACTGACCAAGATGTCAATTGAAAAACTGTTCAAAAAGATCAAAGGACATTATAAAAACACTGCAATAGTAAAAACTGCTAGCCACAAATTTTATTATAAACCTCCTCTCATTATACATTTTTATGGAAATAGTTAAGTCCAAACATAAACTCTTTGGCAAGTGAGTGTCCAAAGTTATTTTTAAAACCCCATGATATCAAAGATAAAAATCTAATCCCTGCCCTGATTATTCAAAAGTAATAAAATGAAAAGTCCAAATGTATCCCTCCTCTGTTCAGTCTCCACTGGAGTGTGATGGAGGGGCACTGGTTTCTTGAATAGCTGTATGTCTTCCACAAGTTTGGGAGTAGTTCTTTTGAGGCCTCAGGATTGAAAGTGTCTCATGGTTCTCATTTTGTAGAATATAGATAGCAAAATTAGATGAAAAAGGTTATCAAAGCCTTAGCTATATGCACACCAAATTTAGAAAACAAGGTAACGCTAGTGGTAAAGAAATCACCTACCAATGCAGGAGACAGAAGAGACATGGGTTCGATCCATGGGTCAGGAAGACCCCCAGAGGAGAAAATGGCAACCCACTCCAGTATTCTTGCTGGGAAATCCTATGGACTTGGGATCCCGGCAGGCTACAGTCCATGGAGTTGCAAAGAGTCAGACAGGACTGAAGCATCTTAGCCCACACACAACTAGGATTTAAAGCAGTTATTTGTGCTCACCCCTTAAAAAACAAAACAAAGAAACAAAAAATATGTTTCTAAAAGTCAGTAAAATTGACCCTTGAACAACTTAGAAGTTCAAGTCACTGACTCCCCTTCAGTTAAAAATTGACCCTCCATAGCCACATTTCCACATCCTTGAATTCACTGAACTAAGGATCTGTTGTACTGCAGTAATTACTATTCAAAAAAATCCCTATAAGTGGAACTGTGCAGTTCAAACCCATGTTGTTCAAAGGCCACATGTACTTCTGTTTTGAAAGACCAAAGCAGAGGCTGAATTTTATCTAAACAAAGATAGCTAATGCAGAAATGACTGGTGTTTAGCTTGCCATGAGGCCAGTCTATGCCAGATGACTAGAGTCCACTTTCTTAACTGAAACTCAATTTCCCATAAAAAAGTCACCTTATTAAACAATATAATTACTATGGTCTGCAGGGAACACATGTCATATCTTGTCATTCTGTCTTTTCTCTCAAAATGGCATTTGCCACACTTCTGTTTTCTGCAAAATTTCAAAATGTATGGGATAAACAGCTCCACTAAGAGGTATTTTTACAGGAGATCTTGTTTTCCTTCCAGCATGCTCAGAATCCTTTCATTTCTTATTCTGTTTGAGCCCATATTGATAACCATCCCATACAAGTGGTTTCAGATGATTCCTCAGATATGCAGATGATATACAGATGATACCACCATAATGGCCACTTGATTCAAACAGCTGACTCATTTGAAAAGACCTTGATGCTGGGAAAGCTTGATGACAGGAGGAGAAGGAGTAACAGAGGATGAGATGGTTGGATGGCATCATTGCCTCAATGGACATGAGTTTGGGCAAACTCCAGGGGATAGCGAAGGACAAGGAAGCCTGGCGTGCTGCAGTTCATAGCATCACAAAGAGTCAGAGACAGCTGAGCAACTGAAAAACATTACTGCATTGGCAGTGGACTCTTCTCCTATCTGTTTTGATCTAGAGCTTTAAGTTCTGGGATGGAGTGGCTGCTTTTTGCTGTAGGGTAGATTAGCATCTGTAAAAACTGCTTCTGAGGAAAGGTTTTTCTCTTTCCCCACCATTTGTTACAGTGGCAGAATTAGCTGCAGAAATTTCTTGGCCTGAAGCTCCCACTGATGATTTAAAAGCTAACAACCTAAAGGTGAACTGATCACTTCTCTCTGTGCTTGTCAAGATTGCATCTTTATTCAGCTGCTGGAGAAAACAAATATTCTGAGTAAAATATCCTGCTGCTTCTTTTCAATACAGTAGTGGTATATTCCTCTAACAGTTTATTTTCCTCTTTCAGGAAAGATCAGCTAAGTTTAAATCCCGTTAATGTATTTTATCATTTGGTCAATTTTTTTCTCTAATGATTGTATTATCAAGCATAGTTATTTAAATTCTTAAAATTTGCTATTCAACCTGAATTCCTTATTTTCCTTACATTTCTACTTCTTAGAGTCACATTATGATTTTTTCTAACACATTTCTATACAGATCTTTGGGGCTAAAATAGAATTCACTGCTCAAACAATTCTCCTCCACCACTTAATAGAACATGATCATTTTTGAGGTCTATCTTGCCTCGGAAATCTTAAACTCAAGTGTGGCACTCTGGATCTAAGCTCTTCCATGGTTTTTCATCCTTTATTAGTAATTAATTAGTCTTCTGAAATCTTTTCATTTTTTTTAATCTCCTCATACTTGACCTATGATCCATAATTTCAAGCATTTTATAGAAATCCTTTTGTGGAGAGCAACTTTGACCTAGTGTCATTCTCCCACACGACTTTATCTCCAGCCACAAAGAATTCTAACTGCCCAGTGTTTCTACTTCCTCCTCTGGGCTCCCAGACACTACTGGAAGACGACAAACAGAGACAAATAAAATCATACAACTGCTCATGAATGTAGCAATAAAAGTCCGTGTTCTAGGGGGTGGAAGGAGACGCAAAAGGAAGAGTAAATAGGCATACACTGCGGCTGCTGCTAAGTCGCTTCAGTCGTGTCCGACTCTCTGCGACCCCATAGACGGCAGCCCACCCGGCTCCCCCGTCCCTGGGATTCTCCAGGCAAGAACACTGGAGTGGGTTGCCATTTCCTTCTCCAATGCATGAAAGTGAAAAGTGAAAGTGAAGTCAGTCATGTCCGACTCTTTGCGACCCCATGGACTGCAGCCTACCACGCTCTTCTGCCCATGGGATTTTCCAGACAAGAGGACTGGAGTGGGGTGCCATCGCCTTCTCCGATAGGTAGACACATAGCTCATTAATTTGGCTTTACATCAGATGGCAACCCACTCCAGTATTCTTGCCTGGAGAATTCTATGGACAGAGGAGCCTGGCAAGACTATAGTCCATTGGTTCTTGAGGAGCTGACAAAACTGAGTGACTAACACAAACACAAGGAAACTATCACAACATTGTAAGGCAGTTAAACTCCAATTAAATAAATTTAAAAAAAATCATGTTCTCTAACCGTATATGTCAAAGTATAGCCAGTATTACTATGAATCCCCAGTAACTTTCTTGCTTTTTCTTGTAACTATTTCAATCTTTTAATATTCTGTCAGTCTTCTGTTTCCAACACTATCATGGACAAAGCAACTCAACCTCTCAATACATTTCTCTCCATCTATGTGTTCTCTCCTTTGATTTTTGAATTAACCCCTCGTGTATTATCTCAGGGAAAAGCCTAGGCATCTTTTCTTTGTCTGCCTGTTGCAAAAACTGTCAACTCACCAGCTTCGTTTCCAGTAATCTCTCTTTCCTATCTGTGACAGAAGAGAAAGTATTTCTGAACCTCTCAAAGCCTGACTCGCTTATGTGTGATCTGGATCCCTGAATATCTTTCTATAGGTTTCATTACTGAACTTATCTTTCTATTTTACAATATCGATTTATCCTTCTCCACTGGATCACTCTCATAAGACCACAGACCTAATCTATTAGTTCCTGTCTTAAAACAACACTCCTTCTCTAGTTCCTAACTTTTCATGATTTTATTTTCTTCATTTATCTGTCCCATTCCATTGCCCATTTCTATGCTACCTGTTATAGAAACACCATAAAATAGTCATTTATAATCCTTGCCTCTGCTTCTCCCTTACCTCCACTTTGAATTCATTCCAATCTATTATTGCAACCAGGACTGGGCTGCATGATTTGCAGGTGCCAGGGCAAAATGAAAGTGCAGGGTCTGTTAAAATAAAGTCTACAAAAAAGATTAAGTAACTTTTAAAAAATGCGGTTTTATTTATAAAATATTTTTTCTATTTACTTATTTATTTTTTAATATAAATATATTTATTTTAATTGGCAGTTAATTACTTTACAATATTGTATTGGTTTTGCCATACATCAACATGAATCTGCCACAGGTATACATGTGTTCCCCATCCTGAACCCCCCTCCCTGCTCCCTCCCTGTACCATCCCTCTGGGTTGTCCCAGTGCAAATAGTGATACATGAGTAGCAATATAAACTTGCTAATTGAAAGATAGCAATTTGTTTTATAATTTTATATGAGAAATAATAACACTTTTAATATGTTATCTTGACTGATAATAAGATTTTTCTGGCTCACTCTTCCACAAATTCATTTATCTGATCATCAACATTTATCCATTCAGCATTTTGCTTTCAACTGATATAATTCAAAGTGACATCAGTTGTTTTGGCAAATAGGAGACTGCAAAAAATATTTGATAAATATTTATTTTGAGAAGAATCTTCCTGCTGATGTAACTGTTACTAAAGCTGTTTAGAGCATTTTATACATGGTGACAGCATTCAAATAAATTAAGATAATTTATTTGAAATATACATTTTAGTATATCAAAAGCTGATGATTCTGGTGGAACAATTTTCTAAAATAATTCATTTATTATACATACCAGTTTCATGTCAGTCTAAATCTAATGTTTGATGTAAATTTATACAATGGCATTTTAATTTTTCCTCTGACATTTCCTGTAACCTGTGGAGGTTGCATTAAAAAAACAGAAATGACTTCCTAACATGACTACAATTCAGAATCCAGTTAACATCTTATTACTGTATCTTCAGCCACAAAGAAAACAAGTTTAACACTCTCTTATTTGTTAGTTATTTGTTCATCTAAAGCAACTTATGAAAATAGAGTTCTTTTCTATTTAACTTGATGAACTTTAAACTTAATTTAGGAGATTAGAATTGACATATACACTATTGTATATAAAACCGTTAACAAATGAGAACCTACTGTATAGCACAGGGAACTCTACCCAATGCTCTGTGGTGATTTAAATGGCAAAGAAATCCCAACAGAAATGATATTTTATATATGGATATATAAAGTATATATGTATATATGTATATATATATATATATATATATATATGACTCACTTTGTTTTACGTTAGAAAATAATACAACATTGTAAAATGTCTATACTCCAATAATCTATTTTTTAAAGTTACTAACACATATATATGGAATTTAGGAAGATGGCAATGATGACCCTGTATGCAGGACAGCAAAAAAGACACAGATGTGTATAGCGGAGTTTTGGACTCAGAGGGAGAGGGAGAGGGTGTGATGATTTGGGAGAATGGCATTGAAACATGTATAATATCATGTAAGAATCGAAATGCCAGTCTATGTCTGATGCAGGATATGACACGCTTGGGGCTGACGTGTGGGGATGACCCAGAGAGATGTTGTGGGGAGGAGGGTGGGAGGGGGGCTCATGTTTGGGAACACATGTACACCTGTGGTGGATTCATGTCAATCTATGCCAAAACCAATACAGAATTGTAAAGTAAAAATTAAAAATAAATAAATAAATTTAAAATAAATAAAAAAACAAAAAAAAAAAAATAAAGTTTCAATCTCTAGATGTGTCAGTTTAGTTCAGTTCAGTTACTCAGTCATGTCTGACTCTTTGCAATCCCATGGACTGAAGTAATCCAGGGTTCCCTGTCCATCAAAAACTCCCAGGGTTTACCTAAACTCATGTCCATTGAGTCAGTGATGCCATCTGTCTCATCCTCTGTTGTCCCCTTCTCTTTCTGCCCTCAATCTTTCCCAGCATCAGGGTCTTTTGCAATGAGTCAGCTCTTCGCATTAGGTGGGCAAAGCATTGGAGTTGCAGCTTCAGTATAAGTCCTTCCAGTGAATATTCAGGACTGATTTCCTGTAGGATGGACTGGTTGGATAGCCTTGCAATCCAAGGGATTCCCAAGAGTCTTCTCCAACACCGTAGTTCAAAAGCATCAATTCATCCATTCTCAGCATTTTTTTATAGTCCAATTCTCACATCCATCCATGACTACTGGAAAAACCATAGCTTTGACTAAACGGACCTTTATTGGCAAAGTAATTAAGATCTGCTTTTTAATATGCTGTCTAGGTATGTCATAACTTTCCTTTCAAGGAGCACGTGTCTTTTAATTTCTTGGCTGCAGTCACCATCTGCAGTGATTTTGGAGCCCCAAAAAATAGTCTGCCACTGTTTCCATTGCTTCCCCATCTATTTGCCATGAAGTGATGGGACCAGATGCATTGACTTTAGTTTTCTGAATGTTGTGCTTTAAGCCAACTATTTCACTCTCCTCTTTTCACTTTCATCACTAGGCTCTTGAGTTCTTTTCCTCTTTCTGCCATAAGTGTGGTGTGATCTGCATATCTGAGGTTATTGATATTTCTCCCGCAAACTTCATTCCAGCTTGTGCTTCATACAGTCCAGCATTTCTCATGATGTACTCTGTATATAAGTTAAATAAGCAGGGTGACTATATATAGTCTTCATGTACTCCTTTTCCTATTTGGAACCAGACTGTTGTTCCATGTTACAGTTCTAACTGTTGCTTTTTGACCAGCATACAGATTTCTTAGGAGGCAGGTCAGGTGGTCTGGCGTTCCCATCTCTTTGAGAATTTTCAACAGTTTATTGTGATCCACATAGTCAAATGCTTTGGTACAGATAATAAAGCAGAAGTAGGAAAAATAAATCTGAAACTCTTGCTTTTTTGATGCCACAACAGATGTTGGCAATTTGATCTCTGGTTCCTCTGCCTTTTATAAACCCAGCTTCAGCATATTCAAGTTTATAGTTCGTATACTGTTGAAGCCTGGCTTGGAGAATTTTCAGCATTACTTTGTTAGTATGTGAGATAAGTGCAATTGTATGGCAGTTTGACCATTCTTTGGCATTGCCTTTCTTTGGGATTGGAATGAAATGGATTTTTCCAGTTCTGTGGCCACTGCTGAGTTTTCCAAATTTGCTGGCATACTGAGTGCAGCACTTTCAGAGCATCATCTTTGAGGATTTGAAATAGCTCAACAGAAATTCCATCACCTCCACTAACGTTGTTCGTAGTGATGCTTCCTAAGGCCCACTTGACTTCACATTCCAGGATGTCTGGCTCTAGGTGAGTGATCACAGCACTATGCTTATCTGGGTCATGAAGATATTTTTGTATGGTTCTTCTGTCTATTCTTCCCACCTCTTCTTAATATCTTCTGCTTCTATTAAGTCCATACCATTTCTGTCCTTCATTGTGCCCATCTTTGCATGAAATATTCTCCTGGTATCTCTAATTTTCTTGAAGAGATCTCTAGTCTTTCCCATTCTATTATTTTCCTCTATTTCTTTGCATTGATCACTGAGGAAGGCTCGCTTATCTCTCCTCACTATTCTTTGGCACTCTGCATTCAACTGAGGGTATCTTTCCTTTTCTCCTTTGCCTTCACTTCTCTTCTTTTCATATCTATTTGTAAGGCCTCTTCAGACAACCATTTTTCATTTTTGTGTTTATTTCTCTTGGGCTTGGTCTTGATCTCTGCCTCCTCTACAATGGCAGGAACTTCCATCCATAGTTCTTCAGGCACTCTGTCGATCAGATCTAATCCCTGGAATGTATCTCTCACTTCCACTGTATAATTGAACAGCATTTGATTTAGGTCATACCTGAATGGTTTAATGGCTTTCCCTAATTTCTTCAATTTAAGTCTGAATTTGGCAATAAGGAGTTCATGATCTGAGACATAGTCAGCTCCTGGTCATGTTTTTTCTGACTGTATAAAACTTCTCCCTCTTTGACTGCAAGGAATATTATCAATCTGATATCTGTATTGACCATCTGGTAAGGTCCATATTCAGAGTCTTCTCCTGTGTTGTTGGAAGAGGGTTTTTACTATGATCAGTGCATTCTCTTGAAAACTCTCTTAGTGTTTGCCCTGCTTCATTCTGTACTCCAAGGCCAAATTTAACTTTTACTCCAGGTATTTCTTGACTTCCTACTTTTTCATTCCAGTCCCCTGTAATGAAAAGGATGTCTTTTTTTAGGTATTAGTTCTAGAAGGTTTTGTAGGTCTTCATAGAACTGTTCAACTTCAGCTTCTTCAGCTTTATTGGTCAGAGCATAGACTTGGATTACTGTGATATTGAATGGTTTGCCTTGGAAATGAACAAAGATCATTCTATCATTTTTGAGATTTCACCCAAGTACTGCATTTCAAAATTTTTGGTGAGTATGATGGCTACTCCATTTCTTCTAAGGGATTTTTGCCCACAGTAGTAGATATAATGGTCACCTGAGTTAAATTCACCCATTCCAGTTCATTTTAGTTCACTGATTCCTAAAATGTCAATGTTCACTCTAAACGTGTGGCTGTTTGCTTTGTGATCCTGCCGTAGTTTTCAAAACCAGACTTTCTAAATTCATTGAAGAAATTTAATAAACACTTGATATTATTAGGGGTATTGTTCTATGATTATTTTTGTAAGAATTTACTTACAATATTTACTTCTTAAGCATGGCCATCTCTTTTTTCACTGAGTCTGAGGTTAATATGTATGTAGACACTTCAAAGATATCAGGGGACAGAGGGTCTCAGGATTGCCCACTTGCAAAATCTCTCCATTTCCCAGAAGTCCCTGCAGCCAACCTGGGCACCAGTGTAGTCCCAATAGCCATATCACTCTCTGTGTCTCAGGCTCCCTGGAGGCTCATTGGAGGCTGCTTGGAGATATAGGCATGAACACCCAGCCTCTAGGTCAATTGCTCTGTACTCCTGTGGCCGGTTGGTCTTCCTTCCCCAGCCACTGCCACTATATTCAGCTGCTCACACACATGTTCCATTTTGCCATTTTACTTCATATTATAGACTCAATACTGTAGTCTTAGAATTCATATGTTAAAATCCTAATCCCCTAGTACTTCAGATGTGTTTACCCTTGGACATAGAGCCTTTAAAAGGTAGTTAAAGTAAATTACCAGTCAATCCTAAAGGAAATCAACCCTGAATATTCACTGGAAGGACTCATGCTGAAGCTGAAGCTCCAGTATTTTAGCCACTTGATGTGAAGAGTTGACTCATTGGAAAAGACCCTGTTTCTGGGAAAGATTGAAGGCAGGAGGAATAGAGGGCAGCAGAGGATGAGATGATTGGGTTGCATCACTGACTCAATAGATATGAGTTTGGACAAACTCAGGGAGATGGTGAAGGACAGGGAAACCTGGTGCTCTGCAGTCCATGGGGTCACAGAGATGGACACAACTTAAGACTGAATGACAACAAAAGGTAAAATTGGATAATATGTGTAGGCATGAATCCAATATGGTTGATGTCCTTATAAGAAGAGGAAAGCTGGACACACAAGAAGACACCAGAGGCCTATATGCAGAGAGAACACAGCAAGGAGGCACCCACCTGCAAATCAAGGAGAGAGGCTTCAGGAGACATCAAACTTGATGACAACTTAATCTTGAACTTGAATCCTCAAAGGGTCATGTATGAGACATAATTCCCTCAGGATTGATTATTCTGCATGTATTATTCCATTTAATCTTCAAAATGCTATAAGTAAATTACTACTAATATCTCTATTTAAAAGATCATGAAACCATGGACCAGACCCAGAAATAATTTTCATTCAGTACACAAGGTTTTGTCACTGTATTTTTGTTTTCCCATAAGTGGTGAACAGTGTACACAGTATGTGCAACTGCCCAAGCCAGGGACTAAGGTATCACCTTTCTTCATGCCTTGACAGCCAACTAGGTACCAGGTCCTATTTTCTAGCATCATCACAAGTCTTAAATTCCTTATCATTTCCACTTCTGCTACTCACTGCTTCTCATCTGTTCATGTGTCAATTAGTGAAAACACTTAAAACTTATCTTCTTTAGTTATAAAGCCATTCATAGTTTTGTATTAATAAAATGCAAATGTAGGGGTTCCCTGGTGCCTTAGTGTTAATGAATCCACTTGCCAATGCAGGAGACATGAGTTCAGTCCTTGTTCTGGGAAGATCCCATATGCCTTGGAGCAGCTAAGACCATGCACCATAACTTCTGGGCCTGTGCTCTAGAGACAGGGAGCTGCAACTACTGAGTCCACATGTCACAACTACTGAAGACTCCCTGCCCTGGAACCCGTGCTCCACAACAGGAGAAGCCACTGTAATGGGAAACCCATGTACCACAACTATAAAAAAGACTGTGCAGCAATGAAGACATAGCACAGTCAAAATTAATTAATTAATTAAATTATTTTAAAATGATTGGGATGGCAAATTAAAAAAATAGGGAAATAAAGGTCAGATCCAAATAATACAAAGTTTCAGCACAATATACAAGCTTCACTGTGACCCAGTTTTGGCTGAGATACGGAGCTCATCTTTAGCATTACCTCGCCATAGCTCAACCTCACTTCATTCTCTGAGATGTCCTTATGCATGTAATTATGCAGAAGGTGCTTCTTCCCTCAATGAGCCCCCTGCCTACCACATCTCTCTATGTCTGGTTAATTTATACATCTGCAAAACAATCTTTCTTAATTCTTCTCCCTCCTGAGTCTGGGTTAATGTCCATGCTTTATTATCTACACCATTTATAGAGTATCAGGATGTTAACAGGCAAATTTGGCCTTGGAATATGGAATGAAGCAGGGCAAAGGCTAATAGAGTTTAGCCAAGAGTACACAATGGTCATAGCAAACACTCTCTTCCAACAACACAAGAGAAGACTCTACACATAGACATCACCAGATGACCAACACTGATATCAGATTGATTATATTCTTTTCAGCCAAAGACGGAGAAGCTCTGTACAGTCAGCAAAAACAAGACTAGGAACTGACTGTGGCTCAGATCATGAACTCGTTATTGCTAAATTCACTTAAATTGAAGAAAGTAGGGAAAACCACTAGACCATTCAGGTATGACCTAAATCATATTCCTTATGATTATACAGAGGAAGTGAGAAATAGATTTAAGGGACTAGATCTGATAGACAGAGTGCCTGATGAACTATGGACGGAGGTTTGTGACATTGTACAGGAGACAGGGATCAAGACTATCCCCATGGGAAAAAAAAAATGGAAAAAAGCAAAATGACTGTCTACGGAGGCCTTACAAATAGCTGTGAAAAGAAAGAGAATCCAAAAGCAAAGGACAAAAGGAAAGACATAAGCATCTGGATCCAGAGTTCCAAAGAATAGCAAGGAGAGATAAGAAAGCCTTCCTCAGTGATCAATGCAAAGAAATAGAGGAAAACAACAGAATGGGAAAGACTAGTGATCTCTTCAAGAAAATTAGAGATACCAAGGGAACATTTCATGCAAAGATGGGCTCGATAAAGGACAGAAATGATATGGACCTAACAGAAGCAGAAGATATTAAGAAGAGGTGGAAAGAATACACAGAAGAACTGTACAAAAAATCAGGACCAAGATAATCACGATGGTGTGATCACTCACCTAGAGCCAGACATCCTGGAATGTGAAGTCAAGTGGGCCTTAGAAAGCATCACTACAAACAAAGCTAGTGGAGGTGATGGAATTCCAGTTGAGCTATTTCAAATCCTGAAAGATGATGCTGTGAAAGTGCTGTACTCAATATGCCAACAAATTTGTCAAACTCAGCAGTGGCCACAGGACTGGAAAAGGTCAGTTTTCATTCCAATCCCAAAGAAAGGCAATGCCAAAGAATGCTCAAACTACCACACAATTGCACTCATCTCACACGCTAGTAAAGTAACGCTCAAAATTCTCCAAACCAGGCTTCAACAATATGTGAACCATTAACTTCCAGATGTTCAAGCTGGTTTTAGAAAAGGCAGAGGAACCAGAGATCAAATGGCTAACATCTGCTGGATCATGGACAAAGCAAGAGAGTTCCAGAAATACATCAATTTCTGCCTTATTGACTATGCCAAAGCCTTTGACTGTGTGGTTCACAATAAACTGTGGAAAATTCTGAAAGAAATGGGAATACCAGCCCACTCGACCTGTCTCTTCAGAAACCTATCTGCAGGTCAGTATGCAACAGTTAGAACTGGATATGGAACAATACTGGTTCCAAACAGGAAAAGGAGTATATCAAGTCTGTATAATGTCACCCTGCTTATTTAACTTATATGCAGAGTACATCATGAGAAATGCTGGGCTGAAAGAAGCACAAATTGGAATCAAGATTGCTGGGAGAAATATCAACAACCTCAGATATGCAAATGATACCACCCTTATGGTATAAAGTGAAGAGGAACTAAAAAGCCTTTTGATGAAACTGAAAGAGGAGAGTGAAAAAGTTGGTTTAAAGCTCAACATTCAGAAAACTAAGATTATGGCATCTATTCCCATCACTTCATGACAAATAAACGGAGAAACCGAGGGAAACAGTGTCAGACTTTATTTTTTGGGTCTCCAAAATCACTGCAGATGGTGATTGCAGCCATGAAATTGAAAGACACTTACTCCTTGGAAGGAAAGTTATGACCAACCTAGATAGCATATTGAAAAGCAGAGATATTACTTTGCCAACAAAGGTCCGTCTAGTCGAGGCTATGGTTTTTCCAGTGGTCATGTATGGATGTGAAAGTTGGACTGTGAAGAAAGCCAAGTGTCAAAGAATTGATGCTTTTTAACTGTGGTGTTGGAGAAGACTCTTGAGAGTCCCTTGGACTGCAAGGAGATCCAACCAGTCCATTCTAAAGGAGATCGGTCTTGGGTGTTCTTTGGAAGGACTAATGCTAAATCTGAAACTCTAATACTTTCGCCACCTCATGCGAAGAGTTGACTCATTGGAAAAGACTCTGATGCTGGGAGGGATTGGGGCAGGAGGAGAAGGGGATGACAGAAGATGAGACTGGGTGGATGGCATCACTGACTCGATGAACATGAGTTTGTGTGAACTCCAGGAGTTGGTGATGGACAGGGAAGCCTGGCGTGCTGCAATTCATGGGGTCTCAAAGAGTTGGACACGACTGAGAGACTGAACTGAACTGAACTGAGGATGTTAACAGGAGTCTTCTTTTTCTTGAGTGATTTCATTGTCTCTGACACTTTTAGGGAAAGGGTTTTTGTTTGCTTAATTGACTTTAGAAATAGAATATCCAAATGATGAAGTCATTAGCTTTGGAAATAAGATATGTGGGTTCAGATCTTAACTTTGATGCTTCATACTTGTATGTGAGCACTACACAAGTCATTTTAATGTTTCTGTACCTTGGTTTCCTCATATGCAGAGATAGATGCTTCATAGTGTTACTGTCTTTTATGCCTATAAATAAATTTAGATACAGAGTATCTTGAAAACTTTAAGTACCCAGTAAATTATACATATATATATATATATAGTGTATACCATAGTACATATAGTGTACAAAAGAAAATAGATGCTGTATAAACTCTTGTTGATTAAATGCATATGAGAAACCCTTAAAAGAAAATGACTTGTGTGTTTATCGTATCATTCCACTTAGGTGTAACAACATTAAATGGCTTGTTGGCATAGTTAGACCTCTGGCAAAATAGTCAAGAGTTAAACAGATATAACAGAAATGTTACAGAACAATTAGGATTTTTCATTTGACTCTGGGCAGTAGAAACCAAAATGTGGAGATATTGATGCTCAATGACAGGAAAATATCATTAGCCAGCAAAAGAAAGTATCTATCCCCTGGGGAGGAGTTTGTTGAACATGACTTTTTGTAGTGAATTCTCAATCACCATATTTTTTTCCTCTCTCCTAGACTATTTTCTTGTCATATCTTTGCAAAATGGGAAATCTCAAGTAACTTCAAACAGCTTTGAATTTTTAAAAGGTGTGTAGTCAATATTAAATTCAAATTTAAATTTTTATTATATGAAAACATATGGCTTGCCACCTATGGCATCAATGTATACTTATTATAATTATACTAGTGTCAAATAAGAGGATTGATATCAGCTATTTATATCATAATAATAAATAAGAAAAAAATATGACTTCAAATATACTGTTGTAAAAGAATGACTAATGAAAGATGATTTACAGCCTTCAAATAGGACAGCTTATTCCTACCCAAGCAGTTCTCACACTGTTTTGAGTAAACAAGACTTTGCCAAATCCATGGTCAAACCTATCATAGCTTTGTGAGGTTTTCTATGATATGGCATCACTGACTCAATGGCCATGAGTTTGAGCAAACTCTGAAAGATAGTGAAGGACAGGAAAGCCTAACTTACTACAGTATATGAAGTCACAAAGAGTCAGACAAAACAGTGACTAAACAACAGCAACAACAACATTTCCACAGTAATGGAACACTTTTCTAATTACTGAGCAGAAGTGTGCATGGCTATACTGATGCCTGGGATTGGAATTGCCATATCACCACTCCTATTATCTGTAGGTTGAAGTGAGGAAGCCAGTAAAGATTTAAAAGGCAGGAAGAAAAAAAAAAGAAAACATTTTAAAAGGAGCTGCTTTATAATCATATTTTAAAAATCATCTGTATAAGGAATAGTTAAAAACAATGGAGATATTTGCTATCAATCTATCTTATCAGACAATATTAGCCTAGATACAACAATGGAAGATTCAAGTTGCATATTCACTTATATTTGAGGAGCTGAATCAGACAATTCAAATTCCTCATGATGTTTCAGTTCAGCATTTGGACAAATTGGACATTTTCTGTATCTCTATATTTAATAAGTACTCAGATGTTGTTTATAATTCTTTCAGTTAGAAGAAAGCTTTTTGGAAGGAAAAATTAAAATTTCAAAGTTAATTTAAATCTATATGTTAATAGTCATCAAAAAGCAATAAGAAATGTATACATTAAAATTAAATGTTTTTTACATGCATTTATATACATCTTAGTGTGACTGGCTTTACAAATCTTCCTCAGCTTATAATGAGGTTGTTGTTACTGTTGTTGTTAACCTCTCTGACTATTTGCAACCACATAGACTGCAGCACACCAGGCTCCTCAGTCCTCTACTGTCTCCAAGAGTTTGTTCAAATTCATGTCCATTGAGGCAGTGATGCTATCTAACCATTTCATCCTCTGTTGCCCTTTTCTCTCGTTGCTTTCAATCTTTTCCAGCATCAGGATCTTTTCCAATGAGTTGGCTCTTCCACATTAGGTAGCCAAAATATTGGAGCTGTAGCTTCAGCATCAGTCCTTCCAATGAATATTCAGGGTTGATTTCCTTTAGGACTAACTAGTTTAACCTCCTTGTAGTCCAAGAGATTCTTAAAGAGTCTTCCCCAGCACTTCAATTCAAAAGAATCAATTCTTGTGCACTCACTCTTCTTTATGATCCAGCTCTCACATCCATACATGAGATTAGAACTCAATAAATCCATCTTAAGTTGAAAATACAGACGCTAAAAATGCACTTAATACTCCTAACCTACCAAACATCCTAGCTTAGCCTACTTTAAACGTGTTCAGCACATTTACATTAGTCTATCATTGGGCAAAATTATCTAACAAAACCTACTGTATACAAAGTATTGAATATCTCATGGGATTTATTGATGGTGTGCCGATAGTAAATAGAGAATGGTTGTTGTGTATTATTGGTTGTTTATCCTGGCAAACATATAACTTACTAGGTACCAGCTACTGCTGCCCAGAACCAGGAGAGAGTATCATACAGTATAGTGCTAGCTTAGGAAAACAGTAAACATTTAAAATTTGAAGTATGGTTTCTAATGAATTGGTATTGCTTTCACACTAGTAAAAAGTCCAAAAATAGTAAGTCAAACTATTGTAATTCAAGAACCAGTTTTTTCTTATCAAGGTATTCATTTTTTTCTACATGTTTTTCAAGATGAAGTTAAATGTTAGTACATTAAAAAATTATTCTTTAACTTTCACATATTTCAATCATTAAGTAGAAATTTGTGTAAGAATCAAGATTTATTTTTACATAATCAGTCTATGAGTGGTGAAAGGTCTGTGACCCTTCTTGCACCCTTACTATATACACATTTTTGTTTAACCTTAACTTAAAAGGATACTAAATCTAATCTCTTTAAAATTTAAGATTTCGTGTCATGGCTTTAATAGTTTCTCAAAATAGTACTCCTTGTAAAGAGTAAGCAGAATTTCTATGTACCTACCTGTATGCACCAATCTATGGGCTCCCCCAGTGGCTCAGTGGTAAAGAATCCACCTGCAATTCAGGAGACATGGATTTGATCCTTGGGTCAGGAAGATCCCCTGAATGAGGAAATGACCACATACTTCAGTATTCTTGCCTGGAGAATCCCATGAACAGAGGAACCTAGTGGGCTACACTCCATGGGATTGCAGAGTCAGACATGACTGAGTGACTGAACATACACACATAGACTCTACAGTAATATATTTGGAAATACACATTATTAAGAAAAAGACTGTACTATATAGTCTTGTTTGGAGCTCATCATGTAGGAAACTTTTCCTTTATTACTAATAAATCTATATTTTTTCCATATGGTCCAGTTTATTGATGAATAAGTGAAATACATGAAGAAACTCACTACATCTTTTCCTGTATTCAGTTGGTGATGCAGGGCTGTATTTTTGCTATTAACTGAGAAGTTCTATGTGATTTCCTTTGGGAAGAGTGCTGGGAGACTCATCTGGCTAAATCTCTCTTGTGTGAAAAATACAGACACAGGGGGGAAAAAAAAAAAAACCTAAAAATAGGATAAAGAAAGAAAGAAAAAAAACTGAATTCAATAGCAATGCAGTAGCAGCTTCTTCTGACCTTACCTGTGTATCTTCCAATTTGACAGTGGTCCAATAAGCCTATCAGAACACTTGGCCCATTTCCAGCACAACCATCATTCTCAAGGGCATAGACTCCAAGAATCACTCTGCAAACTCCAGATATATGTTGCCAAAATCAGGGCTCCTTTGTAGTTGCATACAAAAAATATATTCAAAATGGAATGACTTTAAATGAGGATGTCTTTCATTCACTGTAAAAACTGCACTATACCGTATTTTCTCTTAAAATCATAAGTATTTGAAGTCAGAAAACGTTTTAATAATTTCCACATCCCAACATACATGTCCCATAATTTGCAAAATAAATTTTCAGTGAACATTTGCTAAATGAAGGAATATATATGTGAGAATCTGTGAGCGTGCTGTCACTTCAGTCGTGTATGACTCTTTTAGGATCCCATGGACTGTAGTCTGCCAGGCTTCACTGTCCATGGGATTCTCCAGACAAGAACACTGGAGTGGGTTTCCATGTCCTCCTCTGGGGATCTTCCTGAATGAGGGATCTACCTAGCATCTCTTACATCTCTGCATTGGCAAGTCGATTCTTTACCACTAGCACCACCTGGGAAGCCCATGTGAAAGCTAATATCCCATAAATTGAAATTTGTGTGCTATGAAAAGTTGTTAACCTCCCTGACAAATACAGGCAAAGAAAAATAGTTAACAAATTAACATTAAACTTTAAAAAATTTCCCCTACGCCCCTGCTCTCCAGGTAGAAATATTCTCTCCTTTACAAAGAACTCTTAATATTTTCAGTTCATAGCCTCTTGCTAGTAATAATTTACTGCACTTATATATTTACAAGTCTGATTTCATCTTTTGGGCCATGAGTTCCTTGAGAACAGGAATTTCTTTGACTTCTACCACAACTTCTGAGTATATAGTAGATGCTTAATAAACCTGGATGAACAGGAAGTTGGAACTTTAAGGCCACTTAAATTGCTCTTGCCTAAACTCTTTTTTTTTTTTTTTAAGTGTACTCAAACCCGGGAGAGTCACTGATTTAAAAAATCTTTGGTCCCTGGGTTTTAAATTAGCAGCTCAGACTTCTATATTTTGGAACTTTTGTAAGAATTTTGAGCAAAATCGTATCTTATTTAGGTATGTGGTCCATATACCTTAAGCCAGTTAGTTGCATAGGGGCCTGGTCCCCAAACTAAGACACAGACATGTTCAATCAACTGTTTTACTTCTTTGGTCATTTGTCATTGGATCAAAACTGAAAATTAATAACGCATCTGATGAACATACATTTTATGTATCCTTGAATCTTGCAAAGTTTCATAATTCTTCTGACAACCCATTCATGGATGAGAAAAGTGTTAATAATCTGACATCATAAATGGCAACCCACTCCAGTATTCTTGCCTGGAGAATCCCATGGACAGAGGAGCCTGGCAGGCTACAGTCCTTAGGGTTACAAGACTCGGACACACCTTAGCGACTAAACCACCACCATAAAACATTCATCTGCCACGTTATGGTGTCATTTGTACAATATCATTAAAATCACTTTTATTCTGGTTAGAGATCTCCCCGGATTTCTCATTTTAGATACAATTATTTATTTTCCTTTCCCAAAAAATGTTTCCACTTTTTCAAATTCCTCTTTTTTTCTTTTATGTATATAAAATATATCATATATATTTAATTTTCCAGATTAAATCTAAGAGTGTGAGTTTTTAGCTTGAGACTGCTTCTTGAGAATAAAATTCCCAGAATTTTGCATTCAACTTTGCCCTGTGCTACATAAGAGATTAGATATTTGCTGAGCACAGTGGTTGAAGTACATTATATCTGACAGATCTTCATTCTAAGAACCCAGTCCTATTATAAACAAAATTGAAAGTGCTCTGGAGCTCCTAAGAATGGACACTTAGATTCATACTTGGGATCCCTGGGTTTTTGGTCAATTATTCTATTGCCCTGTAGAATATTTCCATCATTTATACTTTTTATCAGTGAATCCTCTGAGTCAATCTTCTTTATATTAATACTGAACATATTGCTTGAAATGAATACAGAGTCAGGGAAGAATTAAAGTTATAATAAATGAAGGACAATATTAACTGAAATATTCAAAAATTCAGAAAGTGATGCTAAGAACTGAATTAAATTTTGATTGATACATAAAAGAAGAACACAAATACAACAAAAACAACACACACATACACACAAACTTCTATTCCTTGATGAAAGAAGCAAACTCTGTTTTTTACTGTCACTAGAGAAATATGAAGACATTTTGTGTACATTGAAAAAAAGTGGTTTACTTACAGTCATGGAACATTTTTTCCATAGTGCTTATAAAACTTTCCTCACGGCTACCATTAATACAAAATTTGATAAAATCTTGAAGAGTTCTTTGGGGATTCATTATTGGATAGAAAGAAGCAAATGCATAGTTTCCAAATGTTCATACCAAGTTTCTTTATGAGAGATGTAATATAATTTCAAATCTCTTTCGCAAGAACAGTGTTCTCAGAAAATGTTTTATTTGAAGCACAATGAATCAATGTGAAGTTACTTGAAAAGTAGCTGTTATCTAATAATCTCTTGTCAAAAGTTCAGATGGAAAGTTTTCTTGTGCAGAAATGAAAAGTATGCCAATTATTGTTATCTATTTTTTAACTCAAGAAAATTACTCTCTGTTTAATAAGAAGGATTCTACAATTAAAAGATTTTGTAATGAATTATTAAAGGCACATATAAGTTGTGGGAAAAGGAAGAAAATGAAATATAAATATTTGGCATAATTCCATTATCATTCTCATTATAAAAGAAGTTTCTAATGGGAACACTGAAACCCAGGAGCAATACAAATCTAGCTATTCTTTTCTAAGAAACAAAATACTTTTTATAAGTGCCACCAAAAGAAGTTATGCCAGAAGGACTGGCTACTTAAAAAAGTGTTACTGAAGATAAAAGTTTCAGATAATTATGGAAATTCCGAAGGAAAAACTAAGGACTGAGTACTAAGGGCTAAAATGACACTGACAACAGAAACAAACACAAGACCCTAAGTCAGGAACAAATTGGGTTTCCTGAGACTGTAACTTCTTAAAGCTTTCGCTTTTACATTAGTGCAAATACACACACACATATATATATATATATGCATTTATTTATTTCCGGAGTAGAAAATGGCAACCCACTCCACTGTTCATGCCTAGAAAATTCCATGAGCAGAGAAGTCTGGCAGGCTTCAGTCCATGGGGTTGCTAAGAGTAAGACTCAACTGATTGGGAACATACACATACACACACACATATATATATATATACACACACACACACACACACATATATATATATACACACACACATATTTACATGGATATATATATATCAGTCAGTTCAGTTCAGCAGCTCAGGCATGTCCAACTCTGTGTGACCCCATGGGCCACAGCACGTGAGGCTTCCCTGTCCATCACAAACTCCCAGAGTTTACTCAAACGCATGTCCATTGAGTCAGTGATGCCATCCAACCATCTCATCCTCTGTCGTTCCCTTCTCCTTCCTTCAGTCCTTCCCAGCATCAGGATCTTTTACAATGAGTCAGCTCTTTGTATCAGGTGGCCAAAGTATTGGCGTTTCAGCTTCAGCATCAGTCCTTCCAATGAATATTCAGGATTGATTTTCTTTTGCATAGACTGGTTGGATCTTCTTGCAGTCTAGGGGACTCTCAGGAGTCTTCTCCAAAACCACATTTCAAAAACATCAGTTCTTCAGAACTCAGTTTTCTTTATAGTCCAACTCTCACATCCATACATGACCACTGGAAAAACCATAGCCTTGACTAGCCGGATCTTTGTCGGCAAAGTAATGTCTCTGTTTTTAATATGGTGTCTAGGTTGGTCATAACTTTTCTTCCAAGGAGCAAGTGTCTTTTAATTTCATGGCTGCAGTCACCATATGCAGTGATATTGGAGCCCCCAAAATAAAGTCTCTCACTGTTTCCACTGTTTCTCCATCTATTTGCCGTGAAGTGATGGGACCAGATGCCATGATCTTCATTTTCTGAATGTTGAGCTTTAAGCCAACTTTTTCACTCTCTTCTTTCACTTTCATCAAGAGGCTTTTTAGTTCCTTTTCACTTTCTGCCATAAGGGTGGTGTCATCTCCATATCTGAGGTTACTGATATTTCTCCTGGCAATCTTCATTCCAGCTTGTGCTTCACCCAGTCCAGCATTTCTCATGATGTACTCTGCATATAAGTTAAATAAGCAGGATGACAATATACAGCCTTGATGTACTCCTTTTCCTATTTGGAACCAGTCTGTTGTTCCATGTCCAGTTCTAACTATTGCTTTTTAGCCTACATACAGATATCTCAGAAGGCAGGTCAGGGGGTCTGGTATTCCCATCACTTTAAAAATTTTCCGTAGTTTGTTGTGATCCACACAGTCAAAGGATTTGTCATAGTCAATAAAGCAGAAGTAGATATTTATCTGGAACTCTCTTGCTTTTTTGATGATTCAACGGATGTTGGCAAGTCGATCTCTGGTTCCTCTGCTTTTTCTAAATCCAGCTTGAACATCTGGAAGTTCATGGTTCATGTACTGTTGAAGTCTGACTTGGAGAATTTTGAGCATTACTTTGCTATCATGTGAGATGAATGCAATTGTGTATTAGTTTTAGCATTCTTTGACGTTGCCTTTCTTTGGGATTGGAATGAAAACTGACCTTTTCCAGTCCTGTGGCCACTGCTGAGTTTTCCAAATTTGCTGGCATATTGAGTGCAGCACTTTTACAGCATCATCTTTTAGGATTTGAAACAGCTCAACTGAAACTCCATCACCTCCACTAGCTTTGTTCGTAATGATGCTTCCTAAGGCCTACTTGACTTTGCATTCCAGGATTGTCTGGCTCTAGGTGAGTGATCACACCATCGTGGTTATCTGGGTCATGATGATCTTTTTTGTATAGTTCTTCTGTGTCTGCTTCTGTTAGGTCCATACCATTTCTCTCCTTTATTGTGCATATCTTTGTATGAAAAGTTCCCTTGGTATCTCTAAAGAGATCTCTAGTATTTCCCATTCTATTGTTTTCCTCTATTTCTTTGCATTGATCACTGAGGAAGGCCTTCTTATCTCTCCTCTCTATTCTTTGGAATTCTGCATTCAAATGGGTATATTTTTCCTTTTTTACTTTGCCTTTTCCTTCTATTCTTTTCATAGCTATTTGTTAGGTCTCTTCAGACAACCAACTTGCCTTTTTTTCACTTATTTTTCTTGGGGGTGGTCTTGATCACTGCCTCTTTTACAATGTCATGAACCTCCATCTATACATCTTCAGGCACTCTGTCAATCAGATCTAATCCCTTTAATCTATTTGTCACTTCCACTGTATAACCATAAGGGATTTGATTTAGGTCATACCTGAATGGTCTAGTGGTTTTCCCTACTTTCTTCAATTTATGTTTGAATTTGGCCATAAGGAGTTCACACACACACACACACACACACACACACACACACGCACACACACACATATATATATATATACTTAAAAAAAAATGAAACATACTGGCATGATATTTTGATAGATAGCTACACCTTAAAATATTGCTTAATAGCATATAATGAAAAATATTTCAGGCACTTATCCTCATTGTACAATTGGTCAAGAATAATAGATCCCTATTGAATCTACTAGTTCTATTTGGCTTATAGAAAGGTCTCAGAGAAGATATAGGAAGACTACACTTTTCAACCTTAGTACAAAGGGAATTGGAGATTGATTAATTCTAGCCATTTAGATATGAGTAGAGTTCTTGAACCTCAATTCCAGTTAAATCTAACCCTGTCCTCTATAAATATCTCTAGAGATCAGGGGCTGTTTCTTCATTCACAGTCTTCACTGACTTACAGTAAGGACCAGAATATGAACAGCCATACAGAAGCTATATATAAAGCCATACATAAGAAGCTAATCTTGCGTTACTACTTGGTTGGAACCTCTCGAGGAAGGACACCCAAAATGATATGACCTCTGACTGAACAAGAAATAGGTGAGCTGTTTAGGCCACTGAGAATTTAGATAATTTGTTTAAGCAGCAAAGTATTACATTACCAGACAAACATTATCCTCACTATTCAGCAACCATGGTTCAGCAACTATATGTATCCTTGGACACATGAGACTAAATCATGAGAAACCTGGCCTGGCCTTCAGTCATTTCTGTCCAACAAATATCATCAAGCTATTTTCATATTTCTCTTTTTCAATGTTAATTTAATTTTTCCTGAGAGTGTGTGTTAGGAAATGATTGATTCTATGGTCATAGTTAGATAATCAGTTTTTAATCACAATTGCATTATCAAGGTGAAAGAGAAAGGTTTTCTTTTTTCTCCCTTTTAACCAAATGATTAAAAACCATCAATGTCATAATCTCCTGGAAATAATCAAGTCATCAGAATATACCCTGACAGTACATCCATTTCAGTGTCATATTTCTATCAGTTTAAGTTATGACTGAAAAATTCATTAGAAAATTTATATTGTGCTTCCAACTAGTAATTATGTGAACTTCATAGAGACTTCACTAACCAACTCTGTTTCAAGATGTATTATACATATTGAGATATGTATTTCTCAGTGGACCTGAGGATGTAAGGAACTGTTAAATATAAACATTTAAATCCAATTCAATTACAACATATCCCGTAGCAGTAATTGGATTCATTTATAATGATTAGTTGGGGGAGGATTATCCAAATATAAAACTCAGTTCTGCTTAGTAAATAGTGTGATACTATTAGAAATGTCAAGAGTATTATAGGTGTAAAATAATCATAATAAATATGTTTTATAATTATTTCTGCTTCAAAAATATTTTGCTATATTTCTAATTTTTCTATCCTAGATAAGTAAAAGTCATCATCCCCTGGCAATATGATATGTATACAGACACAAACACACAAACATTTTTTTTTCAGTTTCTCAGTCATGTCTGACTCTGCAACACCATGGACTAGAGGACACCAGGCTTCCCTGTCCTTCCCCATCTCCCAGAGCTTGCTCAAACTCATGTCCATTGAGTCAGTGATGCCATCCAACCATCTCATCCTCTGTCATCCCCTTCTAATCCCGCCTTCAATCTTTCCCAGCATCAGGGTCTTTTCTAATGAGCCAGCTCTTCTCAACAGGTGGCCAAAATGTTGGTGCTTCAGCTTCAGCATCAGTTCTTATAATGAATATTCAGGGTAGATTTCCTTTAGTATTGACTGGTTTGATCTCCTTGCTCTCCAGGGGATTCTCGAGTCTTCTCCAACACCACAGTGTAAAAGCATCAACACAAACATACATATACTCATAAATATACATATATGCCCATAAACACACACATAGATATATATATACACACATACATTCTCTTACCATCCTACACACATGCATGCATATTTACAGATGTGGGCTAGATATGATTATATGTTCTATGAAAGAGAAAATGGAGGCACAGAAAGCCAAAGACCTGACACAACTGTCTATGAGAAAAAGGTTTCAATCCAAAGTATCTGGCTTAGGAGCTCTTCATCACTAAGTTAATGTTTCATTTATCCTAAATTACCATTCATGTCTTTCCATCTGTAGAATCAGGAAACCTAAATCTTCACTGAACTATGGGACAAAGGATGACATATCTTTTCTTCCTGGCTAATTTTTGTCAAAGAAAGAGTTTAGATAGCTGTACAACAGAAATATTTTTAATTAGTTTTCTATCAATGCATTTGTCTATTTGAATAATGCATTCTTTTATAAAATATATGTGGAATCTCAGCAGAGAAAACAGAAGTTTTAGATAGGCAGACAGATAGATAAACAGGTGGATAGATGGATAGACAAACATAGATCATATTTTATGGTCAGAAACTTGAAGTTCTACTAAATTAGCACCCTGAATTACAATGGGGCTTTGGGAACTCAATAAACACTGAAAGAAAATATTTGTGCAGTGCTTTTCATGTATCATTTACAGTAGATGGATGGATAGATAGATAAAAGATAGGAAGATTTAAGTCTAACAAAATTATATAAGAAAAAATTATTACACTGTACAAAAATAGTTGAAATGATGTGATTTGCCTAAGGTAAATATTCTATCAGGAATAAGAGCTAGGATTAGAAGCAAGGAAACATATCTTCATGGCCCACTCTCTTAACTGTTTCACTGTATTGGGTCTTCAGTAACACTAGGTTATTTGAGTATAATTAGATTTTATGCATTTCCATGTAAATTTTAGGATAAGCTTGTTACTTACCTCAAAAACCTGTATGGGGAATGTGACAAAGATTGTGATGAATTTATGGATTAGTTTTAGAAAAATTGATACCTAATAGTTTTGAGTGTTCCTTTAGTTGTTGTTGTTATTTAGTCGTGAAAACTTGTTCCACTCTTTTGCAATCCTATGGACTGTAGCCCACCAGGCTCCTCTGTCCATGAGATCTGCCAGGCAGGAATACTGGAATGTGCTACCATTTCCTTCCTCAGTGGATCTTCCTGACCCAGGGATCAAACCTGCATCTCCTGCACTGACACAGATTATTTACCACTGAGCCACCAGGGAGTGTTCCGTACATAATGCCTGAAACAGCACTCCATTTACTTTTGTAATTTTCAGTGTAAAATATTTATGTTTTTACTAATAAATTCTTAACTGTTTTGGAGGAGAAAGCCATTTTGAATCAAATTTTTATTAATTCCAAGTTTGTTGCTTGTAAAATAAAAACCAAAACTCCCTTTGAAAGCTCAATATATCTTCTCATGTAAATGTTTATTGAAACACAGAGAAATATAGAAAAAAGTTTTCAAGTCACACAGTATACTATATCATTATTATCTGTGGCACATTGATTAAGCTGTATTGGGACCATTAAAGTATTTCCATTAAAGTATAAGAAAAATTTATACACTACAAGGAATCAGTAATTACTATTTATCACAAACTATGTAGAGCATCTTGCCTCCTTTTTAATACTCAGTTAGTAGAATGATGTTAAAATTATTTTGATATATTTCTGATACAAAATAAACTCTTAATTATTTAAAATAACTAGAATAAGTATTCATAAATTGTAGTAGGTATCTAATCTTAATTTAGATATGATAAATTAAATATTTTGTAATAAATTTATATTATATATAAGATGGATATATTTATATAAATATATGCATCCATTTGTGAGTTATATAAAGGATTTGCATATGAATTATATAAATATGCATACATATTTATACTATATATATAGATACAGTGATAGGTGTTCAGAAATTGAGGTTGATATATTTTCTGATGAACAAACCAACTCTGTTGAACTGAATGTGGAGGCAAGGATTTATATAGGAAATGGAAAAGAAAAAGTCATAATAATAGTGCTATCAATAATAATAGTCATAATAATAATAGTAATTTTACACAGATGTAAAATAGTCCTGGTTTCAATTAATTAGAAGAAAAGAATAGCTTCTTTATGTAATTGGCATTTATATATTATTTCTAAATTCAGTTTTGTTTTTATAAGATTTTGTCTTTATTATTCATTTTAATTTTATATCTCTTGTACATTATAGAGAATTAAATGAGACAGTTTTTAAATTTCAAATATCTTCATTCAGTTCAGTCGCTCAGTCGTGTCGGACTCTTTGAAACCCCATGAATCGCAGCACGCCAGGCCTCCCTGTCCATCACCAACTCCCGGAGTTCACTCAGACTCACATCCATCGAGTCAGTGATACCATCCAGCCATCTCATCCTCTGTCGTCCCCTTCTCCTCCTGCCCCCAATCCCTCCCAGCATCAAAGTATTTTCCAATGAGTCAACTCTTCGCATGAGGTGGCCAAAGTATTAGAGTTTCAGCTTTAGCATCATTCCTTCCAAAGAAATCCCAGGGTTGATCTCCTTCAGAATGGACTGTAGTGAGTTACAATCAAGAAAGGAATTTATTTAACCCAAGGTTAACAGGATTAATCTTAAAGGTTAATACCTATTTCTCCTATATGTTAGTTATATTCATTATAACGGCAGGGAATATGGAGATTTAGCAGCAAACATCAGCCCAACAAATGAAAAACCCTTCACCAATATAATTCCTAACCAACCCACTATACTGATAATTTCTAACTCCCCAAAAGAATTTGCCTTTTGTAAGTCTAAAACATCTCATGCCTTTCAGATTGGGAGGCTGTAAACAATCACCTGTGGCTGGACGAACCTATACAGGTGGGCTAGATAACCTTCAGAGGAGTTCGTAAATTGAAACACTCTTGTCATGCCCAGGAATTTTTATTGCCTTGGAGCTGCACGTTTACTCCTCCGAGAGAAACGGTTATGGGGGAGAGCCCCCCGTAAAGTCAGAGGTGTAGGCGAGAGCATAAAACAGACTCTGGTTTTGGGGTAGATGCTCGGGAACAGGGGGTTTCCTGAGGCTTGATCACGCCTTTGCTTATGCCAAGCCTCTTTCATCATGACCTTTGCCATGGGCGGAGTTCCTCACGCTGGCCCCCAACAATGGACTGGTTGGATCTCCTTGCAGTCCAAGGGACTCTCAAGAGTGTTCTCCAACACCGCAGTTCAAAAGCATCAATTCTTCAGTGCTCAGCCTTCTTCACAGTCCAACTCTCACATCCATACATGACCACTGGCAAAACCATAGCCTTGACTAGACGGACCTTAGTTGGCAAAGTAATGTCTCTGCTTTTGAATATGCTATCTAGGTTGCTCATAACTTTTCTTCAAGGAGTAAGCATCTTTTGATTTCATGGCTGCAATCACCATCTGCAGTGATTTTGGAGCCCCAAAAAATAAAGTCTGACACTGTTTCCACTGTTTCCCCATCTATTTCCCATGGAGTGTTGGGACCGGATGCCATGATCTTCGTTTTCTGAATGTTGAGCTTTAAGCATTACTTCTTGGCAAAAAGCGTTTTTACTATGTATTTTTCTGTGATTTTCCATCATACTTTATTGTTTTAATGCAAAATTTAGCCACAGATAAATTAGTTATGGTTTAAATAAGAGGTCAATAGATGATAAATTCCTAGTACTTAGTATGTTGAACTGACCTCTGCAGTCTCCACATTTAATTATTTAAACTGGACAGAAAATTGAAATAAAACTGACACATCATTTGAAAGTAAATAAGATAATATTTCTTAATATTTGAATTTGCAGACCTCACACATAGAAAAATATGATGATTACTATTTGTATTAAAGTGGAAATACTCCAGTCTTATGAATATTTTATACATCTCTGTAATTGTTATGTTAATTTTTACTTCAATATAATCAACTACTTTGTTCAAATAAAAATTTTCAGTAAAATTATGTATTTCATTAGCATATTTTTTCAAAAATTTTACCAGAAATATTTTCAAAGGCTAGTGATTTGTTAACAAAATAGTAACCTTCTTAATATGGTTTGTCAACTATGGCCAGCAGTAAAAATAATATTTTGACCTATTTGCTACTATTGATATAATACCTTTGAGACTGTCAGCAGAATAGAATCAAGTGCTCTGTATTCCCCAGAATTCAAGTCTGTTGGAGTTCATGCATCTGTACTCATCCTCTAGTGCTAAGTAAGTAATTATAAGTGTCCTAGCCAAATCCATAAATTATGATGTGGTGAGAAGTCTGGTTTCCTTTACTGTCCTCTTAAGCGAATGCAATCTCAATGACAGTTGATACCCCCTAAACTGCTCTTGCAAACGGTTATTACATTTGAACTTTGAAGACTTAGAAGCAAGTTTTAGTCTCTGATGGGCTTTTGTCTTTGAGATGCCCTTCCCCTCAAAATCCCAATGAAATATCAATGTCAAATCTTTGGTTCACATTCATGAAAGTCACAAAAAATAATTATATATTTTACAGCTCTACAACAGTGCACTTAAAAAAAAAACTGTTTGCACACACATACCACATGCATAAGCTATACGTTTGTGTAGGTATATAGTACATTGATCAGTTTTAGAAGGTTTTTTTCACTCTCTCCTTCTGCTTATTTTGCTGTCCAATATTGCATTTCTCTCTATTTACAGTTAATTATTCCTCATGATTCTTTTTCCTTCATATCTCTAAAAACCAAATTCTGATCAAAGACTGGAAAATCAATAGAAACAAATTTATGAGATAGCATAGTTTACTTAGAGGCATTATATCTTACAGAAATTATGAAGTCAAATAGACTTGTGCTCAAAACCCAGTTTTAGTAGTCATTTGATGTGAAAGTAAAGTCGCTCAGTTGTGTTCGACTCTTTGTGAACCGGTGGACTGTAGCCCAACAAGCTCCTCCCTCAATGGGATTCCCCAGTCAAGAATACTGGAGTGGGTTGCCATTTCCATCTCCAAGGCATCTTCCCGACTCCAGGATCGAACCCAGGTCTCCCACATTGCAGGCAGATGCTTTAACCTCTGAGCCACCAGGGAAGCCCAGTCAATTGATAGGAGGGCTTATATTTTAAAATTTCAACCCATGTTAACTCATATATAATTTGCATAATAAACAATGATTTTTTAGTTTCTAGACAGAATAATATAAATATAAATAGCTACATGTTGAAGATCATTTGCAAGTGTTATTTACTGCTCCCACCTCAATATAACCTGGTGGAAATATTTTCATAAAAAAATCCTTTCCCTCTTTTTGAAGACAAGTGTGTATTTCTCAATAATGAGCACTGAACTCACTTGAACTCTTTACTCAAATTAGGTTTCAGTTCCATTTAGTTTAGTTCAGTTCAGTTCAGTCTCTCAGTCATGTCCGACTCTATGCAACCCCATGAATCACACTATGCCAGGACTCCCTGTCCATCACCAACTCCCAGAGTCTACCCAGATCCATGTCCATTGAGTCGGTGATGCCATCCAACTATCTCATCCTCTGTCATCCCCTTCTCCTCCTGCCCTCAATCTTTCCCAATACCAGGGTCTTTTCAAATGAGTCAGCTCTTCGCATCAGGTGGCCAAAATATTGGAATTTCAGCTTCAACATCAGTCTTTCCGATGAACACCCAGGACTGATTTCCTTTAGGATGGACTGGTTGGATCTCCTTGCAGTCCAAGGGACACTCGAGAGTCTTCTCCAACACCACAGTTCAAAAGCATCAATTCTTCGGCTCTCAGCTTTCTTTATAGCCCAGCTCTCACATCCATACATGACTACTGGAAAAACCGTAGGCTTAATTAGATGGACCTTTGTTGGCAAAGTAATGTCTCTGCTTTTGAACATGCTGTCTAAGTTGGTCATAACTTTCCTTCCAAGGAGTAAGCATCTTTTAATTTCATGGCTACAATCACCATCTGCAGTGATTAATCACAAAATAATCCCCTGCTCTATTTAAGCTCAAACATTCACATTTGAGGTAAAATGTATAGAAATACTCAGTATTAAACACTCTCTACTTAAATGTTTCTCATCCTGTGATTACCAAAATGTCCAGATTCAATTTCCGGGTAAGGCAGATCTCCTGGAGAAGCAAATGGCAACCCATTCCAGTATTCTTGGCTGGAAAATTCTATGGATAGAGAAGCCTGGAGGGTTGCAGTCCATGTGGTGGCATGAGTCAGACATGACTTAGCAACTAAACCATCACCACATAGCAACAGAATGTATCATCCTTTGTAGGATGTACCATGGAAGTTCGGGATGGAGAACAGCAGTTTTACTTTCTTTCCTCCTACTCTTCACATTTAAATCACTCAAAACTTGATCTCTATCTCCTTAATGTTTCCATATTAGTTCTCTTTACATCAACCTCAATAGTTATCATGCTCAGATCTTACCATTTATACAAGCCTCAGCTAAAGAAAAGTTCCCGCTACATGTGTATGTGTATGTTTAAGCACTTCCTTATTTTTGGTTGCTACAAGATGCTCAAGTCTGCTTTACATATTGCCTTCCCCAGTCCAGAAGTCCCTCATCTCTCCATGGAGCCCAGTTTCTTTGCTAGAATGGTATTAAAAATCAAGCCCTGAAGTTAGATGTGCTTGCTACTACTGGGGTGTCATTGCTTCTAGGCTTCTTAGCTGACATCAAGCAAATTATATGTGTATATGAACCCATGAATATACATATAGGGCTACCCAGGTGGCCCTTGTGGTAAAGAACCCACCTGCCAATGCAGGAGACATAAGAGATTTGCACTCAATCCCTGTGTCAGAAAGAGGAGGAGGGCATAGCAACCCACTCCAGTATTCTTGCTTGGAGAATCCCACTGGACAGAGGAGACCAACAGGGTACAGTCCAAAGGTTTACATAGAGTCAAACATGACTGAAATGACTTAACACAGCACAGCACACATATACATGAAACTCACGTGTCTGTATGTAACCAACCATCTGTATCTCCATTAAGGAAAAAAGTGGATAATGATATATCAATTTCTGATTTATTGCTACAAGGTTTTCTTCCTCTTATCCCCTTGCTTATCTGTAATCTCCTACTCCCACTGTGGTCCCACCATCCATCATCCAGTTAACTAATCCACTTAACTGTTAAATTTCTCTATGAATGATGTCTTAATCTATTTATGCTGCTATAATAAAATACCATTAATTGGGTTACTTATAAACAACAGAAATTTATTTCTCACAATTCTAGAGCCTAGCACTTCCAAGATCAAGGTGACAGAACTGAAAAGGCTGAGAATCTCTCTGAAACTTCTTTTTTTTTAGGCACCAATTCCATTCTTGAGGGCTCCACCATTATAACCTAGTCACCTCCCAAAGACTTCACCTGCTGTTACCATCATCTGGAGTGGGTTGCGGGTTAGAACTTCAATATATGAAGTTTGGGAGGGTACAAACATTCAGGCCAAACCAATTGTCATCAGAATTGTTTACTAATATGTCTATGCAAAATAGCTTTATCAAATTGAATGCAGTGTTTGTATAAAGTTTTTTTAACTTTTAATCTTCCAGATTTCTCTCATTTCCAAAGGTCAGTGAAATTGTTTCACATGCTGTAATACAGCCAGTTATCTACACTTCTGCATTCCATTTTGGGATTGCCTGACCTCCTAAGTGATTTTTTTAATTTGCATATTTAGGTTTATTCTTTGTGTGATAAAGATCTATACATTTTTAAAAAAGCATCATTTCATGTTCCCATAATTATAGTACTAAACAGAATTTAAAAAAAAAATCCCGTTTCTTATCTACTCAGTGTTCTCTTATGTCTACTAAACTTTTGGCAACCTCTGATATTGAATGTCTCTAGAGTGTTGCCTTTTTCCAGAATATCATATAATTGGAATCACAGTTTGTAGACTTTTCAGATTGGCCTCTTTCACTTAGCAATATGCACGTAAGAGTCATCCATACTTTTTATCATTTGATAGCTCAGTAATTGTTTAGGCACACAACACATTTTGCTTATCTATTTACCTATTGAAAGATATCTTTCTTACTTTCAGTTTTTGGTGAATATCAATGAAGTGTTATAAATGTTCATAAATGTATTATAAAAATATTTTTTATATTTGGTGAACACCTAGGAACACAATAAGGGGACTGTAATATGTTAAAATGTATCTCATGACCTAAAAATATGGTATTATTGGAATATAAATCAAACTATAAAATGTTCGTGAATCCATACTAATATATATATGTGTGTGTGTGTATATATATATATATTGGAGAAGGAAATGGCAACCCACTCCAGTATTCTTGCCTGGAAAATCCCATGGATGGAAGGATACTGTCCATGGGGTCGCAAAGAGTCGGACATGACTGAGCTATCAGACAGATCCCAATTAAGAAGGATTCCATAAAATATCTAACCAACACTCCTCAAACTGTCAGTTTCATCAGAAACAAAGTCCTATAAACAATGACAGCCAAGAAGAGCTTAAGGGCACGTGATGACTAAATGTAATGTAATATTGTGTACAGAATCTCAGACCAGATAAAGATCATTAGTTAAAACCTAAGGAAACTGAAAGAAAGTATAGACTTCAAATAATAATGTGCCAAATTTTGTTTCGTTTATTTTGACAAATGCGCCATACTTATTGTAAGAGGTTAATGAAAAAGTAAACTGGATATAACGTACATGAGAACTCTCTATACACTATCTTTGCCATTTTTCAGTGAATCTAAAGCTGCTGTAAAATAAAAAATTGTTGTTTTTAAAAAAGCAATGACCCAAGTTAAAACTGAGGGGAAAGGAAAACAAGGTCAGTCAATAAGATGGAGCCAAGTTTTGTCTGGCACCGAACTCATGTCATGCACTTGAACTTACCTGCTAGAATCAGGGAACAATATTTAGTCAACTATTCTGGCAATAAGAAATATGTGATCAGTTACAAGGCTGATTTCCCAAAAGGGAAAAAAAAAAAAAAAGAACAAAACTCTTCAGGAAAAGAAGAAATGCCCTCTATTAAAATTTTATGGAAAGTATTCATTTAGATTCTTAGAGAAAGGAAATAAAATTATGTAAACATAATAATCATAACATAATAATCAGATCTTTATATATATACTAAGATCTTTATATATATAATATATATTTATATAAATATATATAGATCTTTATATTTATAGTAAATAAATACACATTTCCTTATATTATCATTTGATATTTTAATTAACTATGGCTAGTGCATTAAACAAATAACAATTAAACATATTTCTTTCACTTTCAAATTTTAAAAAATCTTGATATCTTTTTCTGATTATAAATATAAAACATCATATAATACAAAGCTCTGTAAAGGGAAAAACTCACTAAATGTCCATCCATATAACGAGACCACCAATCAAACTGATCCTTAAAGCATAGCAAATTTAAGAAGTCTGACTGCTCAGAATTCATTTTTTTTTCCAGATGACAACATTTTATTTTTAATTGGAGGCTAATTACTTTACAATATTATGTTGGTTTTGCCATACATTGACATGAATCAGCCATGGGTGTATATGTGTTCCCCATCCTGAACCCCCCGCCCACCTCCCTCCCCATCCCATCCCTCAGAGTCATCCCAGTGCACTGGCCCTGAGCACCCTGCCTCATGCATCGAACCTGGACTGACAATCCACTTCACATACAATAATATACATGTTTCAATGCCATTCTCTCAAGTCATTGCACTCTCGCCTTCTCCCACAGAGTCCAACATTCTGTTCTTTATATCTATGTCTCCTTTGGTGTCTCACATATAGGGTCACTGTTACCCTTTTTCTAAATCCCATATATATGCGTTAATATATTGTATTAGTTTTTTTCTTTCTGACTTACTTCGCTCTGTATAGTAGACTCCAGTTTCATCCACCTCATTAGAACTGATTCAAATGCGTTCTTTGTAATAGCTGGGTAATATTCCACTGTGTATATGTACCACAGCTTTCTTATCCATTCATCTACTGATGGACATCTAGGTTGCTTCCATGTCCTGGCTATTGTAAACTGTGCTGTCAGAATTCATCTGTATGTTTATATTTTAAATAAAAAGAGTATGTTGGAAAGTGATTTGCAAATTATCTTTCATGTTTATTTTTTGCCTAATATCTAATAGGTTTTTTACCTGCCCAAGCACAAGTACCTCCTTCATCTATCCTTCTCATGTTTGTCTTTGAGTTATTTAATCTTTTAACTACATGTGTACACTATAATCTCAGTAAGCAACTGCTTCAAAATGAATCTTTAGGCTGTTTTCAATATACCATTGGCTGCATTTTATTGGAATGAACAATCATTGTATACATTTTGAAATTTATGAATGTTTTTGAAGGGGAAAATACTCAAGACTATAATTTCTTATATGGAAAAGGAACATTTTTGTACAGACTTGCAAATTTCTTTCTTAAAACCTCTTGTTTTTCCAACCTTGACTATCACTGTATCTTCACCATTTATTTAATATTACTAAATTTTTCCAATGAAAAATGGTGGAAAATACTACAACAATGTTGTATATGTTTTCTCTTTTCCTTGTAAATTTATGAATTACCATATTTCTCAAGACTCTTCACAAACAACATATTTCTAAAATGTCCTGGAATAGAAAATAGAAATAATTAGAAAATAATGTATTTTTAATTTATATTATTATTCTAAATCAGTTAAAATACCTGGAGATATAAGTGGTAGTGTTAGTGAGATAAGTATAGCTTTAAAGTCTTATGCTGCATTAAGTATAACTTTTTTTTTGGAAGGGCCTGAAAGTACTCATGGATTGTAAATACAAATCACAGACTCCAACCAAGAGTACACATAGTAAAATTTGTAACAGTTGATCCATTGATTCTGTCTACTTGTGTGGAAATCAATTCTTTATAAAAGAACATGGTTCTGAATTTATATAGGAGACAGAAACTTGCATGAAGCAGATGGGGTCACTGTGCTGCTAAGGCCCTTTAAAGGATAACAGTACCAGTCACACATACATGTAAGCATAGTTTAAAAATATGTGATACGTTAGTTAATTCATTCGACCTCTACGCCTTTTTCTTCAAAATGTAATTTTTTTAAATATCTGAAAAACAGGGAAAGATTCTCAGTCAAGGGCACCATACATGGATCTATGGATTAACTGAATGCAGTCATCCAAATATGTGCAATACAAAATGTGTGAAGTGATTCCAGGAATTATTAAGTGGCATTAAAACAGTCAAAAGGGAAAGTGTACCAAAAATACCAACTAAAGCTCACATGTTATTTAATACATAAGTTCAGATCAGTCCAGTCACTCAGTCGTATCCAACTCTCTGTGACCCCATGTACTGCAGCACACTTGGCTTCCCTATCCATCACCAACTCCTGAAGCTTGTTCAAACTCATGTCCATAGGGTCGGTGATACCATCCAACCATCTCATCCTCTGTCATCCCCTTCTCCCATTTTCAATCTTTCCCAGCATCAGGGTCTTTCCAAATGAGTCAAATACATAAGTGAAAAGCCAAAAGCCAATACCAAACCAAAACTAACATACAACAAAACTAAGCTTCTGTATTAGGAAAAACGAAGCATTAGCAGAAATATTTTTCTGTTTCATACTTTTCATTTTCACATCCCTGATTTATTTCCATACTATTTTTAGATATCCCATCTGCTTATCTCAAATAGGAAAAAACACAATGATTTTAGAAGCTACAAATTTATGGTACATATGCATTTCATATTCATACATTGTAGTGTGGTATATAGTTTATCTTGGAATTATAAATTCAACCAGAATATTGTTCCCCAAAATTATCTTAATGGAATCAATATTGCCTTATCTTTAATATAGTTGTATTTTTCACTAATTTCAATTTTATTTTTATAGAGTTTATAGCCATGTTTTTTACTATATTCTAGTTTGTTTTAATCACTTTTATAATGACTATCACTTTGTCATTTATTCATTCAGGTTTGAAAAGTCATGTTGCTTCCTTATGTCACTCATTAATACTTATATATTTGTCACTAAGTAATTATCTGTCAACAGATGATGTGTCTGCCAATTTGATTATGTGAATAACACCTCGTTCACCTCAAATTAAGCTTGCATATCCCAGTTGCCAAAGGAGAGGAGAAAAAATTCTTAGCAGAATGAAATATTAGTTATTTGCCTGTGCACCATGAGGAGTACTTGCCATATGTCAACATGTGTAAAACTATTCTAGAGAAGTCTTGGGCAATGCTACCCCAATCTTTCTTTTGAGAATAAGCAGGCTTGGAAATTTTTCATTAGTAAAGCATGGTACACCATGGTTTGGACCATTCCCTTCCTGACAGTGTATTTTATGAATCTCAAATGCCAGAGAAACTGAACCTAAGGAATATCCTTCAGAATTGATGTCTTGATCAATATCATAAAGACACGTCAACTTCCTATGTCATAAATATTTCTATAGAATGATAGACAAAAGCCAGTCCAAAATAAAAAATGGAAAAGATGTATTTGGTGTGATCATGTCATTCATAGCAGAAATATAAAAAAAAATTCACTATACTAAGAGAAGCAATGTCCCATCTAGAGGAGATGGTTATGAAAGGATCATTTCATTTTTTCCTCTAATATTAAATGTATAATGTTAAGAGTAGATCTTCATTTCTATTTGATGTATGAAAATATTTAAGGAAAGGTATCAGATGTCTAAAATACTGGAATTCTCCAAGACAGAATATTGGAGTGCATTGCCATTCCCTTCTCCAGGGAGTCTTCCCAAACCAGGGATTGAACCCAGGTCTTCCCCAATGTAGGCAGATTCTTTACCATCTGAGCCACAGATAAGCACTAAATGTTCAAAAATTAAACTTTTTCCAAATAAAATGGCTTTAGTTTCTTGAAAATATTAAAATAATTGAAAGTAGAAAACATTGCCACTGATTTGAAAGACCTACAATTAAATGCTCATCTATAATTTTTCTAAAAATTAAAAATTAGAATTTAGGACAATTTGCTTACTTAAACCAAAATTTCTGTAACCCATAGTTAACTTTCTGTATTTAAAACAAATTATATTAAATAAAGATGCTATGCAAAATGCAATATTAAAGACTTTATTCAAGGGGTTTGCAATCCCCAGTTGCAAATGTATTTGTTAGTTACCACATTTGCATTTTTCAGTCTCTTTTGGGAGTTGCACAAATCATTTTAAAGAAGTGTGTGTCCAATAAGTTTTTAGATGCAGTTAGACATTTCGAAAATAAAGTTTTATATATAATACAGAATTAAAACACTACAGAAGTAAATGGAGTTGTTCTTAGTCAAGTGGGATAAAAATCTTTGGTGACTCCTACTGCGTTCCTTTTGGAGCCCTGGGCTCTTTGGAAGGCAGGTTTAGAGATCATTTACATGAAACTGCATATGCAAACATATGTGAAATTATTTTGCTCAATTGTAGAGTGCTATAACATATTTGTTAAAACATTATTGATATAAATTATTTCTGGACAAATAAGAATTTCTGTAAAATTTAATGTTACTCATAAATACAGCTTTTTGCTTTTCTATATTATATTCCAATGCATTCAGAGATTACATTTTAAATAAAACTGGCCAAATTTTGTTCCTTTGTTAAATATTTGGAGGTGAATTTTAAACCTATTTTCTTTAACTGTGTAATAATTTTTCATATGACTGTATTATTAACTGTTGTTCTGAAATTGTCAGAAAGGGAAGATATTATGGGTTAAAATATAACTTTAATGATCATGGAAATAAAGCTTTGTTTTATGACAGTTTAATTTAATATGACTAAAGGTAATGAAGTATTCATAAAATTATAGGTTTTGGAAAGACCTTGAGAATGCAATTAGTCTATCTCCTTTCCCAAACACTTTAAGACACTTTATTATTTTATTTCATTCTCAGAACAGCAGGGAAGATATTTTTTAAAATTTCTTTCAGTGGTAATACATTTCAGGTCTCTTAAAAAATACGACAATATTCTTTCTTCAGAGATCTGCTGCTACAAATTTTTTATTCATTTAAATGTGGTTTAAGATAATAGTTTATAGCTAAAGTAATATTTAATCCTTGCCCTTCAGTGTTTATCCCCTATTTTTGCTCAAATACTCATTCAGGATGTGATTTCTTATCTTGAATATTTTTCTCTTTGTATCTTGATACAAGTGATATCATCTTACGAGTGATCCTGTCACTATTAAGTAAACAATGTTATGAATTTTTTGATGTCAGCCTCTTCTGCAAAACTCTATGATGGCTTCGAGCTGGAACAAGAACTGGGTTCTAATTATTATGATAGGTTTCAAAGTCTTTCCAGAGAAATATCTACTAAAAGTAACATTGGAAGGAAATTTTATAAGGAACAAGAGTTGATGCAAAACAATAAGCAGTTATATAAGCCATACTCTTCAAAGAAATGAGGTCAACCAATGATATTTAGATAATCTATAGTTAATCCTTATAGTTCAACGCCCAGTACAGAACCTGATATTTGATATCTATATCTAGAATTTTTGTTAACATTAAAACCAGAGATGCTGTGCTTATATTCCAAAAAGACTAAAATAAATCTCCCTATATGCAAAAGAAACTTTTAAATTTCTATGTCACTGTTAAAACGTAAACTGACATAAACTCACTTGATACCTCCAGACCCTATTTGGCTCCCAATTCTTTGCCACCCTGTTAGTTCTTTGCCAACCATACTCTGTTAATCACTCTGTACTGGCAATGTTTTCTTGGCAGTTTTTATAACTTTAAGGAATAGCTTAGATTTAATTTTCAATATTAATTTTTAACTTACAAGCATTAAAAACAAAATTCCTTCAAGTATTAGCATGTGGAAAAATAGGAAAATTAGGCTGCATGATTTTTTCAAGTGACGTTTAACCTTTTTTCAAAATTACTGGGCTCAATTGGCGTGATTAATCATTTGGTGTCAATTAAAAAAACAATCTCCAGAAGCTAAGTTATAAAATCAAATATAAAGCCTCCATACAAGCTAGAGAGAGTTTGTGGGAAAGGAGAAAGAAGTTGATGAACTTCGTTTTCATTTCCAAAGAGAAAATGGAAATAATAGACAACCTTGACTTTAGAGAAATCTGAACTATGTCACACTAAAGAAAAACAGTATCATGTGAGGGTCTTAGGTAGAAGAAGATGTACTCTAATTTAATTTAAATTTTAGTAAGTTATAGGAAATTTGAGATGTATAAACCTGCTAATTCTTTTTATTAATACTAATCTTTTTCTTCTTCTCAAATTAAGAGTGTGGAAACCATTTTACCATCCAGGTGGCTACCTTTTACTTTATTCTATAAACTCTAAATATGTAAAAGAAAATAATAACAAAGGTCTTAATTCCTTATAATGTAGCTTTATTAGAAATTCTAGATCTTAATATATAGTTACAAATTTCAATAAAATTGCTCTTACAAACATAAATATCATTTGTACTATTATAGAATGTTAGATACCCACTCCAGTGTTCTTGCCTGGAGAATCTCAGGGATGGGAGAGCCTTGTGGGCTGTCGTCTATGGGGTCACACAGAGTCGGACACGACTGAAGCGACTTAGCAGCAGAATGTTAGATGATCTACATTTTTTCATAGTCATTCATATTTGAAATAAAAACCCTAGTAAAGTATACTTTTCTCAAAATTTATATTTGTTTTCAATGACAGATTACTATTAAAGTTTGATTTTTAATTTACAGCTGAGACACGCTAATTCTTCTTTTAACATTTTCACTCTATGTTTCATAACAAAAAGTACATTTTCATAAAATACCACGAAAATAAATTTTAGTGCTAATGTCAATAAATCATTATTTATCTGTTTGAATTTTTTCTAGGGAAGAAAAAATTTATAAGCACTTACAGATCCTTTATTTTTCTTTTTGTATTATTATTCAGTTCAGTTCAGTCACTCAGTCGTGTCCGACTCTTTGCGACCCCATGAATCGCAGCAGGCCAGGCCTCCCTGTCCATCATCAACTCCCGGAGTTCACTCAGACTCACGTCCATCGAGTCAGTGATGCCATCCAGCCACCTCATCCTCTGTCGTCCCCTTCTCCTCCTGCCCCCAATCCCTCCCAGCCTCAGAGTCTTTTCCAATGAGTCAACTCTTCGCATGAGGTGGCCAAAGTACTGGAGTTTCAGCTTTGGCATCAGTCCTTCCAAAGAAATATCAGGGCTGATTCGAAATGGACTGGTTGGATATCCTTGCAGTCCAAGGGACTCTCAAGAGTCTTCAACACCACAGTTCAAAAGCATCAATTCTTTGGCGCTCAGCTTTCTTCACAGTCCAACTCTCACATCCATACCTGACCACTGGAAAAATCATAGCCTTGACTAGACGGGCCTTTGTTGACAAAGTAATGTCTCTGCTTTTGAATATGCTGTCTAGGTTGATCATAACTTTTCTTCCAAGGAGTAAGCGTCTTTTAATTTCATGGCTGCAATCATCATCAGGTATTAGACCACCGAAAACAGTATGAAGTGGAAAATGCCAAATTTTCCTAGTTCAATCCTGGGAATTTTCAAATTGTTCAGTAGTGTCCAACTCTTTGTGAACCCATGGACTCACAGTCCATGGAATTCTCTAGGCCAGATTACTAGAGTAGGTCATGGTGGTTTAGCCACTCAGTTGTGTCTGACTCTTGCGATCACATGGGATATAGCCTGCCGGGCTCCTCTGTCCACGGGGATTTTCCAGGCAAGAATATGGGAGTAGGTTGCTATTTCTTTCTCCAGGGGATCCTCCCAACCCAGGAATTGAATCCAGGTCTCCTACATTGCAGGCAAATTCTTTACCAACTGATCTATGAGGGAAATCCAACTGGAATGGGTAGGCATTCCATTCTTGAGAGGACCTGAGCTACCAGAGAAGCCCAAGAATACTGGGGTGGGTAGCCTATTCTTTCTCCAGTGGATCTTCCCGACCCAGGAATTGAACCTGGGTCTCCTGCATTGCAGGAGGATTCTTTACCACCTGAGCTACCATGGAATCCCACAGACATGCATATATACATATATATATGTGTGTGTGTGTGTGTGTGTGTATTTGAAAGAAATCAAAAGACAGTTTTGAAGACACCTGCACTTTAGCAAATGGATAACTTGGGAGGAAAATATAAAGTGAGAAGGGAACCCCAAACAGGTTCAAACATTCAAAATCGTCTCCCCCTTCAAGTGTTGGTTAGAAGAGGAGGGCCTTAAAAAATAATTTAAAAGTCAAATAGAAACAAACAAAAAGTCATAAGGAGAATGTAATGGAAATGAAGACAAGAAAAGGAAGAAGCCAATGATATCCAATGCTGCCAACTTATTAAGATGACAATGATGACAATGACAAAATAAGCACCACATTTTGTTTTCAGTAGGTGAAAATGTTTTGTCTATGAATCCTATTATATTGCCCTCACTTCCTTAGGGATTTTTTCTTTACAAAATATTACCTGGCTGCATTTTCTACTTCACCTGTTCTGGTTGGATATTTGAAACAGAGAAAAATAACTTATGTCTCAAAATTTCATGAGTTGATATAGCTGAAGTAAATGTATTATATTACATTTATGTTGAGCTTTAAATCAAGGAATGTATCTTAACCTTGAGTATTCCCAGGAAATCTCAATAATACAAAATATTCATCCCACAAAGTTATCCTTGTTTATATCCCATTAAAAAAACTAGAATTTACATAGATTGGTATATTCAGCAAACTCAGAATATTTATCTTTTTTAAAATACATTTTGCATGTTGAATGTAGACTGTATCTTTCAGTTTGTTTCTTGAAAATAAACAAGCTATTTAAAAAAAAATAAACCCTTGTGTTGTGGGCTTAATTTCAATAGATCACAGCAAGACCACTGCCCTGATAAATAAGAAACCCCTTGAACAAACTATTATGAACCAAAGATTTCAGAGGTAGACAGCAATGGGATTAAGTTTTGATTCTGACTTATAAAATGTACTTAACCAACTTTAGTTCATTTAAAAAATGAAGATGACAAACTCCTGGGTATGTTGTAAAGAGCAATTGAGATAAATGCTATAAAAATTCTCATTGAGTAGAATGATCAATGTTGGATAAAGACAAGTCCTCAGTATCATCAGGTCCATCATTATCACCATCATCATCGTCGTCATCACCTGTTTTCCTCACACTGATTCAATCAACTGGTTATGTAGAATATGATTCCTTTTATTGCTACTATTTGTATATCCTATTTTCCCATCAAGACAAATGAAGAAAAGATAATTAAAATCCTTGTTTCTTCCTTCCATTACATTATTGCATTGTATATATATATTTTTCTGATTTCTAATGAGAATAGCAAGAGGTTATACTTTCCTTAGTCTTCTGGCACCTATTTTCTGAAAGCCTTGAGACAAGCAAATAATGTAAAATAGATGTAAATCTGTAACACATAAGGTAGAAAAGGATATGTCTTAAGAAAAACAAATGAGGTAAAAGCCTATAGAAGTTCACAGAAAGTAGTCATGTTTAAGCTTAGAGAGTTGAAGAAGCCTAAATGGAAAAAAATAAAAATCATTTGTATTAAACTAAAAGAATGCTTGGAAATGTGAAAAGAATAAGGGGAAAGCCACTTTATTTTGACCAAAATGTGTTTTCAGAGGCATGAAATCTGGAAACAGCTCAATTTCATGGAGTACCTAATAACTCAATTTGATTGGAGAATAGGAGGCAAGAAGGGGACTAGTAAAAATAGACTGGGTTAGCTTTCCCCTAAGCTGCAACTTCAGGAATTGTTTGTAACTTATATGAGCAGTACAATATATTTTATTTTGATTACATATCTGGAAATAAATAAAATAAGAAAAATGAATCTCCTGCAATATCCAGGATGAACTGTAGCTGTGTGGTCAATAGGCTGGATAAGGGCAGGGCTGAGGGAACAGAGAAGAGTGGAGAGACGTGAAAGGAATATCTGTTCAGCCCACCTGTCCTAACTAGTAGAAGCTATTGTGCCTATCCTAGGCTGGGATCTTTTAATCTTTGCTGGACTTTGGCACCTAAATATGTCCAAAAGAACATTTATAAAGACAAATCTTTGGGAGAAGTAAAATTAAAAAGACAGATAAACTGTAGGAAAGTCATCATTTGTAATGTAAACCGATAAGTTCTTCTAGATAATTCTTCTTCACTATATTATTTCCAAGGGGGTTAAGCGGTGAAGAATCTGCCAGGCAAGGCCAAGAAGGATATGCTGGTTGATACCTGGGTTGGGAAGATCCCCTGGAGATGGAAATGGCAACCCACTCCAGTATTCTTGCCAATATAATCCCACGGGCAGAGAATCCTAGAGGGCTACAATCTGTGAGGTCACAAAGAGTCAGACACAACTGAGCATACAATGGGTGGAGTATTTCCAAATATCTATAATAATAAAGCATTTGCTCAAAAAATTTTAAATAAACATTTGGGCATGATAGAAAGCAAGGGGGGGATATAAACTGGAGAAACAAAGTGAGAAAGTTCAAAGTGGAGAGTATGAGATGCAAAATTAAGTTATCTAGCTAAATAGTGTTAATTCAACTGAGTTTATAGGCTATTTTCAATCTTTTTCAAGAATGGGGAAGGAAAACAATAAGATAATAAGTCATCCAATGAACTACTGACATAGACAGTTACTGGAACTGCTCAGTTTCTGTGTGGAACTAAGCATGTATTCCAAGGAGGGCTTGTCTGGAATTCTATGTTAAAAACAAACTTGGAGCAAATAGGGAGCAGTTATGGCATTTGGTTTTGTGTAGGTGACCTCATCTGACCAACTTTGCATGCCATCAGTAGAGAATGAGAGTACTCCACACTTAATGAATCAGAATACATAGTATACCATATCTACATCCAGGTGAAATAGATTCGGTCTTAAGTAGAGCCACTAGGTCAGTAAGCTACTGCTGGATGAAGAAGCAGTTAAGTGTCTAAGTTAACACACAAAAATAAATTTAAAATGGATTAAAAATCATGTCAATGTATGGCAAAACCAATACAGAATTCTAAAGTAAAATAAAAAATAAATAAATTAAAAAAAAATCTAAACCTAAGACCAGAAACTATTAAACTCCTAGAAGAGAACATAGGCAAAACACTCTCCGACATAAATCACAGCAGGATCCTCTATGACCCACCTCCCAGAATTCTGGAAATAAAAGCAAAAATAAACAAATGGGATCTAATTAAAATTAAAAGCTTCTGCACAACAAAGGAAACTATAAGCAAGGTGAAAAGACAGCCTTCAGAATGGGAGAAAATAATAGCAAATGAAGCAACTGACAAACAACTCATCTCAAAAATATACAACCAACTCCTACAGCTCAATTCCAGAAAAATAAACGACTCAATCAAAAAATGGGCCAAAGAACTAAATAGACACTTCTCCAAAGAAGACATACAGATGGCTAACAAACACATGAAAAGATGCTCAACATCACTCATTATCAGAGAAATGCAAATCAAAACCACAATGAGGTACCATTTCATGCCAGTCAGAATGACTGCAATCCAAAAGTCTACAAGCAATAAATGCTGGAGAGGGTGTGGAGAAAAGGGAACCCTCTTACACTGTTAGTGGGAATGCAAACTAGTACAACCACTATGGAGAGCAGTGTGGAGATTCCTTAAAAAACTGGAAATAGAACTGCCTTATGACCCAGCAATCCCACTGCTAGGCATACACACCGAGGAAACCAGAATTGAAAGAGACATGTATACCCCAATGTTCACCGCAGCACTGTTTATAATAGCCAGGACATGGAAACAACCTAGATGTCCATCAGCAGATGAATGGGTAAGAAAGCTGTGGTACATATACACAATGGAGTATTACTCAGGCATTAAAAAGAATACATTTGAATCAGTTCTAATGAGGTGGATGAAACTGGAGCCTATTATACAGAGTGAAGTAAGCCAGAAAGAAAAACACCAATACAGTATACTAACGCATATATATGGAATTTAGAAAGATGGTAATGATAACCCTGTTTGTGAGACAGCAAAAGAGGTACAGATGTATAGAACAGTCTTTTGGACTCTGAGGGAGAGGGAGAGGGTGGGATGATTTGGGAGAATGGCATAAACATGTATAATATCATATATGAAACGAGTCGTCAGTCCAGGTTCAATGCATGATACTGGATGCTTGGGGCTGGTACACTGAGACGACCCAGAGGGATGGTATGGGGAGGGAGGAGGGAGGGGGGTTCAGGATGGGAAACACGTGTATACCTGTGGTGGATTCATGTTGATGTATGGTAAAACCAATACAATGTTGTAAAATAATTAACCTCCAATTAAAATATATAAATTTATATTTTAAAAAAATTATGAAAAAAATTACAGTGACCATGAATTCAGGTAAATCTAAGAATGTTGGTTCTTTGAGCTCCTGTGTATGAGATAAAGTAAATTAACTTCTTAACATAAACCTCAAAACCCTCAGAAATTATAGAGAATTTTATTGGATATTTGGAGATTCTCAAAATGTATATGTCTATATTTTTATCTTGAAAAATATTCAGATTTTCTCAGGGGCAAGAATATAACTCAGTAGTTTTCAGTGTTCCATAATGAGGATAGTATTAAAATATTCAGTGGCTTACAACTTTTGAAATATTTAAAATTGAAATCTCCACCAATATAAACAAGGTATTATCTACATATACACATTTTTTAAAACAAAAGATATAACTCTACTTTGATAATTTCTCTTGTTATGTCACTTTGAGAAATTTTAGGAAATGTAGCAATTTGAAAATACTAAGAGAAGCATGAATTGGATTCATAAGGACAAAGCTCCAAAAATTCATGATATTTAATAATTTTTTAATAACAAACTGTCTTCTGGCTGTTCTTAATATAATTATTTTCTATCCTTCCCCTCTCCCTTAAATTTTTTTTTTTTTCTTATTCAAGATGACCCCAGGGAAATCCAATGCACAGAACTATGTTAGGGCGGTATTTGGCTTTTCTATTAAATGACTGTTCTAAATATACACTCCCACAAGAGTGAGCTGAATTCCTTGTATTGCCTGGATATGACATGGCCTCTCACTAACCAATTCTGAGGTCGGAGCCCCACAGGCTATAAGCTTACGAGAAATGATTACTGAAATAACCTTGATTTACTCAGATAAGAAAGAAGATGGAATGCATGGTATTCCTTAGGGTAGAGCACATTCCCTGCTCCAGAATTCCTTTGATATTAAAAATAAATTTTATGGAGAAGAACAAATTTGATAGCAAATATCAGCTCACAGTAATACTCTAAAATGATGTAGCTCAGTTTATCTTTGGGAGGGATTTAAGATCTTACACACAAGCACACACACACACACATCTGAATAAATATATATCATGTAATCAAAAAGAGTGATGCATGAGTATTTTCTACTTTCCCCTGGGGCACTTTCTCCCCACATTTTCAGTAATTTTGAACATACTTACATACACCTCAAAAATGTGTTCACTATCCTCTCAGAAATCAATAATTTTATACTTTATGTTACTGTTTTTAAATGACAAATGGAAATTTTAGCTCCTACCATAAATAATATTGGTTACAATTCTTCTCCCTATTCTCTGCCTTTTTAGCAGAATTTTTCTTCTTCTATAAAGTCTAAAAATTCCAAATACTCAGTTTCCCAGTCTTCCTTGCTGCTAGGATGCATGCAATGATCTGGTACTATGGGACCTGAAAAATATCTTGAGGACATTTCTATGAGCAGTGTTGATCCTTGAAATAAGAAAGAGAAAGCTATGGGAGAAAAACCTGTATCCTCTGTTTTGGTTATGGATTTGGGAGCAGTTTCTGGTTACTGCCGGGTGTGCTTTGGAGCTCAGTCATTCCAGCTTTTTGCAACGCTGTGGACTGTAGCCCGCCAGGCTCCTGTGTCCATGGGGACTCTCCATGCAAGAATACTGGGGTGGGTTGCCATGGCCTCCTCCAGGGAATTTTTCCAACCCAGGAATCGAAACCGGGTCTCCCTCATTGTAGGTGATTCCTTACCATCCAAGCCACCAGAGAAGCCTGTTGGTTACTGCTACAATCAACTATCAACAAGGTACCAAAAATGTCAGAGTGAAGTGACCTAGGACTTGTGTTCAGTTGGGGTGATGCTGCAATACTGAAACTGGAACAGGAGAGAAGCGGTTGTGGCAGAATCTTTAAAAGAATGACATAGCAAGAGAACAGGGCATAAACTGATTAGAACTAAATAGGTCCAAGCTCGTGGACAAGTTGACTTCCAGTGGACCTCGAATCTCATACACTTTTGGCGTAAGTTACCATGCTAAATGATACACCCACCAGCACCATGACAGCCCTGAGGAGAATCATATTACAGCCAAAGAGACACTACTACTTTTGCAAAATTAATAGATTGAGCAATCAATATTAGGTTAAAATTCATTTAGTTTTACACTAAATAAAAGCAGCTAAATAAACATGAATATGAGGTGCCATCTCTTGTTTGAAACTCTTGTCTCTGGGCTAGTTGCCACTTCTTTGACTTTAGCTTTTTGTTCATGCATTTATTGTTATATGTACAGCATTGCACCCTAAGTGATCTTCATACATGACTTTCCCACTCACTAGATATTTATATTTTTTTAGGATATAAAATATATCACTATCTAGTACCTAAAAGTAACCAGTACACGTTAATCCTTCTTGAAAGAATGAATAAATGTTTATCCTGAAGGAGATATCTCTAGTTCTAATCATTAGCATTATCATTTTTCTTCCAGTTATGGCTAATTATATGCATAATAGTGGCCAAATTCTTAATTATCTAAGTCTTGCTATATTGGAGATAATTGCTTTTTGTGTCATACGTTCATATATTTGAAACTTCAAAGGGAGAATTAATAGCATCAATTCTATATTATTGTGTTATAAATCACTGATGTTCAATAATAAGTTTTCTAGAAGAGACTGTTAAGAAAGGATATATATACCCATATTTGCTTTTGAAATCATTTGAGGAATTGAGAGGGAATTCATTAAAATAATTTTCCAAAACTAACAACTGGTAGAAGATAATGAATACATGCATACATATAGTAATAGTATTTGTAAGGGCCTATGGTTTTACTTTCCTAATATCAGTTTTTCATCACAAAGTGACCTCAACATATAAGATATTTTTCTCTCTTATTGAAATGGCATGAGTCTAGTTTATGTAAGGTAGAAAATGTAATTTTTGGAATTTCTGTGCATGGCTATATTTCTTAACGGTTTGTACTTGTCTGTGACAGGCTCTCAATAGTAAAAGCATTTACTCTAAGACTGCCAGTATCATATTTTTTAAAAAGTAAAATTAAGGTGAAGGAACCATTCTTATGATTTGAAAGAAAAGGCAAATTACCTGACATCCAATAATTCTTATGCCATAGTATTAAGGGAGATTGTGACTTGAATCTAAGCAGATAAATACAGTGTATATCATTGCTCTTGGAAACAGAGAAACAGAATATTATCTACATCTACTGCTTGCCATATGCCACCACATTTCCCCTGGTTTTTCAATAGTAAGTTAAATCTAATGAAAAAAGCACAAAAAGGTAAGTGATAAAGGCAAATTCAAGCATTTGGCAGCAGTTAAAGAAAAATTTTACAGCCTGCACATACATAATCTGCCTTTATAAGAATGAAGAGATCATACAAAAAAAATGTTTTCTGATTTTAATAGCAGTAGAACATTGAAAAAAATGTTTGAAAAAAAGCGTATAGATCCACACTGCCCTAAGGGCACCTGTATCTTGAACTTATTTCCTCTTCAACTTTCATTATGGAACAGAATTTTAATTGTTACAACTTTATGTGGTGTTTGGTACATAAGACTATCCGGATTACCCTGGGGTAATTGAGATTCCTTTATCTTATATTTCTCTCTGGGTACATCACAATTTGCTACTTAAGTGTAGACAAAATGTGTGAACAAAAACCTTTAGAAATTTATAATTAAGTAATGACAACACATGCTCTTCTACTTCATAAATAAATTCATCTGGCTGTTACACTTCTCTATCCGGGCTAAAGGAAAACTCATTTATTACTTCACTATTCATAACATGTAATTCAAACTCAGGAAAAGTGTGAGACATTGAAATCATAAAAGTAGTATTTTAGTATGAAAATGACAGGCATTTCATACCCTTCAAAAAAAAAAAAAAAACCCCTCAGGAAGCATTTTTAATTATTGTTATTCCCAATATCTATGATTTAGAATTTGATCATTTCAAAATAGTATGCAGGGTTAGATATATCTCCTGTTTCTTGAAATGTTTATCCATCCTTGAAATTCAAAATTTCATCATTTTCTTCAAATGTTGTATTATACATACAGATATGCATGTATATTATCCTATGCATAATTTAACAATGATGTAATTATTTCACTTGAAAAAAATTTAATAAATGGAATCACTTGTAGATATGCCTACATATACTCACAGTCAAGTAACCAAAATAACTGATAGATTTTCCAAATAAGTGATATTATACAATATGAATGTAAGATTAAGTGTGATGCAAAGTTGGAGAAATTAACTGTAATACTGAGCATATGGTTCATTGTGATAATAAAAATCACACTCCAAATTTATTAATAGTATATTACAGCAGTTACGTAATTGTCCATGTACAACACTGAGACCATTGTTTTAAGTAATTTTATTATTAAATAATATTTGAAAGTAAAAACTATTCAATTTATAAACATCAAACAAAAAGTGGTAAATATTAAGAACCTGAACCATGAACTTCCAGATGTTCAAGTTGGATTAAGAAAACCCAGAAGAACCAGAGATCAAATTGCCAACATCTGTTGGATCATCGAAAAAGCAAGAGAGTTCCAGAAAAACATCTACTTCTGCTTTATTGACTACGCCAAAGCTTTTGAGTATGTGGATCAAAACAAACTGGAAAATTAATAAACAGATGGGAATACCAGACCACCTCTCCTGTCTCTTAAGAAATCTGTAAATAGGAAAAGGAGTACGTCAAGACTTTATATTGTCACCTTGCTTATTTAACTTATATGCAGAGTACATCATGAAAAACGCTGGGCTGGAAGAAGCACAAGCTGGAATCAAGACTACTGGGAGAAATATCAATAACCTCAGATATGCAGATGACACCACCCTTATGGCAGAAAGTGAAGAAGAACTAAAGAGCCTCTTGATGAAAGTGAAAGAAGAGAGTAAAAACGTTGGCTTAAAGCTCAACATTCAGAAAACTAAGATTATGGCATCTGGTCCCATCACTTCATGAGAACTAGATGGGGAAACAGTGGAAACAGTGTCAGACTTTACTTTGGGGGGCTCCAAAATCACTGCAGATGGTGAATACAGCCATGAAATTAAAAGATGCTTACTCCTTGGAAGGAAAGTTATGACCAACCTAGATAGCATATTGAAAAGCAGAGACATTACTTTGCCGACTAAGGTCCGTCTAGTCAAGGCTATGGTTTTTCCTGTGGTCATGTATGGATGTGAGAGTTGGACTATGAAGAAGGCTGAGCACCGAAGAATTGATGCTTTTTAACTGTGGTGTTGGAGAAGACTCTTGAGAGTCCCTTGGACTGCAAGGAGATCCAACCAGTCCATTCTGAAGATCAGTCCTGGGTGTTCTTTGGAAGGACTGATGCTAAAGCTGAAACTCCAATACTTTGGCCACCTCATGTGAAGAGTTGACTCATTGGCAAAGACTGATGCTGGGGGGAATTGGGGGCAAGAGGAGAAGGGGACTACAGAGGATGAGATGGCTGGATGACATCACCAACTCAATGGACATGAGTTTGAATGAACTCTGGGAGTTGGTGATGGACAGGAGGGCCTGGCGTGCTACAATTCATGGGGTTGCAAAGAGTCAGACACAATTGATCTACTGAACTGAACTGAAGAAATCTGTATACAGGTCAAGAAGGAACAGTTAGAACTCGACATGGAACAGACTGGTTCCAAATCAGGAAAGCAGTACTTCAAGACTGTATATTGTCACCCTTCTTATTTTACTTACATGCAAAGTAAACCATGTGAAATGCCAGGCTGGATGAAGCACAAGCTGGAGTCAAGATTGCAGGGAGAAATATCAATAACCTCAGATATGCAGATGACACAAACCTTATGGCAGAAAGGAAAGAACTAAAGAGCCTCTTGATGAAAGTGAAAGAGGACAGTGAAAATGTTGTCTTAAAATTCAACATTCAGAAAACTAAGATCATGGCCTCTGGTCCCATCACTTCATGGCAAATAGATGGAGACACAATGGAAACAGTGAGTGACTTTATTTTGAGGGGCTCCAAAATCACTGCAAATGGTGATTGCAGCCATGAAATTAAAAGACTTACTCCTTGGAAGGAAAGTTATGAGCAACCTAGACAGCAGAGACATTACTTTGCCAACAATGGTCAATCTAGTCAAAGCTATGGTTTTTCCAGAAGTCCTTTGGACTATAACGAAAGCTGCTGCTGCTGCTAAGTCGCTTCAGTCGTGTCTGACTCTGTGCAACCCCATAGATGGCAGCCCACCAGGCCCCGCCATCCCTGGGATTCTCCAGGCAAGAACAGTGGAGTGGGTTGCCATTTCCTTCTCCAATGCATGAAAGTGAAAAAGTGAAAGTGAAGTCGCTCAGTCGTGTCTGACTCTTCGCGACCCCATGGACTGCAGCTACCAGGCTCCTCCATCCATGGGATTCTTCAGCCAAGAGTACTGGAGTGGGGTGTCATTGCCTTCTCCCAAAGAAAGCTGAGCACCGAAAAATTGATGCTTTTGAGCTGTGGTGTTGGAAAAGAGTCCCAAGAGTCCCTTGGGCTGCAAGGAGATCAAACCAGTCAAACCTAAAGGAAATCAGTTCTGAATATTCATTGGAAGGGCTGATGCTGAAGCTGAGGCCCAATACTTTAGCCACCTGATGTGAAGAACTGACTCATTGGAAAAGACTCTGATGCTGGGAAAGATTGAAGGCCCAAGGAGAAGGGGATGGCAGAGGACGAGATGGTTGGATCACATCACCTAATTGATGGACATGAGTTTGAACAAGCTCCAGGAGTTGGTGGACAGGGAAGTCTGATGTGCTGCAGTCATGGGATTCCCAAGAGTCAGACAAGGGTGAGCAACTGAACTGAACTGAACTGATCATAATCAGTATTCTTCTTTAGATTTGAACAACACAAAAAATATGAATATATTTCTGAGGTTAAAGTTGAATTTCATTTCATTTAAGTTTCCAATAAAATTTTGTTGTTGAGAATAAGCAAACTGCCATCTTTAAACTTTATGTTAGAGGATACCCAAATTTAATACATTAGAGTACTAAAACAGTCATACGTATTATCTTTAGTAAGGGGGAAATGTCAGATAATTTAAGATTAAATACATATTTCATTTATTAGTTTTTATTAATCAATATCTAATAGACTTAAATGGAAATCACTAGATGGTCAATGCTGAAATAAGATTGAGTATATTCTCTGCAGCTGAAGATGGAGAAGCTCTATACAGGCCACAAAAACAAGACCAGGAGCTGACTGTAGCTCAGATCATGAGCTTCTTATTGCAAAATTCAGGCTTAAATTGAAGAAAGTAGGGAAAACTACTATAACATTCAGGCATGATCTAAATCAAATCCCTTATGATTATACGTTGGAGGTGATGAATAGATTCAAGGAATTGGATCTGGCAGACAGAGTGCCTGAAGAACTATGGAGAGAGGTTTAAAAAAAAAAAAAAGTTTTAATAACCTGGATAACCACTATTGTGTAGTCACCAAGCTAGAGGCAGACTTTAGCCTAACTGAATACAGAGTACCAAAGAATGGCAAGGAGAGATAAGAAAGCCTTCTTAAGTGATCAACACCAAGAAATGGAGGAAAACAATAGAGTGGGAAAGAGTGGAGAGCTATTCAAGAAAATCAGATACCAAGGGAACATTTCATAGAAAGATGGGCACAATAAAGGATATAAATGGCAAGGACCTAATAGAAGCAGATATTATGCAGAAGTGGCAAGAGTAAACATTCAGGCATGATCTAAATCAAATCCCTTATGATTATACATTGGAGATGATGAATAGATTCAAGGAATTGGATCTGGCAGACAGAGTGCCTGAAGAACTATGGAGAGAGGTAAAATTAAAAAAAAAAAAAAAAAGTTTTAATAACCTGGATAACCACCACTGTGTAGTCACCAAGCTAGAGGCAGACTTCCTGGAGTGTGAAGTCAATTTGCCCTTAGGAAGCATCATACAAACAAAGCTAGTGGAGGGGATTTAATTTCAGCTGAGCTATTTTAAATCCTAAAAGATGATACTGTGAAAGTTCTGCACTTAATATGTCAGCAAATTTGGAAAACTCAGCAGTGGTCACAGGACTTGAAAAGGTCAGTTTTCATTCCAATCCCAAAGAAAGGTAGTGCCAAAGAATTTTCAAGCTACTGCACAATTGCTCTCATTTCATATGCTATGAAAGTAATGCTCAAAATTCTTCAGGTTAGGCTTCAACAGTAGGTGAACTGAAAACTCCCAGATGTTCAAGCTGAATTTGGAAAAGGCAGAGGAACCAGAGATCAAATTGCCAACATTCACTGGATCACAGAAAAAGCAAGACAATTCCAAATAAAAATCCACTTCTGCTTCATTGACTATGCTAATGCTTTGACTGTCTGGACCACAACAAACTGTGGAATATTATTAAAGAGATAGAAATATCAGACCACCTTATCTGTCTCCTGAGAAATCTGTATGCAAGACAAGAAGAAATAGTTAGAACCAGACATAGAAAAACAGACTGGCTCAAATTTGGAAAGGAGTATGCTAAAGCTGTATATTGGCACCCTGCTTATTTCACTTCAAAGAAAAATGGTTGTCTGAAGAAGCCTTACAAATAGCTGAGAAAAGAAGAAAAGATAAAGGAAAAGGAGAAAAGGAAAGATATACCAATGTGAATGCAGAGTTCCAGAGAATAGCAAGGAGAGATAAGAAAGCCTTCCCAAGTGAATAATGCAAAGAAATAGAGGAAAACAATAGAATAGGAAAGACTAGAGATCTCTTCAAGAGTATTAGAGATACCAAGAGAACATTTCATGCAAAGATGGGCACAATAAAGGAGAGAAATTATATGGACCTAACAGAAGCAGAAGATATGAAGAGATGGCAAAAATTCACAGAATTATACAAAAGAGATCTTAATGGCCCAGATAATCAAGATGGTGTAATCATTAACCTAGAACCAGACATAACGGAGTGTGAAGTAAAGTTGACCTTAGGAAATACCACTTAAGAACAAAGCTAATGGAGGTGATGCAATTCCAGCTGAGCTATTTCAAATCCTAAAAGATTGTGCAGTTAAAGTGCTGCACTCAATATGCCAGCAAATTTGGAAAACTCAGCAGTGGCCACAGGGCTGAAGAAGGTCAGTTTTCATTCTAATCACAAGGAAAAGCAGTTCCAAAGAATGCTTAAACTACTGCACAATTGCACTAATTTCACATGCTAACAAAGTAATGCTCAAAGTTCTCCAAGCTAGGCTTCAAAAGTACATGAGCTGTGATCTTCCAGATGTTCAAGCTGGAATTGGAAAGGTCAGTGGGTGATTTAGTCACTAAGTCACGCATGACTCTTGCGACCCCATGGACTTTATCCTGTCAGTCTCCTCTGCCCATGGAACTCCAGGCAAGTATACTGGAGTGGGTTGCCATTTACTTTTCCAAAAGGAAGAAGAACCAGAGATGAAATTGTCAAAATCCTGTAGATCATAGAAAAAGCAAGACAATTCCAGAAAACATCTGCTTCTGCTTTATTGAACACACTAAAGCCTTTGACTGTGTGTATCATAAGAAACTGTGGAAAATTATTCACAGGATGAGAATACCAGACCACCTTACCTGACTCTTGTGAAACCTGTATGCAGGTCAAGAAGTGATAGTTAGAATTGGACATGGAAAAACTGATTGATTCAAAATTGGAAAAAGTGTGTCAACGCTGTATATTGTCAGCTTGCTTATTTAACTTCTATGCAGAGTACGTGATGCAAAATTCCAGAGTGGATGAAGCACAAGCCAGAATCAAATTGTTGGGGAAATCTCAACAACCTCAGACACGCAGATGACACTATCCTTATTGCAGAAATGAAGAGGAACTAGAGCTTCTTGATGAAGGTGAAAAAGGAGAGTGAAGAAGCTGGCTTAAAACTCAACATTCAAAAAACTAAGATTGTGGCATCCAATTCCATCACTTCATGGCAAATAAATGGGGAAAAAATGGAAACAGTGATAGACTTCATTTTCTTGGGCTCCAAAATCACTGCAGATGGTGACTGCAGCTATGAAATTAAATGACATTTTCTCCTTGGAAGGAAAGCTATGACCAACCTAGGTAGCATGTTAAAAAGCAGAGACATTACTTTGCCAACAAAGGTCTATCTAGTCAAAGCTATGGTTTTTCCAGTGGTCATGTATGGATGTGCGCATTGGACTATATAAAGAAGGCTGAGCATCAAAGAATTGATGCTTTTGAACTGTGGTGTTGGGGGAAAACTCCTGAGAGTCCATTAGACTGCAAGGAGATCCAACCAGTCAATCCTAAAGGAAATCAGTCTTGAATATTCATTGCAAGGACTGATGCTGAAGCTGAAACTCCAATACTTTTGCCACTAATGTGAAGCACTGACCCATTTGAAAAAACCCTGATGCTTGGAAAGATTGAAGGCAGGAGGAGAAGGGGACGACAGAGCATGAGATGGTTGGATGGCATCACCAACTCAGTGGACATGAGTTTGAGCAAGTTCTGGGAGATGGCGAAAGACAGGAAGCCTGGCATGTTACAGTCCATGGGGTCACAAAGAGTCGAACATGACTGACTGAATGAACAACAGCAACAATGCAGAGTACATCATGCTAAATGCCAAGATGGATGAATCACAACCTGCAAACAAGATTGTTGGGAGTATAATCAAGAATCTCAGATATGCCGATGATACCACTCTAATGGCAGAAAGTGAAGAGTAACTAAGGAAACTCTTGATGAGGTGAAAGAGGAGAGTGAAAAATCTGATTTAAAACTCAACATCCAAAAAGTGAAGATCATGGCATCTAATCCCATCACTTCATGGCAACTAGGCGGGAAAATTGAAAACAGTGACAAATTTTATTTTCTTGACCTTTAAAATCATTGTGAATGGTGCCTGTGGCCCATGAAATGAAAAGATGCTTAATCCTTAGAAGAAAACCTATGACAAACCTAGAGAGTTTATTAAAAAGCAGAGATATCACTTTGCTGACAGACAAAGGTCCCTACAGTCAAAGCTATGGTATTTACAGTAGTCACATATGGATGTGAAAATTGGACCATAAAGAAGGGTGAGCACAGACGAACTGACCCTTTCAAACTGTGGTGCTGGATAAGACTCTTGAAAGTCCCATGGATGGCAAGATCATAGTCAATCCTACAGAAAATTAACCCTGAATATTCACTGGAAGATGCTGAAGCTGAAGCTCCAATACTTTGGGCACCTGATGTGAAGACCCTACTCTTTGGAAAAAGACCCTGATGCTGGGAAAAAATGAGGGCAGGAGAAGAAGGAGGAGGAGAGGATGAGATGATTGGATGGCATCATCAACTCAATGGACATGAATGAACAAACTCCAGGAGATAATGAAGGACAGTGAAGCCTGTGTGCCAAGTTGTTTCAGTCGTCTCACACTCTGTGGGGTACTATGGACTGTAGCCTGCCTGGCCGCTCTGTCAATGGGATTCTCCAGGCAAAAGTACTGGAGTGGGTTGCCATTTCCTCCCCCAGGGGATCTTCCTGACCCAGGGGTTGAACCCTACTCTCTTATGTCTCCTGCATTGGCAGGCAGTTTTTTACCATTAGCACCACCTGGGAAGCCTAGCATGCTGCAGTTCATGGGGTTACAGAATGGACCATGATTTATGACTGAACGACAACAATAAACCCACATAAAAAGATGTCAAAAATTTTAAGTCTGTTAAATGAAGGAAAAGGGGACGACAGAGGATAAGATGGTTAGATAGCAGCACTGATTCAATGGACGTGAGTTTGAGCAAGCTCCAGGAGCTGGTGATGGACAGGGAAGCCTCTTGTGCTGCAGTCCATGGGATTGCCAAGAGTTGGACATGACTGAGCGACTGATCTGGACTGAAATGGTATAGTTACCTAAGAGTGATAGCTGGCTTAATAATTTATGTAAGTAAATTTGACAGATATTACTTCACAATTTTTTTCTATATAAAACTGGGCTATATAGATATCATAGTTGAAATTTTTGTACAATCAAGAATAGTTTATTTATGTTTGTAATATGTAAAAAGTTATATAAATGAATATCAGATGACTTTGTTATTGTTTTGTGACATTGCTTTATATTTAATCTCTCTTTGCCTGTATCTTTTCTTCTTTCTTTACTGACATGTTTCCTACCATATGAAAATGATCAGCTTTCCATGAAACACTCAACTTGTCCCTACCTCCTCTCTACAAACTCCATGTCTTTCTCCTACTATGAATACTTAAGTTCTTATAAGACCAATCTGTATACATTGTACCCAGTTAATGTCTTGCAGTTTAGCAAGAGAACAAACTTAGATGTAATAATTTTGGAATCCTGATTGATTATATCTAATAAGTTAAATGTACATATATCCACTGAACGTATAATTTTACTCATAGGTATATTACTTCTGTTCATTCTCTTTTTATTCCCAGCTTGGATCACAGGCTCATTTTTGAGTGAGACTTCCTGAAATTACTAAGATTTGATCATAGTATTTATATTATCCACATAGAAAAATAAATAAAACAGAAATAACATAGCACATTCGTTGAACATTGAATAAATGCATTTCTATGTCTCATATGAAGCAAAAAAACAAGGTTAGGTTTTTTGAAGAAAAAAATCAGCAAATGGTTTTGCTTTTATGATGATTTTAATTTGGAATAAAGTGGGATTTATCTCCTAGTCAGGGCTGGAATTCTTTGGACAAGTATTGCATCAGTTGATCATTTTTGCATCACTGTTTCTATACAAGTACACTATGAGTGGATATATATATATATATACACATATATCTATATACAACTGATTCACTTTGATGTATCTTGAAACTAACACACCCAAATAAAATGATACCAAATTCTTAAGTCTGTTAAGTGGTAGAGTTACCTGAAAGTGGCAGCTGGCTTAATAATTTATGTAAGTGATCTTTAGAAGTTATTATTTCACTTCAGAGTTTTTTATAGATAAAACAAGTCTATATTTATATTCTAGTTAGAATTTTTTACAACCAAGGATAATTAATTTAAATTCATGGCAAAATAAACTATAAAAAATAAAAACAATAAAAATAAAAAGTAAAAAACCAAACAAACAAAATCACCACCACAACAAGAAAGTACACTACATCCTCCCTCCAGTCTGTATTTCTTCACAGGCTAAAATTTACCTAGATGATTCCACTGTCAAATTCAGAATTTGTCTGTGATTGGCCCAGGCCAATCAGGAACATTCTATTATCCCCATTCAGTGTAATTATTTCAGATGAAACAAGTTTGTTAATAAGAATGAAATCCTCTACTTTCAATAAGTGGTTGTGGAAAATCAGCATCTGCTTTCAGAGCTATCATGTAATATGAACCCTGGGTGACTGGTAGCTATGCCACTAACTTGAGGAAAACCGATGGAAGAAACAGAGGCCAAAAGAGCAGGAGGTAGTTTAAAAGACTGCATACTAATAGAGTGGTAAAACCTAAACTGACATTCATACTTCCTCTGAGATTCTCAGCCAATCAACTATGACAGTCTTTTGTTTTGTTTACTGGTTCAGGTGCACACGTGCATTAGAAAGGCTAAATTAGAGATGATATCAAGACTGTTATTTTTTGTTTGGGAAAGAAGAGGTCTCTTTTTTATTCTACATGATGGTAAAGTACCCATAGTAAGTGAGTGGTAAGACCAGGACTATTGAAGAAATTTTACTAAAGAACCATAAAGAAGGCTGAGCACTGAAGAATTGATGCCTTTGAAATGTGGTGTTGTAAAAGACTCTTGAGAGTCTCTTGGACTGCAAGGAGATCAAGCCAGTCAATTCTAAAGGAAATTAATCCTGAATTTTCATTGGAAGGACTGATGCTGAAGTTGAAACTCCAGTACTTTGTCCACCTGATTTAAAGAGCTGACTTATTGGAAAAGACTCTGATGCTGGGAAAGATTGAAGGCAGGAAGAGAAGGGGACAACAGATGCTGAGATTGTTGGAGGACATCACTGATTCAGTGGACTTGAGTTTGGGCAAACTCGGGGAGATGATGAAGGACAGGAAATCCTGGCATTCTCCAGTCTTTGGGGTCACAAAGAGTCAGACACGATTGAGTGACTGAAGAACAACAACAACTAAAGGATAAAAGAAGAATGAGGAGCTCAAAGAAGCATAGAGAAAAAAGCCCTAATTTCTTATTAAATTTAACTGAAGTCTATCTAATCTATTGATTTTCCCTTTTTAATTTGAAATTGTCTCTGTACATTTAATCAGTTTGAGTTTTTTTTTTTTTTAAATCACACCCCCTTGTCTGTGAAATCTGATTTATATTGTATATCATATGTCATATTTTCATAACATATAAAACAATAACTGTACTTTAAAGAACTCTAACTTACTGCTACAATTCCCTTTTTTCATCAGCCTTTAAAAAGTTATATGAAATTCCCCAGTTAGAAAATTACTAATTGGTTATTGGATACAGAAGTTGAATCAAACTTATATTTCAAACTTATATAAGTCCAAGCATTTATAGAAACAGCAATCTTATTTTAAAAATACAACAAATCTGCACTATACTCAGTATGAGACTGAAGTGGTCCCTATATTTTTGAACTTGAAATTTTCTTCACTTATTAATTTGTCTATTTCTTGGACAATATTAGGCAGGATAGTTACTTCATAAAATGATAATTCTCCTAATTTTCACAATTAAAATTATTTTATCTGTCAAGCTATATCATCTTTTCCATTCAAAAATATACCTAGTTGAAGGTTTAACTAACATGTCATCAATTTAATGATTAATGTAGCAAAAATTGATATCTTACAAAAACTTTCTCAAGTTCCAGAATTGGAGCTGAATCAGGAGTTGAAGTCTTAGCCAGGGACACTTCCAGAGAAGAGATGGGGTAAATGGGCACTGAGACCCATGGCCAGGGCACAAAGCACACTGTTCTTCCATTACTGCCAGAACGATATTGACAGACTTGGTAAGAACAAGTGCACAGACAAAGAGAGAAGGCTGCTGCATCAATAAAGCTCTTGGCTTATTATTAGTCTTCCAGTTGTTAAACTATTTTCTTTCAACTCTAAACCCAATGATCTATGTCCTACTTTGTGATGCTGAGGATGAAAATCTGCAAGCTACATTTCTTTTTTGCCAGCTGGCTTCTTGTTACATTACACTATTAGAGGACAATAGAGGGAGATTGGAAATCAGAAAGAGGGACATGGACTTACTCCTTATTCTTTTGCTTGCTGTTTCTGCCAGTAGCTAGCTCCCCAGTAGCATCGACTGGCAGTTGCAGCTGGTTTTAATCTAGCTCATTTCCATCCTTTCAATCCCAGCCTCATCACACCCCTTCAGAAGTCTGGACAGCACCCACTGGCTTAGAATAAGAACCACAGATCCATACAGTCTCCATGGTGCCGATGTTCAGCAATATGTGGGGCAAATGGAAATATATTTTGTTAATATGAGTTTTATTTCTTGACACATTCCACCAACTCTTAATGTTATATTCCAACTGAATATACATACAGATATATTTATATGTGTGTATATGTAATATTTTGGAGAAGACAGTGGCACCCCACTCCAGTACTGTTGCCTGGAAAATCCCACGGACAGAGGAGCCTGGTGGGCTGCAGTCCATAGGGTCGCTAAGAGTCGGACACGACTGAGCAACTTCACTTTCACTTTTCACTTTCATGCATTGGAGAAGGAAATGGCAACCCACTCCAGTGTTCTTGCCTGGAGAATCCCAGGGATGGTGGGAGCCTGGTGGGCTGACATCTATGGGGTCGCACAGAGTTGGACAGGACTGAAGCAACTTAGCAGCAGCAGCAGCAGCATATGCAATATTTACATGAATATGGGTTGTAATTTTTAACTATTTTATATATTGCAGTATAGTTGATTAACATTGTTAATTTCATTAACATTTTTTATTTAGTTATTTAGTTGTGTTAGTATCATTTGGACTCCCTATCATATTTGTGCTATGGTTGAGAGTGAGTGTTTTTGTTTTGATTATGTAACTAGACAATAATTGACATTTGTCAAGCAATAATTTTGAGCCATACAAGAACTTGGTGTGTTTTCAGAACCTTTCATGCTATAAGGCAGATTACATGCAAGAAAATCAGCAAATGATGCCAAAAACCATCTCTTAAATGTCATATTCCAAAGAAAGAAGGAACACAATTTGTAAAGATGACATAGATAATTCATAGAGTGACTAAAATAAAATTCAAACTATCTGAATATCATCTATTAACTAACCTTTTATGCTGGATGTTATAACGTTATGTTCACCTGTGTCAAGTAAAATGGGATTACATACATTTCATTAGGTATAAAGAGAGTTTTTTTAAGCCTTTCCATTAAAACGAGAATGAATCCAATGATTTTGTAGCTTGTAGTCTTTGGTAACATAAAGAATAACACAATTAAACAAGCTACTTGAAAAGATTATCATTTTATAAAAATATTTTATATGTAGCAATATAGACAAATTATTGATAGAGTATCAGACTGATGAGAATTAATGTGAGAATCAAAGCCATAGAATTAATATGCAGACATGTTCTCTACTTGAAATGTTTTAAGAGCGGGTTTCATGTTTTCTTCATATTCCAAACAACGTGTATAAAAGAAAACAAGGTTGTTGTTGTTGTTTTTTTAACCAACACAGCTGTATGTATCCATTGATATTGTAGAAGAGATTAGCTTATCATCTAAGGTCCTATCCTGATTCATGATAGAGGGAAAGAAAAGTGAGCAGATGATTTAAAAAGTGAAAAAAAGGCATAAGGTAAAAGTAAAAATTTATATCAGGATTAAGGGAATGATTTGGCTCAGTGGAGTGAAGTGCAAACCATTTTTCCAATATATTGAATACTAAATTCAGAACTAGATACATTTCTAATCAGGTCATGTGCTAGTTGCTCAGTGGTTTTACCCTCATTGCTTTCTATCTTCAGAAGACACATTGATTTGGCAGAGATAAACATGTATTCATACACAGGCAGTGATCAAACTCCAGAGTTTATTGAATATAATAATTCAGCAACACAATTCCATCAAAAAATTACATCCAACAAAGACACAAGCATATTTTTCTGGGACCATCAGAAATTGAAGTGGTTGTGAAGAAAGGAAAAAAAAGTTTCCGACTACAAAAAATGATCCAAAAGCCTTCAAGTAAAACTAGACAGCGATTTCCTGATTAACGGTCTATGTAATGAGAGAGATGCTTGATCATGGCCTTTTCAATCTATGTAACATGAATACTTTAGGTGCTCCACAGAAGGGTTTTCTGGGCACAATATCTTCAGAAGAAAAAGTATCCTCTCTGAAAGAATTAGACAATTTTCTTCTACATTTTATAAAAGCTCATGTAGTAATTCATTGTAAAAGTCATTTAAAATGAGTACTAAAATTATACCCTGATAGGTCAGTTGGTAAAGAGTCTGCTTGCAATGCAGGAGACCCCAGTTCAATTCATGGGTCGTGAGGAAGGCTACCCACTCCAATATTCTTGGGCTATCCTTGTGGCTCAGCTGGTGAAGAATCCACCTTCAATTCGAGAGACCTGGGTTCAATCCCTTGGTTGGGAAGATCCCCTGGAGAAGGGAAAGTCTATCCACTCCAATATTCTGGCCTGGAAAATTCCATGGATCCATGGGATCACAAAAAATCTCAACTGACAGAGAAGCTTTCACTTCCACTTTCTGAACTTAAAAAATAATATAACTCTTAGTTTGCTGCTGCTGCTGCTAAGTCACGTCAGTCGTGTCCAACTCTGTGTGACCCATAGACGGCAGACCGCCAGGCTCCCGTCCCTGAGATTGTCCAGGCAAGAACACTGGAGTGGGTTGCCATTTCCTTCTCCAATGCATGAAAGTGAAAAGTGAAAGTGAAGTCGCTCAGTCATGTCCAACTCTTAGCGACCCCATGACTGTAGCCTACCAGGCTCCTTTGTCCATGGGATTTCCTAGGCAAGAGTACTGGAGTGGGTTGCCATTGCCTTCTCCGAACTCTTACTTTCATAAAGTTTCAATTATGAAAAAGACAACAAAAACATAGGGCATGAAATCTTTTGAGGATTTATTTCCTTTACTTTCAGGTAGAGAACACAACTGAGTTTTAAATTTCAGAAGGTATAGAAACAAAGGGTGTTAACTGACAATGAAAAGTCAGAAATACCTAAAATGCTTTACCAATAACAATAATTTGAATAAGATTATTTTCTTTAAAAACCAATAAGAATCCTTTGACTTGCAGATAATTTTCAAATCAATTTTCATCAGTTATCTGTGCTGTTTCTGGTGCCATGGTCTTCCTGGTGCTCATCAACCCTACCTCTAGAGCTCAAAAAACAGGACTAAAGAATGATATTAAGAAATTAAAATTATTAGGAATCATTTTTACTATAAAGTAATTTTCTTAATGCTTTTATATTTAAAAAGTATAAGCAAGCCTTTGTCATATGTTATTTAAAACCTCAGTCATTTTATAAACAAACACAATTTCTAAGGAGGCTAGGAGATCATGTGGAAATCCATAGAATAAATAAAGTGTCACAGACTACTTTCTGTAAATTGAAAGTTGCTCAGTCTTGTCCAACTCTTGGTGACCCCATGGACTATACAGTCCATGAAATTCGCCAGGCCAAAATACTGGAGTGGGTAGCTGTTCCCTTTTCCAGGGGCTCTTCCCAATCCAGGAATAGAACCTGGGTCTCCTACATATCAGGCAGATTTTTTTTTTTTTTTAAACAGCTGAGCTACCAGGGAAGCCTCTCGTTTCTGGAGGTGTGTTAAAAATGGAAGTGAATCCTCTCAGAATTTATATGAAGTCTTAATCCCAAGGACATCTGGATGTGACCTTACCTGAATATAAGGTCATTGAATAAGGTAATTAACTAAGACGAAGTTATTAGTTAGGTTCATAAACCGAAGTACACAGAGAGAATGGCACATGAACATGAAGACAGATAATGGGGGCTCTGTATTTGTCAGGCAAGAAACGCCAAACATTATCAGCAAAATAGTAGAAGCTAGGAGAGACCTGGAACAGCTTTTCCCCCAGTGCCTTTAGAATGAGTATATTTTTGACAATATCTTGATGCATGAGACAATACATTTATGTTGTTTAAGACAGTCAGTACCACAAAGTGGCATTCTGTTACACCAACCCTAGAACACTAATGCAAGTTGTACCATTGAAAAGGTCATCTGTCTCTGTCAGGTGTAGGCAGATAGTTTCTCTTCTGATGATTTGATGATAATCACTGATAGTCCAGTAGTCCTGTATGGATGTAAGAATTGGACCATTAAGGCTGAGCACCAAAGAATTGATGCTTTTGGACTGTGGTGTTGGAGAAGATTCTTTAAAAAAAAATTATTTTTACTTTATTTTACTTTACAATATTGTATTGGTTTTGCCACACATTGACATGAATCCGCCACGGGTGTACATGAGTTCCCAATCTTGAACCTCCCTCCCACATCCCACCCCATATCATCTCTCTGGATCATCCCCATGCACCAGCCTCAAGCATCCTGTATCCTGTATCAAACAAAGACTGGCGATTCATTTCTTACATGATATTATACATGTTTCAATGCTATTCTCCCAAATCATCCCACCCTCTCCCTCTCCAACAGAGTCCAAAAGTCCGTTCTATACATCTGGGTCTCTTTTGCTGTCTCACATACAGGGTTATCATTACCATCTTCCTAAATTCCATATATATGTGTTAGTATACTGAATTGGAGCAGCTGCACTTTGCTGGAGCAGCCGTGAAGAGATACCCCACACCCAAGGTAAGAGAAACCCAAGTAAGATGGTAGGTATTGCAAGAGGGCATCAGAGGGCAGACACACTGAAACCATACCCAGAAAAAACTAGTCAGTCTAATCACACTAGGACCACAACCTTGTCTAACTCAATGAAACCAAGCCATGACCGTGGGGCAACCCAAGACGGGTGGGTCATGGTGGAGAGGTCTGACAGAATGTGGTCCACTAGAGAAGGGAATGGCAAACCACTTCAGTGTTCTTGCCTTGAGAACCACATGAACAGTATGAAAAGGCAAAATAATAGGATACTGAATGAGGAACTCCCCAGGTCAGTAGGTATCCAATATGCTACTGGAGATCAGGGGAGAAATAACTCCAGAAAGAAAGAAGGGATGGAGCCAAAGCAAAAACAAAACCAAGCTGTGGATGTGACTGGTGACAGAAACAAATTCTGATGCTGTAAAGAGCAATATTGCATAGGAACCTGGAATATCAGGTCCATGAATCAAGGCAAATTGGAAGTGGTCAAACAAGAGATGCAAGAGTGAATGTCGATATTCTAGGAATCAGCGAACTAAAATGGACTGAAATGGGTGAATTTAACTCAGATGACCATTATATCTACTACTGCGGGCAAGAATCCCTCAGAAGAAATGGAGTAGCCATCATGGTCAGCAAAAGAGTCCGAAATGCAGTACTTGGATGCAATCTGAAAAACGACAGAGTGATCTCTGTTCGTTTCCAAGGAAAACCATTCAATATCACAGTAATCCAAGTCTATGCCCCAACCAGTAATGCTGAAGAAGCTGAAGTTGAACGGTTCTATGAAGACCTACAAGACCTTATAGAACTAACACCCAAAAAAGATGTCCTTTTCATTATAGGGGACTGGAATGCAAAAGCAGGAAGTCAAGAAACACCTGGAGTAACCCGCAAATTTGGTCTTGGAATGTGGAATGAAGCAGGGCAAATACCAATAGAGTTTTGCTAAGAAAATGTGCTGGTCATAGCAAACACCTTCTTCCAAAAACACAAGAGAAGACTCTACACATGGACATCACCAGACAGTCAACACCAAAATCATATTGATTATATTCCTTGCAGCCAACGATGGAAAAGCTCTATACAGTCAGCAAATACAAGACCGGGAGGTGACTGTGGCTCAGATCATGAACTCCTTATTGCCAAATTAAGACTTAAATTGAAGAAAGTAGGGAAAACCACTAGACCATTCAGGTATGACCTAAATCAAATCCCTTGTGATTATACGGTGGAAGTGAGAAATAGATTTAAGGGCCTAGATCTGATAGGTAGAGTACCTGATGAACTATGGAATGAGGTTCATGACATTGTACAGGAGACAGGGATCAAGACCATCCCCATGGAAAAGCAATGCAAAAAAGCAAAATGGCTGTCTGGGAGGTCTTACAAATAGCTGTGAAAAGGAGATAAGTGAAAAGCAAAGGGCAAAAGAAAGGTATAAGCATCTGAATGCAGACTTCCAAAGAATACCAAGAAGCTATAAGAAAGCCTTCTTCAGCAATCAGTGCAAAGAAATAGAGGAAAACAACAGAATGGGAAAGACTAGAGATCTCTTCAAGAAAATTAGAGATACCAAGGGAACATTTCATGCAAAGAAGGGCTAGATAAAGCACAGAAATGGTATGGACCTAAGAGAAGCAGAAGATATTAAGAAGAGGTGGCAAGAATATACAGAAGAACTGTGCAAAAAAGATCTTCACGACCTGGATAATAACGATGGTGTGATCACTCATCTAGAACCAGACATCCTAAAATGTGAAGTCAAGTGGGCCTTACAAAGCATCACTATGAACAAAGCTAGTGGAGGTGATGGAATTCCAGTTGAGCTCTTTCAAATCCTGAAAGATGATGCTGTGAAAGTGCTGCACTCAATATGCCAGCAAATTGGGAAAACTCAGCAGTGGCCACAGGACTGGAAAAGGTCAGTTTTCATTCCAATCCCAAAGAAAGGCAATGCCAAAGAATGCTCAAACTACCACACAATTGCACTCATTTCACATGCTAGTAAAGTAATGCTCAAAATTCTCCAAGCCAGGCTTCAACAGTATGTGAACCATGAATTTCATGATGTTCAAGCTGGTTTTAGAAAAGGGAGAGGAACCAGAGATCAAATGGCTAACATCTGCTGGATCATGGAAAAAGCAAGAGAGTTCCAGAAAATCATCTATTTCTGCTTTATTGACTATGCCAAGCCTTTGACTGTGTGGATCACAATAAACTGTGGAGATTTCTGAGAGAGATGGGAATACCAGACCACCTGACCTGCCTCTTGAGAAATCTGTATGCAGGTCAGGAAGCAACAGTTAGAACTGGACATGGAACTACAGACTGGTTTCAAATAGGAAAAGGAGTGTGTAAAGGCTGTATATTGTCACCCTGCTTATATAACTTACATGCAGAGTATATCATGAGAAACTCTGGACTGGAAGAAACAGAAGCTGGAATCAAGATTTGCCGGGAGAAATATCAATAACCTCAGATATGCAGATGACACCACCCTTATGGAAGAAAAGGAACTTAAAAGCCTCCTGATGAAAGTGAAAGAGGACAGTGAAAAAGTTGGTTAAGGCTCAACAATCAGAAAATGAAGATCATGGCATCTGGTCACACACATCATGGGAAATAGATGGAGGAAAAGTGGAAACAGTGTCAGACTTTATTTTCTGGGGCTCCAAAATCACTGCAGATGGTGATTGCAGGCATGAAATTAAAAGACGCTTACTCCTTGGAAGAAAAGTAATGACCAACCTAGATAGCATATTCAAAAGCAGAGACATTACTTTGCTGACTAAGGTCCGTCTAGTCAAGGCTATGGTTTTTCCTGTAGTCATATTGGATGTGAGAGTTGGACTGTGAAGAAGGCTGAGTGCCAAAGAATTGATGCTATTGAACTGTGGTGTTGGAGAAGACTCTTGAGAGTCTCTTGGACTGCAAGGAGATCCAACCAGTCCATTCTAAAGGAGATCAGCCTTGGGATTTCTTTGGAAGGACTGATGCTAAAGCTGAAACTCCAGTACTTTGGCCACCTCATGTGAAGAATTGACTCATTGGAAAAAAACTCTGATGCTGGGAGGGATTGAGGACAGGAGGAGAAGGGGACGACAGTGGATAAGATGGCTGGATGGCATCACTGACTCCTGGAATGTGAATCTGAATGAAGTCTGGGAGTTGGTGATGGACAGGGAGGCCTGGTGTGCTGCTATTCATGAGGTCTCAAAGAGTCGGACACGACTGAGTGACTGAACTGCACTGAACTGAACTGATACTGTATTGGTGTTTTTCTTTCTGGCTTACTTCACTCTGTATAATAGGCTCCAGTTTCATCCACCTCATTAGAACTGATTCAAATGTATTCTTTTTAATGGCTGAGTAATACTCCATTGTGTATATGTACCACTACTTTCTTATCCATTCATCTGCCGATGGACATCTAGGTTGCTTCCATGTCCTGTCTATTCTAGACAGTGCTGTGATGAACATTGGGGTACATGTGTCTCTTTCAATTCTGGTTTCCTTGGTGTGTATGCCCAGCAGTGGGATTGCTGGGTCATAAGGCAGTTCTATTTCCAGTTTTTTAAGGAATCTCCACACTGTTCTCCATAGTGGCTGTACTAGTTTGCATTCCCACCAACAGTGTAAGAGGGTTCCCTTTTCTCCACACCCTCTCCAGCATTTATTGCATGTAGACTTTTGGATCACCGCCATTCTGACTGATGTGAAATGGTACCTCATTGTGGTTTTGATTTGCATTTTTCTGATAATGAGTGATGTTGAGCATCTTTTCATGTGTTTGTTAGCCATCTGTATGTTTTCTTTAGAGAAATGTCTATTTAGTTCTTGGCCCATTTTTTGATTGAGTCATTTATTTTTCTGGAATTGAGCTGCAGGAGTTGCTTGTTTATTTTTGAGATTAATTGTTTGTCAGTTGCTTCATTTGCTGTTATTTTCTCCCATTCAGAAGGCTGTTTTTTCACCTTGCTTATAGTTTCCTTTGTTGTGAAGAAGCTTTTAATTTTAATTAGATCCCATTTTTTTATTTTTGCTTTTATTTCCAGTATTCTGGGAGGTGGATCATAGAGGATCCTGCTGTGATTTATGTCAGAGAGTGTTTTGCCTATGTTCTCCTCTAGGAGTTTGATAGTTTCTGGTCTTACATTTAGATCTTTAATCCAGTTTGAGTTTATTTTTGTGTATGGTATTAGAAAGTGTTCTAGTTTCATTCTTTTACAAGTGGTTGACCAGTTTTCCCAGCACCACTTGTTAAAGAGATTGTCTTTACTCCATTGTATATTCTTGCCTCCTTTCTCAAAGATAAGGTGTCCATATGTGTGGATTTATCTCTGGGCTTTCTATTTTGTTCCATTGATCTATATTTCTGTCTTTGTGCCAGTACCATACTGTCTTGATGACACTGGCTTTGTAGTAGAGCCTGAAGTCAAGCAGGTTGATTCCTCCAGTTCCATTCTTCTTTCTCAAGATTGATTTGGCTATTCGAGGTTTTTTTGTATTTCCATATAAATTGTGAAATTATTTGTTCTAGCTCTGTGAAAAATACCGCTGGTAGCTTAACAGGGATTGCATTGAATCTGTAGATTGCTTTGCGTAGTATACTCATTTTCACTATATTGATTCTTCCAATCCATGAACACGGTATATTTCTCCATCTATTAGTGTCCTCTTTGATTTCTTTCATCAGTGTTTTATAATTTTCTGTATAGAGGTCTTTAGTTTCTTTAGGTAGATATATTCCTAAGTATTTTATTCTTTTCATTGCAATGGTGAATGGAATTGTTTCCTTAATTTCTTTTTCTACTATCTTATTATTAGTGTATAGGAACACAAGAGATTTCTGTGTGTTGATTTTATATCCTGCAACTTTACTATATTCATTGATTAGCTCAGAGAGTCCCTTGGACTGCAAGATCAAACCAGTCAATCCTAAAGGAAATCAATCATGAATATTCATTGGAAGGACTGATGCCAAAGCTGAAGCTCCAATACTTTGGCCACCTGATGCAAAGAGGTGACTCATCAGAAAAGACCCTGATGCTTGGAAAGACTGAAGGCATAAGGAGAAGGGGATGACAGAGGGTGAGATGGTTGGATGGCATCACTGACTCAGGGGACATGAGTTGAACCAACTGGAGAAATGGTGAAGGACAGGGAAGCCTGGCATGCTGCACTCCATGGGTTCAAGAAGAGTCAGAAATAACTGAGTGACTGAACAACAACTGATAATCACACAAACCTCTATGCCACTCATGCACGATATCCCATGGGACCAGAAAACTAAGTGATCTGAACATAGTAAAACTAAATCTAGTATGCCACACCATTACATTTTACTAAAAACGATGTGGAAATAATTGAATATAAAGAGCAAATCTACAGTGTAAATATGAATTGAATTAATAAGATTAGTATAATCCACTTAAGGGGAATAGGCACAGATGTAATGAATAAATGAAGCATGGTATATTAACATTCTGTGTCTAAAGAAACATTATTAACTAAAGAGGGTTTATTTGTTTTTAATTTGAAATATGGGATGTTTAGTAGCAATGAAAACAACAAAAATTACTAAAAATATTATTTCAATTTCAAATCTAGCCAGATACCCCAGTCCAAAATGAACATCTTCCTGGTAAAAATTGTGTTTAGACTCTGGGATCTGAACTATGTCAGTTAAATGAAGTTAACTGAATATTTGTAGCAAATTTGTGAGTAAATATGAGATTTTTCAAATTCTGTTTATTAATGTAGAAAAGGAAAGAAGAATTGGAAAATAAAGCTATAAAGATAACATAGCAAATATAGGAAAGGGCTTGTTCTTTTGAATAAGGACCTCAGTAATTGCAAAATTGAAATTGTGTCATGGTTATATTACAATTTGAAGTAGAGACACCGTCCTTAAACTTTGATGGCATGGAAAACTGCAATTCACACTTGGGGGTTTTAATTTAAGTGTATGTTTGTTCAGTTCAGTTCAGTTCAGTTCAGTCGCTCAGTCGTGTCTGACTCTTGGCGACCCCATGAATCACAGCAGCCAGGCCTTCCTGTCCATCACCATCTCCCGGAGTTCACTCAGACTCACGTCCATCAAGTCCGTTATGCCATCCAGCCATCTCATCCTCTGTCGTCCCCTTCTCCTCCTGCCCCCAATCCCTCCCAGCATCAGAGTCTTTTTCAATGAGTCAACTCTTCACATGTGGTGGCCAAAGTACTGGAGCTTCAGCTTTAGCATCATTCCTTCCAAAGAAATCCCAGGGTTGATTTTCAGAATGCACTGGTTGGATCTTCTTGCAGTCCAAGGGACTCTCAAGAGTCTTCTCCAACACCACAGTTCAAAAGCATCAGTTCTTTGGCACTCAGCCTTCTTCACAGTCCAACTCTCACATCCATACATGACTACTGGAAAAACCATAGCCTTGACTAGACGGACCTTAGTCAGCAAAGTAATGTCTCTGCTTTTGAATATACTATCTAAGTTGGTCATAACTCTTCCTCCAAGGAGTAAGTGTCTTTTAATTTCATGGCTGCAGTCACCATCTGCAGTGATTTTGGAGCCCCCCAAAATAAAGTCTGACACTGTTTATACTGTTTCCCCATCTATTTCCCATGAAGTGATGGGACAATTAAATCTATAATTTTATGTCATAATTATGAATACAATCAAATTTTATATCACTTTTTTATAAAGATTAATAGAATTAATTGCTAGCCAAATTGATATTTTCTTGTCTTTAGGATAGGAAGAAGATTACCTGACAAAATAACAGATATTTTTACACTGATCTATACCACCCTGATTTCAGAAAAGTTAAATGTGAAGAAGTTTACATTTTAGAATTAAGAAAATATGACAATAATAAAGAATTGTGTCTTTTCATTACATAGGAAATTTTTATTATGATTAAGTTCATAGCAATACAGGCATACCTCAAGAAACAAGAAAAAAGTCAAATAAATAACCTAACTCTACACCTAAAGCAACTAGAAAAGGAAGAAATGAAGAACCCCAGGGTTAGTAGAAGGAAAGAAATCTTAAAAATTAGGGCAGAAATAAATGCAAAAGAAACAAAAATATCATAGCAAAAATCAACAAAGTCAAAAACTGGTTCTTTGAATGGATAAGTGAAATTGACAAACCATTAACCAGATTCATCAAGAAACAAAGGGAGAAAAGTCAAGTCAATAAAATTAGAAGTGAAAATGGAGAGATCACAACAGACAACACAGAAATACAAAGGATCATAAGAGACTACTATCAGCAATTATATGCCAATAAAATGGACAACTTGGAAGAAATGGTCAAATTCTTAGAAAAGTACAACTTTTCAAAACTGAACCAAGAAGAAATAGAAAATCTTAACAGACCCATCACAAGCATGGAAATTGAAATTAAAATCAGAAATCTTCCAACAAACAAAAGCCCAGGTCCAGACGGCTTCACAGCTGAATTGTACCAAAAAATTTAGAGAAGAGCCAACTATCCTACTCAAACTCTTCCAAAAAATTGCAGAGGAAGGTAAACTTCCAAACTCATTCTGTAGGGCCAACATCACCCTAATATCAAAACCAGACAAAGATGCCACACAAAAGAAAACTACAGGCCAATATCACGATGAACATAGATGGAAAAATCCTTAACAAAATTCTAGTAATCAGAATCCAACAACACATAAAAAGATCATACACCACGACCAAGTGGGCTTTATCCCAGGAATGCAAGGATTCTTCAATATACACAAATCAATGTAATTCACCACATTAACAAATTGAAAAATAAAAGCCATATGATTATCTCAATAGATGCATAGAAAGCCTTTGACACAATTCTACATCCATTTATGATAAAAACTCTCCAGAAAGCAGGCATAGAAGGAACATACCTCAATACAATAAAAGCTATATATGACAAACCCACAGCAAACATTATCCTCAATGAAAAGTTGAAGCATTTCCCCTAAAGTCAGGAACAAGACAAGGGTGTCCACTTTCACTGCTACTATTCAACATAGTTTTGGAAGTTCTGCTCAAAGCAATCAGAGCAGAAAAAGAAATAAAAGGAATCTAAATTGGAAAAGAAGAAGTAAAATTCTCACTCTTTGCAGATAACATGATCCTCTACATAGAAAACCCTAAAGAATCCACCAGAAAATTACTGGAGCTAATCAATGAATATAGTAAAGTTGCAGGATGTAAAGTCAACACACAGAAATCCCTTGCATTCCTATACACTAATAATGAGAAAATAGAAAGAGAAATTAAGGAAATAATTCCATTCACCATTGCAATGAAAAGAATAAAATACTTAGGAATATATCTACCTAAAGAAACTAAAGACCTATATATAGAAAACTATAAAACACTGGTGAAAGAAATCAAAGAGAACATTAATAGATGGAGAAATATACCATATTAATGGATTGGAAGAATCAATATAGTGAAAATGAGTATACTACCCAAAACAATCTACAGATTCAATGCAATCCCTATCAAGCTACCAACGGTATTTTTCATAGAGCTCGAACAAATAATTTCACAATTTGTATGGAAATACAAAAAACCTCAAATAGCCAAAGCAATCTTGAGAAAGAAGAACAGAACTGGAGGAATCAACCTGCTTGACTTCAGGCTCTATTACAAAGCCATAGTCATCAAGACAGTATGGCACTGGAACAAAGATCGAAACATGGTTCAATGGAACAAAATAGAAAGCTCAGAGATAAATACACACACCTATGGACACCTTATCTTCAACAAAGGAGGCAAGAATATACAGTGGAGAAAGGACAATCTCTTTAACAAGTGGTGCTTGGAAAACTGGTCAGCCACTTGTAAAGGAATCAAACTAGAACACTTTTTAACACCATACACAAAAATAAACTCAAAATGGATGAGAGATCTAAATGTAAGACCAGAAACTCTCAAACTCCTAGAGGAGAACATAGGCAAAACACTCTCCGACATAAATCACAGCAGGACCCTCTATGACCCACCTCCCAGAATATTGGAAATAAAAAAATAAAAAAAAACGGACCTAATTAAAATTAAAAGCTTCTGCACAACAAAGGAAACTATAAGCAAGGTGAAAAAACAGCCTTCTGAATGGGAGAAAATAATAGCAAATGAAGCAACTGACAAACAACTAATCTCAAAAATAAACAAGCAACTCCTGCAGCTCAATTCCAGAAAAATAAATGACTCAATCACTAAATGGGCCAAATAACTAAATAGTTATTTCTTTCTCCAAAGAAAACATACAGATGGCTAACAAACACATGAAAAGATGCTCAACATCACTCATTATCAGATAAATGCAAATCAAAACCACAATGAGGTACCATTTCACATCAGTCAGAATGGCGGTGATCCAAAAGTCTACATGCAATAAATGCTGGAGAGGGTGTGGAGAAAAGGGAACCCTCTTACACTGTTAGTGGGAATGCAAACTGGTACAGCCACTATGGAGAACAGTGTGGAGATTCCTTAAAAAACTGGAAATAGAACTGCCTTATGACCCAGCAATCCCACTGCTGAGCATACACACCAAGGAAACCAGAATTGAAAGAGACACGTGTACCCCAATGTTCATCGCAGCACTGTTTAGAATAGCCAGCACATGGTAACAACCTAGATGTCCATCAGCAGATGAATGGGTAAGAAAGCTGTGGTATACATACACAATGGAGTATTACTCAGGCATTAAAAAGAATACATTTGAATCAGTTCTAATGAGGTGGATGAAACTGGAGCCTATTATACAGAGTGAAGTAAGCCAGAAAGTAAAATACCAATACAGTATACTAACGCATATGTATGGAATTTAGAAAGATGGTAACGATAACCCTGTATGCAAGACAGCAAAAGAGGCACAGATGTATAGAACAGTCTTTTGGACTCTGTGGGAGAGGGAGAAGGTGGGATGATTTGGGATAATATTATGTAAACAAGTATCATATATGAAACGAATTGCCAGTCCAGATCCAATACAGGATGCTTGGGACTGGTGCACTGGGATGACCTGCAAGGATGTTATGGGAAGGGAGGTGGGAGGGGGCTTCAGGATGGGGCACATGTGTACGCCTGTGGCAGATTCATGTTGATGTGTGGCAGAACCAAAACAATATTGTAAAGTAATTAGTCTCCAATTAAAATAAATAAATTTAAATTAAAAAAAGATATATTTTTTTTCTTATTTAGTCACTAATTCGTATGTGAATCTTTGAGACCAGGTGAACTATAGCACACCAGGCTCCTCTGTCCATGGGATTTCCCAGACAAGAATACTGGGATGAGTTGCCATTTCCTTCTCCAGGGGATCTTCCTGACCCAGAGATCAAACTCCCATCTCCTACATTAGCAGGCAGATCCTTTACTGTGGAGCCACCATGGTAACCCCGGATTAAGACATAAGAATTAGCAGAAACTTGTGTAAATTTTCCAAGAATAGGTATTTGGAGAACTATTTAACTTTTCTAGTATTCATCACAAGTTATTTGATTTTTCTTACTGTATTCTCTAAATTTCTATTGTTGTCATCGTTTAGTAATGAAGTCCGTCTAGTCAAGGCTATGGTTTTTCCAGTGGTCATGTGTGGATGTGAGAGTTGGACTGTGAAGAAGGCTAAACGCTGAAGAATTGATGCTTTTGAACTGTGGTGTTGAAGAAGACTCTTGAGAGTCCCTTGGACTGCAAGGAGATCCAACCAGTCCATTCTGAAGGAGATCCGCCCTGGGATTTCTTTGGAAGGAATGATGCTGAAGCTGAAGCTCCAGTACTTTGGCCACCTCATGCGAAGAGTTGACTCATTGGAAAAGACTCTGATGCTGGGAGGGATTGGGGGCAGGAGGATAAGGGGACGACAGAGGATGAGATGGCTGGATGGCATCACAGACTCGATGGACGTGAGTCTGAGTGAACTCTGAGAGTTGGTGATGGACAGGGAGGCCTGGTGTGCTGCGATTCATGGGGTCGCAGAGAGTGGGACACAACTGAGCAACAGAACTGAACTGAATGTCCAACTATTTGTGACCTTATAGACTGTATCACACCAGGCTCTTCTGTTCTTCACTGTCTCCTGGACTTTGCTTAAATTCATGTGCATTGAGTCGGTGATGCTATCTAACCATCTCCTCTGCTGCCCCCTTCTCCTTTTGCCTTCAATCTTTCCCAGCATCAGGGTATTTTCCAGTGAGTCAGCCCTCACATCAAGTGGCCAAAGTATTGGAGTTTCAGCTTACTATTAGTCCTTCCAATGACTATTTAGGGTTGATTTCCTTTAAGATTGTCTGGCTTTCTCTCCTTGCTGTCCAAGGAATTCTCAAGAGTCTTCCTCAGCACCCCAGTATGGAAACAACAGTTCTTCCATGCTCAGCTTTCTGTATGGTCCAATTCTCACATCCATACAAGACTACTGGGAAAAAATGTAGCTTTAAATCTATGGGCCTTTATGGGCAAAGTAGGGTCTCTGCTTTTTAATAATCTTCTAGGTTTGTTATTGGAGAAGACAATGGTAGCCCACTCTAGTGTTCTTGCCTGGAGAATCCCAGGGATGGCAGAGCCTGGTGGGCTGCCATATGGGGTCGCACAGAGTTGGACATGACTGAAGTGACTTAGCAGCAGCAGCAACAGCAGGTTTGTTATAGCTTTCCATCTAAGGATCAAGAGTCTTTTAATTCCATGGCTGAAGTCATGCTGTAAAATGCTTTGAGTCCCAGAAAATGAAATATGTCACTGCTTCTAATGTCCCCCTTTTATTTGCCATGAAGTGATGGAAGCAGATATCATGATATTAGCTTTCTGAAAGTTGAGTTTTAATCCAGTTTTTTTCACTCTCCTTTTTCACCCTCATAAAGCGGCTTTTTAGTTACTTCTATGTCTGCTATTCAGCTCAGTTCAGTCGCTCAGTAGTGTCTGGCTCTTTGCGACCCCATGGGCTGCAGCATGCCAGGCCACTCTGTCCATCACCAACTCCCAGAGTTTACTCAAATTCATTTCCATTGTGTTGGTGATGCCATCCAGCCATCTCATCCTCTGTCATCCCCTTCTCCTCTTGCCTTCAACCTTTTCCAGCATCAGGGTCTTTTCAAATGAGTCAGCACTTTGCATCAGATGGCCAAAGTATTGGAGTTTCAGCTTCAACATCAGTCCTTCCAATTAATACTGAGGACTGATCTCCCCTACAATGGGCTGGCTGGATCTCCTTGCAGTCCAAGGGACTCTCAAGAGTCTTCTGCAACACCACAGTGCAAAAGCATCAATTCTTCCACACTCAGTGTTCTTTATATTCCAACTCTCATATCCATACATGACCACTGGAAAAACCATACCCTTGATTAAACAGACCTTTGTTGGCAAAGTAATGTCTCTGCTTTTTAATATGCTGTCTAGGTTGGTCATAACTTTCCTTCCAGGGAGTAAGTGTCTTTTAATTTCATGGCTGCACTCATCATCTGCAGTAATTTTGGAGCCCCCCAAAATTAAGTCTGCCACCGTTTCCACTGTTTCCCCATAATTTGCCATGAAGTGATGGGACCGGATGCCTTTATCTTCGTTTTCTGAATGTTGAGCTTTAAGCCAACTTTTTCACTCTCCTCTTTCACTTTCATCAAGGGACTTTTTAGGTCCTCTTCACTTTCTGCCATAAGGGTGGTGTTCTCTGCATATCTGAGGCTATTGATATTTCTCCCAGCAATCTTGATTCCAACTTGTTCTTCATCCAGCCCAGCATTTCTCATGATGTAATCTGCACATACATTAAATAAGCAGGGTGACAATATACAGTCTTGAGTTACTCCTTTTCCTACTTGGAACCAGTCTGTTGTTCAATGTCCAGTTCTAACTGTTGCTTTCTGACCTGCATACAGATTTCTCAAGAGGCAGGTCAGGTGGTCTGGGATTCCCATCTCTTTCAGAATTTTCAACAGTTTATTGTGATCCACAGAAAGGCTTTGGCATAGTCAATAAAGCAGAAATAGATGTCTTTCTGGCACTCTCTTTTTCAATGGTCCAGCCGATGTTGGCAATTTGATTTCTGGTTCTTCTGCCTTCTCTAAAACCAGCTTCAACATATGTAAGTTCATGGTTCACATATTGCTGAAGCTTGGCTTAGAGAATTTTGAGCATTAGTTTACTAGCACGTGGGATGAATGTAATTAATTGTGCAGTAGTTTGAGCATTCTTTGGCATTGCCTTTCTTTGGGATTGGAACACAAACTGACCTTTCCAGTCCTGTGGCCACTGTTGAGTTTTCCAAATTTTCTGGCATGGTGATTGCATCAATTTCATGGCGTCATCTTTTAGGGTTTTAAATAGCTCAACTAGAATTCCATCACCTCCACTAGCTTTTTTCATAGTGATGCTTCCTAAGGCTCACTTGACTTCACATTCCAGGATGTCTGGCTCTAGGTGAGTGATCATACCATCGTGATTATTTAGGTGGTGAAGATCATTTTGTGCACTTCTTCTATGTATTCTTGCCACCTCTTTTTAATACCTTCTGCTTTTGTATGTCTGTAGCATTTCTGTCCTTTATTGTGCCCGTCTTTGCATCAAATGTTCCCTTGGGATCTCTAATTGTCTTACTGATGCTGCTTGTAAGTCGCTTCAGTCATGTCCCAGTCTGTGCGACCCCATGGACCGCAGCCTACCAGACTCTTCCATCCATGAAGTTTTCCAGGCAAGAGTACTGGAGTGGGTTGCCATTGCCTTCTCCCTTATTTTCTCGAAGAGTTCTCTAGTCTTTCCCATTCTATTGTTTTCCTCTATTTCTTTGCTTTTTTATCTTTCCTTGCTATTCTTTGGAACTCTGTATTCAAATGGGTATATCTTTCCTTTTCTCTCTTGCTTTTCACTTCTCTTCACAGCTTTTCTAAGGCCTCCTCAGACAATCATTTTGCTTTTTTGCCTTTCTTTTTCCTGGGGATGGTCTTGATTCCTGTCATGAATCTCTGTCCATAGTTCATGAGGTACATTGTCTATCAGATCTCGTCCCTTAAATCTATTTATCACTTCCACTGTATAATTGTAAGAGATTTGATTTAAGGCATACCTGAATGGTCTCATGGGTTTCCCTACTTTCTTCAATTTAAATCTGAATTTGGCAATAAGGGGAGAAGGCAATGGCAATAAGGAGTTCATGATCTGAGCCACAGTCAGCTCCCAGTCCGTTTTTTGCTGATTTTATAGAGCTTCTCCATTTTTGGCAGCAAGGAATATAATCAATTTGATTTTGGTGTTGAACATCTGGTGATGTCCATATGTAGAGTCTTCTTTTGTGTTTTTGGAAGAGGATGTTTGCTATCATCAGTGTGTTCTCTTGGCAAAACTGTTAACCTTTGCCCTGCTTCCTTCTGTACTCCAAGATCAAATTTGTCTGTTCCTCCAGGTTTTTCTTGACTTCTTACTTTTGCATTCCAGTCCCCTATAATGAAAAGAATATCTTTTGAGAGTGTTTGTTCTAGAAGGTTTTGTAGGTCTTCATAGAACCATTCAACTTCAGCTTCTTCAGCATTACTGATCAGGGCATAGAGTTGGATTACCATGGTATCAAATGGTTTGCCTTGGAAATGGACAGAGATAATTCTGTTATTTTTGAGATTGCATCCAAGTACTGCATTTTGGACTCTTTTGTTCACCATGATGGCTACTCCATTTCTTCTAAGGGATTCCTGCCCGCAGTCACAGATATAATGGTCATCTGAGTTAAATTCATCCATTCCAGTCCATTTTAGTTTGCTGATTCCTAATATGTCAATGTTCATTCTTGCCATCTCCTGTTTGACCACTTCCGATTTGCCTTGATTCATGGACCTAACATACCAGGTTCCTAGGTAATATTGCTCTTTACAACATTAGACCTTGCTTCCATCTCCAGTCACATCCATAACTGGGTGTTGTTTTTGCTTTGGTCCCATGCCTTCATTATTTCTGGAGTTATTTCTCCACTGATCTCCAGTAGCATATTGGGCACCTACCAACCTGGGGTGTTCATCTTTCAGTGTCCTATCTTTTTGCCTTTTCATATTGTTCATGGGGTTCTCAAGGCAGGAATACTGAAGTGGTTTGCCATTCCCTTCTCCAGTGGACCACATTTTGTCAGAACTCTCCACCATGACCCATCTGTCTTGGGTGGCCCTACATAGCATGGGTAATAGTGTCATTGAGTTAGAAAAGGCTGTGGTCCATGTGATTAGATTGGTTAGTTTTCTGTGATTGGTTTTCAGTCTGTCTGTCCTGTGATGGAGAAGGATAAGAGGTTTATGCAAGCTTCTTGATGGGATATACTGACTTAGGGGAAACTGGGTCTTGCCATTAGAGTGGTTTTATTTGCATATCTGAGGTTGTTGATATTTCTCTCAGCAATCTTGATAATAGCTTATGATTCATCCAGCCTGGCATTTCCCCATAATGTATTCTGAAAGTGCTGTGGTGTTGAAGAAGATTCTTGAGAATTCCTTTGACTGCAGGGAGATCAAACCAGTCAGTCATAAAGGAAATCCATCCTGAATAGTCATTGGAGGGACTGATGCTGATGCTGAAGCTCCAATACTTTGGCCACCTGATGTGAAAACCCAACTTATTAGAAAAGGCCCTGGTGCTGGAAAAGATTGAAGACAGGAGGAGAAGAGGACAAGAGAGGACAAGATGGCTGGATGGCATCACTGACTCAATGGACTTGAGTTTGAGCAAGCTCCAGGAGACTGTGAAGGATAAGGAAGTCTGGTGAGCTGCAGGCCATGGAATCTCAAAGAATTGGATATGATTGAGTGACTGAATAACAACAACTCTGAAAGTTAACGTGAAAGTGTTAGTTGCTCAGTCATATCCAACTCTTTGCAACCCCTTTGTCTTTGGCCCAACAGGTTCTTCTGTCCATGCAATTTTCCAGGCAAGTGTTCTGGACTGGGTTGCTATTTCCTACTCCTGGAGGTCTTCCTTACACAGGGATTAAACCCAGGTCTCCTGCATTGCAGGCAGATTCTTTACCTTCTGAGCTACCAGAGAAGCAAACTAGTACAGCCACTATGGAGAACAGTGTGGAGATTCCTTTAAAAACTGGAAAATAGAACTGCCTTATGACCCAGCAATCCCACTGCTGGGCATACACACTGAGGAAGCCAGAATAGAAAGAGGCACATGTACCCCAATGTTCATCACAGCACTGTTTATAATAGCCAGGACATGGAAGCAACCTAGATGTCCATCAGCAGATGATAAGAAAGCTGCGGTACATATACACAATGGAGTATTACTCAGCCATTAAAAAGAATACATTTGAATAGGTTCTAATGAGGTGGATGAAACTGGAGCCTACTACATAGAGTGAAGTAAGCCAGAAAGAAAAACACCAATACAATATACTAACGCATATATATGGAATTTAGAAAGATGGTAACTATAACCCTGTATGCGAGACAGCAAAAGAGATACAGATGTATAGAACAGGCTTTTGGACTCTGTGGGAAAGGGAAAGGGTGGGATGATTTGGGAGAATGACATTGAAACATGTATAATATCATATATGAAACGAATCACCAGTCCAGGTTCGATTCATGATACTGGATGCTTGGGGCTGGTGCACCGGGATGACCCAGAAGGATGGTATGGAGAGGGAGGAGGGAGGGGGTTCAGGACGGGGAACACATGTATACCTGTGGTGGATTCATGTTGATGTATGGGAAAACCAATACAATACTGTAAAGTAATTAACCTCCAATGAAAATAAATAAATTTATATTGAAAAAAAATGATACTAGTCCTTGTAGCTAATAAAAAGAAGTTTTATTATTTAAATAGCTATGGAAATGGTTTATGCTTTTTGTATTTCCTGACCACTTGCCTTTAGCTGCATGCCTTAAAATAATTTAATTGATTAAAAAGAAGTAACTATTCATAATCTGTTCATAAACTTAATTACACAAGAGAGTGTTTTTCTCATAAATTGAAGTCTAACACTATTTTAATCTGCAGTTTACAATAGGCTCTTTTGAAAACCCAATGTTCATTTTTTAATATAAATATATTTATTTTAATTGGAGGTTAATTACTTTACAATATTGTATTGGTTTTGACATACATCAACATGAATCCACCACAGGTATACACATGTTCCCCATCCTGAACCCCCCTCCATCCTCCCTTCCCATACCATGGTTTGGTACAGAGGTTGGGTATTTTTACAAGATCCTAGAGTAATGAGGGCTTCTCAGGAAGCACTAGTAGTAAAGAGTTTGTCTGCAAATACAGGAGATGTAAGAGATGCTGGTTTGATCCCTGGGTCGGGAAGATCCCATGGAAGAGGTCACGACAATCCACTCCAGTATTTTTGCTGGAGAATCCCAATGACAGAAGACTTTGGTAGGCTACAGTCCACAGGGTGGCAAAGAGTCAGACACAACTTAAGTGACAGTGACATAGCGTAACAAAAATCTTTATATGACTGCTTATTTTTCTTTACTGACTTCTGACATTAAAGGAATTCAATATATTTAAAGAGACTTTCTGACACTTCATAAAACCTTGCAGCACCTTGCTGTAATCAAAATTTTAGCCAACCCTTTCCAACAAAATATATGTAATCATATAGTTTAATAATGTTAATGGATAATCATTGACTGATGTAATGCCTTCACCATGGTACTTATCAAGACTATAAAAAATATTTTAAATGATGTAAATGTGAAGAACTGAGGCCAGGGAGTAGTAAAAATATTATTTTTCCATTAAAGCAAGCACTAATAAAATCAATATTCCAGCTGCATGCATGAATCTTACAATAGATCAGGGCACACATTTACTTGCACTTACACATAGTCACAACATACACATGCACACACCCACACACCACTCACATAAGATAAAATTATGTGTAAAATAAAGCACAACAGTCATAATAACTAAGCATGGTTAAATCAATATGTTAGAAGGAGGCTGTTTCTGATTAAGCCTATAACATGCTTTGTGGTGCTCAAACTGTCAAAAAACAGGAACATTTGGCAGTCGACTGATAATATAGCATGAGCCTATATTCATGTGTGTTATCAAATATTTTCATGTCATCATACCAACCTTTTGCTCATTTGGTGTATATAACAGGACGTAATGTATGAATGAAAAACATGTTTTGTTTTTCACTGAGCATACTATAAAGTGATTGTGTGCATGCATGCTCAGTCACTAAATTGTGTCCAACTCTTTGTGACCCTATGGGAAGGCTTCCTTGCCCATGGCATTTCCCAGACAAGGATATGGGAGTGGGTTGTCATTTCCTTCTTCAGTGGATCTTTCTGACCCAAAGATCAAACGTGGTTCTCTTGCATTGGCAGGACAATTCTTTACCACTGAGCCACCTGGGAAGCCCCATAAAGGCATGGTAAATGATAGCATTTTTATGAACTTGTTATTAATAGTATAAATTCTGCCAATACAAATATATTTTAATTTTATATCCAAAACTCTTTGTATATAAAATATATTTTATGTGAGAAACTTTTTTGTAGCATATTTGACAAATTTCCTGCATTGGAAAACCTGGAAGTATGGTCATCATAGTACTATAGATAAGTTGTTTGTTCCAAGATATTTTGTACTAGGAAATATTTAACCAAAAAGAACATTTAACTTCTCCAATAGCTTTAAAAGCTATCTACAAGTCAATTATCAATTAAAAAATGACTATGTAATATTTTAATGGTAACAAAGAAATTATGATATAAAGAAAATCTTATATAAAAGTATGTGAGTTATAACAATCTGTACCATAAAGGTAAATTTTTGTTATTTAACATTTTGATCTAGTAACTTTTACAAGGTTGTGGCTTTATTTCTTATAACACAATACACAATATTGCCTACCATTTTTAATTATCTTAAATCTCATTCATTTTCTGAAACACAAAAAGGATGTCTATATTCTGTTAATACTTATATTATTATAAGTAATATCTATTCGTGGTTATTCTGAAGGTAAGTTTCATTTTATATATCCTGATCTGCTCATCTATTTGAATATATTCTGTTCTATCAATTTTGTTGTTAAAAGTAGTCATTTTCTTATTTCAGTTGCTTCTGAAAATCATTTTTCATAAAAAGTCAAAGATACATATTTCACATGAGTATTGGTGGTTTAGGAGTCTTATGGTAATCTTTTAGTAATCTTTAGGTAAGCTCCAATGATTTGGTCTTCATTAAAACAAAGAGGAAGTTCAGATGCTGTGGGAGTAGCCATTGAATGTTATTTTGTATTTGTCTCACTAAATAACTACCATTCTTACTGAATTCTCTATTTCATTACTCAAATTCTGTTTTCCAGTCTTTCTATTTGAGTACCTGGATAACAGAAGATGATGTTGGGAAAACCAGCACTGCTGTTTGTCTAAATATTCTATTGAACTGGGGGGTAGAGTATTTTCAAGAAGCATGAGCTATAATAAATCATAGCATCTACCCATGACAATTTCAAATAAACACTTTTATTGGGCCAGACAAGTACATCACTAAGAGTGTTATTTACCTCAGGTGCTGACATATAGTGCCAGATGTTGTATTTAAACCCTGACTCAGTGATTGTGGCTGAAAACTGCATTGGCATTTTAAAAAGCATCTGTTCTGAACACTGATCTGAGCAAAACACAAACCACAGTGCTTCACGTAAGCAATACGGAATGCAAGTTTAAAGTAATTACTTGGGCAAGTTCAGAAAGCATGAAGGCTGAATTTCAGAGTCCTGACTGCCTCTCAAAGGGAGATCTTGGAGGATCATTTTTCTGAACAGTTTCACTTGAAAGTAAGTAAAAATAGATAGCTAATGGGAAGTTGTTATATTGTACAAGGAGCTCAGCCTGTTGCTCTGTGATAACCTAGATGGGTTTGGACAGGGTGAGAGGTGGGAGGAAGGGTTAAGAGGGAAGGGACATGTGTATACCTCTGGCTGATTCATGCTGATAAATGGCAGAAGCCAACATAACATTATAAAGAAATTATCCACCAATAAAAAATAAACTTTTAGAAAAGCACATGTCAGATGTGGAAACAACTTCTGACATGGCATTAAAATGTTAATATTTTATGAATCTAACATATTTTTGCACATACTAGATTTTAAAAGACACTTCGATAAGTGCACGAGTTAGACATAGCAAGTGAGGAACATTTTCGATATGGTAAAATGCATATTGCTCAAAGTTGTACATGGAGTTCTAGAAAGAACACATAAATAATGATATTAAATCCTTATATTAAAGTGATAAAATATACATTAAATGTTAAACTATTGCTATAGTTTTGTTTTTAGAAAATACATCATATAAATTAATAAATCAAATCACTGTTTTACCTAAGCATAATTACAAATTTTATCATTCACTGTAATGAATATATTAATTTTCTTTAATATTAATTTATAATTATAAATATTTTACAGGAAAATATAATCATAATTTATCCTTTACATTTATCACAGTTTGTATTTTGATAAATTGTACAAATTTTGTATAATTAGAATAAAACAATTCCATATAATTTATAATTCTTTAATTCATAACTTTCAATAGAACAGACCTTATATGAAATCAAGATAGGCAGGAAAAACATCAACAACCTCAGATACGTGGATGATACCACTCTAACGACAGAAAGCAAATAGCAACTGAAAGGCCTCTTGATAAGGGTGAAGGAGAAGAGTGAAAGAGCCAGCTTAAGACTAAATATTAGAAAAACTAAGATGATGCCATCCAGCCCCATTACTTCATGACAAATAAAGGGGAGAAAAGGTGGAAATAGTGACAGATTTCCTCTTCTTGGGCTCTAAAATCATTACGGATGGTGACTGCAGCCATGAAATCAGAAGATGTTTGCTTCTTGACAAAAAAGCTATGACAAACCTAGACAGTGTGTTGAAAAGCAGAGACATTACTCTGTGGACAAATGTCTGTATAGTCGAGGCTATGGTCTTCCCAGTGATCATGTATGATTGTGAGAGCTGGACCATAAAGAAGGCTGAATATCAAAGCGTTGATGCCTTCAAACTATGGTGCTGGAGAAGACTCCTGAGAGTTCCTTGGACAGCAAGGAGATCAAACCAATCAATCTTATGGGAAATCATACTAAATACTTGGAAGGATTGATGTTAAAGTTGAAACTCCAGGATTTTGGTCATCTGATGTGAACAACTGACTTATTGGAAAAGTCTCTGATGCTGTGAAAGATTGAGGGCAGAAGAAGAGGGTGTCAGAGGATGAAATGGTTGGATGGCACTAATACAATGGACATGAACTTGGGCAAACTTCAGGAGATGGTGAGGCACAGGGAGGCCTGGAGTGCTGCAGTCCATGGGGTCACAAAGAATAGACATGACTGGATGATTGAATAGCATGGATTAATTTATTCAGTTACAAAAATTCTTTATGAGCCTCCATGCTCTTGACCTTAGCCTTGAATGTGTTAAGAGGGTCTGACCCTGACCAGATTATTCAACTTGTGAAAATATAGCACATTTTATTTCATGATAGGGGGTGAATGTGAATTTCCTTTCTCTTTATATTTTCATTAAAATCTTATGCTTCACTCCTTTGGTTGTCAAAAATAAGGATAAGAATGACAATAAATTATTACTTCATTTTAAATAAGTGTCACAATCTACTTTGGGAACCACTGCTCCTCTCAAGATGGTAGCTGTTGAAGTTAGTGTGTGCTCATAAATGGCTAGATACCAGGCTATGTTTCCTTGCATTAGAGATTGCTTCAGGGATGTGCAAGGGACTCAGGCAGAGCCAAAGATATGAAATGAGATTTTGCTAGGACTTTAAGTCAGTCTTTGTCCCCTTCTTCCTAATATGACAGTAGAACTAAAACTAATGATAACAATGACTGAGGTCACCCTAAGGAACCTGTACTGCTGCTAAGTCATTTCAGTCATGTCCGACTCTGTGCGACCCCATAAATGGCAGCCCACCAGGCAAACCCGTCCCTGGGATTCTTCAGGCAAGAACACTGGAGTGGATTGCCATTTCCTTCTCCAATGCATGAACGTGAAAAGTGAAAGTGAAGTCGCTCAGTCGTGTCCGACCCTCAGCAACCCCATGGACTGCAGCCCTCCAGGCTCCTCTGTCCATGGGAGGAGAATAGCCCATTAAAAAAAAAAAAAATGATGTAAGGTTAAGAGGTAAAGAGAAACTAAATTATCTTACTATTAATATGAAGTCTCTTGTCATGCTGAGTCTGAGGCTAATTCAATTCCTAGACTTGTCAGCCATAACAGGCCTTATATTCTGTTTTGTTTTCATATGTCTGCTTTAGATTTTTCTAAGTCCTAATTAACACCACACTGAAGAGAACTACCTAGAAGAGAAATTTTTTTGCAATTTCTCTCCAGTCCCCTTACCCACTCACACATCTCCCCTGTTGACTTACCCAAGGTAATATTTGGGAGTGGTTACAGTTGATGGGGACTCAGGAGATGCGGGTTCCACCCCTGGGTTGGGAATATCCTTTGGAGAAAGGAATGGCAACCCATCCAGTATTCTTGCTTGGAAAATCCCATGGACAGAGGAGCCTGGTAAGATACAGTCCATAGGGTCAAAAGAGGCAGACACAACTGAGCGACTGAGCACACACAGCTGATGTTCAGCAGAATCATGTGGTTCTGGCTCCCTGTTTTTCTTTGCATGTTGGCCGTTCATATAGCAGAAAGGACTGTACTTTCAGTTCAGTTCAGTCGCTCAGTCGTGTCCGACTCTCTGTGACCCCATGAACTGCAGCACGCCAGGCCTCCCTGTCCATCACCAACTCCAGGAGACCACCAAAATTCATGTCCGTCGAGCTGATGATGCCATCCAACCATCTCATCCTCTGTCATCCCCTTCTCCTCCTGTCCTCAATCTTTCCCAGCATCAGGGTCTTTTCAAATGAGTCAGCTCTTCACATCAGGTGGCCAAAGTATTGGAGTTTCAGCTTCAACATCAGTCCTTCCAATGAACACCAAGAACTGAACTCCTTTAGGATGCACTGGTTGAACCTCCTTGCAGTCCAAGGGACTCTCAAGAGTCTTCTCCAACAACATAGTACAAAAGCATCAATTCTTCGGTGCTCAGGTTTCTTTATAGTCCAACTCTTACATCCATACATGACCACTGGAAAAACCATAGCCTTGACTAGATGGACCTTTGTTGGCAAAGTAATGTCTCTGCTTTTGAATATGCTGTCTAGGTTGCTCATAACTTTCCTTCCAAGGAGTAAGAGTCTTTTAATTTCATGGCTGTGATCACCATCTGCAGTGATTTTGGAGCCCAGAAAAATAATATCAGCCACTGTTTCCACTGTTCCCCCATCTATTTGCCATGAAGTGATGGGGCTGGATGCCATGATCTTAGTTTTCTGAATGTTGAGTTTTAAGTCAGCTTTTTCACTCTCCTCTTTCACTTTCATCAAGAGGCTCTTTAGTTCCTCTTCACTTTCTGCCATAAGGGTGGTGTCATCTGCATATCTGAGGTTATTGGTATTTCTCCTGGCAATCTTGATTCCTGCTTGTGCTTTCTCCAGCCAGGACTTTAAGAAGTGAAAAATATGAATCTTGGCCTGATGTAGTTTCCTGTGGTTTTCCAGCAGCTGTATCTGCAAGTAACTGGACAATGCAGAATTACAATGAGAAAACCCAATTTAAGCTTTGAATCCAAACTATAGTCTCTAATTTCTCTTTATCTCTAATATATTAGTTAATCTATTCCAGGTTTTCATCAACCACCATTTTTGGTTTAATACTGTAACATTATGTCACAATTGTAATGTTGTGAGTATAATATTGAGGGTACAGATCGGGTATTAATTTTATGAAACTGATTCAGTAAATAAAGTATAAAATGGGTAAAATAAATAGTTTCAGAGAATGATAAGTGATAAAAATAATAAAGTAGCTTAAAAGTGAAAGTGAAGTCACTCAATCGTGTCCAACTCTTTGCAACCCCATAGACTGTAGCCTACCAAGTTCCTCTATCCATGGGATTTTCCAGGCAGGAGTACTGGAGTGGACTGCTATTTCCTTCTCCAGGGGATCTTCCCAACCCAGAACTGAACCCTGGTCTCCTGCATTACAGACAGACGCTTTAGCATCTGAGCCACCAGGGAAGACAAAGTAGCTTACTGGAATTGAAAATAAGTGGAGGGTTTTTTTTTTTTTTTTTTTTTTTTACAAGAGATGGAGAAAAATTTTCTGAGTTAACATTTGAATTGAAGTTTCTATGGTAAAACAAACAAGCTTGTATAGTAAAACAAAACAAACAAAAATTAGCAGTCATACAGTGAGGTGTAAGAGTACTCTTGGCAGAGAAAATAGTGCCCCAAATATTGAGACTGAAGGGTACTTGGCATGCTAAAAGAAGGGATGGAATGTCGCCATGGTTAGAATAGTGGATAAAGGGGAAGGTGAATAATAAAGGATGAGATTTTTAAAAACTAATGGAGTGCATTTTTTAACTGACCTTCAACTTCCACACGGGCCAACTTCATCAGCGAGCAGCCTGGAGAAAGGAAATGATAAAAGGAAATTCTGGACTGAATCTACAATGGGAATATTTCTGGTCAGTGTATATCAAGGGTAAATTGACTAACAGGAAGTTACTAACATGTATCTGACAGGTATCTAACAAGGATACTAACACGTATCCTTGACTAACAGGAGTCCCCAAAATATATATATACTTGGTTGCATGGGCTTATGGAAGTGTTACAAGTAGGGAGATGCTCGCATGCAAAAGAGCATAGTACCTGTGATTCTTTCCATTGATGAAAATAAAGGTTGTGTTGCAAGCTCTCCAGTCATAAAGCTATTTTCCTGGCCAATATAGTGCAATATAACACTTTTCAAAGATGTAGCATGCCAGGGGACAGAAAAGCAGAGCAGAAGCTGCCACTGAACAAGAATGCAGGACAAAATGCAGGTATTGAGCTTCATTCAACAGCTGCCTGCTGAAATAATCTACACAGTCTCAATGGCGTAACTCAATAGAGGTTTAGCTATTTGTCACATGAAATTTAAATGTGTATTTCTGATGGGCAAGAAGTAATGATCCAAGCAGTAATTCAGGCATCCTAGATTCTTCTCATCTGTGGTTCCAGTGTCCTTTTTCCTGTGTGTTATGAACACTGTGCTTATCCTCATCAAAAGTTTGGTGAGAGGTTTCTGTGGGCCAGTTCTCAGGATGGTGCACATTGCTTCAGTGCCCATCTTATGTTCATAAACCAGAGAGAATTTGGAAATGTGGTATGGGTCTATTTCCAGAAAGAAGATTATATAGGTATAGAAAGAAAAAAAAAAAAATGCAGTCCACCACAATCTACTCTTTAGCCTCTTTTACAAAATCTTCTGCTGACTCTAACAAAGCAATTCCTCCTCATTCCTCTTGTTAAACTCAAGCTGACCCACCAAGATCTGCTAAACAGTGGCCCCAGTCTTAACAGCTCTGCAATCCTGTCCCATGTCTAATGCATCTAAGTCCCTCACCTCTGCCAAAAATGTTAAGAGTGAGCCATTTTAGAAATAAAACCGTCTGATCTCCACAATCTAATATGTAAATCTTTTAAGCTACTTACTCCCCGCTGAAGAGTGTTCTTGGACTGTTTGAATAAAAGTTTAATGTCTTCTTTTCACTCATAGTTCTTGTTTTTTGGTCCATATCCATCTGTGTCTGCACCTGCAGTGAGTGTTTGAGAGCCTAAGGCTCAAATGCATTTATGGATTAAGTTTGTGTAATTTTAGACGTTTGCTTTCTTTGATTATCAATAGGATTCTGATTTTTGCTACTAAGTCCCATGTGCCAGTGATATATCTAGAATTTTATTTCTTAAATCACATCTCCTGGTCTTCCATTTTAATGGCAGATAAAACTCCCTTTAATATTAGTTTGGGGATAGGCATGTTGTTAATCTGGTCTTTGTCATAGAGCTAGTAATGATCCATTCCCTCCCAAATTGTTTCTCAGTGGCATCTCTTATTGTTTGATATCTAAAAACATTCTTTTTTTCCTAATATTTCATTGCTAAAATTCTGGATACTCTTCATGACTTTCTCATTTATGCCAGCAAGATAACTAATTATTTCTTTAACTCATCTGTCCCACATGATATCTTCCTAAAATAAGTTAAAAACAATACTACCACTCTTTCTTAAGCCATTCCCCTTAGATGGAAAGGGTCAAAAGTCAGTTTCCTTTTTGTTCTAAAGCTAATGTCCTATATTTCAGGAATTGATTCCAAAATGGTTACAACCCTGGAAAATTTTCCATATTAGGTGTGCAACTCTTATACCTGAGAAAGTAAATAATAAAAAAACCTCAATGACTCATTCATATATAATTCAAATGTGAATTCTTAATTAGTAGTTCCGAGGTTCAGATCTTGCTATATTGTGTCAGTGTCATGCCAGACCCCCAAATTTATCCAAATTAGAGTTAAAGAAGGTGGCAAATAATCTGCCAGATAATTGAGCATGAATGCACAGGCTTTCCAGATGATTCAGTGGTAAAGAATCCACCTGCCAATACAGGAGACAAAGGAGGCCCAAGTTGGATCCCTGCATTGGGAAGGTCCTCTGGAGAAAGGAATGACAACCCACTCCAGTATTCTTGCCTAGAGAATTCCATAGATAGAGGAGCCTGGCAGGCTCCATGGGGTCAAATAGTTGATCACAACTGAGTGACTGAGTTCAGCACAGTACACACCTTAAAATATCAGTTACTTAAAATACCAGTTAAAAGGTTGGAGAGTCCAGAGCAATGACTCTTTACTTAGCCATACTTGGCAAAGTCTTGAATTCTATGACATGAATGGGAAATGTATGCTTTACCTCAACTGTAATACAAATGTATACTGATATTTTTTTGGATTATTTTCAAGTAAGCCTACATTTCTTTTCTTCAAGTTCTAAGTCAAAGAGCTAGCACTACCATCATTACTTTAAAAACATAGAAACTAGTCACATCCTGTCTATTATTTGCAAGATTCTATTCCCTGTTTTACCTTTAAAAATTCTTGAAGGTGGTTTATTTTTATCTGAGTGAGCAACACACATCCCAGTTATATTTAATGACACACAGAGTACAAGAATAGCAAATACAGTACTATTTTCTTGTCAGAGGATTTTGCTCACAGAAGCCTCATGAGTTGCTAAAACATTAACATTTCCATTCAATATACTGCGACTATAAAAGTGCATGAAGGGCTAGGTTGCAAAGCTCTGAAGAAGTGACAAGTGGCCATATATACAGTTAAGTTTAACAATAGAAGCCAACGTGTTAGAAATAAGATTTGCTAGTATGACATGGGATGTCCATAGAAAAAAAAGTTTTTAAGTAATAAAGAGAAAATAATTTATGTAACACTCAACATCACTTTGTTCTCCTATTAAATAATCAAGAAAGGTTTTACTATTTTCTGTGTTAGAAATTCATAGTGAACTATCATGCACAGGCAGAGATCAATTAGAAACAACGTAAAGAAAAAAAGAAGGGATAGGGCACACATTTCTTTCAGGGAAAATATTGACAAAGATAATTTCCATTGCAAAGTAGGGAATTCCTGGTATTATTTCTAGTTTGTGTGTATATTCCATTCATCCATTGGTTTCTGTCATGCTTGATATACAAAGAATAATTTTACATATCTTAAATAAAACAGAAACATCCAGTTATTTTTGTCACTACAGTGTCAAAGCCTAAAATAGGAGGATGGATTATAAAATGGTCTTATTTAAAGAAGCCTCAACAGGGCTTACTTACTTTGGGTAGTGCCATTTAGTCTTTTGCTTTTTTAATTGAAGTAATTGATTTACCATTGTGTGTTAGTTTCAGGTGTACAGCTAAGTGATTCATATAACATATACATTCATGTATCATGCGTATGTTACGTCACTTCAGTTGTGTTTGACTAGGCGAGACCCCGTGGGCTGTAGCCTGCCAGGTTCTTCTGTCCATGTGATTCTCCAGGCAAGGATACAGGAGTAGGTTGCTATGTCCTTCTCCAGGGGATCATCTGGACCCAGGAATCAAAAACACATCTCTTATGTCCCCAGCATTGCAGGGGTGTTCTTTACCACTAGCACCACCTGGGAAGTCCCACGTGTATCTATCTATCTATCTACATATATTTTTCAGTTTCTGTTATAATTATTGTAAGGCATTCAATATAGTTCTCTGTATTATAATATTTGCATTATACTATCATTTCCCTAAGTCATGAAGATCATGACAGCTTGCTCATTTTTTTTCTTATTAAAAAAGAATTACTATCTCATGGAGAATCTTGTAACTATCATTTTTTAAATTCAGTGAATACAGACTAAATATTAATCAGATTATTGAATTAAAGAGTGAAATATTGAGCTACTTTAAACCTGTATATCTTAAATCCATGAAAACTGTTGAGTATTTTTCATTGTTATATCAAAGATCATGCCAATTAATCAATACTGATTTATAATCAAAGATATAAAAGACAAACTGATAGTAGAAGAAAAAGAATATTAGTAATAACTATGATTGTTCTTTTTTACATAGAAAATTTTCATTAGTCATAAGATTCTAAGGTCTGTTAAGAATATTATTTGCCAGATTACTGTTATAGAAAATTTCAGAAATAGTTATGCTTTATTTTCTTAACAACAGTAAAACATATCCATAGAGGATGTAATAGGTTATTTCCTTCTCCCAGTGGCTCCATCTCAACACAACACAAGTTAGTGTCATGTTAAATGTAACACTGTTGAGCCTCTCTGTAAAACACATTTACTTGCATTCTTATCTCTCTTACCAATACCTTAAAGTCTCTTAAAGAATTCCTTTAAGTTTTGTCTCTAAAACAAGATGATTAAGGGTAAAGTAAAACTCAATGATTCTCGGCAACAACTGTTTTACTTTCCCTGACCTTCAAATTACATAGAGCATTTGTCTTGGACAAATCTATGGAGTTGCTCAATGTTCTGGACAGAAGATTCATCTGGCATTGTTAACATGTTCAGGAGTGAAACAAGAAGTTAACTGAGCTTACATTTTTATAACCATAGAATCTTTAAGACCATATCAGGAAATATGGAATAGTTGATAGAAAATCTGTGCCTTGCATAACTGATATGATAAGTCAAAAAAAATAACACCCTACTGAGAAGACTACACAAAATCTACAATACTTTTATTGTAGTTTGAATACAAGTTATACTGAAAGATAAAATAAATTGGGATGACAAGAAATAGTAGCTGATGTTTGGAAAATTCAAACCAAAATGTGACAGGCATAAAGTACAGTCTGAAGAATTTGAACACTGGCTACTAGTGGCTTTTATTCAGACTTCCCTGGTGGCTCAGGTGGTACTAAAATTGTTACTGAACTCAGATTTGGTTCTGACACTGGGTTGTGCTGAAGGAAAGTGCAGTGTTGACTGCAGCGCTCCATTACAAGGAGATTGGGACAGTCAATGCTCAGAAGGTCCAAACTCCCTATTCTGTTTCAACAAATCATTCTTAAAGGCAAAGTGAGAAAAGGGAGTCCCAGGGTATGTGATCACTCATGAGAAGTTCTCTGACTGGTTGCCGTTGAGGTAACAGGGTGCTGTCCCTAGTGTTAACATTACCAATACTGACATTCCAGTAGATCTGAGGACTCATGGTCATCAAGTAGTTAATCTCTTCCATAATGATTTTATCATCTGTGACAACTCAGGAGCAGTTCATTGGATGTTAATATCTAAACACTTCAGACAGAAGCTAAAATAGAATGTAACCCAGGGATCTATACCAGGAAGTACTCATCAGGTCCTGCTCCATTACATAATGATATTCTTTAGCCAAGATAAATTGACAACATTCCAAGTTATATATAGAATGGTAAATGGCCAATGTCTCTTGAAAATCTTAAATATTTTGTAGCACCTCTAGGGCAAGGTCACAATTTCAGAAAATAGAAAACAAAGAGGAAATAGCCTAATTTAACAAAGCAAAACAGTAAATTCAATCCATGGAGATGCAAATTTAAGGTTATTTTATTTCTTATAAGACAGCTTTTTAATCGAGAATGTTGAAAAATGTGATTTGAAAATTAAATATATTCTAGAGACGATCAGTGAAATTTCTATATGGGGGAATATGGTTGATTAAATGGCAGAGAATCATCCACTCTAGACTTCAAATTGTGTATCTGAATTGCAGAAATTATTTCTTTTACCAAACTCAAGAATATTATTTTGATACTGGTTAAACAAATAAAGTAAGACCTATATGTAGGTCAGGAAGCAACAGTTAGAACTGGAAATGGAACAACAGAGTGAGTGAGTGAGTGAAGTCACTCAATCGTGTCCGACTCTTTGTGACCCCGTGGACTGTAACGTACCAGGCTCCTCCATCCATGGGATTTTCCAGGCAAGAATACTGGAGTGGGTTGCCATTTCCTTCTCCAGGGGATCTTCCCGACCCAGGGATTGAACCAAGGTCTCCCGCCTTGCAGGCAAACGCTTTAACCTCTGAGCCACCAGGGAAGAACTGGAAATGGAAAAATAGACTGGTTCCAAATAGGAAAAGGAGTACATCAAGGCTGTATATTGTCACCCTGCTTATTTAACTTCTATGCAGAGTACATCATGAGAAACGCTGGGCTGGAAGAAGCACAAGCTGGAATCAAAATTGTAGGGAGAAATATCAAAACCTCAGATATGCAGATGACATCACCCTTATGGCAGAAAGTGAAGATAAATTTAAGAGCCTCTTGATGAAAGTGAGAGAGGAGAGTGAAAAAAGTTGGCTTAAAGCTCAACATTCAGAAAACTGAGATTATGGCATCTGGTCCCATCACTTCCTGGAAAATAGATGGGGAAACAGTGTCAGATTTTATTTTGGGGGTCTCCAAAATCACTGCAGATGGTGATTGAAGCCACGAAATTAAAAGACACTCCTTGGAAGGAAAGTTATGACCAACCTAGACAGCATACTCAAAAGCAAAAAGCATAGACATTACTTTGCCAACAAAGGTCCGTCTAGTCAAGGCTTTGGTTTTTCCAGTGGTCATGTATGGATGTGAGAGTAGGACTGTGAAGAAAGCTGAGTGCGAAAGAATTGATGCTTTTGAACTGTGGTGTTGGAGAAGACTCTTGAGAGTCCCTTGGACTGCAAGGAGATCCAACCAGTCCATTCTAAAGTAGATCAGTCCTAGATGTTCTTCGGAAGGAATGATACTGAAGCTAAAATTCCAGTACTTTGGCCACCTCATGTGAAGAGTTGACTCATTGGAAAAGACTCTTGATGCTGGGAGGGATTGGAGGCAGGAGGAGAAGGGGATGACAGAGGATGAGATGGCTGGATGGCATCACTGACTCGATGGACGTGAGTTTGTGTGAACTCCGGGAGTTGGTGATGGACAGAGAGGCCTGGCGTACTGCAATTTATGGGGTTGCAAAGAGTCGGACACAACTCAGCAACTGAACTGAAGACATCGAATTATTAAAATTACATATAAATATGTATAAATAATTAGAAATGTTCAAATAAAAGCTGTCATCTTTTATTGCATGTGTACTATGTCATTTCAGTTGCAACACTTTGCAACCCTATGGACAGTAGCCCACCAGGTTCCTCTGTTCATGAGACTCTTTAGGTCAGAATATTGGAATGGATTGCCATGCCCTCCCCCAGGGGATGTTCTTGACCTAGGAATCAAATGTGTGCTTCATGCATCCAGATTGGCAGGCAGGTTCTTTACCACTAGCACCAACTGAAAAGCCCGCATGTTCTCATTAAGTACATTTTAATTCTTAAATTCTATGTTAACTCTAAATTTTGATGTACATTTTTTCCTTCCTATTTTTTTTTGAGGAAAAAGGTCTTAAAAATACATTTCTGCATAAATTTTGGCAACCTTCTTTTTCTGCTCTATAACAGCAACATTGCTGTAGAAGTGAAATTAAGCATTAATTAGTTTCACAACTGCAGGCAGAGAAATTTCCTCAAGGAATTAGCTTTCAATAGAGGGAAATATGTTTTTCACTTGGCAGGCTATCCAAGAAATACAGTATTTAATGGCTATCTGTTGTATCAGACATTTGAAAGTAAATACATTTTTTATTTATAAACTATGAAAGTAATAAAAGGATGAAAATATAAAAATTCCATTTTCTCCATAAAGTCTTTCTTATATCATTTAACATATCAGATCGTCTCCCATCAGTTTTGTGAGTGGTGCCTATTTAAGGTAAAACTGTCAGAAATGAAAGACAACTATATTATATCCATTGTTCTGTCAATTCAAATGTGATTTTGTAATTCTTTTCCAAATTCCTCAACAATAACTTTTTTGCCTCTTTCCTAAAATGAATATTTTCTTGCATGCACACAGTATGTCATAATTGTCCCTTGTAAAATGTACTAGGCAATGTTAAAATTATTTTTCAAGATTTTAGTATACAAAGAATCCAAACACAATCTTTTGATTTGGGCAATAAGAATTTGTTTTAAAAATTCTTTGTACAACTTTACTACATCAAGTTTCTGTGAAAGTATTCCAAGATTTTGAATATATTCCAAGTTATAGTATGAATAAGATAAAGTGAGAGAGGAAATATTCCTATATGCTAGTCTTTCCATATTATATTTACTATGTTAATGTCAGAAGTGTTTCCACAATCATGCCCTTGGGTGTTGACAAGCACATATCTACTATCACCAAAAATATATTATATTCAGTGATGCCAAATACTTAGATACCAAGGCATCATTCATCTTGCAGGAATTCTGCACTACCTTTGTCCACTAATTTTGTCCACTTAAGAAAGTAATATATTCATGGTTGTTGCTGCTATTTTCAGTTGGTAAGTTGTGTCTGACTCTTTGTGATCCCATGGTCTGTAGTCCATCAGGCTTCTCTGTCCATGGGATTTCTCAGGCAAGAATACTGGAGTGGGTTGCCATTTTCTCCATCAGGGGATCTTCCTGACCCAGGGATTGAATGCATGGCTCCTGCATTAGCAGGCAGATTCTTTACTGAGACACTTGGGAAGCTTATATTCATGATTTAAAAAAAAAAAAAAGAATAAAACATAATACAGAAAATATGGACTTTTAAAACAACTTTTAGAGAGATTTCAGTTTTAGCTTTTGCAATTATTTACATACCTGAGATAAAGTAGTGTATCCGTTTTATTTTACCTTATTTTTATCAGAATAAGCTTTCCATATGATGAATTTAAGTTGCTTTCAAACACTGTATGATACTTTCTCAGTAATTTTTATACAAATAAATCTAATTCATGTAAGCATTACCCTGTGATTGAGCACTTTTTTTAAACTTTATACATTCCTAAGTATTTTATTCTTTTTGTTGCAATGGTGAATGGAATTGTTTCCTTAATTTCTTTTTCTACTTTCTCATTATTAGTGTATAGGAATGCAAGGGATTTCTGTGTGTTGATTTTATATCCTGCAACTTTACTATATTCATTAATTAGCTCTAGTAATTTTCTGGTAGAGTCTTTAGGGTTTTCTATGTAGAGGATCATGTCATCTGCAAACAGTGAGAGTTTTACTTCTTTTGCAATTTGGATTCCTTTTATTTCTTTTTCTGCTCTGATTGCTGTGGCTAAAACTTCCAGAACTATGTTGAATAGTAGTGGTGAAAGTGTGCACCCTTTTCTTGTTCCTGACTTTAGGGGAAATGCTTTCAATTTTTCACCATTGAGGATAATGTTTGCTGTGGGTTTGTCATATATAGCTTTTATTATGTTGAGGTATGTTCCTTCTATTCCTGCTTTCTGGAGAGTTTTTATCATAAATGGATGTTGAATTTTGTCAAAGGCCTTCTCTGCATCTATTTAGATAATCATATGGCTTTTATTTTTCAATTTGTTAATGTGGTGAATTACATTGATTGACTTGCGGATATTGAAGAATCCTTGCATCACTGGGATAAAGCCCACTTGGTCATGGTGTATGATCTTTTTAATGTGTTGTTGGATTCTGATTGCTAGAATTTTGTTGAGGATTTTTGCATCTATGTTCATCAGTGATATTGGCCTGTAGTTTTCTTTTTTTGTAGTATCTTTGTCAGGTTTTGGTATTAGGGTGATGGTGGCCTCATGGAATGAGTTTGGAAGTTTACCTTCCTCTGCAATTTTCTGGAAGAGTTTGAGTAGGATAGGTGTTAACTCTTCTCTAAATTTTTGGTAGAATTCAGCTGTGAAGCCGTCTGGACCTGGGCTTTTGTTTGCTGGAAGATTTCTGATTACAGTTTCAATTTCCGTTCTTGTGATGGGTCTGTTAAGATTTTCTATTTCTTCCTGGTTCAGTTTTGGAAAATTATACTTTTCTAAGAATTTGTCCATTTCTTCCACGTTGTCCATTTTATTGGCGTATAATTGCTGATAGTAGTCTCTTATGATCCTTTGTATTTCTGTGTTGTTTGTAGTGATCTCTCCATTTTCATTTCTAATTTTATTGATTTGAGTTTTCTCTCTTTGCTTCTTGATGAGTCTGGCTAATGGTCTGTCAATTTTATTTATCCTTTCAAAGAACCAGCTTTTGGCTTTGTTGATTTTTGCTATGGTCTCTTTTGTTTCTTTTGCATTTATTTCTGCCCTAATTTTTATGATTTCTTTCCTTCTGCTAACTGGGGTTCTCCAATTCTTCCTTTTCTAATACTTAGGAATATATCTACCTAAAGAAACTAAAGACCTATATATAGAAAACTATAAAACACTGATGAAAGAAATCAATGAGGACACTAATAGATGGAGAAATATACCACGTTCATGGATCGGAAGAATCAATATAGTGAAAATGAGTATACTACCCAAAGCAATTTACAAATTCAATGCAATCCCTATCAAACTACCAGCGATATTTTTCACAGAACTAGAACAAATAATTTCAAGATTTGTATGGAAATACAAAAAATCTCGAATAGCCAAAGCAATCTTGAGAAAGAAGAAGGGAACTGGAGGAATCAACTTGCGTGACTTCAGGCTCTACTACAAAGCCACAGTCATCAAGACAGTATGGTATTGGCACAAAGACAGAAATATAGATCAATGGAACAAAATAGAAAGCCCAGAGATAAATCCACACACATATGGACATCTTATCTTTGACAAAGGAGGCAAGAATATACAATGGAGTAAAGACAATCTCTTTAACAAGTGGTGCTGGGAAAACTAGTCAACCACTTGTAAAAGAATGAAACTAGATCACTTTCTAACACCGCACACAAAGATAAACTCAAAATGGATTAAAGATCTAAATGTAAGACCAGAAACTATCAAACTCCTAGAGGAGAACATAGGCAAAACACTCTCCGACATAAACCACAGCAGGATCCTCTATGATCCACCACCCAGAATTCTGGAAATAAAAGCAAAAATAAACAAGTGGGATCTAATTAAAATTAAAAGCTTCTGCACAACAAAGGAAAATATAAGCAAAGTGAAAAGACAGCCTTCCAAATGGGAGAAAATAATAGCAAATGAAGCAACTGACAAACAACTCATCTCAAAAATATACAAGCAACTCCTGCAGATCAATTCCAGAAAAATAAACGACCCAATCAAAAAATGGACCAAAGAACTAAATAGACATTTCTCCAAAGAAGACATACAGATGGCTAACAAACACATGAAAAGATGCTCAACATCACTCATTATTAGAGAAATGCAAATCAAAACCACAATGAGGTACCATTTCACACCAGTCAGAATGTCTGCGATCCAAAAGTCTGCAAGCAATAAATGCTGGAGAGGGTGTGGAGAGAAGGGAACCCTCCTACACTGTTGGTGGGAATACAAACTAGTACAGCCACTATGGAGAACAGTGTGGAGATTCCTTAAAAAATTGCAAATAGAACTGCCTTATGACCCAGCAATCCCACTGCTGGGCATACACACTGAGGAAACCAGAATTGAAAGAGACACATGTACCCCAATGTTCATTGCAGCACTATTTATAATAGCCAGGACATGGAAACAACCTAGATGTCCATCAGCAGATGAATGGATAAGAAAGCAGTGGTACATATACACAATGGATTATTACTCAGACATTAAAAAGAATACATTTGCATCAGTTCTGATGAGATGGATGAAACTGGAGCCGATTATACAGAGTGAAGTAAGCCAGAAAGAAAAACACCAATACAGTATACTAACACGTATATATGGAATTTAGAAAGATGGCAATAATGACCCTGTTTGCAGGACAGTAAGAAAGAAACAGATGTGTATAGCGGACTTTTGGACTCAGAGGGAGAGGGAGAGGGTGAGATGATTTGGGAGAATGGCATTGAAACGTATAATATCATGTAAGAATCGAATCGCCAGTCTATGTCTGATGCAGGATACGGCACACTTGGGGCTGGTACACGGGGATGACCCAGAGAGATGTTGTGGGGAGGGGGGTGGGAGGGGGGTTCATGTTTGGGAACGCATGTACACCCGTGGTGGATTCATGTCAATGTATGGCAAAACCAATACAGAATTGTAAAGTAAAATAAAAAATTAATTAATTAATTTTAAAAAAAGAAAAAAATAAACTTTATACAGTAAACATAATGCTACAGTGAATATATCTGTATACTAATCTAGGTTAATATTTCTTAGAATTTGGTAGAATTGTTTCCCCTGAAGGGTAATGACTGAATTTATCTGCTTAAATAGTTTAAAATTTATTAATTTATATTGCCAAATCACTTCCAGAAAATTATATCCATTTACTACAACAATATTTTGGGAAATTTATAATCTCTTTTATAAATCTCAGAATTGCATTGTTTTTCTTAAAAATATAAAATACATGCTTTTCTTTCTGACACTACCACATTGCAGCTACTTTGAAATGTCAGTAAAACCTGTATCTACATCTATGTCTATATATGTCTATCTACCTTGAACCTCACTATTTGCGGGTTCCATATTCACACACTGTGTATTTTTGCCTATTTACTAAAATTTCATTGTAATCCCCAGATCAATACTCCTTGATGATTTTCCTTTTCTTTTGTGGACATACATAGAGTGAAAACTTTGATTTTCTCAATGTGTACATGCCCAGTTTACATCAAATAAGGTAATGCTGGCCTTCTTTAAGCTTTCATACTGTATCCTTTTTGCAGTCTATTTAGTGCTATCTATTTTACATTTTTGTGTTTTTTATTGGTGATTTGACTATTCAAAATGACCCCAGGTATAGTGCTGATTCCTAAGCATAAGAAAGCTGTGACGTGCCTTACAGAGAAAATGCCTGAGTTAGAGCAGGTTAGTTCAGGCATCAGTTACATTACCACTAGCTATGATTTTATGTTAATGAATCAACCGCATATATTAAATAAGGTGTTTTTTAAAAAGAAACACATAAAATAAGATTATATATAAATCAGTTGATAAAAATTTTGTGACCTGAGGATCAGAGCCATCAAACCCTATATTTCCCCTACAAGCACTTGCTCACTACTTGCTAATTCAGTGTTCATGATAACTTTACAAAACCTTAAAGGACTGCAAATAATGTGAATTGACTGTACCTATCCATCCTTATTCTGTTGTTTTCTTCTATTTCTTTGCATTGACAGCTGAGGAAGTCTTTCTTATCTCTTCTTGCTATTCTTTGGAACTCTGCATTCAGATGCTTATATCTTTCCTTTTCTCCTTTGCTTTACGCCTCTCTTCTTTTCACGACTATTTGTAAGGCCTCCCCAGACAGCCATCTTGCTTTTTTGCATTTCTTTTCCATGGGGATGGTCTTGATCCCTGTCTCCTGTACAATGTCATGAACCTCATTCCATAGTTCATCAGGCACTCTATCTATCAGATCTAGGCCCTTAAATCTATTTCTCACTTCCACTGTATAATCATAAAGGATTTGATTTAGGTCATACCTGAATGGTCTAGTGGTTTTCCCTACTTTCTTCAATTTGAGTCTGAATTTGGTAATAAGGATTTCATGATCTGAGCCACAGTCAACTCCTGGTCTTGTTTTTGTTGACAGTATGGAGCTTCTCCATCTTTGTCTGCAAAGAATGTAATCAATCTGATTTCGGTGTTGACCATCTGGTGATGTCCATGTGTAGAGTCTTCTCTTGTGTTGTTGGAAGAGGGTGTTTGCTATGACCAGTGCATTTTCTTGGCAAAACTCTATTAGTCTTTGCCCTGCTTCATTCCATATTACATGGCCAAATTTGCCTGTTACTCCAGGTGTTTCTTGACTTCCTACTTTTGAATTCCATTCCCCTATAATGAAAAGAACATCTTTTTGCAGGGTTAGTTCTAAAAGGTCTTGTAGGTCTTCATAGAACCGTTCAACTTCTTCAAGCTTCTTCAGCATTACTGGTTGGGGCATAGACTTGGATTACAGTGATAGTGAATGATTTTCCTTGGAAACGAACAGAGATCATTCTGTTATTTTTGAGATTGCATCCAAGAACTGCATTTCGGACTCTTTTGTTGACCATGATGGCTACTCCATTTCTTCTAAGGGATTCCTGCCCACAGTACTAGATATAACGGTCATCTGAGTTAAATTCACCCATTCCAGTCCATTTTAGTTCACTGATTCCTAGAATGTCGACGTTCACTCTTGCCTTCTCTTGTTTGACCACTTCCAATTTGCCTTGATTCATGGACCTGACATTCCAAGTTCCTATGCAATATTGCTCTTTACAGCATTGAACCTTGCTTCTATCACCAGCCACATCCACAGTTGGGTATTGTTTTTCTTTTGGCTCCATCCCTTCATTCTTTCTGGAGTTATTTCTCCACTGACCTCCAGTCGCATATTGGGCACCTACTGACCTGGGGAGTTCCTCTTTCAGTATCCTATCATTTTGTCTTTTCATACTGTTCATGGGGTTCTCAAAGCAAGAATACTGAAGTGGTTTGCTGTTCCCTTCTCCAGTGGACCACATTCTGTCAAACCTCTCCACCATGACCTGTTAGAACTGGACGTGGAAAAACAGATTGATTCCAAATAGGGAAAGGAGTACATCAAGTATAGGTTCCAAATAGGAAAAGGAGTCCATCAAGGCTATATATTGTCACCCTGCCTATTTAACTTATATGCAGAGTACATCATGAGAAACGCTGGGCTGGAAGAAGCACAACCTGGAATCAAGATTGCCGGGAGAAATATCAATAACTTCAGATATGCAGATGATACCACCCTTATGCCAGAAAGTGGAGAGGAACTAAAAAGCCTCTTAATGAAAGTGAAACTGGAGAGTGAAAAAGTTGGCTTAAAGCTCAACATTCAGAAAACGAACATCATGGCATCCAGTCCCATCACTTCATGGGAAATAGATGGGGAAACAGTGGAAACAGTATCAGATTTTATTTTTTGGGCTCCAAAATCACTGTAGATCATGACTTCAGCCATGAAATTAAAAGGCTCTTACTCCTTGGAAGGAAAGTTATGACCAACCTAGATAGCATATTGAAAAGCATAGACATTACTTTGCCAACAAAGGTCCATCTAGTCAAGACTATGAGTTTTCCAGTGGTCATGTATAGATGTGACAGTTGGACTCTGTAGAAAGGTGAACACTGAAGAATTGATACTTTTGAATTGTGGTGCAGGAGAAGACTCTTGAGAGTTCCTTGGACTGCAAGGAGATCCAACCAGTCCATTTTGAAGGATATCAGCCCTGGGATTTCTTTGAAGGACTTATGCTGAAGCTGAAACTCCAGTACTTTGGCTACCTCATGCGAAGAGTTGACTCATTGGAAAAGACTCTGATGCTGGGAGGGACTAAGGGCAGGAGGAGAAGGGGACAACACAGGATGAGTTGGCTGGATGGCATCACTGACTTGATGGACGTGAGTCTGAGTGAACTCTGGAAGTTGGTGATGGGCAGGGAGGCCTGGCATGCTTGACTCATGGGGTTGCAAAGAGTCGGACACGACTGAGTGACTGAACTGAACTGAACTATCCATCCATATATAAGTCCTATCTTCATAAGTGAAGGAGGTATTTTAGACACTTACAAGGAAAGAAAAACCTGAAAACCAGGATTGTAAGCAGATATATTTTAGCAGCTATGTGATAGGAGATGGGACCCTGGGATCTGCATGACAGAGGTCTAAAAATAAAACTCCTGCATAATGCTGGAACTCTGCTTCACACAGGAAAGAGTGGCTACAATGATTCCATCCACTAGCCAGTATGGAGGATGGAGAAACCTATCTCTGAAAAACTTGGTTGGAAATTACATGAAAATAATAATAATAGTGTGGCTTCCCACTGAAGTGGTAAAAAAAAAAAAAAAAAAAAAAAAAACCTGCCTGACAATGCAGGAGACGTAGGATGCACAGGTTCAATCCCGGGGTCAGGAAGATCTCCTGGATGAAAAAATGGCAACCTACATCAGTATTTTTGCCTGGAGAACCCCATGCACAGCAGAGCCTGGTGGCCTACAGCCATGGATTCGCAACAAGTCAGACATGATTGAAGAGATTTAGCATGCACACAATAATAATAATAAGGCCTTGTCTTAGAACATTTTGGCTACTATAACAAAACATACTATGGACTAAGTGACTTAACCAACAAAAATTTATTTCTCTTGGTTCCTGAGGCTTGGAAATCCAAGATCAAAGTTCTGGTAAACCCAGAACCTTCTTCCTTGTTTGCTGTGTCTTTGAGTGGCTCTTTGGAGTCTCTTTTATTAGGGCACTAATCCCATTCATGAGAGGTCCACACTTATGAACTAATCTCTTCATCAAAGATCCCACCTTCAAATACAATCGCATTACAGGACTTAATGCAGGAGACCCTGGTTCACTTCCTGGGTCAGGAAGATCCCCTAGAAAAGGTAATGGCAACCCACTCATTTTCTTGCCTGAAAATTTACATGTACAGAGGAGCCCGGTGGGCTACAGTCCACAGGATCACAAAGAGTTCGACACAACTGAACATATACACATGCACCCCAAGCACAGAGTAGATTCTAACCGATGAATTTTGAGAGTGCAAGCGTTCAGTCTTTAGCAGGCCTTGTGATAATTCATTAATTTAGGACTACCATAGATCATAAAATTTTGAATTAGGTTAAAATCCACCTTATCTTCATTGATGTTGTAAGCCAAGACATTTATGTTAATGTGACCCTAATATGGTAATTCATGTGTGGCATAAAGGCAAAATAACTTCTGTGAGACACTTCCACATTCTATGACCAAAAGTATATAAAGGTAAACTTTGGATTTCCCTGGCAATCTAGTGGTTAAGAATTTGCCTGAGAGTGCAGAAGACACAGTTTCAATCCCTGGTCTTGGAAGATCCCACATGCCATGGAGTAAGCCCGTGCTCTTACAACCTGCACTCTGCAATCAGAGAAGCCACTTCAATGAGAAGTGGCATCACAACTAGAAAGTAGCCTACTCACAGCAACTAGAAAAAGCCTGCATGCAGAAATGATGACCCAGTCCAACCAAAATAAATAAATAAATGCATAATTTTTAAAAAGATAAACCAATTTTTCAACAAATTGAAAAGGATTTTTGTAGCCATTCACTATGACAAAGAATAAGAAAAAGAAAGTAGTGAAAGTGTATTCGAATTACTTTTGTCAGAAAATTATTTCATATGTAGATTTTTAAAATACACACAAGTATTAAAAGAGAAATTTTAAATATGACTGCCTACAAGCATAGTTTAAGAATAAACAATAAAAATTTAAAATATGTAGAACAGAAATTGAGAACACTGTGGTAAAAGGATTGTACTTAGTAGATGGGTTCAGTAGAAATTACATGCAATGGGAGAAGTATTAAATGGTAAAACAGAGTTGAAATTTCCACAGAAAAGGAAATGGAATATATGAAATAAAGGTTATGAAACAGAGGTTAAAAACATGTCTATCACTTTTCCAATAGAAAGTCTAAAAGAGAAAAGCAAACACTAGAAAAGTGGTAATGCTTACCAGGAAATATTTCAAGAGATTTAAAATTTTCCAGAATTTGTAAAAGACATGGATTCATTCAGAAGCACAGCAAGTTCAAGCATGATTAAATCAAACCAGTCATATCTTTACACCTAAAACAACATCTATGCACTTATTAATAGGGCTTTCCTGGTGGCTCAGAGGTAAAAAACCTGCCTGCCAATGCAGTAGACGCAGGTTTCTTCCCTGGGTCGGGAAGATCCTCTGGAGAAAGAAAGGGCAACCCACTCCAGTATTCTTGCCTGGGAAATCTCATGGAAAGGGGAGCTTTGCTGGCTACAGTTCATGGGGTGTCAGAGTCAGATATGACTCAGCAACTAGAACACACAGTTACTAATAATATTGTAGAACACTAAAGAAAATGATTCTTAAAATACACAAGAAATAAAATATATTAAAATAAAGAGGCAAAAATTATACTGAGAGGTAGATTCTCAAGACAAAAGGATAAGTCTGAAGATCACTGAATAAAAGATATATAGAAACATAGCAAATATTTCTTTAAAATAATGTAAATAAAAAGTAAACATAATTTAAGAAAAGACTCGTGGCTGATTCATGTCAATGTATGGCAAAACCAATACAGTATTGTAAAACAAAGTAAAAATAAAAATTAAAAAAATGAAAATAAATTTAAAAAAAAAAAAAACTGTGTGCAAGCTGTGTGCTAAGTTGCTTCAGTTGTGACTTTTTGCGACATATACACTAGCCCACCAGGCTCTTCTGTCCATGGTATTGTCCAGGCAAGAATACTGGAGTGTGTTTCCATGCCCTCATCCAGAGGATCTTCCTCATCTGGTGGACTCTAAATGCTATCAAACCCTGCAAAAATGTATAAAAGATACAGGAAAATTTCACACAAGAATAATTTATCAAAAACCCATAGAGAGTCCAAATGATTTTAACCTATTTATGGGATCTCAACAAATATTTTAAAAATATAAATGTAAAATATTATTTACATGTTAGATAAAACTGACAAAACCACTATATCTTTGGAGTATTTCAATACACTTGCCCAGTCAGCTATATATTAAGCAAGTAAACCAATTAGAGTAGAAATTAGTTAGAAATCAAAATTTACTGGATGAATTACATCTGGAATCAAGATTTCCAGGAGAAATATCAACAACCTTAGACATGTAGATGATACCACACTAATGGCAGAAAGAGAAGAGAAACTAAAGAGTATCTTGATGAGGATGAAAGAAGAGTGAAAAAGCTAGCTTAAAACTCAACATTCAAAAAACTAAGATCATGGCATCCAGTCCCATCATTTCATGGCAAATATATGGGGAAAACAGAAACAATGACATACTGTTTTCACTGTGGTTGGTGACTGTAGCCATGAAATTAAAAGATGCTTACTCCTTGGGGGCAGGAGGGACTATGACATATCTAGATAGCATATTAAAAAGCAGGGACATCATTTTGTCAACAAAAGTCCATCTAATTAAAGCTACAGTTTTTCCAGTAATAATGTTCAGAATGTGAGAGTTGGACCATAAAGAAAGTTAAGCATTGATGAATTGATGTTTTTGAACTGTGATTCTGAAGAAGACTCTTGAAAGTGTCCCTTGGATGGCAAGGAGATCAAATCAGCCAATCCTAAAGGAAATCAGTCCTGAATATTCACTGGAAGGACTAATGCTGAAGCTCCAATACTTCAGCCACTTAATGTAAAGAGCCAACTCATTGGAAAAGACCATGATGCTGGGAAAGATTGAAGGCAGGAGGAAAAGGAGATGGTTGGATGGCATTTATCCAGTGTACATAAGTTTGAGCAAGCTCTGGGAGATGGTGAAGGGCAGGAAAGCCTGATGTGTTTCAGTTCATGTGCTCACAAAGAGAAGACACCACTGAGTGACCAAACAGCTAATGTATATTGATAAGACTGCCCTTAAACAGTTAAGCTTTTAGTGGTATAGTGAGTAGCTGACAGACTATGCAAGCAGACTAGAAAACTGGATACGGGGATCAGCTCACCTGCTGCTCTGATCACTGTGTACAGTGGGTGCTGAACACAGGGCCCCAGATGGTAGCCTCTAAAAGTTGGAGGTCTCCCTACAAAGCTATACCAGCTATGTGTTAAGTCAATCAGTCATGTCAAACTCTTTGCGACCCCATGGACTATAACTTGCCAACCTCCTATGCCAGTTATCAATAAAGAGTAGCATTTAATTCTTCATTTTCTTTCTCCCCACATAAAACATCATCTGGGTGAGTGATTGGCAGAGATTGATTGCATTCCTGTACCTTTACTAACATTAGGTTCTAGCTTCTGCCTTTTGGAGGCAGGCGTCAACTGAAAGCTACTTCTTTCTGGATGTTTTGGTGTTTCTTCTGGGCTTCAGTATCCTAAGCAAAAATCAATTAGCATGCTATAATTGCAGAAAACATCTCCCTTTTTTCCTTCCTTGGAACCACTTTCTTTTCAAATTTGACAGCTATTAGCTCTGAATCCATTGCCTCTTTTATGGTAAAGCCTGGGTCTCATTCAAAGGTATAAAACTTTCTCATTTCTCCTGGTCCCAAATGCTCACATTCTGGAATAGAGACAACTCTCCTCTTCCCCCAGGAAATTATTTGCTTTCACTCTGGAATAGAAGATAAGCTCTCTCCCTCTTTCTCCAGAGAGGAAGAGGGGCAGATGTTTCAACTCCAATATGCATTGGGGCTGAATATATGTGTGTATAAGCATATGTATATGTAATACATGTACCCATATGTATATATAGAGGGCTTCCTTGGTGGATCAGATGGTAAAGAATCCATCTGCAATGTGGGAGACCTGGGTTCGATCCCTGGGTTCGATCCCTGGGTTGGAAAGATCCACTGGAGGAGGGCATGGCAACCCACACCAGTATTCTTACTTGGAGAATCCCATGGAGAGAGGAAACTTGCAGGCTTTGGTCCATGAGGTTGCCCAGAGTTCAGCACCATTGAAATGACTAAGCACATTCCCATATAAATCTATATAGTAAACTCCAAGATTCATAACTTCAGAGTTGTTCTCCTTGTAGTGTTAGCCTGTTATATAGACATTTAGATGTTAGGAGTGTCATTCTGTATAGTTACAAGGTGTGAGGAAGTGGCATTATGATGACACTGTGGATGCTGTTATTGCTATGAGTTACAAAGGTTTGATCTGATTCAAAGGAAACACACATATGTATATTGTAGTTAACATCCTGAATATTTCTGTTTCTGGTTGAACAGTTTCAGTTTTATAACAAGTACTTTTCACAGATTATGGAATATTATTTTATTTATTATTATTATTATTATTTAGTAAAAATACTTTAGGGGCTTCCCAGGTGCCTCAGTGGTAAAGAATCCACCTAAAGTGCAGGAGCCACTGGAGGTGCAGGTTCGATCCCTGGGTTGGGAAGATCTCTGGAGTAGGAAAAAGCAACCCACTCCAGTATTCTTGCATATAAATTTCCATGGACAAAGGAGCCTGGCAGACTACAGTCCATAGGGTTGCAAAGAGTTGGCCATGACTGAGAGACTAAGCATGCACTCTAGAACTCAGATTCTTAGTTCATTGAAATCGTACATTACCACACATACAAACACTAGTATTAGATTTTAGTAGTAAAAAGTATGCTAGATTAAAAATCAATAGTTGCAGGAAAATTTGAGAAAATTTATATATATATATATATATATATATATAAATCTCTTGCCAAAGTCAGAAAAAGTGACTTCTGAAATGGTTAAAATATATACACCAAATCCTAGAACAATGTTGAAATGTTGAAACATCAGAATTTCCTTTAAAATGACAACATAATACCTATATTCAACAATATCCTGTTGTTTTTCAGCTACTCAGTCATGTCTGACTGCTTACGACCCCATAGATTGTATCACTCCAGGCTTCCCTGTCCCTCACCATCTCCCAGAGCTTGCTCAAATTCATGCCCATTGAGTTGGTGATGCCATCCAACCATATCATCCTCTGTCATCCCCTTCTCCTTCTGCCCCTAATCCTACCTAATATCAGGGTCTCTTCTAATGAGTCCAACTCTTCGCATCAAGTGGCCAAAGTATTGGAGCTTCAGCTTCAGCATCAGTTCTTCCAATGAATATTCAGGATTGATTTCCTCTAGGCTTGACCGATTGATCTCCTTGCAGTCCAAGGGACTTTCAAGAGTATTATCCAACACCACAGTTCAGAAGCATCAATTCTTTGGTACTCAGCCTTCTTTATGGTCCAACTATCTCTGATATCCTGTTGGTTTTATTAAAAAAAAAATAAAAGTGTGAGGGTTACAATGAAAGAAGCAAAACTGTCATTATTCCTGGTTAAAGAGAGGCTATACTTAGATAATTCAAAGCAGAATACACTTAAAATGTTTTAATCGATAAGAAAGTTTATTAATTTTACTCCTTGTAAAATCAATACACAAAAGCCAATTGCATTTTAACATACCAGAAACAATTAGAAAATAAAAGCTTTAAAAGGGGTCATTTATAATATCAACCAAATTACAATATAACAAGCAATACATCTATTTTAAAGTGTGTAAACCATTAAAAGAAAAATATAATCTTTATAAATATCTTACAAGACTACAATAATTGAAATTAATACATTTATGGAGAGGAGAAAATACTTTAATCACCTCCAAATTAATTTACAAAGTTTAATGACTTCCAGGCTTCCCAGGTGGCTCTAGTGGTAAAGAACCCACCTGTCAATGCTGGAGACATAAGAGACACGAGTTTGATCCCTGTGTCAGGAAGATCCCCTGGAGGAGGACATAGCAACTCACTCCAATATTCTTGCCTGAGAGTCCCATGGACAGAGGAGTCTGGTGGGACCCAGTCCATGGCATTGCACAGAGTCAGAGACGACTGAGTGCAAGCACACACACACAAGAAATTTAAGTTTACACTCAAAGGAGAAATTGCAAAGTTATTTATAAATCTGGCACAAAGACAGAAATATAGATCAATGGAACAAAATAGAAAGCCCAGAGATAAATCCACATACATATGGACACCTTATCTTTGACAAAGGAGGCAAGAATATACAATGGAGTAAAGACAATCTCTTTAACAAGTGGTGCTGGGAAAACTGGTCAACCACTAGTAAAAGAATGAAACTAGATCACTTTCTAACACCACACACAAAGATAAACTCAAAATGGATTAAAGGTCTAAATGTAAGACCAGAAACTATAAAACTCCTAGAGGAAAACATAGGCAAAACACTCTCCAACATAAACCACAGCAGGATCCTCTATGATCCACCTCCCAGAATTCTGAAAATAAAAGCAAAAATAAACAAATGGGACCTAATTAAATTAAAAGCTTCTGCACAACAAAGGAAAACATAAGCAAAATGAAAAGACAGCCTTCCTAATGGGAGAAAATAATAGCAAATGAAGCAAATGACAAACAACTAATCTCAAAAATATACAAGCAAATCCTTCAGCTCAATTCCAGAAAAATAAATCGACCCAATCAAAAAATGGGCCAAAGAACTAAATAGACATTTCTCCAAAGAAGACATACGGATGGCTAACAAACACATGAAAAGATGCTCATCATCACTCATTATTAGAGAAATGCAAATCAAAACCACAATGAGGTACCATTTCACATCAGTCAGAATGTCTGCGATCCAAAAATCTGCAAGCAATAAATGCTGGAGCGGGTGTGGAGAGAAGGGAACCCTACTACACTGTTGGTGGGAATGCAAGCTAGTACAGCCACTATGGAGAACAGTGTGGAGATTCCTTAAAAAATTGCAAATAGAACTGCCTTATGACCCAGCAATCCCACTGCTGGGCATACACACTGAGGAAATCAGAACTGAAAGAGACACATGCACCCCAATGTTCATCACAGCACTGTTTATAATGGCCAGGACACGGAAACAACCTAGATGTCCATCAGCAGATGAATGGATAAGAAAGCAGTAGTACATATACACAATGGAGTATTACTCAGCCGTTAAAAAGAATACATTTGCATCAGTTCTGATGAGATGGATGAAACTGGAGCCGATTATACAGAGTGAAGTAAGCCAGAAAGAAAAACACCAAAAAAAAAAAAAAGAAAAGAAAAACACCAATACAGTATACTAACACGTATATGTGTAATTTAGAAAGATGGCAATGATGACCGTGTATGCAGGACAGCAAAAAAGACACAGATGTGTATAGCAGACTTTTGGACTCAGAGGGAGAGGGAGAGGGTGAGATGATTTGGGAGAATGGCATTGAAACATGTATAATATCATGTAAGAATCGAATTGCCAGTCTTGTCCGATGCAGGATACGGCACACTTGGGGTTGGTACACGGGGATGACCCAGAGAGATGTTGTGGGGAGGGGGGTGGGAGGGGGGTTCATGTTTGGGAACGCATGTACACCCGTGGTGGATTCATATCAATGTATGGCAAAACCAACACAGAATTGTAAAGTAAAATAAAATAAATAAATAAATAAATAAATAAATAAAAAGTTATCAATAAAAAACAGGAAGGAGGAAATAAAAAGAAAAAAAAATCACACAGAAAAGCCAAGGTCTAATAATTGCCAAGAATATTTTATGTAAAAAAATTGGTTGGGTGAATTGATCTAATTGCAGATTGTTAATAATGCTCTAATAATTAAAAATATATGATATGAGTGCAAAATAAACAATAGGTCTAGGATAATAGAAAATATAGCCTAGAAACTTATGTATAAAAATGAGACATTCGACAGAGGTGATATTGTAAAGCATTGAGAAAACAATACACCTTGTGCTAAAATAGCTGGTTATTCACATAGAAAATTAGATAATCCAATATATATAATCACTTTGCACAAAGTGCAGTTCCAGCTAGCATGAAACTTGATTTGTTCAGTTACTATGACAACTGGAACACTTTTGAGAATGATAAAGGATGCTTACTGGTCAGGACTCCAGAATAAGTGGTATAAACTGAGACTCACTTGGGCAATGGGGCTATAAATGTGCATTAGTGTTAAGTGTGAAAAGTGTGAAAAGTTTCTGCATCTAAAAGTTAAACTTGATTGAGGTCTGCGTGCTAATCCTTTCATTTAGTCTACGTGAAAACCCTATGATCTAGGTATTGCCATTATTATTTTTTTGTCAAATAGAAGCTGTGTTTTTATCTGAGCTCTGCAGAAAGAAGGGTCATTATAGGTCCATAAACTTTAAATAGAGGAATAAATTGAAAATCTTGAAATTCCTGTCTTGATTTACCTTACAAATCAAGAAGTAAGTGTTTCCAGAGAGCATAAAAGCATCTAATAATCCCATGAAAGAGAAAATCAAGAATAAATTGAGAATGAGAAGTAAAATTATGCACAAAATCAAAATCTTAGTTGAACTCAGTTTATTTACATATTTTTAAGGCAATGTTAACATTATCACCTGAGGTATTTTTTGCTTTTGTGTTTTGAATTGTAGATGCTATAATTTTGCCTTTTGTTTGTTAGTTTGGGAAAATATATTGAACAGAGCTAAAAGAATTTATATAGGTTAGTTTTTTATTGTGTTTTCATATCTCAACAGAAAACAGGTAGAAAAGATATACCACTTGTTGAATGAAAATGTCCTGTTTCTAGAATCAATGATAAAATAATAATTTCTACAGCCTGAATGCTTATGATGTGTAAGACTGGGGAAAACTCTTTATTTTTGACATGAAAAATTACTATCATTCTCCTAAAATTAACTTAATATCTAGATTAGATTGGGTCTTTCTAATTAAATGAATAAATATTTATGAAGAATCTAGGATCTCAAGGTACTATTTTGGGTCCTAAGGTAAGAATGAAGAAATAGACAAAAAGCCTCAATTTTATCAAAGGTTTAATAGAAGGTTTCCAGTTAGGAAGAAGAGATCTCCTTCTTGATAACTGATAAGATGAATTCCAAATTACTTACTATCTAAAACTAATGCTTCATGTCATATGCATAAAATGCTTAAAAAATGGATGTTAATTAAGCTCTGATTCAATCCCTTAGAGAGAATAACATGAATTAAATAGTTTACTTATTTTTAACAGATTGCTTATATAAATAATCTATTAACATAAATAATATTTTAAATAAGATGTTTTCATATATATGTGTGTGTGTGTATATACACATTAACTTATACTGTTACAACAAACTAAAGATGATATATTCTTAAAAGCATGTGATTCAAATAGAGTCAAAATACCAAGAGACTTGTTGAGACCAATTAAGGACACTGGTAAATACTGTGCATATTTTATGCTGGCTGTTAGAGAATGTAAATGGAGACCTGATTATCATTTCAACTGAGAACATTACCTAATCACTCCATTGACTGTACTTACTTTCAGGATGTTCATGTTCAATTTAAGACATGCATTATCTTCACATAAAGTTCTTTGTGGCTTTTATCCTGGCATTGTAATAGACAGTCTTTTACAAATGATTAAATTGCTCATATTTTTCTGTGAGCATTCAAGGTCACTAGAGTGCATTTGAGAAATATTCTAATTCAAATATGCTACTGACTTATTTTTAAAAAGGAAAAGAAACAATTCATTCACTCACGGCTATCAACCTGGATCCAGTGCACATCAGTATTAATTATTAAAGACTATATTTCATGTTAAATAATGACTCCTCAATATGCCCTTAGAAAGCAATTGCAGTAAGTCCAGTTCTAGTTAAGATCATATGTGCCTTTCCCCCTGTTTTTCAGTGTAGAATAGTTCACTGAATTTACAAAAGAATAAATCCAACCTATGAGAAAATAATGTAGAGAAATAGTGGTTATTTTCAAATGGATTTTGGCATTTTGAATGATGTAGGTTTTTTTTTTTTTTTTGGAATGAGGAAAGAAAACTGAGGGAGCAGATATAATTTCAAGGCAATATGAATTGTAAAGACAATGGGCTGACATCTTAAAATCTATGTGAAAACGCATCTCCTTTACCAAGCAAATCAATATTTATTTTAATTACATATATGCCACTTTCTACATTCTTTTTCCTCCAGACAATATTGAAATCCCTTAAAATTTGATGTAATGGGTACAGAAAATGCACACAATTCTTGGGATAAAGATAGAAGTTGACAGCAGAGGAATTCTCTTAAGCTCTGTGTATCCATTTCAGTTCTGTCCACATAGTAATTCAAAATCAGAGGTGGTCACGCTTAATGTGGAACATGATAAGTATCCTCCTCAATAACAAGATAAAACTTGCAAATATACAGTGAATATCAAAAAGACCACTTTAGTAACACCGGCATAAATAAGTGGGATTTAAATGTGAGGAACTGATATTCTAAATTCATATTTATGTTTTATAATGTACATTTTTGATTTATGGCATTTTGGTTTTAATTGAATATTAATCACTTTAAATTTTATATTAATCTTAATAGAAATACACATTTCTATGAATTAAATTTTGTGAGTTCTTTAGTATTATATTTATTATTTTGCCTCTCAAAGAGGCGCAAAATGACAGAAATTTTGAGGCAAATGTCATGGCCCCTGGAGTCCATTCATAGGTACTCTCAAGGGACTAGGTTAATGAAAATGGAACACTTTCTAGATAGAATGGGGTCAAAAAGATACCAAGGGCTGTATTAAGGAAACTGAAGAGATGATAAAAGGAAGATGAACAGAGGAAGCAGGATGGGAGAAAGACTAGGAAAAACTTCATTATGGAATTAGTTAGTGAATTTTAGACAAAGTACTAGAACATATTAAATATATCTGGTTATTCAAACATCATATGCAAATGTACATATGTAAACTGTGGAGAATTCTGAAAGAGATGGGAATACCAGACCACCTGACCTGCCTCTTGAGAAACCTATATGCAGGTCAGGAAGCAACAGTAGGAACTGGACATGGAACAACAGACTGGTTCCAAATAGGAAAAGGAGTACATCAAGGCTGTATATTGTCACCCTGCTTATTTAACTTCTATGCAGAGTACGTCATGAGAAATGCTGGGCTGGAGGAAGGACAAGCTGCAATCAAGATTGCCGGGAGAAATATCAATAACCTCAGATATGCAGATGACACCACCCTTATGGCAGAAAGTGAAGAGGAACTAAAGAGCTTCTTGATGAAAGTGAAAGAGGAGAGTGAAAAAGTTGGCTTAAAGCTCAACATTCAGAAAACGAGGATCATGGCATCCGGTCCCATCACTTCATGGGAAATAGGTGTGGAAACAGTGGAAACAGTGTCAGACTTTTTCGGGGGGGGGGGCTCCAAAATCACTGCAGATGGTGACTGCAGCTATGAAATCAAAAGACGCTTACTCCTTGGAAGGAAAGTTATAACCAAACTAGATAGCATATTGAAAAGCATAGACATTACTTTGCCAACAAAGGTCCGTCTAGTCAAGGCTATGGTTTTTCCAGTGGTCATGTATGGAAGTGAGTTGGACTGTGAAGAAAGCTGAGCGCCAAAGAATTGATGCTTTTGAACTGTGGTGTTGAAGAGTCTTGAGAGTCCCTTGGACTGCAAGGAGATCCAACCAGTCCATTCTAAAGGAGATCAGTCCTGGGTGTTGATTGGAAGGCCTGATGTTGAAGCTGAAAGTCCAATACTTTGGCCACCATATGCAAAGAGCTAACTCGTTTGAAAAGACCCTGATGCTGGGAAAGATTGAGGGCAAGAGAAGGGGACGACAGAGGATGAGATGGTTGGATGGTATCACCAACTCGATGGACATGAGTTTGGGTAAACTTGGGGAGTTGGTGATGGACAGGGAGGCCTGGCGTGCTGCAATTCGTGGGGTTGCAAAGAGTTGGTCAAACACGACTGAACGACTAGACTGAACTGGTACATATGTACAAACAACAGTAGCACACAGAAAATAAGCATTAAGTATTCTCATCTAGTTTTTGGAGTTAACTTTTGCGTGTTTTGTTTAATATTTCCTCAACTTCTCCTGCTCCTCCATTTGCTTCTCCCTTTATTTGCATGTTAATATTTTACACAATAGACATCATTATTTATTCCTTGGAATTAAGTTTAATATGCATTTATTGCATATATTTCGTGTAAATATTTTTTAAAATTGGAAAGTGAAAGTGAAGTCGCTCAGTCATATCCAACTCTTTGTGACCCCATGGACACCAGGCTCCTCTGTCCATGGGATTTTCTAGGCAAAAGTACTGGAATGTGTTGCCATTTCCTTCTCCAGAAAATCTTCCCGACCCAGGGATCGAATCCAGATCTCCTGCATTGTAGACAGTTGCTTTACTGTCTGAGCCAGCAGGAAAGTCCTAACAAGTGTTAAATATCAGACTACGTGTCCTCTGTATGCCCAATGTCTTGAATAGTGCTTGGCTTACAGCAATAACTCCATATATATTCTCTGGGTGAATTAAGTATTTCTATACTTTCTACTTGTTTCTATACTTGTCCCTCTAAATTCTGCCCATCAGCAAGTTAGAAAATTATTTTTGAAATATATCTTGCATCAGAACATACAGTATTTTCTCCTAAAACACTTATTGAAAATGATTACTGAACGAGAATCATGTCATCTTTATATTGAAAAATCATGAATGGTTTCTCATTACTTTATGGCCTGCAAGCCAATGAATGCCCTAGAATGTCTCTCCCCAATCTACCTGTCCAGTCTAATCACTTAGCGCATTGCTTACACAGTACTTACAGCTGCCTCAAACCTGCCAATTTGTGTTCTCTCCCAAGGGCTTGCCAATTTTGTTTTCCCTACCATAATGGTCTTCACTCATGTATAAGCTTACCTATTTCTCTGGTGTCATTCAAGCTTTTGTTCTCATCTCTTTCTGTGAAATGACATTGTTACCTACCCTGAGACTGACTTGTTCATGGGAATTATCTTTGAGGAATTCATATTTTTTAAATATTTATTTTTCTTCTTCATTTCATAGCATATCACTGAGATCATGGCCTGTAGGTGTTTAATAATAATTTTCAGATTTACATAATTAAACTGTCTTCATTTTTGTTACAAAAATCCAGTCCTTCCACTTGTCCCCTGTATGCTTGTACATTCATATGTATGTATGGGGTTTCCCTGGTAGTTCAGTTGGTAAAGAATCTGCCTGCAGTGCAGGAGACTTTGGTTCAACACCTGGGTTGGAAAGATCCCTGGAGATAGAAATGGCAACCCACTTCAATATTCTTGCCTGGAAAATCCCAGGGACAGAGGAGCCTGGCAGGCTACAGTCCCTGGTGTCACAAGAGTCAGACACGACTTAGCGACTAAACTCCCAAAACCATGTAGGCATATGTATGTATATCTTCCACTTCTGCCTTCTCAAGGACTTCACACTTTCACTTATTGTCTTATACCACATTATTTTTTAGATCATTTTCTTCATTATACAAGGTATGTTTCAGAACTGAATTATCCAACAAAGTAGACTCTAGTCACATAAAGTTAGTTAAAATTAAATTAATTAAAAGAAATTAATTAAAGTGGGAAATTCAGTTCCTCAGTCCACACAAGCCACATTACAAATGTCCAGACCACTATTATATTGAACAGTGCGGCTCTAAATAATTTTCTACGTCATCACAGAAGGTTCCATTGAGCAGTGAAACTCCTTACTCTGTGAAGGATTCCCAGTTGACTTGCCATCTCTCTAACATTTTTCACTGAAACATTTCCCCAGTTCTCTACTTCACTTTTACAATATCTTTTAATCTCCCATTTGATCTTTTAATTATTACAAAAATAAAATACTGAAAAAAATAAAAAATTGGTATATTATAAAAGATGCTTATATACTTACCTTCCAAATCTGACACATTTGTTTTTGATTCATATGAAAAACAAAAGGTTCTGTCACTGCCCTTTGGAGGAATGTGACTATATTTAAATTAATGTATTACTTTGTATTCATCACAGAAGTCTGTATAATAAGTAATGTGCAAAACAGTTTAAATTGCATAGTTGTTCTCTCTTGTTCTTTTTATTTGCTACTATTTTGTTCTTTGGGCTTCCCTCGTGGCTTAGCGATAAAGAATTCACCTGCCAGTGCAGGAGACACAGGTTTGAGACCTGGGTTGGGAAGATTCCCTGGAGAAGGAAATGGCAACTCATTCCTGCATTCTCTCCTGGAAAATCCCATGCCCAGAGGAACCTGGAAGGTTATAGTTCATGGGGTTACAGAGTGGGACATGCCTTAGGAGTAAATAACAGCAATTTTTCTCTTTGCTGCTTTCTAATGAGGTCATCAATTTTTTTTTCTCTTAAACTGCATTTTTCTTTTATAAAGAATAAAAAGAATGTTGATTGTCATCCAGTTCTACAGGATCAAGCCATTAGCTACTGCAACTGCCCACTGACAATGTGCTGCCATGGAATTCAGGATGGAGAAAAAATGGGAAACATTCTGTGCTCTAGATATGGCACCTAGACCGTTAAAATACATATAAATAAGGAAACACTTCAATGATCTTGGATTCTTGCATTTCCCCATATACAGAAAAGCACCAAAATTATTAACCTGATATGTAAGTTCTTTGTGATTAGCAGTAATCTTTTGATGCTTGACTGTACATGTTTTCTCCCAGCAAAAAATTCACATATATTCTGTCTCCTCCTTTCCCTCTTCTGACCAGTTTCTCTGAGCCATCTGAGAGGCTATTTCCAGGGCTAAAGTTGTCATTAAAACATTGAATAATAAGAAAGCCTTCCTCAGAAATCAATGCAAAGAAATAGAAGAAAACAACAGAATGAGAAAGACTAGAGATCTCTTCAAGAAAATTAGAGATACTAAGGGAACATTCCATGCAAAGACGGGTTCAATAAAGGACAGAAATGGTATGGACCTAACAGAAGCAGAAGATATTAAGAAGAGGTGGCAAGAATATACAGAACTGCACAAAAAAGATTTTCATGACCCAGATAATGACAATGGTGTGATCACTCACCTAGAGCCAGACATCCTGGAATGTGAAGCCAAGTGGGGCTTAGGAAACATCACTAAGAGCAAAGCTAGTGGAGGTGATGGAATTCCAGTTGAGCTATTTCAAATCCTGAAAGATGATGCTGTGAAAGTGCTGCACTCAATATGCCAGCAAATTTGGAAAGCTCAGCAGTGCCCAGAGAACTGAAAAAGTTCAGTTTTCATTCCAATTCCAAAAGAAGGCAATGGCAAAGAATGCTCAAACTACCACACAATTGCACTCATCTCACATGCTAGTAAAGTAATGCTCAAAATTCTCCAAGTCAGGCTTCAGCAATACGTGAAGTGTGAACTTCAAAATGTTCAAGCTGGTTTTAGAAAAGGCAGAGGAACCAGAGATAAACTTGCCGACATCCGCTGGATCATGGAAAAAGCAAGAGAGTTCCAGAAAAACATCAATTTCTGCTTTATTGACTATGCCAAAGCCTTTGACTGTGCGGATCACAATAAACTGTGGAAAATTCTGAAAGAGTTGGGAAAGCAGACCACCTGACCTGCCTCCTGAGAAATCTGTATGCAGGTCAGGAAGCAACAGTTAGAACTGGACATGGAACAACACACTGGTTCCAAGTAGGAAAAGGAGTACGTTAAGGCTGTATACTGTCACCCTACTTATTTAACTTATACGTAGGGTACATCATGAAAAATGCTGAGCTGGAAGAAACACAAGCTGGAATCAAGACTGCCGGGAGAAATATCAATAACCTCAGAAATGCAGATGACACCACCCTTACGGCAGAAAGTGAAGAGGAACTAAAGAGCCTCTTGATGAAAGTGAAAGAGGAGAGTGAAAAAATTGTCTTAAAACTCAACATTCAGAAATCCAAAATTATGGCATCCGGTCCCATCACTTCATGGCAAATAGATGGAGAAACAGAAACAGTGGCTGACTATATTTTTCTGGGCTCCAAAATCACTGCAGATCGTGATTGCAGCCATGAAATTAAAAGACACTTACTCCTTGGAATAAAAGTATGACCAGCCTAGACAGAATATTAAAAAGCAGAGACATTACTTTGCCAACAAAAGTCCACCTAGTCAAGGCTGTAGTTTTTCCAGTGGTCATGTAGGGATGTGAGAGTTGGACTGTGAAGAAAGCTGAGTGCTGTAGAATTGATGCTTTTGAACTGTGGTGTTGGAGAAGAGTCTTGAGAGTCCCTTGGACTGCAAGGAGATCCAATCAGTCCATTCTAAAGGAGATCAGTCCTGGGTGTTGATTGGAAGGATTGATGTTGAAGCTGAAACTCCAATACTTTGGCCACCTGATGTGAAGAGCTGACTCATTTGGAAAGACCCTGATGCTGCGAAAGATTGAGGGCAAGAGGAGAAGGGGATGATAGAGGATGAGATGGTTGGATGACATCACTGACACAGTGGACATGGGTTTGGATGGACTCTGGGAGTTGGTGATGGACAGGGATGCCTGGTGTGCTGTGGTTCATGGGGTCACAAAGAGTCGGAGACGATTGAGCGACTTTACTGAATTGAACACTTTGCATTTGTTTTTTAAGTAAACACTATCTTTTAGAAGATAAACATTTATTTTCTTGTCTTTAGAATATTAATATAGAACTGTGTTTAAAATAAAAGCTACCCACAAGAAAAAGACAAGAACATTTTAATACTTGAGTTCACATCTCTAATATATTTCATGTTAGTTGTTACATACACTAATTCAAAGTGTTTTTGATTTATCCATGTGGTTACCAATTTCTTGGTTCACTACTTCTCCCTGCACCGGGTTTCTCCTTTAAAGATTACATTTCTTCTTGCCAAAGTACATCTTTGGGTGTTTCTTTTGTCAAGTGTGTATGTAATGTTAAATTCTTGACTGTAATTGGTCTGAAATAATTTTCACTCTATTGTTGTTAAAATTATTCTGTTTGAATTTACCCAATATGGTTAGTGTTCCCCTTGTTGCCAGAATTCAACCTCTGTATTCCAGTCTGAAATAAATCTCAGAGACAGAGTTTTGAGTGAAGTAACTTATGGAACAGGTTGCTTCCTGACCTGTATACAGATTTCTCAGGAGGCAGGTCAGGTGATCTGCTTTCCCAACTCTTTCAGAATTTTCTACAGTTTATTGTGATCCGCACAGTCAAAGGCTTTGGCATAGTCAATAAAGCAGAAATTGATGTTTTTCTGGAACTCTCTTGCTTTTTCCATGATCCAGCGGATGCTGGCAAGTTTTGAGTAAAGAAATAACTTATTGCTTTGACAGGCAAAGGGCACCAAAACATGTTAATGCCCTCAAGACTGTATCCCTTCCAAGGTGGGGGGGTGGAGTGGGAGATAGCATGAGCAGTATTTACAGTATTTAATGAGCAGGGCATGATCAGCTCATGAACATTCTTCTGATTGGTTGGTAGTGAGGTAATTGGAAGATAACATCATCTACCTTCTGGTTCTAACCAGTCTGGGGTCTACATGCTTATGGGCAGTATTTTGTTAACTTCTTCCCCCAGCAGGGGTTTTCAGTATTTGCAAGATACCTCAAAGGACATGGTTCAGAATACTTGCTATAGTCCCTGAGGAAAAACTAAATGTCCCTGACTTTGTTTAGTGGCTAAAGTATTATTATTTTGTCTTGACTGTATTCCTTTCTTTCCGCATTTTCTCACACCTCTGATTAAATTTACTCTTTGAAATGTTCTACAGACAAAAGCAGGTGGAGGATATAAGGGGTCTATTCTGTGAAGGTGTCATAGGGTCCTGCCTGATTACACCCTCTGCTTGAATAAACTCGAGAGAAAGTTTTTCCTGACCATAGGCCCCTGACCTTTCTTTTCTTAGAACATTTGTTAAAGGTAACTTGAAACTATAAATCTTTTCCTCTTTGAAGGATAGATCTAGCCTCTTGCCAGTTGTACAACAAGGAATGTCTCTCTGAAGGAGCTGGGAGCCATCACTTTGAAATGTCCAGAAAGATAGAGCTCCTACCTCTGGGTCTCTCTGGGAGGGGGAGGAGCCTGACTTTGATAAGTTGTATTTAGCAAACACAGATGACCTAATCACATTAAGCACTTCACCCTTAAGTCTTCCACTTGTTCACTTCAAAGCTTAAATTCTTATTGTGTTTCAGTGGAGCTGGGTTTGATCACATATATCTCAATAGCCTTGAAAAAACTTTGCTTTGCCTGTTCAACTTATCTAGGCCAATTTTTCCCTGACAGAGTTTCATGTACCCCAGATTTCTATGCTTATAGTTGTGTATTAATTTTATGATGCTTCTTCAATGTGAGGTTATGCTTTTTATTAATTCTGTGAATTATCAGTAATATTTATCTCAGCTATTGTCTTTTCCCCATCTGTTTTTTCTTTTCCTTGCTAGTAACATGTTGCCCTCCCCAATCTAGCTGATCTTTCAAGCATATCATTATCATTTATATAATTAATTCAATAATTTCAGCAAACCTCATTTGAAATAAATTCACATTTCAAAAGTTGATTGCATTGATTCCTTCTTTCCATCTTTCCTGGCATTTCTTGTGCATGTGTGTGTGTGTATTGGATATTTTTTACACCAAAGCACAAATCCAGTAGATAATATGTCTAAATTTCTCTTTGAAAGGTTGTGCAATAAAGTCCCCATTTCTTTATCCTCAAGGAGTTTCACAGCATTTTTTTTTTTTTTCAGTCACCTTTCAAGATCAGGAAGTCTGGCTTCCATTTATAATGGAGGCTAAGACCCTTTCTCTTTTTCGATCCATTTTTATTTTCCTTTACCCATTTCTTGCCTTGGAAAATGTGTGTGTGTGTGTGTGTGTGTGTGTGTGTGTGTGTGTGTGGTGTGTGTGGTGTGTGTGTGTGTTCATGCTCTGTGGCTCAGTCCTGTCTGACTCTTTGCAACCCCATGGATTGTAACCAACCAGGCTTTTCTGTCCATGGAGTGGTTTGCCATTTCCTACTCCAGGGGATCTTCCTAACCCAGGCTTAAGTCTGTGTCTCTTGCATCCCTTGCATTGGCCAGAAGATTCTTTAGCCCTATGCCAGCAAAACTTCCCTAGAAAGTGTAGTCAAACACAACAAAACCTTCATCTTTCACAACCATTACCACTGTGTTTCTAATTCATCTCTGGAAAACAAAGAAATTTGTATTGTTTTAGGGCTGGGGAAGCAGAATGAGCCACCCTAGAAAGTGTTAATTTGGCTTTTGGATTATTTTGATGGAAAAAGTAAGAGCCCAGCAAACTCAGGAAGAGCTTATTCCCTCCTTCTTAACTATCTAAGAAAACTTAGCTAGGAATTCCTTACCAGGAAGAGTGCCATTACCAAAGATAACTTTTATATCCAAAATATATAGGTCCATAATGCAACAAATATTTGTGTACCAAATCTTTGCTCTTCACATTTTCCTATGAAGTGTCCTCTTCCTCTTTGAAGCTCCAGACCCCAGTCCCCTTCTCCTTAGCTCAGGTTGCTATCTAAACCCCCATTACGTGATTATCAGGGAGTCTCATATTTTTATAGGGCTCAGGCACAAACAAAATTTGTTTATCTGCTGTTAATCTACCTTATGCCATTTTAATTACTAGACCAGCTAAAGGACTTAGAAGAGAAGAAGGGAATAGTTTTCAACCTCTATAGGATTCATCAGCATTTCTTTAGTTAGCTCTTTTCTACCTAACCATTTATCTAACAGCACTGTTTGTTTGGAGGGAAAGATGTATCAGAGTGAATTCTCTGAACTGTGGTGACAGGAAACCTATGGATTGAGTTTACATATTTATGCTTCTACGTTGCCTGGAGATTTACAGGTTTATACTTTCAGTGAATCTGAACTCTAGACTAAACTGCCAACTATCTTCTTGGTAACTCATTTGAATGCTTAATAGGCATCCTTAAGTTTAAAATATCCAAATCAGAACTCCCAATCTTCTCCATTTCAGTAAATAAAATGGTGCTAGTTTCTGTAAACCCACATTTAAAATCTATCCCGGACTTTCTTTTGCTACCTTAACTATATCAAATCTATTACCTCTGCAACTTTGTGAAAATAAGCAGCACCATCCTTTTTCTCTTAATGTGTGCATGGATGCCAAGTCGCTTCAGTCCTAGGGATCTTCCTGACCCAGAGATTGAACCCGTCTCCCTTATGTCTCCTGCATTGGCAGATGGGTTCTTTTCCATTAGTGCCACCTGGGAAGTCTTTTTCACTGAATAATATCACCATATTTATTTATTTTTTCATAGCATTCATGCTCTGGGATTGTTTTATTAATACATTTATTTATGCATTGCCATTTGCCTATCAACAGGCAAAGTTGATAATCAAGTTCATCACCTATCTTGTATATTGCCTTTTTCTCTGTGTACAGAGCTGTGAATAAACTTAATGAATCTTGGGTAAATGAATGAAAATCATTCTTCAGGATAAGAGAGAGATCAGTTAGACTTTGAACTTGGTGCCAAAGCTTACTTCTGTTCTTCCATAATACATAGTATTAAAAAAGACTTAATTTCTTAATTTATACTTTCAAATATATACTTTATGTTTTAAAGGGAAAATCAATTAAAGGTCATTTCCTATTGCTATTTTCATATAAACTGAAACTATGAAGAGATTAATTTCTTGATAATCTTGTTTATGTCTACAATATATTATAATATTTTACTATGCAGGTTTACATCAGATGCTACATTTGAGCAATAAGACTTTCAAAGTCAGTTTTCTCAAACTTTAGTGTTTTGTATAACCTCACAACTCACTCATTTCTATTGAATCAGATTCTCAATACGCTTTTATCTGCTACACATTTATGTTTCCTCATGTATAAAATGGGAAAATACTTAGTAGTGGGAATTCTTAAGAGCTCTAAATAAGACATTTATGTACAAGTCCTTCATACAATATATGGTACATATAGGTGCTTGAAACTCTTTGCTATACTAAGTTCCTTCAGAAGTTTTCACTTTATTATATATCACTCATTTGATACTTAGTATTTACAAACTGATTCAAGTATAAGCAATGAATATTAAACTATGAATTCAAGGTATGCTATCAATCATAAATTTTAAGAAACCTTTTAGATTACACATCGGTCCCCTTGGGATAATAGACTGTATTTCACTTTTAAACTGGACTGACATATATCTTGAAAGGTGATCCTGAGTCGTTTATGAAGTACAATGAAACTCAAAAATGAATTGCTTTTTCTTGGGTTTATTGATATTTAAACATGGATGCAGAATGTGTTTTTACTTAATAAATTTTTAAATAGTAGCCACACTGGAAACTGCTGATAAAATATTCATTACTTAAATTCCATCCATCATTTCATTTTCATACTCCAAATTTTTTATGATAAAATGTGTGTGTGTTTAATTTTACTCTTTTCCTATCCACTGAATGAGTAATGAGCAAACACTGAACTGCCAGGATTTAACTTCTACATACTATTTGTACATAAATCAGGTCTACTTGGAGGAGTGTGGTTGATTCCTATTCTGGGGTTTGGACATTACATGGCGAGCCTGGGACTTGTGCCAAGAAAGAAATGTTATCTATCAGTGTCATATATCAATATCAGTTCAGTTCAGTTCAATCGCTCAGTCGTGTCCAACTCTTTGCAACCCCATGAATTGCAGCACGCCAGGCTTCCCTGTCCATCACCAACTCCTGGAGTTCACTCAGACTCATGTCCATCGAGTCAGTGATGCCATCCAGCCATCTTATCCTCTGTCGTCCGCTTCTCCTCCTGCCCCCAATCCCTCCCAGTATCAGAGTTTTTTCCAATGAGTCAACTCTTCGCATGAGGTGGCCAAGTACTGAAGTTTCAGCTTTGGCATCATTCCTTCCAAAGAAATCCCAGGTCTGATCTCCTTCAGAATGGACTGGTTGGATCTTCTTGCAGTCCAAGAGACTCTCAAGAGTCTTCTCCAACACTACAGTTCAAAAGCATCAATTCTTCAGCAATCAGCCTTCTTCACAGTCCAACTCTCACATCCATACATAACCATGGGAAAAACCATAGCCTTGACTAGACGGACCTTTGTTGGAAAAGGAATGTTTATGCTTTTCAATATGCTATCTAGGTTGAGAGAGATGGTATTCCCATCTGTCTCAGAATTTTCCACAATTTATTGTGATCTATAAATATAGTCATATTAAAGTGAAGAAAGAACCAGCTTAAAAGGACACATAGATGACAAATTTTGGAAAATTAGAGCATCAACATTTGCTTTGAAAAATCAAACTAGCAAAATAAATAAACATAACAGTTTAACTTTATTGATTTTTAAAAATAATTCTAAATATTGTAATTCTGGAAGGACCCTGTTTCATCTACAATCTAACACTTCTCTTTTGATAAAATTGTTTCATAAAACTAATATATATGTATATATATATATATAGGTTGCTTTGGGACTTCGCTGCTTCATGGGGTTTTCCTGAGTTGCAGAGTGCAGACTTTCCATAATGGCAGCTCCTTTTCTTGCAGATCACAGGGCTCTAGCTATCTGGGCTTGAGTAGTTGCAGCACATGGGCTCAGTAGTTGGGGCAACCAGACTCTAGAGCACAGGTTCAGTAGCTGTGGTGTATGGGTTTGGTAGCTCCTTGTTGGGTGGGATTTTCAGGGATCAGGGATCAAATAGTTGTCTCCTGCACTGTGTATTCTTTACCATTGAGGCACCAGGGAAGCCTCATAATTTTTTTTTTTTTCAGAAAACTTAGTAACAAGTCAGTATTATTTATTTGTGTTTATACTTCAATTCATTCACTCAGTCCTGTCCAACTCTTTGCAACTCCATGAACTGCAGCACACCATGTTTTCCTGTCCATCACCAACTCCCAGAGCTTGTTCATAACTTGTGTCCATCTAGTCAGGGAGGCCATCCAATCATCTCAGCCTCTGTCATCTCCTTCTCTTCCTGGCATCAATCTTTTTGAGCATCAGGGTCTTTTCCAATGAGTCAATTCTTCACATCAGGTAGCCAAAGTATTGGAGCTTCAGCTTCAGCATCAGTCCTTCCAATGAATATTCAGGACTGATTTCCTTTAGGATTGGCTAGTTTGATCTCCTTGCAGTCCAAGGGACTCTCAAGAGTCTTCTTCAACACCACAGTTCAAAAGTATCAGTTCTTCAGTGCTCAGGTTTCTTTATAGTCCAACTGTCACATCCATACATGACTACTGGAAATACCATAGCTTTGACTAGAGGGAATTTTTCTGGCAAAATAATGTCTGTACTTTTTAATATGCTATCTAGTTTGGTCACAGATGAGAGAGTTAAAGAAAGCTGAGTGCCGAAGAATTGATGCTTTGGAACTGTGGTGTTGGAGAAGACTCTTGAGAGTTTCTTGGACTGCAAAGAGATCCAACCAGTCCATCCTAAAGGATATCAGTCCTGAATGTTCATCGGAAGGACTGACGTTGAAGCTGAAACTCTAATACTTTGGCCACCTGATGCGAAGAGCTGACTCATTTGAAAAGAACCTTATGCTGGGAAAAATTGAAGGCAGGAGGAGAAGGGGATGACAGAGGATAAGATGGTTGTATGACATCATCAACTCAATGGACATGAGTTTTAGTAAACTCCCGGAGTTGGTGATGGACAGAGAGGCCTGGCATGCTGCAATCCATGGGGTTGCAAAGAGTCAGACATGACTGAGCTACTGTACTGAACTGAACTGAAGGTTGATCATAGCTTTTCTTCCAAGGGAAAAAGGTCATTTAATTTAATGGCTGCAGTCACCATCTGCAGTGATTTTGGAGACAAGGAAAAAAAAGTCTGCTATTTCTTCCATTGTTTCCCCATCTATTAGCCATGAAGTGATGGGACCAGATGCCATGATTTTCATTTTTTGAATGCTGAATTTTAAGTCAACTTTTTCACTCTTCTCTTTCACTTTCATCAAGAGGCTCTTCAGTTCCTCTCCACTTTCTGCCATAAAGGCAGTGTCATCTGCATATCTGAGGTTATTGATATTTCTCCCTGTAATCTTGATTTCAGATGTGATTCATCCAGCCTGGCATTTCTCATGATGTACTCTGTATATAAGTTAAATAAGCAGGATGACAATATACAGCCTTTACATACTCCTTTCCCAATTTGGAACCATTTTCCACATCCAGTGCTTACTGTTGCTTCTTGAGCTGCATACATATTTCTCAGGAGGCAAGTAAGGTGGTCTGATACTCCCATCTCTTTCAGAATTTTCCAGTTTCTTGTGTTCCACACAGTCAATGGCTTTGGTGCAGTCAATAATGCAAAAGTAGATGATTTTCTGCAACTCTCTTGCTTTTGTGATGATCCAATGGATGTTGGCAATTTGATCTCTGGATCTTCTGCCTTTTCTAAATCCAGCTTGAACATTTGGAAGTTCTTGGATCACATACTTTTGAAGTCTTCCATGGAGAATTTTGAGCATTATTTTGTTAGTGTGTGAGATGAGGACAATTGTGCAGTAGTTTGAACATTCTTTGGCTTTGTGTTTCTTTGAGATTGGAATGAAAACTGACTTCCAGTCCTGGGGCCACTGCTGAGTTTTCAAAGTTTGCTGGGATATTGAGTGCAGTACTTCAACTGCATTGTCTTTTAGAACTTGATATAGCTCAGCTGGAATTCCATCACTTCCATGATTTTGTTCATAGTCATGCTTCTTAAGGCCCACTTGACTTCAGACTCCAGTATGTCTGGTTCTAGGTGAGTGATCACACCATTGTGGTTATCTGGGCAATTAAGATGTTTTCTGTATAGTGTTTATATTTAGTGTATAGTAAAATTAAATTTAACAGTCAATGAAATGAATTATTTTTGGTAATTATTTCTGTAACAAAAAAGGAATTAACATGTGAAATCTATAAAACATTTCAACCAAAAATTATAAACTTTATTTTTAAATGTATCATGTCTTCCACTTTCCCTTTATCTCTTCTATAATATGGTAAATGACAGCTAAATTTTTTTTAAGCCATATATTTTCAGCAGAAAATTACCACTATTATATATATTTTAATATATAAAATTATTTATTATGGCTTTCCTCTTTTCTGTATCTTTCAAATGCCAGATACATAAAAAATTAGTCCCTTCTTATGTATTATTACATCCATAGTACTAATAAGCTTCTATTTTTAGAGAATGCTCGATATTTAAATCTTTCATGTTTTAAATTACTGATACATTCACAATATGTTCAAAAACTTTCTTCAATTATAAAAATGGAATTGCATGCTTAGTTAAAAAAGTTTTGGCCTAGTTGTAAATGCAATCTTTGAAATTTCAATCATCTAAATCCTTAAGGTCAGAGATTTCTTTAAATGCAAGATAACTGCTCAACACAGACTATATTTTATTTTGTGATTTAGTGCATATTTTGGATTAACAAATGAAAGTAGAGGTCTCTTCAGAAGTCTCTAACTCTGCTTGCTACACCTTAAACAAATTTACCATTTAAAATATTTAGCATTCACTATATTCTGAGAGGTAATGTTTGAAAGTCTTTTTATGTGTAACAGATATATATATAGTTTATTTGTTTAGTATTGCTTTTCTAGGAGTTACTATTGGAGAAGAATAAAAAGAAAAAAGAAACAGTCACCATGAGTGATGGATTTTTGGATATGGTAAGTGAAACAAGTCTCTTTTTTTTGCTTTCTCTAGGGAACATTAGTAAACGTATTTGATTCCTCATGGATATTAATACAAAGAAAAAAGAACCCAGGCCCTTAAGCTCAGTTAAATGACAAGTTAAATGTGAAAACATTAAAGAAGATGGAAAAATTATAGACTATTTCAAAGGAAATAAGGACTTTAAGAAACAGATGATAAGTAGATGTTTTCATCAGAGTATCCACTGTCTGAGGCCAGCCCATGTTTTTACTTAATCCTACTCTGCTATATTTTCTTTAGCTATTTCATGATATTTCATTTACATATGAGTGAGAAATGCCTTGTAAAATTTATAATACATTTGAGGAATAAAAAATAATTATGTTTTAATGAAAATTTCTTAACATTTTTATTCCATGTCACTGATAATTTGAGGGATTATGGTTGGCTATGTGATAAGCTGAAGCAAATATTTATATGAAGAATCAATATTTTATTTTATTTTTGGTGAATGTTATTATAGAAAAACAGTGGATAAAGAGTGACCTCTTTAGGGTAGAAATATTTATATGTAAATGTTTATGAAATAGCCTTTACTATCTTGAGATTAAAATTTTGCATATATCTCAGTAGAGATTCTTTTTAATTAAATACAAGTTCTCTCTATTACCTTATGTTCTAAAATATTAATGATCTAAACCAGAGTTTGCATTAAAAGAGGTCATGGTTTGTGTTCTCTGCAGTCTTCAATATGAGGAAATAAATAATATCACTAATCTATGCTAACAGAGACATACAAATTTACTTAATTTCTCTGATACACTTTATTGCTTTCTAAGTGTGCTTTTTCATTAGCATCTGAATCATTAAGTAGGTCCAAAGTGCAGGATTTCATTAAATTACAGTTCTTATAAATGACAAATTGTTGAACATCAATGGTTACATAAACTACCATGTGGAAGTTCTGAAGAGCTAAATTCCTTAATTGTGTGAAAGAATGTTAATTATTTTGGAAATTTTTAAGTAGTTTCACCAAAATACCAGAGTAGAAAAGAGGAGACTAATAAGAGAGATGGTAGGAACTGACGTTGGAAAGAAAGTCAGGGATTTTTCAGAAAGCTTTTGTATACAAGGTTAAAAAATCTAAGTTTATTCTGGAAATAATGAAGATACATCATGACATTGAGGGTGGTCAAAAAATAGATGGAGAACAGTGAGTGAAAAAAAAAATTTTTAATTGGAAAAATAGTAGAGTTCTTCAATAGTTATAACTAATTTGCTACATTAACAGCAAGGAAGGGACAGAGGTGAAAAGACAAGAGGGGAATAAGCAGGTAAAACCCAGCCATTTGGGGATCCTTCCTGGATAATAGCAGAAAAGAAGTGATGCTGGCTAAAGGTAAGAGGGAAAAGTCCAGTCTGAACCCAGCCACCTAGGGACCTTCCCATTACCTCACCCATAATGGGGGAAACTATGGTCAGGGAGTGGGCAGCTGAATTTGATGAACAAGGAGCAGAGTGATATGAGAGAACTTCCCTGGGCTGCCATGTCTGGACTTTGTTGTTCAATTTGATCTCTGGTTCCTCTGCCTTTTCTAAATCCAGCTTGAACATCTGTAAATTCATAGTTCACATATTGTTAAAGCCTGGCTTGGAGAATTTTGAGCATTACTTTGCTAACATGTGACATGAGTGCTATTGTGTGATAGTCTGAACATTCTTTGGCATTGCCCTTCTTTGGGGTTGGAATGAAAACTAACTTTTTCTAGTCCTGTGGCCACTGCTGAGTTCTCCAAATTTGCTGGCATGTTGAGTGCAGCACTTTAACAGCATCATCTTTTAGCACTTGAAATAGCTCAGCTGGAATTCGATCACCTCCACTAGCTTTGTAGTAGTGCTTCCTAAAGCCCATTTAACTTCATACTCCAAGATACCTGGTTCTAGATGAGTGACACCATCATGGTTATCTGGGTCCTTAAGACCTTTTTTGTACAGGTCTTCTATGTTTTCTTGCCATCTCTTTTTAATCTCTTCTGGTTCTGATAGATCCTTGCCATTTTTGTCCTTTATTGTGTCCATATTTGCATGAAATATTCCCTTGGTATCTCCAATTTTCTTGAAGAGCTCTCTAGTCTTTCTCATTCTATTTTTTCCCTCTTTTTCTTTGCATTGTTCACTTTAAAAAGGCTTTCTTAACTCTTTGCTCTTCTTTGAAACTCTGCATTCAGTTGGGTATATCTTTCCTTTCCTCCATTACCTTTCACTTCTTTTCTCAGCTATTTGTAAGCCCTCCTCAGACTACCATTTTGCCTTCTTGCATTTCTTGTTCTTGGGGATGGTTTTGGTTACTGCCTCTTGTACAATGTCATGAATCCCTGTCCATAGTTCTTCAGGCACACTCTTTATCAGATCTTATCCCTTGGAATTTATTTGTGACTTCTACTATATAATCATAAGGGATTTGATTTAGGTTATGTCTAGGGAGTATGTAGTTTCCTTGGTTCTGTCTCACCACAGCAAAGATTTGAAAAGGCATACCAGTGTTACAACTCAGAGTTTTATTAGGCAAGCAAAGGAAAGTACACCCTTGAGGCATGAGGCCAGGCCTACCCCAAAGGAGTCAGCTGCCTCTTTTTATGTTTTATCTCCTTCCCCTGAGTCTGCCATAGGCAAATTGGGCTAGCTAAGAAGGGGTGCATTTGTTTCACCTGAAGTTCTCACTCAAGTCCGCTGATATTCTTTTGTTCCATTTATTCACGGGCTTTTTCCTTTTTTTGTCTTTTAGCCACCTCCATTTTGGAGTCCTTTTTCCTATTCTAACTACCTAGCAGTTATCTGAATGGCCTACTGATTTTCTCTATATTCTTCAATCTAAGTCTGAATTTTGTACTAAGTAGCTCATGCCCAGACTAGACAGATATATAGTCTGTCTGACAAACCTCTAACACCTTTAAAAAGCCCAAACTCATAATAACAACAGTATTATAAAATCTGCACGTGGTTCCCTCCACCACCACCATGGGCATTTCTTACCAAATGAAAAGGGAGGGCATGCACAATAATAACTTTTTATGGCCTCAAGACTGTCAGTCAATTAGCGATTCCCTGTCACACATGATCACCCCTGACTCCTCACAAAATAACTCTTTATAAACATCCTTAAGCCTATACCTGTATGGGAGGGCTGGTTTAACCTCACAGAAATAGCCCACTCTCCCTTTGAGATTGCTATTGTTCTTCAGTCACCCAGTCATGTCTGACTGTTTGTGACCCCATGGACTGCAGTATGCCAGGCCTTCATGTCCCTCACCATTTCTGAGTTTGCCCAAGTTCATGTTCATTGCATTGGTGATGCTGTCCAGCCATCTATGCTTTAAAAAACTTTGCTTTGTGCTTAAGTCTGAAGTAGTAGTTTGCAAATTTTTGCTTGCTTTTCCAAGGATTGAGATTGCTGATCTGGGTCTCTGTTGATCTCCTTGGTTAAAGCTCTCTGACATGTCACCACCAACCCCGTAAGAGATTCAGGTGAGTCATGGTGTGAGATTTCAGGGAAGGAAAGGTGAGTGTCTGAATTTAAATCAGGAACATGAGACTGTGTGTGCAGGAGCTAAAATGAGCACTAAGTGACTCAGAGATGATGATGTCTACTAAGGACTGCTCTTATGATGTCAGAGTGACACTATACATGACCCAGTAGGGCTCCTGGGCACAAAAGCCTTCCTGTGTCCCTAGTTTCTTGACTACAGGAAATAGGCTTCATTGAGCCTCCTAGACCGTCCCTGAATTCCAAAGATCAGGTTTAAACACTCGCTAATTAGAGAAGGGAGGGGGTGCAGACAAGGGATGAATAGTTAAGAGAAGCAATAGTGCAGCATCAGGCAGAAGTCCTGTTGAGGAATATACCAAACAATACCTTTGAGTGTTTGAAGATAATGAAGCCTCCATCAGGAGGGAGAACATAATGGTATGCTGCCCACATGTAAATACCTATAAGTACTGTGGACCCCAGATTAGCTAGAACCAGAAGGTTGATGATACTGACTCCCAATTACCTCACTATCAACCAGTCAGAAGAATATCCAGGAGGTGATCACACTCTCTTTGAACTATAATTATAAAACCTCACTGTCCATTTCAGGTTGGGACATAGAGTCCTGAGGCCTTTAGCCTGCTCTGGCTTCCTTTTTCTAAAACTATTCCTCTTTTCTACTTCACCCAGAACTGTCTCCAAATATTAATTTGATGTCAGGTTACAGAGGTCAGATTCAGCTTTAAGAGCTGCAGATGTCAGTTTCGGAATTGCTCCTGGATTTATTTTCATGGACGACCAAGATGACATTATCCAGAAATTACATAGCGTGGTCAGAGAAGTACAGTAAAACTAATGTGACAAGACTGGTGGCAGCACCAAAATTGACAAAGAGAGAAATGCTATTTTGAAATGCAAGTGAATGATTTTATGTTAGCCAAGGCAGGTCTGGTGGCTCAGATGGTAAAGAACCTGCCTGCAATGCAAAAGACTTGTGTCCAATCCCTGCATCAGGAAGATGCCCTGGAGAAGGGCATGGCAACCCACTCCAGTATTCTTGCCTGGAGAATTCCAAGGACAGAGGAACCTCACAGGTATAGTCCATGGGGTAGCAAAGCATCAGACACAACTGAGCAACTAACACATTCACTTTCAAGCACATTCAAAATATTAAGAGGAGATAAAATTATCCCGAGTCAAGTATTAATAGCACAGTTTCAAGCGAGGAATGTGCTGAGATTTGACCATGATGGAGACTATTTACAATTGTACAAAAGCTTTTTTTCTTTCCTTTTTTTTTCTTTTTTTTACAAAACTTTTTCCCTCTTTAACTTTATATATATTTTTTTCATATTAATCTTTATATCTAGTTATCAAATATTCTATGTGTGTGTTTGGTTGTTTGTATTTTTACATACATCCATTAACTGACTTTTCTAATCCACATAATGTTCTTTTTCATTCCTCTTACTTGATAAAAAAAAACAGAATTAAAGCCAATTTTTTCTTGTATCATAAGAATTTAATAGCACTTTTCATTCAAGGGTCTTAAAAATAAATTGTGTTTCATATCTCATAAAGAAAAATGCTGGTACATTACCTTACATAATACTGTACTTTTTTGGGCTAGTTTGCAGAAAATGTATCTATTCAAGAGATAGAGTAATTTACTTAAAATAAAATTAAAATAGTTTTAGAAACTATAACTTTAAGACATAGGACGCAAATTCTATTCATAGAGTTAACCACAACAAGAAATATAACTGTTAAAAGCAAAAGAATAGAAAAGGGAAAATGTAAACATCATCTTGAATATATCTTATCATCTGTTATGCTTTAGGAGAAAGAGACAGAAAATAAAACTTAATGAGTAGTTGTCTAAGTTCCTCTACCATTTAATGTTCTCCAAATTAACTTTCTGAAGGTAACCAGAAACAAAACCCATCAGGAGATCAAATTTTATAACCTGCATGAAAAGAATGATTCTTCAAGAATTTCAGTTAGGAACAATCCTTAGGAATAAATGTCAACAGACAATATTGTTTGCAGTCAGTTCCTGTTAAAGATATACCATTCACTGTTTAATATGAATTAAGACTGAAATTACCATAGAAATGCTGTAAGAGGTGTTGTTTTGTTTTTCTTTCTTTTTTTTTTTTTTTCCCTAGTGTTTGTTACCGTTTTCTCATTTCTCACAACTTGTATCCAGTTGAAGATCCTGGCTCTGCACTCTGCAGATTCTCTGCACCCTGAATGATTTTGCTTCCTCAAGGCCACAATCCATTACATCTGTCTCAGCTTGGCTGATGCTCTGGCCATGGTTCTCTTTGCCTTGAACACTGCTGGCACACTCATTTGGCCTTTCAAACTTGAAACAAAATGAAAGTTAAAAAGAAATACGGAGGATGAATATTGTGAAAAACTGAGATTAAGTAGGAGTGGTTATCTTTCCAGGAGGTTGGTTTTAACCCTTCAGTTCTCAACAAACACTAATTATATACTTGCCACAATCTTACCTCAGGAAATAAGGGTAAGCCAAAAATAATATTTGAACCTGACATAATTTGATATCATTCTAATGTGTTTGTTGGGGAGGAAAGAAACAAATAAAAGGGCAATAATAACATGATATGGAAAAATTCTATGATCACTAGGTGTTATGTAACATATGAGCCCAAAGAACTACAAGAAATGCTGACAGTGTCTGTTACCTCCTGGTCACGTAATAACATCAGTAACAACTGAATCCATCCATAAGAATGTTAACTTCAAAGGGGTAGAAATGTTTTATTTTCATAACTATTCTACTCCAAGCACCCCTCCCATAAGATTACTAAGCATTCAATAAATATCTATCAAAATACTGAATGAAATACTTTGAGGTATTTGAACAAAAATCATATTCTCAGCGAATTCAACTTTCTTATTAGAACTTGAAAGAAGGCAACAAAGCTATGCTCACTTATATAATTCTCAACAATACTTTTTACTTTTTGCAGCCTTAAAAAAAAAAAAGCATATTTATACAACCAAAACACTGTAAAATGGGGATTATTTTTAACTTAAATTTTGGAAGCTGTACACTTCATATTTATTAGGATTTTAAACCAAAGGACTGCTCTAGTTTTCATAAGATTTTCTCCAGTGCTTTTTTTTCCCCCCCTAATCTCATCATTCTCAATCAATTACTGGAAAAAGTCTTGAGAGATTATCATCTGACTGGTCATTTTGCTTTGATGAGCATTGGAGTTTCACATTCTTTGTTGTTGTTCAGTTGCTAAGTCTTATCCTACACTTTGAGACCCCATGGACTGTGGCATGCCAGGCTTCCCTGTCCTTCACTACATCCTGGAGTTTGCTCAAACTCTTGTCCATTGAGTCAATGATGTCATCCAACAATCTCATCTTCTGTCTCCCCCTTCTCCTCCTGCCTTCAATCTTTGGAGTAAAGGAATAGCCAAGCAGAAAATTCAGATGACCAGTAACTTAAACTTTCAGAAGAGAGAAGAGAGGAGGAGGTAAAGTTGCCTTCCTCCCACATAAACTTCTACTTGTTTAACAAGTAAACATGAACCTCACCTGCCCCTTAGCACCATAGAGACAAAGACTATATTCTCTTTTTGTAAAATGAAAGACTATCATATCTGCAAATCTGAAACTAACAATTAAAATTCTTTTTAACTTAAAGCCTGATCATCTCCATTTCTTTTCTCAGAATATCCTTATGAAATCATCAAAATTCTTCCACTTCCCAGGAGTTTCTATACAAAAAACTGAGACAGAGGGAAGCTAAAAATCTCAGTCCACCTCCCAGCTGGCTGGTTGTTCAAGCAACTCAGAATGTGTCCTGAGTTCACTTTCACACAGCTGTGCTCATTACTTTACACATACAGATGTAAAGAAAAAAAACTAAAAAGGAAATATATTGAAGAAAGTTCTGGATATTGAAAATATAAAAAGCAAATGATAGAAAATAAATTTTACCAAGGATTAGAACATTTGATTTAACTGATCAGAACTATAAATTAAATAGACATGAGTAATGCTGATATTTAGGATAAGACAGAATCTTGGTTCTTCTAAGAAACTATTAATCTTGAGACTATCTTGCTTTTATAAAGAATTTGGCCCTTTTAAAATTTATTCAATTATTTAGTTTTTTAAACCTTCATTATTTGTTTAAAATGTTATAGAATTACAGTATTCTCTATATACTACTTTCTTTGTATAATTTCAGTTGGAATGAGCTCTGTTTCTTAGAGAAAACTATAGATTCTGAATTATTATATTGTTTTATATGAGAATAAAAATGTCTTCTACATGAATGCAATTAAAAATGGCCAATAGATTTTCAAATTAGTTGTTTCAATATGATGGTCATAAATTAATTTTAGAGTAAAAATGCAAAGAATCTTCCATATCCCATTTCTTAAAGAGAAAAGAAATAATATCTTGCAATTCATTTATTTATTACATACTTTTCATATATATATTTATGTGAAATTTCATATGTTGTTTTTTCTTTTTCTTTTTATTATTTTATTGTGAACATTTTCCAAGTCATTAAATACTCTTTGAAAATTCAATGTTTCAAGAGTGTATGATAACCTGTGCTCCTGCTGCTGCTGTCGCTGCTAAGTTGCTTCAGTCCTGTCTGACTCTTAACAACCTACCAGGACTACAGCCTACTAGGCTCCTCTGTCCATGCGAGTTTCCAGGCAAAAGTACTGGAATGGGTTGTCATTGCCTTCTCTCATGATAATCTGTGAATGTACCATAATTTTAAAAATAACACTTTATGTCCTAATTCCTAATCAATTTGTCATTTAATAATGTGATGGAGATCACTGTTTAATAGTGATAATAGCAACTAGATCATATTTGGTGTGAAAAAAGTGAAGAAAAATGACAAAATCAGAATCATGACAAATAAAATATTTATACCTTAGATGTTGAACACAGTAAAAACTTGCACCTTAAATTACATTGCAAAATTCAGAAAGCAAAAGGAAAACTTCATTAAAAAAAATGATAAGCACATTGCTGAATTTTAAAGTAGAAAAATTATCCAGAGACCAGTAATAAAAAGGAATTCCACAGGAAACAGTAAGAGATACACTTGTTTACTTCCAGGAGGTAACTGTCTCAGATCTATTAACTATCGTGGTGCTTGTGATTTGAAATCCCTTAGAGACAAGATATAAGCCCACAGATACTCTGAATAGGAAATCTGGAACTAGACTCCCTGCATAATGCAAGCAGGTGGCAAAGGACTGAATATCAGAACACCTGAGCAGGGACAATGCTTCTTTTTCTGCCATTTAGGCATGAAAGAAACATTTGCGGATAGCAGAGTAACATGACAAACTCAGATTCTAAAGGGAATACATGAAACAGAGCTTGCCTACAGCTTGGACAGGGTAGACTGCTATGTGATAGAGAAATAAATTTTCATCTCATAAAATCCATACAGTTTTTAGACTATTGTTAGAATAACCTAGATTTTATCCTAATACTCTATTTAAATGATCTGTCTTAAAACTTGATTAAACTGTCCACAGTATTAAAGGACAGATTTTGTATTGTCATGTAGCAAAATGTGGTTTTATTTTCTATTTAGGACAGGGAAGCCTGGCGTACTGTAGTCAATGGGGTCACAAAGAGTCAGACAAGACTGAGTGACTGAACTGAACTGAAGCTCCTTATGAAAGGTGTTGTTTTGCTGACATTTTTCCTCAAAGTAAGTAGCATATAACAATTTACTAAAGACAAATAAAAATGTATTTTAAATATCTTTCACGGATTTTGCCTGATTGTTCATTTTATTAATTATTTGTGAGAAAGATTTTATAACTTCAATGAATATGCTTAATATAAACTAGGTGTGACGGGTTAATGGTGGGCAGATAACTCTTGATTTGAATTTATCAAGAGTTCATATGCTGTTGATCACACAATGCAAAAATGATTCAACCCCAATTTTTTACTGAAATATAAATATTACAAGAGATGCTTTAAATAGAACTAGTGTGAAGGATTTCTAGTATCAGTTAGCCTCCCTTTTGGACACCTCTACTTCAATCACGAAGTTCTTTGGGTTCCTGCTTTCTGAAATAATGTTAATAGCTTCTCCAGTATCTTATTTTTTCACAATAATTCAACCCTGGTTCTCAAAAACTATTATATAGCAAAGCCAGAAGAGCAACAGCTAGCTTTGCCTATCACGTTCTCTTAGAAAGTAGTTCAGCAACAATTTATGATCACTCAAAGCATATCATCTATGGTTCTCACTCTCCATACTTCAGCTTTAAGTACTTCATCCATTTGTGGTATTCAAATGTGAAATTTCACTTTATTCTCCTCTGTGATAGTTTTAAAGTATGTCCACTAATCCTTCAATACCTCTTCCTCAAAAAGTGCAACCTAATTCCCCTGCCCTAGTGACTTGCTTATAGAAAACAAAAGCATCACATCACAACACTCCCCTCACTACATTGCTCAAATTTTTATTTTTAAAAAATTTTTATCATTCAATAATATGTACAACAGAAAAATTGGACTCTATTTCCATATGGATGAAAAAAAAAGGTTGATTTTTGTATTTATGGTTATGGTAGTGTGATTTTTTTTCTTTTAACCTTTGCATAGTTTTGACATTTCACTGGGTCTTCCTTAATCCTAGACATGTCACTGTTAGCTGTGTGAAAGCTCTATAGGGTGGCTTTATGCTTATTTTAAAAGGTAAATGAAATATACTGTCATCTAGGGTTGAGTCTTCTCTAATTGAGCAGAAACATCTGGTCTCCCTCAAGGGTCTATGTTAAATGGTTTATTATTAATTTTGTATGTTAATGACTTGGAACCCTTTAAATTTATGAAGCCAGCAGGGTTATTATTTTTGTCAATGACACACATTACTTGAAAAAGTCGCTACAAATTAAATGCTTTTTTTCAGTAATAGAACATTGGCATAATATAAATATAATTTGAAATTCATAAAAGTTTTAAAAATTAATTGAATAACTATTGTTTAATCAATAGAAAATATTCTTTATTTGAAATCCAATCAATTATACAATTTGAATCAGCAATACCAGGGAAGTTATTTTTACAAGATAAATATACAATTATATTTAAGAAAGAAATTTTAAAATATATATATATTCTATAGCAATTAACTAGTAGAATTGTATGTTTACCTCAAATTTTAAATATTGGCCATATAGTTACACAGATAAGTTTTTAAAGCCAGTGTTTTAGGAATGAAATGGTTCAGAATATGCTTTAACCTCTAAGGAACAATGGCAAGATAATTACCAAGCTAAATAATAAATTGCAGTTTTGAATAATTTTTTTCCTGAATAAGAACACTGCTTATGGATTGTTTGATAGCTATTGACAAAATTTGCTTAGAAACTTTTAAGATCTCCTTGAGAATATGACATATTAGTGTAAATATATGCTAACAACCTATGTTATCAGAACCATGATTAAGCTTAGTATAATAATCTCTTCCATACTGCCTCCTATTCACATATTCAAAGTGTTAATTTGCTCAAAGTCATTTTTCTGAGTATTCTTACCTTCTGTTCCCATTAGTGATAATTTATTACATGCTGAATCTCCCAGCCTCTTCCAGATCATGACCATAGATATTTCAACTCTATTATCCACATCTGGCACAGGTTTAACTCTTCAGGTCATCCTTTCTCTTTCTCCTTTGACTCCTCTCTAATTTGTACATAGCCAATAAATTTTAATGATTCAAGGTACCTAAGTAGCTGCTGAGAATAAATTTAATATCTTTTATCCAGCATTCTCTTGTGTTTTGAAACAAGGTGTGATTGCTCTTGCTATTGATACTTTTATTCATATAACTTCTCTTACTATTTCTTAAATGTTTATTTATTTTTAAATTATTTATTTGTCTGTTTGACTGCACCAGATCTTACTTGCAGAATGTGGGGTCTTCAGTTGCAGCATGCAGGATCTCTGACCAGGGATTGAATCCAGGCCCCCTTAGCAGTGGGAGCACAAACTCTTAACCACCAGATCATCAGGGAAGTCCCTAATTTGTCATATTATTTAGCAGCTCTAATGTTATAGTGAATGCAGCCAATTTAGATTACAGAAATAAAGAAAAACAATGTGTCTTTTCATATAAACTTGTCACCTGTCAGAGACGCTACCAAGCCTTACCAATTTTCAAGTTTAAACCCAGAACCTGGCACAATATTTCTTAAATGCCTCATTTTCAAAATTTTAGTATATATTTAGCTCATTATGTGAATATAGATATCTATCTGGTACATGAGTTTTTTAAAAACCTAACTTTGGTGTTCAGACTATGTTATGCTTTTTTTCAAAACACTATAAGAAACTCATAGTAACCTCACATCAGCAATGTCATATAACTCTAAATCTTTGAAACTATGCTTCTGAATATTTAGGGGGAAAAATCAGAATGATCATGCTCCTTATAATTCTCTTTTGGCTAAAATATTTTAAATATATATGAGTTAAATATAATTTTATAGCATGTCTAAAGATAATTAAAATTAGGTTTTGATAGATTTCCATGCGAACTTTTAGTTTCAGAAATATCATTAAGGAATATATTTGTTACAGACAGGTTTTCTGAGAAAGAGTAGCTGAGGAAAAAATCTTATGGGTTAGTGTTTTATTTGGGAGTGTAATCCTATCTAAGCTGGAGTGAAGAAAGAAGAAAAGTAACTGAAAGTGGGGTCTGGCTGTTCACTGCTCAAAAACCTATAAAGACACAAAATTGGTGAAAAGGAAAGTTTGCTTTATTTCAGATGCCAGTAACACAGGAGGTTGGTGGACTCCTATCCAAAGACCACCCCCACTCCCCTATTCAGGGAGCAAGAGCTTTTACAGACAGAGAGGGGGACTACATGCAAAAACAACACCATCACCTGAAATTGGTTTGACAATTGATTGGCAATCATCTTCAGGTCACTAGTGGTCTGATCAGCATCATTGTGGCTGTTTCAAGTCCAGTTAATCTTCAGTTTTAGGGCTGGCTCATTTCTATTTCCTTGAGGTCAATTTTCAGAACTGCAGCAACTTATATCAGGGCTAGAGCATGGTCATCATATAGTCATGGCCACAGTCTGGTCATCTTTTTCCACCTGGTGGGGTTTCAGTATCTATAAGATAGCTCACAAGCTATGGATCAGAATATCATCTATAGCCCTTGAAGAGGAACTAAAGGTCCTTTACTTTGCTTAATGACTAAACTGTTACTAATCTTCTTAGACTGTTTTCTTCTGTTTCTTCATTTTCTCACTTCTCTGATTAAACCTATTCTCTGGCTAAAGTTTTTCCACAGATAAAAGGCAGTTGGAGGACATGGGAGGGGCAAGGACTACAGGTCCTGCTCCATTTTAGAAAGAGCTAATAAAGAGAACAAATACCATAATGTATGTTAACCAGTCACTCATGGTTCTTAAATACACAACTGACTGCTCCATCTGGGATCTTCCTAAAGGAGACCAAATGGAATGATCACATCTTGGATTCTTCTTTTATATGTTGGAGGAGGGATTGCAGCAAGATGAAAGACAATTACTTATTGATCCTTCCTTCCCCCACTCCTCACTGGTCAAACTTGAATGTATAATCCTTTTTACTCCTGTAATTCTGACCTGTGGTAAATGGATCCACCAGGCTACCTCAGGAAGAATCTAGAACCTTAGCCAATTCTTCTGACAAGTGTGCATTCACGGTGACCTCTCTCCATGTCAGTCATCAGTATATGGGAGTATTAGTTATCAACTGTGTTATAACACCAGGCTTATAGGTTTAAAACCACAAATATTTGTTATCTCGGCTCCTGGGGTCAGGAATATGTAAACAACTTAACTTGAGCACTTATGGGTCAGAGTCACTCACAAGTTGTAGTTCATCTATTGGTCAGGGCTGCACTCATCTCCACTGGGGGAGGATCCATCTCCAAGCTCACACACATGGCTTTGGCAGATCATAGGTCCTCCCTAGCTGTTGGCCGTAGATGTAAGTTTCTGGCCACATGCCTTTGTCCACAGAGTGATGGAGTGATTCACAACATGTCTTGTAGCTTTCCGCAGAGAAATCCCAACAAAGCCAGAGCCTTTCTTTAACCTAATCTTGGAAATGACATCCCGCCACTTTTGCTATGTTCTATCAGGTTCAGTCCACAGCCCAGGGGAGGGGGGGGGGAAAGGAGGGGCATGATACCAGGTTGTGGGGATCACTGTGATTACTGTGGAAGCTATTTTATTATATATATTTAATCAATATTAAAAATTGTGGGCTATACCTAAAGCAACATTTGAATGTATTAATTTACCCTCATTAAATGCATCTGTTATTCCTTTTCTTGTATTTTCTTCTCTGTACATTGAGGAACAAGAGATTCTAGTAATGAAGGAAAAAGGACTTAGGTCACATTGTGAAGGTTCTTAAATTCATATTAGGACCCTCTGCACTAATCTGGAAAGGAGAGAAATTCAGTGATAGCAAAAGGAAAATTTATAAATTATTTTGTATTTATAGGGAAGTGATAGCATGGTGCCAAAGGAGTGGAAGAAATTTAATGTTTTATTCAGAAGCTGGTGAAAATTGCAATTATGACAAAACTTTCCCTTAAGCATGTTATTTTTCAATATTCAAATCTCTTGGTTTCTAAATTTTTATTTTTTCAATGGATTAACATATGATTAACACATTCTTTTCAATATGAAAGACGTTGAGATTTTGAATGAGCATTTCCATGATGTGAAAACTTAAATTACCTCATTCTTTAAAAGTTTCCTCAAAGCTGAAATTCATCAATAATTGTGTTTATATTGCTTGAGTATATTACTTGTCATTTAATATCTAAAATATAGAGAAAATAAAAACTATGTTACCATATTTGTAGCAGGTTGCATTTTTCTGATTGGGATTCAAAAGAAAAAAAAGTTTTGGCTCAGTTTCCTCAAGTTTCAAATCTCTTTCTCTTTTCCAAGTTTAGTAAGTTGTTTGTTCTTGATCAGTCATTAACGTTTACCATTATGAAGATAGTTTGTTGATTTTTGAAAGAGGCTAATAAAAAGCACTTTTCCCCCACTCGAGTGGTGATTCAATTGAGAAATGAAAATGAGAAATTATGACCAATCTAGACAGCATATTAAAAAGTACAGACATTACTTTGCCAACAAAAGTCCATCTATTCAAAGATGTAGTTTTTCCAGTACTTATATATGGATGTGAGGGTTGGACTATAAAGAAAGCTGAGTGTCAAAGACTTGATGCTTTTGAACTGTGGTGTTGGGGAAGACTCTTGAGAGTCCCATGGACTTCAAGGAGATCCATCCAGTCCATCCTAAAGGAAATCAGTCCTGAATATTCATTGGAAGGACGGATGCTGAAGCTGAAACTTCAATACTTGGCCACCTGATGGGAAGAGCTGACTCATTTGAAAAGACTCTGATGCTGGAAAAAATTGAAGGCAGGAGGAGAAGGGGACAACAGAGCATGAGATGGCTGAATGGCATCACCAACTCAAAGGACATGAGTTTGCATAAACTCCAGGAGTTGGTGATGGACAGGGAGGCCTGGTATGCTGCAGTCCATGGGGTTGCAAAGAGTTGGACACAATGGAGCGACTGAATTGAACCGAACACAACAAAAAGTGATAATTATTATTGAAAATATTGATAGGATAGACTGTAGTTTGCATTCATGCTCTTGAGTATCTTCTAATTTCTCTAAAGTTAGGCAGTCATGATGATTTGGCAGAAGCAGAGCTGGAAGAAAATAGATTCAAGTAAAATTTACTCATAGCAAAAAGAAATTTAGGATACAGACTCTGTGCAGCTAGGAGAGAGCAAAAGCAGAATAGTAAGGGGCAGAAATATGCAAGCCCAGTTCCCTCCTCACTCAAAATATAGCAATTTGCTGAATCACACTTTCAGTGGGTGAGATGGTGGAGGATCATCAGCCAACGGTATTACGCACACGGGTAAAGAAACAGAGGAAAAGAAGATAAGCATTTAATGAAGGTAGATGGATCCATTTAAATGTTGCATTAAGTATAACTTAAAAACAATTATGAATAGTGATAAAATATATAATAAAGGAGCTATTGATTTTGATGAAATCAGAATTGCATCTAAATTGAAAGATCACCACTGCAGGAGAAACCTCAGTGAAAGCAACAATTTCTATTACAGTACTCTAACACATTTTACATATTTCTCCTTTATCCTCTTTTAACTGTTGGAATCTATGCATTAACTCAAACTAACAGAATTGAAGAAAATCACACTTACTAACAAAGAAGGGATTACATGCAACAAATTAGTATTATATGGTTCAATAAGTCTTTTTGAAGCTGGGTAATTAACAGCCTTCTAAAGAGAAATAGAAAGAAATTAGCTAAGGAAAGCTTTAGATTATTTCCATTAAACTATTCACAGACAGTTAGTTGTGTTAATTTGTTGCAAAATATAAGCCATAGCAACCTTATATAATTTTAAAACACTAAATCATTTTAGCTATTGTCCTTTTCCTGCATTAATGTAACCACCTGGTGGCACTGTTGATTAGCTTGGAAAAACATCTAAATTTTTGATAAATCTTTTAAAAAGAGCATTTCTATATTAAAATTGCAAAATGTTTATGATTTCTGTTGCTATTGCATTATTTCAACCTATTTGGTGCTGGATTGCTGTTGCTAGAAAAAATTCATGAAAAATCATTTGCAAAATTTTTAAATGTAAAATAAATCTTATTGAATATTTATGTGTGCAAAATTCAAGGACTTCCAAATGGATGTGCCTAATGTTAAAAAGTAAACCAAAAACATAAAGAAAATGATTGTGTATGTATTATTTCTACATTTAACTGAAGAAATATTTCCAAATGAGATTTATTTATTTAAAAAATTTTAAGACAAAAACTTGTCTCATTTTCATGATTTGATTTCAGGTAACTTGTCAAGAAGACCACTGCTCTTTGAAAGAGAGAGAGATACCAGAATCTCAAACATAATCTTTCATATAATTCATTATCTATAAGATTCTTTTCCAAATTCACTCACAACTTGGTCCCATGCCAATTGTGAGATTAAATGATTGTGATGAACTGCAATAGAACTTTGTCTTTTGCCTCATATATTATACAAATCTTTGGAAAATGAGAAGTGTTAAATTAGATTCAGGATACACTGATAAATCAAGAAATCTTCAACCAAACTATACTTCGTGAGAGCAGGATGAGACAGAATACTATTTTACTGAGATATTTTAGAATTCACTTGATAGATAAAAAGGAAAAAGTATCTTAAAACATTGAAGAATATTTTATAAATATGGTTTGAAAGAAACTGAGTTCTTAACCACAATCCATATATAATAATCATCAGTTGAGTTCAGTGGCTCAGTTGTATCCGACTCTTTGAGACCCCATGGACTGCAGCATGCCAGGCTTCCCTGTTGATCATCAACTCACCGAGCCTATTGAAGCAAATGTCCATGGCGTCAGTGAAGCCATCCAAACATCTCACCCTCTGTTATCCCCTTCTCCTCCCGCTTTCAATCTTTTCCAACAGGAAAGGGTTTTTCTATCAGTGTCTTTTCCAACAAGTCGGTTCTTCACATCAGGTGGCCAAAGTATTTGAGTTTAGTTTCAACATGAGTCCTTCCAATGAATATTCAGGACTGATTTCCTTTAGGATGGACTGGTTGGATCTCCCTTCCATCTAAGGGACTTTTTCAACACCACAGTTCAAAAGGATCAATTCTTGGATGTTCAGCTTTCTTTATAGTCCAACTCTCACAGCCATACACATACATGACCACTGAAAAAACCATAGATTTGACTAGATGGACTTTTGTCGGCAAAGTAATGTCTCTGCTTTTTAATATGTTGTCTAGGTTGGTCACAGATTTTCTTCCAAGCAGCAAGCGTCTTTTAATTTCATAGCCTTAGTCACCATTTGTAGTAACATTGGAGCCGAAAAGAATCAAGTCTCTCATGGTTTCCATTGTTTTCCCATCTGTTTGCCATGAAGTGATGGGACCAGATGCCATGATCTTAGTTTTCTGAATGTTGAGTATTAAGCCAGCTTTTTCACTCTCCTCTTTCACTTTCATCAAGAGGCTCTTCAGTTCTTCTTCACTTTCTGCCATAACGGTGGTATCATTAGCGTTTCTGAGGTTATTGATATTTCTCCTAGATATTGTGATTCCAGCTTGTGCTTCAACAAGCTCTGCATTTCTCATGATGGACTTTGCATATAAATTAAATAAGCAGGGTGGCAATATACAGTCTTGACATACTCTTTTCCCAATTTGCAAACAGTCTGATGTTCCATGTCCAGTTCTAACTGTTGCTTCTGGACCTGCATACAGATTTCTCAGCAGACAAGTCAGGTGGTCTGGTATTACCATCTCTTTCAGAATTTTCCATAGTTTGTTGTGATCTACACAGTCAAAAGCTTTGGCATAGTCAATAAAGCACAAATAGATGATTTTTTGGAACTTTCTTGCCTTCTTGATGATCCAACAGATATTGGCAATTTGATCTTTGGTTTCTCTGCCTTTTCTAACTCCAGCTTGAACATCTGGATGTTCACAGTCCATGTACTGTTGAAGTCTTGCTTGGAGAATTTTGAGCATTACTTTGCTAGCATGTCAGATGAGTGCAATTGTGTAGTAGTTTGAGCATTCTTTGGCATTGCCTTTCTTGGAATTGGAATAAAAACTGACCTTTCCTAGTCCTGTGGCCACTGTTGAGTTTTCCAGATTTGCTGACATATTGAGTGCAGTACTCTCACAGCATCTTTTAGGATTTGAAATAGCTCAACTGGAATTCCATCGTCTCCATTAGCTTTGTGATACTTTTTAAGGCCCACTTGACTTTGCATTCCATGATATCTGGCTCTGGATAAGTGATCATACCATCGTGGTTATCTGAGTCATGAAGATCTTTTTTTATAGTTCTGCCTTGGGTCCGACTACAAGGCATGGCTCATAGTTTCACTGAGCTAGACAAGGGTGTGGTCCATCAGATCAGTTGGTTAGTTTTCTGTGATTGTGGTTTTCATTCTGTCTGCCCTCTGATGAATAAGGATAAAGGGCTTATGGCAGCTTCCTGATGGGAGAGGGTGACTTAGGGGGCAACTGGGTCTTGTTCTGAAGGGCAAGGCCATGTTCAGTAATTTTTCATCCAATTTTCTGTTGATGGATGGGGCTGTGTTCCCTCCCTGTTGTTTGACCTGAAGCCAAACAATGGTGGAGGTAATGAAGGTAATGGTGACCTCCTTTAAAATGTCCCATGCAGGCACTGCTGCACTTAGTGCCTCCAACCCTGAATCAGGCCACCGCCGACCCACACCTCTGTCAGAGACTCCTGGACACTAATGGGCATGTCTCAGTTTCTTGCGAGGTCACGGCACATTTTTCCTGTGTCTTGGTGTGCCACAGGTTTTGTTTGTGCCCTCCAAGAGTCTGTTTCCCCAGTCCTGTGTAAGTTCTGGTGGTTCTATGGTGGGGTTAATGGAGACCTCCTTCAAGAGGGTTTATGTCATACCCTGGTCTACTTCACCCAGAGCCTCTGCATCAGGCCATTAATTAGAACTGAAACATAATGGTCACTTACATTGCCAGGGTTATCACATGCCAAAAACTTTCTAACTTCAGTATTAAAATTTCAGGTTTTACCTGTTTGTTTAAAATTTATTTATGTCAGATATTCCCTTATATTCATTCCAGCAGAACTGATAGAGACTATTCAAATGGTGATCATACAGGTATTTTATCATATTGATTATTAAAAGTTAAATTTATGCAATGAATGATTTTTTTGAAAAGATACAATTCACTCATTTACATTTATGTTATGTGTATAAATATGCTTTTATAAATATTAGTCATTTTGTGTCAAACATTTTTTATAATGATAAAGAAAAAATCTTTGATAAGATGCTGCAAGATGGATATGAAAAATTATAGATGTTTTGTTAAAGAACCTGCCTGTCAATGCTGAAGATATAAGATGTTGTCAGTTCAACCCCTGGGTCAGAAAGATTCCTTGCTAGATTCAATTCTACCTGCCCTCTTGAGGTGAGATCTGGGTAGTAGCTCATTTTTTGCTCATCATAGGTGACATGGTAACACTGGACTCTATTCTGAACAGGTGCTGAAACTTTCATGTACCTTTCTATGTTTTGGTCCTGTGGCTCAAGAACTAACAGTGCTCCTCAAATAAAGAAAATCCCCATGTCATCTCCTGCATTGTGAATCTTTTCAGTTTTTCAGTTATGTCTTCTTCCTCTTATCACTCTTTGTTCTTTCTCTGGGCACATTCACATCTTTGAAAGCTTGCAACCTTCAGGTTCATGTATAGGGGACTTACTTTAGTATGAAAGTAGTACAGAATCAGCCATCAGTGTCCTGTTGCCTAAATTTCTATGGGCTGTTGAATTAACCAAAAACCTCTCTCCCTATGATCTTAGTATCTCTCTTGCATGCCTCATACACAATTCTTCCTACAGATACTCTTCATATAGATAACTGCAGTCAATATTAGCTAGTACTTTTTTCTGTGCACTGGTCCTTTTTTACCTCCACTTTTCTCTCAGTTGTTCCATGCTGGAATGCCTTACTTCTCTTTTCTCTCTATTGAAATCAGTGATTGTGGGAGACAATAACTGGTTGCAATTCTTAGGCAATTTTGGAAAGAAATGCTTTTGACTAGATCTGATGATAATATGATGCTTGCAATGGATAAAATACCTCTGCCAACTTTCTTTTATACAAAGAAGCCTTAGTTCCCTAAATTATCTACTATTCAAATTTCCTTGACAAATTTTATAAAAATACACAGCAAAAGAATATATATAATCTCACTGAAGAAGAAAAATCCAAATCTCATATGCAGAATATATTGTCTTCCACTCATATTTCAAAATTCATCTTTTTTATTAAGCAAACTTACCCAATGTATTTCTATCATACTGTGACTTTTCAAAATTTAAATTTTTACTGCATCTAAGCATATGTATCTTATCACTTTAAATATCATTATTTCTCAGTAATCTTTTAATGACTGTCAGTAATTATTACTGAATAAGCATGAATGAATGTGACACCTCTTTTTGAGAATATAGTTGAATCTCTGTACAGTTCTTATGTTTGTTCATTTAATTAGCATTATTCCATGTCTACTCTGTTCAAGATACAGTTTTAGGTGCTGGATAAATGGAAAATGGTGGAGCAGAAGGACATGCACAAATTTTCTTCCTTGAGAGCACCAAAACTATACCTCACTACTGAACAACCATCAATGGAGAATGTTAGATCCGATCAAAAAAATGATATCCCATTTCCAAGAGCAAAGGAGAATCCCCAGCAAGACAGTAGGAGGGTTGAAACTGCATTTAGAATCAAACATCTTACCCACTAGCGACATCCAGAGGGCTCAAATAAACCTTGTTTGCACCAGGACCCAGAGATCCCACAGAGACTGAGCCATACTGTGTTTGGATGTCTCCTGTGAAGGTACAGGTCAGCAGTAGCCTGCTGCAGGAGCAAGGGCAAGGCTTCTAGGTGTAGCAGATCTGGGTATGGCATAGGCCCTCTTGGAGAAGGTTGCCATTAACCCCACCATAGAGCCTCCAGAACCTACTCAGGACTGGGGAAACAGACTCTTGGAAGGCACAAATAAAACCTTGTGCTCACCAGGACCCAGGAGAAAGGAGAAGTAACCCCACAAGAGACTGACCCATACTTGCCTGTGAGTGTCCAGGAGTCTCCAATGAAAGTGTGAGTCACTGTTGGCCTGCTATAGGGTCAGGGGCACTGAATGCCACAGTGCTTGCATGGAAAATTTTGAAGGAGGTCACCGTTATCTTCATTACCTCCACCATAGTTTGGCTTCAGGTCAAACAAAAGGGAGGGAACACAGCCCCACTGATCAAAAGAAAATTGAATTAAAGATTTAATGAACATGGCCCTGCCCATCAGAACAAGTCAGTCTGTTCTGAATGGCTAAGTCAGTCTCTCCCATCAGGAAGCTTCCATAAGCCTCTTGTCCTTATTCATCAGAGAGCAGACAGAATAAAAAACAATCACAGAAAACCAACCAACCAAAGTGATCACATGCATGACAGCATTGTCTAACTCAGTGAAACTATGAGCCATGGTGGGTAGGGCCACCAAAGATGGATGGGTCTTAGTGGAGAGTTCTGACAAAATGTGCTTCACTGGAGAAAGGAATGGCAAGCCACTTACATATTCATGCCTTGAGGACCCCATAAAGAGCATGAAAAGGCAAAAAGTAATGACACTGAAAGATGAACTTCCCAGATCGGTATGTGCCCAATATACTACTGGAGATCAGTGGAGAAATAACTCTAGAAAGAATGAAGAGATGGTGCCAAAGCAAAAACAACACCCAGTTGTGGATGTGACTGATGCTGGAAGTCTAATTCTGATGCTGTAAAGAGTAATATTGTATAGGAACCTGAAATGTTAGGTCTATGAACCAGACAAACTGGAAATGGCCAAACAGGAGATTCAAGAGTGAACATCAACATTTTAGGAATAAGTGAACAAAAGTTGCCTGGAATGGGTAAATTTAATTCAGATGACCATTATATCTACTACTGTGGGCAAGAATCCCCTAGAAGAAAAGGAGTAGCCCTCATAGTAAACAAAAGAGTCTGAAATGCAGTACTTAGATGCAATCTCAAAAATGACACAATGATCTCTGTTGATTTCCAAGGCAAACCATTCAATATGACAGTAATCCATTACCTGACCAGTAATGCTGAAGAAATTGAATAGTTCTATGAAGACTCACAAGGCCTTCTAGAATGAACACCCCAGAAAGATGTCCTTTTCACTATAGGGGACTAGAATGTAAAAGTAGGAAGTCAAGAGATACGTGGAGTAACAGGAAGATTAGGCCTTGGAGTATGAAATGAAGCAGGTTAGAGGCTAACATAGTTTAGCCAAGACAACACACTGGTAATAGCAAACACCCTCTTCCAACAACACAAGAGAAGACTCTACACATGAATATCACCAGATGTTCAATACCAAAATCAGATTGATTACATTCTTTGCAGCCAAAGATGGAGAAGCTCTATATAGTTAGCAAAAATAAGACCAGTAGCTGACTGTGGCTCAGATCATGAACTCCTTATTGCCAAATTCAGACTGAAATTGAAGAAAGTAGGGAAAACCTCTAGACCATTCACGTATGACCTAAATCAAATCCTTTATGATTATATAGTGAAAGTGACAAATAGATTCAAGGGATTAGATATGATAGACAGAGTGCCTGAAGAACACTGGATGGAGGTTCATAACATTGTACAAGAAGCAGGGATCAAGAATCCCCAAGAAAAAGAAATGCAAAAAGGCAAAATGGTTGTCTGAGGAGGCCTTACAAATAGCTGAAAAAAAGAAAAGATGCAAAAGGGAAAGGAAAAAATGAAAGGTATACCCATTTAAATGCAGAGTTCCAAAGAATAGTAAGAAGAGATAAGAAAGCCTTCCTCAGCAATCAAAGCAAAAAAAAAAAAAAAAGAGGAAAATAATAGAATTGGAAAGACTAGTGATCTCTTCAAGAAAATTCGAGATACCATGGAAACATTTCATGCAAAGATGGGCACAATAATGGACAGGAATGGCATGGACCTAACAGAAGCATAGGATATTAAGAAGAGGTGGCAAGAATACACAGAAGAACTGTACAAAAAGATCTTCATTGTCCAGATAAGCATAATGGTGTGATCACTCATCTAGAGCCAGATATAGTAGAATGAGAAGTCAATTGGGCCTTAGGAAGCATCACTAAGAACAAAGTTAGTAGCTATTTCAAATCCTAAAAGATAATACTATGAAAGTGCTGCACTCAATATGCCAGCAAATCTGAAAAATTCAGCAGTGGCCACAGGACTGGGGAATGTCAGTTTTCATTCCAGTCTCTAAGAAAGTGAATCCCAAAGAATGTTCAAACTACCACACAATTTCACTCATCTCACATGCTAGCAAAGAAATGCTCAAAATTCTCCAAGCGAGACTTCAACAGTATGTGGACTGTGAACTTCTAAATGTTTAAGGTGGATTTAGAAAAGGCAGAGGAACCAGAGAGCAAATTGCCAACATTTGTTGGATCATTGAAAAAGCAAGAGAGTTCCTGAAAAACACCTACTTCTACTCTATTAACTATGCCAAAGCCTATGTGGATCACAATAAACTATGGGAAATTTTGAAAGAGATGGTAATACCAGACCACTTGACCTGCCTCTTGAGATATCTGTATGCAGGTCAGGAAGCAACAGTTAGAACTGGACATGGAACATCAGACTGGTTCCAAATAGGGAAAGGAGTACATCAACTGTATATTGTCACCCTGCTTATTTAACTTATTTGCAGAGGACCTTATGAGAAATGCCAGGCTGGATGAAGCACAAGCTGGAATCATGTTTGCTGGGAGAAATATAAATAACCTTAGAAATGCCAATGACACCACCCTTATGTCAGAAAGCTAAGAAGTACTAAACAGCCTCTTGATGAAAGTGAAATAGGAGAGTGAAAACTGAATTATGTTGGCTTAAAACCCAACATTCAGAAAACTAAGATCATGGCATCTAGTCCCATCACTTCATGGCAAATAGATGGGGAAACAATGTAAACAGTGTGAGACTTCTTTTTTTTTTTTTTTGGCTCCAATATCACTACAGATGGTGACTGCAGCCATGAAATTAAAAGACGCTTGCTGCTTGGAAGAAAAGTTATGACCAACCTAGACAGCATATTAATAAACAGGGACATTACTTTGTTAACAAAAGTCCATCAGTTAAAGATGTGGTTTTTCAAGTAGTCATGTATGGCTGTGAGAGTTGGACTATAAAGAAAGCTGAGTGCCCCAAAATTGATGCTTTTGAACTGTGGTGTTGGAGAAGACTCTTGAAAGTCCTGTGGACTTCATGGAGATATACCAGTCCATCCTAAAGGAAATCAGTCCTGAATATTCATTGGAAGGACTGATGCTGAACCTGAAACTCCAATAATTGGCCACCTCATGTGAAGCACTGACTTATTGGAAAAGTCTCTGATATTTGGAAAGATTTAAGGCAGGAGGAGAAGGGGACAACAGAGGATGAGATGGTTGGATGGCAGCACTGACTCAATGGACATGAGTTGGAGTAAGCTCCAGGAGTTTGTGATGGACAAGAAAGCCTGGCGTGCTGAAGTCAATGGGCTCACAAATAGTCGAACACAACTGAGCTACTGATCTGAACCTTATTTTCAGAGGAAAGAAGCATGTGTGTTTTAGAACATTCATTCCTGTATGCAATCTATCCTATATCTAAATAAATATATTTAGAACATAGATACATCTGGAATAGTATAAATATTATCTGCTCAATATGCTAATATTTTGTTCTTTTCAAATTTTTATATTAACCGTGAGCCAAGGAAATAGAGTAAGTCACACAGCTATTATATGCTAATCTTAAATCAAATTTACTGCATTCAGTACCTAAATTCATGAAACCTGTTATTTTTCTAGATACTTTAAGCTAATGCTCAGGCAAGGAAATGCTGTGGTTTTACGGCTATCAACTCCCTCCAGCAATACAGACCTAGAGATTTCACTGTTGAAATATCCTACAGCTGTGACTTTATTAAATTAAACATAGTTCATGGCAATTAGCCATGGAAATTTCCTTCAGGCCACTCTTCAGATCACGGAGAAACATGATGTGAACAACTGGAATTCTACCCATGGAACTGCCACTTCCCTGCAGTTTCTTTTCTTCAGGGTTTCACCTGCTCTCTCTCCTAGTTTCCAGGGATATGCTTGCAGATTTTTTTAAATCACTATTTCTTTCTATTTTTTCCATTTTAAATAGGCAAAACATCCACTAAATGAACTATGTAGTTTTGTCTTTGTTATTGCTTTTTACTATTTGTCATGGTTTCGTTTGCAATAGCCATAGCCACAAAAGTGCAAATGAAGATCTAAGTCATCTGGTCTAATTTTTTTTTTTATGAAACATGAACTGTGAGGTTTGTCAGTAATTAGTATTTGCTCTTTCTACTTCACATAAATGTTTGCTGTAGTTGCAGTTGCCAGAGGCTTCAGATTTCTCAAGGTTCTTTTCATTTCATTTGTTGAATGTGTAGTGTCCTAAGTATTAATACTACTGCTTTAAGTGTGTGTCTTCCAGCTCTTTCAGCCGTAGCTCCCATTATTGTCCTGAAGCCCTGATGAGCAGTGCTAATTTGTGTAGTAGGGAAAACATGTTACTATATCTTATTAAATCTCAGTCTTTTGTGCCTTTTGTCTTTGGTCATGACCTTCACAAGTGTTTCTTAGTTATTTTTCTATTTTAAGATAGGTACTCTAAAAAGGACTAGAATGGGAGAAATGCTTCTTTTCTAAGCAGGATGAGTCTGGTTAAATATCCTCAGGTGGCTTTACTATGGGTTGCATTTTAGAGGGGGCGGGGGGCGATTCACAAGGGCTGTTTTTCTGCCAGAGCAACAGGGTATCTTTCTCAGCTCTTCCTAAGAAGAATTTGATGGGATATTTTAAGTTAAAACCCATGAAGGAGTGGCCAACTTTTTTAAGCTGAGTTCCAGGAGTTTGGCATTCTTAGGACAGTCCATTCTCAGCTTGCAACAATTTCTCAAAATTGGATTTTAGCAGACCTTGTGTATGACAAAGCAGATTCATCAATTTCTCCAGATTTCAAGGTGACTGTCTACCCTGTCACCTCAGTCCTCTGATGAGTTCAAAAAGTCATTTATTTTGATTTTGTTTAGCTCTCTGTTATTGTAAGGACAGGAATGAAATCTTCTAAACTCTTCCCATGCTGAAACAAGCCAAAAATATATAGCTTTCTTTTGCTGTTACCCTACTCTTCATCATCATTCTCCTTGACAATAATACTGAATGAGAATACTGTCTATTTTGAAGAAAAATCAAATGCTTGTTTGGTGATTGAGATTGACTTAGTAAGAAGGATGAAGAAAGGATTCCCTTCTAATAGGTGCACATTTCCATCTGAAGACATAACTTAAGATATAAATTGATGCTTAGACAGCCCCCATTATTGTAGAGAGGTCATAAACTATGGTAGAGAGGTCTAGCATAATTAAGTACAGAAAATTTATGAATCAATTAAAAAGGGTGGAAGGAGTTGCTGCTAAAATATATATGTACACTTAAGTGACAGTTATAGAAGGGTGCATATGCTTCTAGTTGATTTAAGTGTGTGATTAGGCAATTATTATGTTGATTTGATTTGCTCAATTTGTGTCCTGAAAGATAAGACAAAAATTAAGGTATTTTTTAAAAATTCTGCAGGACACAAGAATTAATTTTTAAAAGTTGATCTTGATGTCTCCTATTCAGCTTAAAGAGCCTGCTTTTAATATAATGTATTAGATTGCCATTAAAATTAACTGGTAATCTGCTTTCTATCAACAGCAGATGCTACCATTCTCTAGCCATTATTCATGGACACATTAAAACATTTGAAAAAATTTAATTTCCCATATATTTAACATGGACAAAGACCAGGGAGCCTCTGCTCTGTGACTGATAAATGAATATGAATTTGAGTAGACAAGAGTAGGAAAAGGTAAGAAGAAAAGAGAGGTGAGGTATTTCAGCAATGTCTATGCCAAAGCTCTTTTGGGCTTGTTCAATCCTCTGTTTTAAATAAATAAGAAAAGGTGAGAAAAATAGGAAGGATTTGATTGGAAAAGGTAGAAATCACAAGATACTGCAAGATAAACTTGCATATAATACAACCCAGCAACCCAGTGGATTTCAGTGCTGGGTTTCTCTACTGTAACAAATTCTTCTGCAACAAATTGTACTCAAGGCATGAAGAGGGTTAGTATTTGATTGCAAGACTATATCTTATAGAGCAGACCTCCAAGCAGCTGTTAGAAGTCTGTTGGTTAGTTAAGAATACATCAGATGTGTTAACTGGGATCTGAAACAGAGCTCTAGTCCTAGCAAGAAAAATAAAGGGTTAATCATTCATCGAAGCAGAAGTATAGTAAAGAAGGCCTAAAAACTGGACTTAAGATTGCAGCTCAGAGGGTGCAGGCATAAAATCTGATTAACAGTCTGACATATAGAAGAGTTATGACATAATTTAAATGTCATATGATGGTATGGGAGGATTAATAATGTTTTCCTAGTGTGGTTGTTCCAGGGTTTAGAATGGGCTGTTTCTTCAGCTATAGGTGAGAGGAAAACTAAGTGGCAAGCAATGTATAGAAAACCCCAAACTTGCATGTTTGGAAGTAGCAAGGAAGAATATCAATTATTAGGGAGTATAGAAGGGTCTAAATAAATTATTGTTTCAATCTGTGCAATTCTGAACGATGTTATTGAGTAAATTTTTTTCATCTTAATTAGTCTCTAAACAAGCAATTACTAATTTCATTAGGTCTACTTATTGTAGAATTACAAATTATTGTAATATATATTGTATGTGACTTATTTCACCATGATATCTATATATCCTAAAATGATGTTTGTAATAAAAATGTAATAGTATAAAGAATTAGAAGCTTGTATATTTAGAAATGCATACTATTTTATTAATCTAGTAAACTTTAAAAAACATATCAAAATAAAATTGTGTATGAGCCTCCTTCTGATTGGGTACTGGTGGAAGAAGAGTTTGTATTTCCTTGATTTTGTTGATTTAGAAAACAGTATGATGTAAAAGTTTAGTTATTTTTTAAAAGGTCCTATGAAATATCAATACATTTGAAACATTCTGTAGTTTATCTGTTGTGCATAACTAGGTACTTTCACTCTCCTATTGCTTGTGGCAGACTCATTAGACTTATAGAAAGATTCAACAGAACTGATGACTAAAAACTGACAAATAATATTTTTGAAGATGGATAAAAGTATATTCTTTAAAATGTAGAAACATTCCCATCATATATTTGCTGAAGTTTTCAAATTCCTACATGTCAAAATATGTTTTAATTTCAAAAGTAATATTAGACATTTAACTTTGGTTAATAGCTTTCAATGGCTATACAGTTTATACACCATGTGAAAAACATATTAGCCCCTGACACCAATTATTAAAGTCAGATATTACATCCTATTACATTTAATTATTCAGAACCTCTGTAGCATGCAATAAGATAATTTCCAATATAATTAGAAACACTGCAATATCAAAAGAAAACTATTTGTAGAATCTCAGCAGCAATTATAATATCCTATAGACTTTCCTCTATGGCAGGATTCTTTTTAAATCATTTACTGATTGCTATTCAAGATAGATGATTTTTTTTTTTTTTGCTTCTGTAAAATTAACACATAAAGGAACACCCCATCCTCTGTCAAAAAACTTTTTCTGTTAGAGCATTAATTGTAAATATTTAGCGTGACTCATAAAAACAAGCTTTATAATTCTACTTAGTCTAAAGACAGCTTATCTCTCCTCTCATTGAACAGTATCCACAGTTCAACCTCAACTGCTAAGGTGACATATTATCCTTTGTTTCTCTTTTATTTTCTAATATTTTTTATTTTTTATTAGCACTATTTATTGTACCTAACACAAAGTGTTTTTTCTGAAAGTGATACACAAGTACTGTGTTAAGAATATAACACTCTATAAATAAACACAATGGTTACAATTTTTAATGTTTTAGTATAAACAAACATATTTCTATAGGTTGAAAGAAATGTGAATATAAGGCTTATGGTAATGATTTATTATTTTTCTATTGAGAAGCAACTATTTTCTTAGCACTAAAGTAACTTTTTAATTTATTTGAACTCTATATTGATTATACAAATTATAATAGGTTAGGCCTATTATTAACCTATGTATAGGTTAGGCCAAAATCTTGCCTTATATTCTTAATTCCAAATATAAATTTGAACTGTCTTCTCTTTGGCAATCCTACAATACTACGTTGATGTTAATCGATTTCTTTGTCTTAACGCTCCCAAAGGAACACTTAACAGTAACAATCCATAGAATTTGTAAGACCTTTCTTTGTGTTAATTCTTATTACACATTTTGAGTTTGGGAGAAGAAAAGCAGGTTTTACTGACATCAATCTCTCCCTTTAGGCAGAAAGCTAACAGATAAAATTTAAAATATAAAAGAAGAAAACAGTGATTGTGTTTGTGATTTCAGTGTTGACATCTTTTGTCATTTGACTGCAACATAGCTTTCTTGTAGAGAGAACACATCCATTTTATTAATGTGAACTTGGACTCTAACCAGTGGAAGCCAGATTACAACCTGTGTGTCCTTCAATACAACCCACCATTAATTTTCCTCTCTCATGTTGCTCCTCTGCAACACTGAGGAAACTTCCCTTTGGAAAATACTTATGAGTTTTAAAATGTGCTTCAAATATATCTTATAGGAATAGGCACTTTACTATTTACAAATGAGGACATGGAGGTCTAGAGACTGTGAGTGACGCTTTGATATTTCACATAACTAGAAAACTATATGGAAGTCCCACATTTTGATTCTTAATATAAGAAATCTTTGCAAGTAAATAATGTATCTTGATTCTCTTTAGCTGGTTTGGAAAATTTGCCAGAAAAACATGTTTTGGTAAGTCATTAGAATTTTGTTCTGAAAGTAAAAGAGAAATATTGATTTTCTAAAAGAAGGCAGTGATAGAAAACTCTGGAAATATAATCAGATTTTTTGAGGGAATTTTCTTCTATATTTTATTTCTTTAATTTTGAGGGAGAAAACTTAATACCCAGATACTTTCTGAACAATTTATGGCAATTCTAGAAGCACTGTGGCATGTATTCTCATTTTGTTCAATATAAAAATGCACTATTATTACAGGTTTCAATTAAATTTGGTTGATGTTGCAAAGGTATGTCAAATGTCACATTAAATCACTTAATAACTCTATACAGTGCTTAATTCTAGAATTTAACATGTATTATTATGGAATTATAAGTATACTATTAGTTCAGTTCAGTTGCTCAGTCGTGTCCGAATCTGCAACCCCATAGACTATAACACACCAGGCTTCCCTGTCCATCACCAACGTCCGGAGCTTACACTTATCCATACAATCAGTGATGTCATTAAACCATCTCATCTTGTCATCCTCTTCTCCTCCGACCTTCAATCTTTCCCAGCATCAGGGTCTTTTCAAATGGGTCAGTTCTTCGCATCAGGTGGTCAAAGTACTGGAGTTTCAGCTTCAGCGTCAGTCTTTCTAATGAATATTTAGGACTGATATCTTTTAGGATGGACTGGTTGGATCTCCTTGCAGTCCAAAGGACTCTCAAGAGTCTTCTCCAACACCACAGTTCAAAAGCATCAATTTTTGGCGCTCAGCTTTCTTTATAGTCCAACACAAACATCCATACATGAGTACTGGAAAAACCATAGCTTTGCCTAGACAGACTTTTGTTGGCAAAGTAATGTCTCTGGTTTTTAATATGATGTTTAGATGTGTCATAACTTTTCTTCCAAGTAGCAAGTATCTTTTAATTTAATGCCTACAGTCACCACTGGCAGTAGTTTTGAAGCCCCCTAAAATAAAGTGTGTCACTGTTTCAATTGTTTCCCCATCTATTTGCCATAAAGTGATGGGACTGGATACCATGATCTTAGTTTTCTGAATGGTGAGTTTTAGGCCATATTTTTTCACATATACAGCCTTGGCATACTCTTTTCCCAAATTGAAACAAGTCTGTTGTTTCATGTCAGTTCTTGACCTCCATACAGATTTCTAAGACACAGGTGAGGTGGACTGGTATTCCCATCTCTTGAAGAATTTTCCACAGATTGTGATGATCCACCCAGTCAAAGGCTTTGGCGTGGTGAATGAAGCAGAAGTAAATGTATTTCTGGAACTCTTATGCTTTTTTGATGATGCAACAGAATGTGGCAATTTGATCTCTGGTTCTTCTGCCTTTTCTAACTCCAGCATGAATATCTGGATGTTCGCAGTTCATGTAGTGTTAAAGTCTGGCTTGGAGAATTTTGAGCATTACTTTGATAACATATGAGATGAGTGCAATTGTGCAGTAGTTTGAGCATTCTTTAGCACACCTTTCTTTGGGATATGAATGAAAACTGACCTTTTCCAATCCTGTGGCCACTGATTAGCTTTCCATATTTGCTGGCATATTGAGTGCAGCACTTTCACAGCATCATCTTTCAGGATTTGAAACAGCTCCACTGCAATTTCATCACCTCCACTAGCTTTGTGATGCTTTTTAAGGTCAATTGACTTCACATTCCACAATATCTGGCTCTAGGTGAGTGATCACACCATCATGATTATCTTGGTCGTGAAGGTCTTTTTTATATACTTCTGCGTATTCTTGCCACCTCTTCTTAATATCTTCTGCTTCTATTAAATCCATACCATTTCTGTCCTTTATTGTGCCCATCTTTGTATGAAATGTTCCCTTGGTATCTCTTATTTTCTTGAAGCAATCGCTAGTCTTTCCCATTCTGTTATTTTCCTCTATTTCTTTGCACTGATCACTGAGGAAGGCTTTCTTATCTCTCTTTGCTATTCTTTGGAACTCTGCGATCAAATGGGTATATCTTTCTTTTTCTCCTTTGCCTTTAGCTTCTCTTCATACCTGTTTGTAATGCCTCCTCAGACAACCATTTTGCCTTTTTTGCATTTCTTTTTCTTGAGGAAGTTCTTGATTATTGCCTCCTATACAATGTCACGAACCTCCATCCATAGATCTTCAAGCACTCTGTCTATCATATCTAATGCCTTGAATCTATGTGTCACCTCCTCTGTATAATCATAAAAGACTTGATTTAGTTAATTCCTGAGAGGTCTTGAGGTCTTTTCCCTACTTTCTTAAATTTTAATCTGAATCTGGTAATAAGAAGTTCATGATCTGAGCCACAGTCAGCTACCAGTCTTGTTTTTGCTGGCTGTATAGAGCTTCTCCATCTTTGGCTGCAAAGAATGTAATCAATCTCATTGTAATATTGAGCATCTGGTGATATCCATGTGTAGAGTCTTTTCTCATGTTGTTGGAAGAGGGTGTTTGCTATGACCAGTGTGTTCTCTTAGCTAAACTATGTTAACCTTTGACCTGCTTCATTTAGTACTCCAAGGCCTAATCTTCCTGTTACTACAGGTGTCTCTTGACTTCCTACTTTTACATTCCAGTCCCCTATAGTGAAAAGGACATCTTTCTGGGGTATTCATTCTAGAAGGCCTTGTGGGTCTCAGTAGAACCTTTCTTCTTCAGCTTTGCTGGTTGGGTCATAGACTTTGATTCCTGTAGTACTGAATGGTTTGCTTGGAAACAAACAGAGATCATTCTGTCGTTTTTGAGATTGCATGTAAAAACAGTTAGAATTGGACATGGAACAACAGACTGGTTCCAAATAGGAAAAGTACATCAAGGCTGTATATTGTCACCCTGCTTATTTAACTTATATGCAGAGTACATCATGAGAAACGCTGGACTGAAAGAAACACAAGCTGGAATCAAGATTGCTAGGAGAAATATCAATAACCTCAGATATGCAGATGACACCACCCTTATGGCAGAAAGTGAAGAGAAGCTAAAAAGCCTTTTGATGAAAGTGAAAGAGGAGAGCGAAAAAGTTGGCTTAAAGCTCAACATTCAGAAAACGAAGATCATGGCATCCGGTCCCATCACTTCATGGGAAATAGATGGGGAAAGAGTGGAAATAGTGTCAGACTTTATTTTGGGGGGCTTCCAAGTCACTGCAGATGGTGACTGCAGCCATGAAATTAAAAGATGCTTACTCCTTGGAAGAAAGTTATGACCAACCTAGATAGCATATTCAAAAGCAGAGACATTATTTTGCCAACTAAGGTCCATCTAGTCAAGGCTATGGTTTTTCCAGTGGTCATGTATGGATGTGAGAGTTGGACTGTGAAGAAGGCTGAGTGCCGAAGAATTGATGCTTTTGAACTGTGGTGTTGGAGAAGACTCTTGAGAGTCCCTTGGACTGCAAGGAGATCCAACCAGTCCATTCTGAAGGAGATCAACCCTGGGATTTCTTTGGAAGGAATGATGCTAAAGCTGAAACTCCAGTACTTAGGCCACCTCATGCGAAGAGTTGACTCATTGGAGAACATTTGACCACTTTCAGTTTGCCTTGGTTCATAGGCCCTTTGGTCTACTTCCAGTTTGCCTTGGTTCATACATCCTTGGGTCTACTTCCAGTTTGCCTCGGTTCATACACCAGTGGTGAAACAGGAGATGGCAAGAGTGAACATCAACATTTTAGGAATCACCAAACTAAAGTGGACTGGAATGGGTGAATTTAACTCAGATGACCATTATATCTGCAGCATGGCTGCTGCAAAGGACCATGCAGAAGAGTGGCAGAGAGGAGCTACCCCTTGCCCAAAGTCAGGAGCAGCAGCCAAGAGGAGCAACCCACGTACAAGGAGCAGTGGCTGTGCTGGCAAAGGAGGGCTGAGAGGAGCTACTCCACCTCAGGAGGGGTCAGGAGGGGCAGCCATGAGGAGATACGCTCGTCCAAGATAAGGAGCAGTGGCTGCCCTTTGCTGGAGCAGCCGTGAAGAGATACCCCATGTCAAAGGTAAGACAAATCCAAGTAAGATGGTAGGTGTTGTGAGAGGGCATCAGAGGGCATACACACTGAGACCATAATCACAGAAAACTAGTCAGTGTGATCACACGGACCACAGTCTTGTCTAACTCAGTGAAACTAAGCCATGCTGTGTGTGGCCACCCAAGATGGCCGGGTCATGGTGGAAGGCCTGCCAGAATGTGGTCCCCTGGAGAAAGGAATGACAAACCACTTCAGTATTCTTGCCTTGAGAACCCCATGAACAGTAAGAAAAGGCAAAATGATAGGATACTGAAAGAGGAACTCCCCACATCAGTAGGTGCCTAATATGCTACTGGAGATCAGTGGAGAAATAACTTCAGAAAAAATAAAGGGATGATGCCAAAGCAAAAACAATATCCAGCTGTGGATGTGACTGGTGATGGAAGCAAGGTCCGATGCTGTAAAGAGCAATATTGCATAGGAACATGGAATGTTAGGTCCATGAATCTAGGCAAATTGGAAGTGGTCAAACAGGAGATGGCAAGAGTGAATGTCAGCATTCTAGGAATCAGCCAACTAAAATGGACTGGAATGGTGAATTTAACTCAAATGACCATTATATCTACTACTGTGGGCAGGGATCCCTTAGAAGAAATGGAGTAGCCATCATGGTCAACAAAAGAGTCTGAAGTGCAGCACTTGGATGCAATCTCAAAAATGACAGAATGATCTCTGTTTGTTTCCAAGGCAAACCAGTCAATATCACAGTAATCCAAGACTATGCCCCAACCAGTAACGCTGAAGAAGCTGAAGTTGAATGGTTTTATGAAGACCTACAAGACATTTGAGGACTAACACCCCAAAAAAGATGTCATTTTCATTATAGGAGACTAGAATGCAAAAGTAGGAAGTCAAGAAACACCTGGAGTAACAGGCATATTTGGCCCTGGAGTATAGAATGAAGCAGGGCAAAGGCTAATGGAGTTTTGCCTAGAGAACACACTGGTCATAGCAAACACCCTCTTCCAACAACACAAGAGAAGACTCTACACATGGACATCAACAGATGGTCAACGTTGAAACCAGAGTGATTACATTCTGGGCCACCAAAGATGGAGAAGCTCTATACAGTTAGCAAAAACAAGACCAGAAGTTGACTGTGGCTCAGATCATGTGCTCCTTATTGCCAAATTTAGACTTAAATTGAAGAAAGTAGGGAAAACCACTAGACCATTCAGGTATGACCTAAAATCAAATCCCTTTTGATTATACAGAGGAAGTGAGAAATAGATTTAAGGGACTAGATCTGATGGATAGAGTGCCTGATGAACTATGGACTGAGGTTCGTGACATTGTACAGGAGACAGGGATCAAGACCATTCCCATGGAAAAGAAATGCAAAAGATCAAAATGGCTGTCTAGGGAGGCCTTACAAATAGTTCTGACAAGAAGACAAGTGAAAAACAAAGAGAAAAAGAAAGATATAAACATCTGAATGCAGGGTTCCAAAGAATAGCAAGAGAGATAAGAAAGCTTTCCTCAGCGATCAATGCAAAGAAATAAAGGAAAACAATAGAATGGGAAAGACTAGAGATCTCTTCAAAAAATGAGAGACACCAAGGGTATATTTCATGGAAAGATGAGCTCAATAAAGGACAGAAATAGTATGTACCTAACAGAAGCAGAAGATATTAAGAAGAAGTGGCAATAATACACAGAAGAACTGTACAAAAAAGATCTTCACGACCCAGATAATCACAATGGTGTGATCACTCACCTAGAGCCAGACATCCTGGAATGTGAAGTCAAGTGGGCCTTAGAATGCATCACTATGAACAAAGCTAGTGGAGGTGATGAAATTCCAGTTGAGCTATTTCAAATCCTGGAAGATGATGCCGCGAAAGGGTTGCGCACAATATGCAAGCAAATTTGGAAAACTCAGCAGTGGCCACAGGACTGGAAAAGGTCAGTTTTCATTCCAATCCCAAAGAAAGGCAATGCCAAAGATTTCTCAAACTACCACACAATTGCAATCATCTCAAACGCTAGTAAAGTAATGCTCAAAATTCTCCAAGCCAGGCCTCAGCAATACATGAACCATGAACATCCAGATATTCAAGTTGGTTTTAGAAAAAAGGCAGAGGAACCAGAGATCAAATTGCTAACATCTGCTGGATCATGGAAAAAGCAAGAGAGTTCCAGAGAAACATCAATTTCTGCTTTATTGACTATGCCAAAGCCTTTGACTGTGTGGATTACAATAAACTGTAAAATTCTGAAAGAGATGGGAATAACAGACCACCTGATCTGCCTCTTGAAAAACCTATATGCAGGTCAGGAAGCAGCAGTTAGAACTGGACATGGAACAACAGACTGGTTTCAAATAGGAAAAGGATTACATCAAGGCTATATACTGTCACCTTGCTTATTTAACTTCTATGCAGAGTATATCATGAGAAACGCTAGGCTGGAAAAAGCACAAGCTGGAATCAAGATTGCTGTGAGAAATATCAATAACCTCAGATATGCAGATGACACCACCCTTATGGCAGAAAATGAAGAGGACCTAAAAAGTCCCTTGATGAAAGTGAAAGAGGAGAGTGAAAAAGTTGGCTTAAAGCTCAACACTCAGAAAACTAAGATCATGGCATCTGGTCCCATCACTTAATGGGAAATAGATGGGGAAACAGTGTCAGACTTTATTTTGGGGGGGTCCAAAATCACTGCAGATGGTGATTGCAGCCATGAAATTAAAAGATGCTTACTCCTTGGAAGGAAAGTTACGACCAACCTAGGTAGCATACTGAAAAGCAGAGACATTACTTTGCCAACAAAGGTCCATCTAGTCAAGGCTATGGTTTTTCCCGTGGTCATGTATGGATGTGAGAGTTGGACTGTGAAGAAAGCTGAGCACCGAAGAATTGATGCTTTTGAACTGTGGTGTTGGAGAAGACTCTTGAGAGTCCCATGGACTGCAAGGAGATCCACCCAGTCCATTCAAAAGGAGATCAGTCCTGAGTGTTCATTGGAAGGACTGATGCTAAGCTGAAATTCCAATACTTTGGCAACCTCATGCGAAGAGTTGATTTGTTGGAAAAGACTCTGATCCTGGGAGGGATTGGGGGCAAGAAGAGAAGGGGATGACAGAGGATGAGATGGTGGATCTCATCACCTACTCAATGGACATGAGTTTGAGTAAACTCCGGGAGGTGGTGATGGACAAGGTGTCCTGGCATGCTGCGATTCATGGGGTTGCAAAGAGTCAGACATGATGAGCGACTACTGAACTGATACAGTATTACTTTTTATGTCATCAGCCTTAGATTTCTATCACCAGTCACATCCACAGCTGGATGTCATTTTTGCTTTGGCTCCATCCCTTCATTCTTTCTAAAGTTATTTCTCTACTGATCTCCAGTAGCATATTGAGCACCTACTGACCTGGGGAGTTCCTCTTTCAGTGTCATTACTTTTTGCCTTTTCATGCTTTTCATGGGGTTCTCAAGGCATGAATATGTAAATGGTTTTTCATTCCTTTCTCCAGTGGACCACAGTTTTTTCAGAACTCTCCACCATGACCTGCCAATCTTAGGTGGCCCTATCACCTGTTTGCTATTTGATAGAAATTAGGAAATATTAAAGGTTTAATAATTATGACAAAGATATTCCCATTAAACACTAACACGGCTATAATGAAGTTATCAATAGAGCAGTAAGAAGAAATGGAGAATTAAACAATGACCCTTTTTTTCCCCTCTCATTTTCTCCTTCAATTCTTAAAAGTTATGCATAGAAAATTTAATAGGGTTATTTGGAAATGTTATTGAACTGTCAGTGTTTCACTTCTTAAGAACATGAAATGTGTATTTTTAAAATATGAATAGTCAACTCCCTTCATGGGGGGAAAAATGTAGTTTCATGATTAATGGAACATTCAGATCATGATGAATACAAACAAATGAAAGATCTTTCCTTCTTTTATACCCATTTTCTCACAAAAGTAGCTCTCACCTTAAAATAATATTCCTATAAATCTACCACTGAGTCAATATGTTTTGTTGCAGGTGATATGGGACAAGTTGACAATGATAATCTGAGTCTTTATTTGCCTTAGAGTTCCTACCACTGTCACCAAATTATGTCAGAAATTTAAATATAATCTTTTCTTAATGTAAAATAAATGCTGCCCTTGCAGACTAACAATTTTAGCTTTCTTATATTTAGATCTTCTAAATATCTATAAGCACAGAAATTTGCCAACTCTCTAGTTGAAAGTTGAATGCTATTAATAGAGTGATAGGATATGCCAAATCTTATTCTTCCTCTCTTTCTTTTAAATGAAATTGAAAATGCTTTCTTGTTAGGGAATTTTACTTTTTTACTTGCAGCAGTTTAAACTCTCAAACTGTAGTCATTGAATGCTTATTAATGATGACTTACAAACCTACAGAATGCACTCACACATGCACACTTGTGGAAACAAACATGGCATTGATCCCCTGGCTTGCATCAGGGATGAAAAAAGATACAACAAAGTAACTGGGAAGTCACAAAGTTTTGCATTGCTGGCATGTTTGTTTACTGAATTTTACTTGATTCTTTTAATGTTGTGATTAAATAAAAATATCAGGCTCTCTTTACTCTCAACTCTAATGATTTCAGTATAGCGGACAAGTTACTCATATCAGTCTTGTTATTTCAGTCTGCTGACTTTGGCATCAGTACTGGTGAGATTATCCTGTCTTCTCTGAACCCATTGATAATGTCTCATTAAAACTTCCTCATATCTGTTTCTTGCAAGGGTTCCACCACCTGTACTGTTGGTGCAGACAATTATTCATTTCTCATAAAGTGAAATGTCATTGAGTTCTAACAGTTACCTTTTTCTGTGTAAAATTCCCAAGGGTAAATCTATTTGTGTTATTTCTGAAAATGTAAACTTGCACCATCCATTATGTGACCTGCCAAATGTTGTCTTCATTTGGATTTCAGTTTAAGATGAGATTCTTTAAAAATTGAATTATTTTAATAGGTGATATGGAGCAAATGACATTAAATCTTTTGGTTTAATCCTCAGGAAATTAGTCCATAAAGTCTTGATGAGAGTTTGTAAAAGGCAATCAGCACCTTTCTTTCAAATAAATTAAAATGATTTAGCACTATATCCTTCCCTTAATTATAAGGTTTTCTTCTTTCTTAGATTGACTTGCCCCTCTACTGGTATTAATAGTATATTTGTAATAGGAAAGCAATTAGCTAAACAGGAATCACTGTTTTTTGCATTGTGCTTCTGTTCATTATCTAAGAGGAAAGATAAATAATCTCTCATAGCCAATTCATACACATAAAAGATGATCCATATGTAGTTATTACATATTGATTATTGACAAATTGACATATACTTTTCTTATGTTTTGATTCTGGCTGTTATAATTTTACTGTATATTGTTTAGGCTAAATAGAACTGTTCCCCTGACTTGCCTGAAACATAAAGTGTTTTTTTCATGAAATTCCAGTGCCAATATTGAATTCTACCATAGACCACAAGGAACTCATCCATTTTGCTGAGTGCAAGTTTGCTTTCAGCTAGCAGATTTCTCATTGGTGGAATTCAATGTTAAGTAGTTTGAGCATAGCCTTGAAATGAATTCTTTTATTTCCTTGCACCCAATTATCCTTTGCACTTTCTATAAAGCAAAGAACTGTGAGAAGTTGTACCATCAGTGCAACCAAGACCAATGTGATAGAAAAGTAAGACATGCTCTGGGGAATACCGCAAATGAGATCGTTACTTCTTCCTTGGAAATGGAGAACCAGCCACAGTCTAACAGAAACCTTTTGCCTTTTGTTGAGCCCTTTACACTGTGATAAGCACTGCCATGCAGTTAATATCATTTCTCAGAAGCAGACTTTTCCATACAGTTAGCTATGTGTAAAACTGTCTTTCTTCTTTCTTACTTGACGTATATCTCCAACTTGTAATCATATGCCATGTACCTCCGCTAAAGAATCTGGTCTTCCTTTTAGCACTTAATTCATGATAACTTGAAAAAGAGGGATGGCAAGAATGCCTTACTTGCATATATCTTCTTGGAGCATTTTGCTGTTTTCTAATGCTGATTAAATTTCTAGTTTTAAATTCTTTTTTCTTAATGCTGTGTACCTTTCTAAAATATGAAGTATTGTATCTTTTTTTCCTCCATACATGTATTATTATAAGGTTCATCTACTCAGCTGTGTAGGGCACCATTTTTATTATCTATAAGGAGAAATGTACACTTCAAAACTATATATATTCAAATATACAAGTCTGAATGATCCTCTCCATGTTTCTCTCCAGTGAATTGTATCATTAAATCTGTTTATCATATATCTGCTATCATTAAATCTACTTTGGGAGTCTTACTATACTGCAGAGTAAATGATTAATCACATTATTCACATGTTAGGAGGTCATTGCTTCTTTTGAATATCACTAAAAAAAAAAAAAAAATCTATATCCAGGCTAGCCAAGGATGAAAAGTGTATCTTGTATTAATTTAAAACTAGAGATGGTTAAAAATTGTTAACACTGATGAAAGGTTTGAGTTTGACATTGGTATCAATTTAATGGAATAACGAGTTAAAATTTCTGAAAATATGTGAGATGTGCTATTTATTTCACTTATGCTTGTGTAGCTATGCTTAGAAAAGCAGAGAACAATGCACTGGAATTAGTGCAGCCACTCACTAGAATGCTGAGATTTCTTACAAATTCTATGGTACCCTGGTAAAACAATGGCCTTGGAGAGAGAGTCTTGGATTTGAATTCTTGTCCTGATCTTGTCCTAATAGATGGTTAACTTAAACCTTGGACTTTAATATCCTTACATTCAGAATGCTGGTAAAAATAATGTAGTAAGGAATTTTGCCTTTTTTTGGTTAAAAAAAAAAAAGGAGAGGGGCTTCCCTGGTGGTCCAGTGGTTAAGAATCTGCCTTGCAAAGCAGGGGACAATGGTTTGACTCCTGGTCCAGGAATATCCCACATGCCACAGAGCAACTAACCCTGTGCACCGCAACTACTGAGCCAGAGCTCTAGAGCCCACTGGCCACAACTGTTGAGTCCATTTGCTGCAACTCCTGAAGCCTGTGCACATAGAGCCTATGCCCTGCAACAAGAGAAGCCACCACATTGAGAAGCCCTCACACTGTAACCAGAGAGGGAGAGAGAGGGCCCTTATTCTCCGCAACTAGTGAAAGCCCATGCACAGCAACAAAGACTAGAAAATAAATAAATAAATAAATAATATTATTTTAAGTAGAAAGAAAAAAATTTTTAAATTATTGTCATTATAAATATTATAAGACATGAAATAAATGTGCCTCCAGAATTTAATTCTGTTTCTTTACCAGGGACCCAACTTGCTTTTTTTGTTGTACTGCTTTACTATTCCAACTAGTTCTTAGTTTGTCATGTTGTTGCTGTACTTAGTCGCTCAGTCGTCTAACTCTTTGTGACCCCATGGACTGTAGCCGGCTAGGCTCCTCTGTCCATGGGATTTTTTTCTTGATTTCATAGTCTTTAACAATTCAAGATAGTGGAGCCATTCTAGGAGTCAGACTTTTGGTTTACTACTTTATAACATCAAACTCTTCCCAGAAGCCTTACAGAAAGCTTCTACTTGATTGCTCTCCACACAAAATTGCATCGTACATCTCGTATTTAATCTTTTTTTTGGGGTAAACCCAAGATGGTTAGTTTCCTACTCTATCCATAAAATTTTCTAGGCAACCCACTGGAGTGGGTTACCACTTCCTTCAACAGGAGATCTTTCCTACCCAGGTATCAAAACTGCATCTCTTGGGCCCCCTGCAATGGCAGGCCAATTCTTTACCATTGCATCACCTGGGAAGCCCACAATATAATATGAGGATATATAAGTTACTCAACACACTGGCTGACAAAGGTAAGTACCCCTCTCCCCCGGCCCCCCCAAAAAGAAACTCAAACCACTGCATTCTACCCAAATATATTGGACTTCTACATTTCAATTATCATACAAGTCATTCAGAATATGAATGTACTGAACACATTTGCTGAAATCAAATATATAATTACAGAAGAGTCAGAAAATACAGTACATACATAAAACATGTGAACAAGTGAACAGTCTTACAAATTAACATTACAGATGCTCTGATAGATGAACATCCATACTGGAATGAAGACAAATAAAAGATCATTAGTCATGAATTTGATTGAAAGGATGAAAGGCAAACAGGACTCACACTGGAGTGAATACAGAGGTGGAAATTTTTTTCTTAAAATATGAGTTGTCATTAACAAGGGAGGCGGGAACATAGATTGAATTTTCCAGGGAAAAAATACAAATAGGATTGTATTGAGAGAAAGAAGCAATTGTACAGGCACCACTTTCTGTTTTCCATCTGCATACTTGGTTAGCAGAAAAGGACATCAGTGTCTAGGGAAGAGATTCCTAATTTTAAACTATTTACTTTAAGGTTCATGATTGGTGAAACAGAAGTAATTTCCCTGTCATTGTCTGGGGCTAGTTTCAACAGTTAATGAAATGACAGAACCTTGACTTCAGTCTTATTTGTCAGATGCATATTCATAGTTGAAAGAACATTGGTCACTTTTCCAAAACTGTCAGGCACCAAAGCCTCAGCCTTGGCTTGTAGCTAGCATAATGATAGATAAGTGACTTGATTTGTTATGTTATGTCCTCTAGTAAATTGATTGCTTTACAATTTAGTTGCAGCAATTTTTCACAGAGCTCTTCAGTAAAGCCAGTTTTGGGGATTGTAGACTCTTCCCTATCAAGGGGGTATAACCATGATGTTTTAATTCTGTCGTTTTTTCTTTTGATCATGCTTATTAATATCTCCTTTCCTATTTCTTGACTGGCTTCTATAACTTTCTGGAAACATTTAATTTTAAAAGATACATCAATTACAGAAAAAAGAAACCCTTTATGAGCTATTTCAAATCCTGAAAGATGATGCCGTGAAAGTGCTGCACTCAATATGCCAGCATATTTGGAAAACTCAGCAGTGGCCACAGGACAGGAAAAGGTCAGTTTTCATTCCAATTCCTAAGAAAGGCAATGCCAAAGATTGCTCAAACTACCACACAATTGCACTCATCTCACAAGCTAGTAAAGTAATGGTCAAAATTCTCCAAGCCAGGCTTCAGCAATACGTGAACCGTGAACTCCCTGAAGTTCAAGCTGGTTTTAGAAAAGGCAGAGTAACCAGAGATCAAATTGCCAACATCCACTGGATCACTAAAAAAGCAAGACAGTTCCAGAAAAACATATATTTCTGCTTTATTGACTATGCCAAAGCCTTTGACTGTGTGGATAACAATAAATTGTGGAAAATTCTGAAAGAGATGGGAATACCAGACAACCTGACCTGCCTCTTGAGAAGCCTATATACAGTTCAGGAAGCAACAATTAGAATTGGGCATGGAACAACAGACTGGTTTCAAATAGGAAAAGGAGTACGTTACGGCTTTATACTGTCATCCTGCTTATTTAATTTATATGCAAAGTACATCATGAGAAAAGCTGGGCTGGAAGAAGCACTGGGGTTGCAAACTGGTATCAAGATTGCCAGGAGAAATATCAATAACCTCAGATACACAGATGACACCACCCTCATGGCAGAAAGTGAAGAGGAACTAAAAAGCCTCTTGATGAAAATGAAAGAGGAGAGTGAGAAAGTTGGCTTCAAGCTCAACATTCAGAAAACGAAGATCATGGCATCTGGTCCCATCACTTCATGGGAAATAGATGGGGAAACAGTAGAAACAGTGTCAGACTTTATTTTTTTGAGCTCCAAAATCACTGCAGCCATGAAATTAAAAGATGCTTACTCCTTGAAAGAAAGTTATGACCAACCTAGATAGCATATTGAAAAGCAGAGATATTACTTTGCCAACAAAGGTCTGTCTAGTCAAGGCTATGGTTTTTCCAGTGGTCACGTATGGATGTGAGAGTTGGACTGTGAAAACATCTGAGCGCCGAAGAATTGATGCTTTTGAACTTTGGTGTTGAAGGCTCTTGAGAGTCCCTTGTACTGCAAGGAGATCCAACCAGTCCATTCTGAAGGAGACCAACCCTGGGATTTCTTTCAGCTGAAGCTGAAACTCCAGTTCTTTGGCCACCTCATGGGAAGAGTTGACTCATTGGAAAAGACTCTGATGTTCAGAGGGATTGGGGGCAGGAGGAGAAGGGGACGACCGAGGATGAGATGGCTGGATGGCATCACTGACCCGATGGATGCAAGTCTGAGTGAACTCCGGGAGTTGGTGATGGACAGGGAGGTCTGGTGTGCTGCAATTCATGAGGTTGCAAAGAGTCGGACAAGACTGAGCAACTGAACTGAACTGAACTGAACTAATGGAAAACTTTTTGTTTTAAAACACTAAAATGTTTGTTCTGTAAAACTCTTTTTATAAGTTATACTAAAAAAAAAAAAAAAAAAAGACTCAAGAATCCAGAGAACAAATTTGTGGTTGTCCAAGGCAGGGCAGGGTATTTCGTGGTGGCTTGGCTCGTAAAGAACCTGTCTGCCAAAGTAGATGATGTGGGTTTGATCCTTGGATTGGGAAAATCTCCCCGCTCCAGTATTCTTGCCTGAAAATTCCATGGATGGAGGAACTTGGTGAGCTACAGTCCAAAGTGTCTTAAAGAGTTGAACACAACTGAACATACGTACATGCAGAGGCAGGGGACTGGGGGTAGGAGAGGTGAGTGAAATATTTTTTGTTTGTTTAGTTTAAATAAACTGAATAGAAAAAAAAAGTTACACAAAATCAACCACTTTAAAATAGAAATTGTTCACCCAATTCAATACTCATCCCCTCTCCTCTTTCTTCAAAGTTCAAGGAGTCCTAAAACCTTAGGAAACACGCAGTTAGAGGGCATGAATTATGCATTTTCCTTTAACCACAATTTTCTCTTCAGAATGCTTTCAACCTTTACAGCACTGGGGATTCATGAGAAGGATTTTAAAAGTGAGGCAAAATTTTTACCTAACTAGGAGTGAAGTCATCTCCTCTTGCTTGTTATTGCTGACCTGAGGCAATCCTCCAGGTATCAAATAGATCAATATGTGGCTTCCTATTACACACCTGTATGAGTTCTTTGAAAATCCCTGCATGAGAGATCTCCCCATTTCATGTGTCCTTAATTACTCTAGCTTCACCTGTTCACCTTTTCACACCTCTCATTTCTATGATCGAATTTCTGCAGAGGCTCTTCCCTTAGTGGCTTGACTTAATGGCTAACTTCTACAGTGGCCAATGTATTTGTGTTATTTGAGGTTCTCTAGAGAAACAGAGGGTTTCAACTTAACTGGTAAAATATCCTTCTGCAGTGCAGGAGACCATGGCTCAATTCCTGGTCAGGAAGATCCTCTGGAGAAGGGATAGGCCACCCACTCCAGTATTCTTGGGCTTCCCTGGTGACTCAGATGGTAAAGAATCCACCTGCAATGTGAGAAACTTGGTTTCCCTGAGTTGGGAAGTTACCCTGGAGGAGGGCATGGCAACCCACTCCAATATTCTTGCCTAGAGAATCCCATGGACAAAGGAGACTGATGGGCTATAGTCCATAGGGTCACAAAGAGTCAGACACCAACTAAAAGGACTTAGCATGCACACACTTCAGGACATCTGAAATTGTCATGAGAAAAACATGCCTGGTCTAATTTGTTTTTCTCAAGAGGGGAATCTAGATCGGCCAAACCCTAACTAATTTCCACTGAACCCCTGGGCATATGTAGGAAGACAAAGCTCAGCAGAACTATCAAATTAAACCCAGGTCAAACCAACTTACTTTCTGGTGATCTGAAAATCCATGAGGATAAATGATGACTGTTGTAGTAAGTACTGATTTTGGGGTTGGTTAGTTTTGTTCTTTTTGGCGACAGCATTTTTCTGACTTTTATTGCTGTTGTTTGTTCAGTTACTAAGTCATGTCCAACTCTGCAACCCCATGGACTGCAGAACTCCAAATTTCCCTGTCCTTCACCATCTACTGGAGTTTCCTTAAACTCATATCCATTGAGTCAATAATGCTATGACTAGTTCAAGCTAATACAAGGACTTAGGCATACTCAATTTAAAGGAAAAATAAACAGATACATATCTAAATTATTACTTTCTTTTTACTTTTTCACATATGATTATTTAAGAAGCAGAAAAATAATGCCAATGTAGGTGGAACATTTAATTTTTTTTTTTTTGGTCAAATATGGTTGCAATAAAATAAAGTTCAGTTCAGTTCAGTCACTCAGTTGTGTCCGACTCTATGCAACCCCATGAATTGAAGCATGCCAGGCCTCCCTGCCCATCACCAACTCCCGGAGTTTACTCAGACTCACGTCCATCGAGTCAGTGATGCCATCCAGCCATCTCATCCTCTGTCGTCCTCTTCTCCTCCTGCCCCCAAACCCTTCCAGCATCAGAGTCTTTTCCAATGAGTCAACTCTTTGCATGAGGTGGCCAAATTACTGTAGTTTCAGCTTTAGCATCATTCCTTCCAAAGAAATCCCAGGGTTGATCTCCTTTAGAATGGACTGGTTGGATCTCCTTGCAGTCCAAGGGACTCTCAAGAGTCTTCTTCAACACCACAATTCAAAAGCATCAATTCTTCAGCACTCAGCCTTCTTCACTGTTCAACTCTCACATCCATACATGACCACAGGAAAAACTATAGCCTTGACTAGACAGACCTTTGTTGGCAAAGTAATCTCTCTGCTTTTGAATATGCTATCTAGGTTGCTCATAACTATCCTTCCAAAGAGTAGGCCTCTTTTAATTTCATGGCTGCAATCACCATCTGCAGTGATTTTGGAGCCCCAAAAAATAAAGTCTGACACTGTTTCTACTGTTTCCCCATCTATTTCCCATGAAGTGATGGGACCAGATGCCATGATCTTCATTTTATGAATGTTGAGCTTTAAGCCAACTTTTTCACTCTCCTCTTTCACTTTCATCAAGAGGCTTTTTAGTTCCTCTTCACTTTCTACCAAAAGGGTGGTGCGATCTGCATATCTGAGGTTATTGATATTTCTCCTGGCAATCTTGATTCCATCTTGTACTTCTTTCAGACCAGCGTTTCTCATGATGTACTCTGCATATAAGTTAAATAAGTAGGGTGACAGTATACAGCTTTGACATACTGCTTTTCCTATTTGGGACCAGTCTGTTGTTCCATATCAGTTCTGTTGCTTCCTGACCTGCATACAGGTTTCTCAAGAGGCAGGTCAGGTGGTCTGGGATTCCCATCTCTTTCAGAATTTTCCACAGTTTATTGTCTTCCACACAGTCAAAGGATTTGGCATAGTCAATAAAGCAGAAATAGATGTTTTTCTGGAACACTCTTGCTTTTTCCATGACTCAGCAGATGTTTGCAATTTGATCTCTGGTTCCTCTGTCTTTTTTCTAAAACCAACTTGAACATCTGGATGTTCATGGTTCACATATTGCTGAAGCCTGGCTTGGAGAATTTTGAGCATTACTTTACTAGGGTGCGAGATGAGTATAATTGTGAGGTAGTTTGAGCATTCTTTGGCATTGCTTTTCTTTGGTACTGGAATGATAACTGACCTTTTCCAGTCCTGTAGCCACTGCTGAGTTTTCCAAATATGCTGGCATATTGAGAGCAGCACTTTCACACCATCATCTTCCAGGATTTGAAATATCTCAATGTGGTGCCCTAAATGGGAAACCTTAAAAAAGAAGGGCTAGCTTTGAGATTTAGAGCTAAGATGGCGCCTGGCGGAAGAGATAAGGGCATGGCCTAAGTTGTCTCTCAAAACTTTTGATTGGCTCTCTTGATTTCTGTGCACGTAGACAGTGCGTGATCACCATAGACTCCTGTTATAATGATGGCACATGACGATTTGACTTTTAATGTGATTGGTGCAACTATAGAAAGTCCCTCACAAACCCCTCCCTGCTTGCCTTTATAAACCAAGACCTTACAACAATAAAGTGGAACTGCTTAGACAGAACCCCTGTCGTGTCTGATTGTCCCTCACTTGCCGAGGGGCTGGGTTGGTGGACAGCAGGCTCACTTCTTCTCGGGACCCCTCAGCTTTGCTGAGGGAAGTTCCACTGCCTCTCTCTTTCTGCAGAGCTCCTCCCGCAGCTCAACTGGAATTCCATCACCTCCACTAGCTTTGTTCATAGTGATGCTTTTTAAGGCCTACTTGACATCACATTCCAGGATGTCTGGCTCTAGATGAGTGACCACATCATTATGATTATCTATGTCATAAATATCTTTTTTGTACAGATCTTCTGTGTATTCTTGCCACCTCTTCTTAATATCTTCTGTTTCTGTTAGGTCCATACCATTACTGTCCTTTACTCTGTCCATCTTTGCATGAAATATTCCCTTGGCATCTCTAATTTTCTTGAAGAAAATCTTTCCCATTCTGTTGTTTTCCTCTATTTCTTTGCATTGATCGCTGAGGAACGCTTTCTTATCTCTCCTTGCTTATTCTTTGGAACTCTGCATTCAGATGCTTATATCTTTCCTTTTCTCCTTTGCTTTTCACTTCTCTTATTTTCACAGCTGTTTGTAAGGCCTCACCAGACTGCCATTTGGCTTTTTTGCATTTTTTCCCCACAGGGATGGTCTTGATCCCTGCATCCTCTACAATATCATGAACCTCCATCCATAGTTCATCAGGCACTCTATCTATCAGATCTAGGCCCTTAAATCTTTTTCTCACTTCCACTGTATAATCATAAGGGATTTGATTTAGCTCATACCTGAATGGTCTAGTGGTTTTCCCTACTTTCTTCAATTTAAGTCTTAATTTGGCAATAAGGAGTTCATGATCTGAGCCACAGTCACCTCCCAGTCTTGTTTTTGCTGACTGTATAAGGCTTCTCCATCTTTGGCTGCAAAGAATATAATTAGTCTGATTTCAGTGTTGACGATCTGGTGATGTCCATGTGTAAAGTCTTCTCTTGTGTTTTGGAAGAGGGTGTTTGCTATGACCAGTGTATTCTCTTGGCAAAAGTCTATTAGCCTTTGCCCTGCTTCATTCTGTATTCGAAGGCCAAATTTGCCTGTTACACCAGGTGTCTCTTGACTTCCTACTTTGCATTCCAGTCCCCTACAATGAAAAGGACATCTTTTTTGGGTGTTAGTTCTAAAAGGTCTTGTAGGTCTTCATAAAACTGTTCAACTTCAACTTCTTCAGCATTACTGGTTGGGGCATAGACTTGGATAACTGTGATATTGAATGGTTTGCCTTGGAGATGAACAGAGATCATTCTGTCGTTTTTGAGATTGCATCCAAGTACTGCATTTCAGACTCTTGCTGACCATGATGGCTACTCCATTTCTTCTGAGGGATTCCTGCCCACAGTAGTAGATATAATGGTCATCTGAGTTAAATTCACCCATTCCAGTCCATTTTAGGTGGCTGATTCCTAGGATGTTGATGTTCACTCTTCCCATTTCCTGTTTGACCACTTCCAATTTGCCTTGACTCATGAGCCTAAAAAGCCAAATTCCCTTTAAGCCTTAAATCTACAAACTTTTAAAAATAGAAAAGTTTTTTTTTTTTTTTCTGTTTTTGATTTAGTATTTTACCATTTCTCCTGATGGCAAAGGTTTTCTGACTTTTATGTTATTGTGTAAAATGTGGGATAAATACCGCATGTTGGCTCATAAAGTGAATCAACCACCATTTATGGCTCCTGTTTCTTCTGTACTTTCCTTTCTTTTAAACAGAACAAACATGCCATGGGGTTTTCCTTAAAAACAGTTTGAAAGTGTGTGTGTGTGTATGTGTGTGTGTGTGTGTTTATGAGGCATCAGTATGAAATATATAGTTTTCTGATAACATGATGGAGAAAATAAGTTTTTGTCTTTTCCATAGGTGGATAGCAGGTTGAAAATGTATAGCCTCAATATGGCAAGAATTCAAACTATAATGAGAAATGCAAAGCAAAACAAAATGTAAACAAAAGACATAAATGCAAATACCATGTTTGTCATGAAAGGTTACAGAATCATTTGGAAATTAAATAAAAGAGAAACTGAGGTTCAAATGAAGCAGAAACCTATTCAAGTGGTCAAAAATCAATTTCTTAAAAGGTGCTGCTGCTGCTGCTGCTGCTGCTAAGTCACCTCAGTCGTGTCTGACTCTGTGTGACCCCAGAGACAGCAGCCCACCAGGCTCCCCCGTCCCTGGGATTCTCCAGGCAAGAACACTGGAGTGGGTTGCCATTTACTTCTCCAATGCATGAAAGTGAGAAGGGAAAATGAAGTCGCTCAGTCATGTCCGACTCTTTGTGACCCCATGGACTGCAGCCTACAAGGCTCCTCCGTCCATGGGATCTTCCAGGCAAGAGCACTGGATTGGGATGCCATTGCTTTCTCCTAAAAGGTGCTAACTGATAAAACTCAACCAATATTAAATTGTATCTATTTTTAGAAATGAATTTATTTAGTTAGAAAATTCTCCCCAAAGGAACTCCAAATACAAATGGTTTCACAAAAGAAGCTTACTAACAGATTACCAAATAATTAACATCAATTTTGCACAATCTCTCCTGGAAAAAAGGAGGAGATACTCCCAATTTGTTTTATAAATCCATATATCCCAATTCCAAAATCAGACAGGGACAGTTCAAAAACAAATAAAACAGTAGATCAGTATCTCTCATGATCATAGGTGCAATATTCCTCAAAAAATGCACAGCAAATCAAATTTAGCAATATAAAAAATTAATATAACCTATGACCAAGGGGATATTATTCCAGAGACACAAGATTGGCTCAGTATTCTAAAATCCATCAATATAATTTCTCATGTTAATAAGTTACAGTATAAAAATTACATAAATATATCAATTGATACAGAAACACTACTTAACAAAAATCAACAACCCCTAGTGACAAAAATTCTGAATAAATTAAAAATAGAAACTTCTTCAACTTGGTAAAGACATACACACAAAAAAACTAAAGCCAACATATTTAATGATTAATGACTAGGTGACTAAATGTTTAATGAATAAATGTTTTCTTCTTAGAACCAGAATAAAGAAAAATATTCTTTGTCACCTCTATATAGTCTGGAAGTCCTAGTCAGAGCAGTAGGCAAAAAGGAAATGAAAGGTACACAGATTGGAAAAAGAATAAATAAAACTGTGTTTATTCATAAATAAGATGATTATATACAGAGAAAATTTCAAGGCATATACACAAAACTTCCAAAACTAATAATTGAGTTAAAGTCAACATTCAGTAATCAATTGTACTTCTACATACTAGCAATGAGCATATGGAAACTTAAATTAAAAACTTAGTTACAATTGCCCAAAAGATTAAATTCTTAGGTTTAAATATAATAAAAGATGTACAGGGCTTATATAATGAAAGTTACAAAATGCTAATGAAACAAAACAAAGACTAAATAATTGTAATGATATGCCACCATGTCTACATCAAACTTGGGAGAAAGCTTAGAGCTTATAAGATGTTGATCATTGTCATTACCCAGAAGAATAGATGATACAGTTTAAAAATTAATAACATATAAACCATTTTTTTCTCAAAAATATTTGGCATTCAGAAGCTTTTATTTCATTTATTTTAAAACTGTTTCTTATATACACAGATTTCTTTGTACACTTGAGGTTACATAGTATTATAGCAGGATTAGGCAAAGTCTTATGGTAAACACAGTGATTTTTTTCAAATTAGCAGGTAGATTTCAGGAGGAGTTTTAAGGAAACATTTTGAAAGTTTGTAGTCTCAGAAAATAAATACTAAGTTTGTGCAAGTTCTGTCAGAACAATACCACTTTTATGTGTTTTTTTTTTTTGTGAGAAAGATTGTAATTATTTATCCAAAGAATTAAATGATCTGATATCTTGAGTTTTCAAATAAGCTAGTAGAATTTATTGTGTAGCCATATCAAACTGAGAACAGAAAACTACTGTAGCTCAAAAAGCATTTTATTATTGATAACTAAGGCTCAGGGGACTGGTTGAGGTATACGATTTCTTTATGAGGCTGTTCACCTTGATTTTGATCCATTGTTTATCTTTTTTTTTTCTTTTTTCCAACACCATTACACAAAAACTGTTCCATAAATCTGTTTGGCTTCTATTTCTATTGTTATCATCAATTTTTATTTGTTTTATATATTTTTATGATATTAAACTACTTAATACTACTTCATAAGTTATTTGATATTACATTATATCTGTTTAAGAAGGGAAATTTTTAAGGAGGTCAAAAACAGCAAAAGCATGCAAGAAAATAAAACAAATTTAAAGTTTCTAAAATGATGAAAGACTGAAGCATAGACAGTAATTTTATTTAAACAACCCAAAATGATTTTTTCAGAAAAGGAAAAAAAAATAAGCTAATTCAATTAGAACTAAAAATCCTTATCATTATTAAAATACAATGGTCATTACAATAATAATTGTTACAGACAAACTCCTTTAGTAGATGTTAAAAATCGATGGACTAAAGATTTGGAACAAACATAATATGATGGCCTCAAAGTATACTGACATGATACTTACCAATTATAAAGAGAACATTGATGTTGCAATTAAGAAACTCAGAAGACCAAGTGACATCACTATTAATGACATATTAACATAAGGGGATGACAGAAGATGAGATGGCTGGATAGCATCACCGACTCTAAGCACATGAGTTTGGGTGAACTCTGGGAGTTGGTGATGAACAGGGAGGCCTGGTGTGCTGCGATTCATGGGGTCACAAAGAGTCAGACATGACTGAGTGACTGAACTGAACATCAAATAACCTCTGATAAGGTGTACTAAGAAGGACACCACATTATAATGTGATATTCTTGTCAAAAATGTATATAACCTCCATCTAATCATGAGGAAAAGCAGAAAAACAAAAATTAGGAAGTATTATGAAGGAAAATGCATACAGCTACTTTTCAAAAGAATCAAGATGGTGAAAGTCAAGGAAAGACTGTGGGATGGGTATAGACTGGAGGAAAATAAGGAGATACAACAATTAAATTAAATACGGGATCCTCAGAAGAACATTAGGAAAAAAAGATTGAGATTTTAAACAAGGTCTTAATATAGTTTAGTTAATATAATCAATATCACTACTATCAATGATAATTAGATTGCAATTATGTTAACTTTAGAGGAGGTTAAGTGAAGGATATGAGTTCTATATTATCTTTTTTTAAATATTCTGCAAGTCTAAAATTACTTGAAAGTAAAAAGGATTTGTCTCTAATATATTCCCAAGAACAATTCCCAACTAAATCAATATATTAAATTTTTGTTTTACAAAAATAAAATAACAATAAAACAATCATTAGATTCTGTGTACAATTAAATGATTATGATGGAATTGTCTTGTAATCCCATAAATTCCCTCATGGATACTGACAAAACAGCTATATAGCAAGTAGAACCAAAAAAAGAAAAACCCAAGCCAAAACATGATGAAGCCAGAATATAAACATGGGTGGGGTGTATGATGTCAAAATATTGACAAGGTCAAGTTACACAGCAGTATAGGAGAGTCCAGAGCGAAGGGAAAAAGTTACTATGATGGTCTTAAACTTAACCCGGAGAACCCAGAAGTTTCCTATGGTACTTATTCATTCTCCCTGGTAAAATTATAAATGGACAATTCAGTAAGTGGATCCAAAAGAGACCATCAAAACTAAGGAAAAGATTTCACAGTTCCAATCTATAAATTATGTCAAAATTACTGTGGAGAGACCTTTTCGGAAGTCTCATGGGGCTCTACGCTTCCAAAGTGTGGGGCTCTGTGCTTCCAAAGTGTGGGGCCCAGGTTTGATCCCTGGTTGCGGAACTAGGATCCCACATGCCTTGTGGGTGACCAAGTAAATAAATAAAATAGACAAGCAACAAGGAATAAAAAATTACCATGGAATATCTGAAAATTACTGGGGTCAGGCATGGCTAAAAATCTCAAAACATCCAACAAAAACTCTTTTTTGAGAGGACAGAGGCTCCTACTGAAAAAATCTGCTGAGAGTAGATGGTAAATTGAGCTGAGTAGAAACACTGGGAATAAGGAAGAGAAGAGAGAGAAGATGCAGAGAAGTCATCACTCTCTTACAATAAGAAAAAACAAAGCAAATGAGAGGTCAATGATTTTTCTTTATTCTATTCAAGAGCTGGCATTGTAGGACAAATCCCCACCTTGAAATTGGTAGAGAGACATAAATACTGAGAATTACAGCAAAAAGTTGCTTACCTGGAGGCATCTACTGCAGAAAATTGTGGGGCCCTAAATGGGAAACCTTAAAAAAGAAGGGCTAGCTTTGCAGTTTAGAGCTAAGATGGCGCCTGGCGGAAGAGATGAGGGCGAGGCCTAAGTTGTCTGTCAAAACTCTTGATTGGTTTTCTTGATTTCTGTGCATGTAGACAGAGCGTGATCACCATAGACTCCTGTTATAATGATGGCACATGATGATTTGACCTTTAATGTAATTGGTGCAACTATGGAAAGTCCCTCACAAACCCCTCCCTGCTTGCCTTTATAAACCAAGAGCTTACAACAATAAAGCGGAACTGCTTAGACAGAACCCCTGTCGCATCTGATTGTCTCTCGCTCGCCGAGGGGCTGGGTTGGCGGACAGCAGGCTCACCTCTCCTCGGGATCCCTCGGCTTTGCTGAGGGAAGTTCCACTGCCTCTCTCTTTCTGCAGAGCACCCTCCGCAGAAAATATTATGCAGTAATTTTGACCACTTGCTGAAATCTGAGTATGGACTAACTCGAGAAGGAGAAATTTCTGGGACCCACCATGTATAAAAAGTTCTCACATTTTTATGGGTTTACTGATAGGTCCCCATGTGATCCCTCATGGCACTGGTAAAGGGGAAAAAAGAATAAACCTTGTGAAATATGACCAGAAGTTTGTCTTTAACAAATGCCTATTAAGTTTGTTCTACAAACTTTTGGTTACCAAGGCGGGGTGGGAGATGGGATGAAATGATAGACTGGGATTGACATATACACACTGTTATGCATAAAATAAATAACTAGTCAGAACGTACTCTATAACATAGGAAATTCTACTCAATGCTCTGGGGTGACCTAAACTGGAAAGAAATCTTAAAAAGATTGCATATATGTATACAGATATATTACAAACCCTAGGGCAACAATTAAAACTATTTTTTAAAAGGATTATAGAGAAGACAAAAAATGGAATCATTTAAATAACATGAGGGCCTCCCAGGTGGTGCAGTCATAAAGAATCTGCCTGCCAATGCAGGAGACTGAAGAGGGGAGGATTTGAATTCTGGGTTGGAAAGATCCCCTGGAGTAGGAAATGGCAAGGCACTCCAGTATTTTAGCCTTGAAAATTCCATTGACAGAGGATTATGGAGGGCTACAATCCCTTTGGGCTCCAAAATCACGGCAGATGGTGACTGCAGCCATGAAATTAAAAGACGCTTCCTCCTTGGAAGGATGGTTATGACCAACCTAGATAGCATGTCAAAAAGCAGAGACATTACTTTGCCAACAAAGGTCCATCTAGTCAAAGCTATGGTTTTTCCAGTAGTCATGTAGGGATGTGAGAGTTGGACTGTGAAGAAAGCTGAGTGCCGAAGAATTGATGCTTTTGAACTGTGGTGTTGGAAAAGACTCTTGCGAGTCCTTTGGCCTGCAAGAAGATCCAACCAGTCCATTCTGAAGGAGATCAACCCTGGGATTTCTTTGAAAGGAATGATGCTAAAGTTGAAACTCCAATACTTTGGCCATCTCATGTGAAGAGTTGACTCATTGGAAAAGACTCTGATGCTGGAAGGGATTGGGGTCAGGAGGAGAAGGGGATGACAGAGGATGATGGCTTGATGGCATCAGTGACTCAATGGACTTGAGTCTGAGTGAACTCCAGGAGTTGGTGATGGACAGGGAGGCCTGGCGTGCTGTGATTCATGGGGTCGCAAAGAATCGGACATGACTGAGTGAACTGAACTGAACTGACAGTCCATGAGGTTCTAAACAGTAAGACAAAGCTGAGTACATGCAGGCGTAAATAACATGTTCAATTGGAATCATGGAAAATCTAAAAGAGGGAACAAAAAGGAAAAGAAAAAAAAATGGAACTAAGGGAAAATTGTTACAGCAAGTTGAATATTAATTTAACTATATCAATTATCACTAAAAATATGAATAATCTAAATATAGCAATTACAACACAGAGAAATAACATGAGATCAAAAAAAAAAAAAAACATGAACCAACTATATGTTGTCACAGGGACACCACTTTAAAGTAAGGTTCAGGTTGGTTGAAACTGAAAAGGTAGAGAAATATGTATTCTTTTAATAGTAACTAAAAGAAAGTTGGAGTCACTGTATTAATTTCTGACAAAGTAGATTCTAGAGTAAGAAAAATTATCAGTGATAAATAGGGGCATTATATCATGATAAAGTGGTCTATTCTCCAAGAATAAATAAAAATTTTAAAGGAATATCTGTATCTAACAGAGTGTTAAAATGTGTGTGACAAACATTGATAAGACTACAAGAAGAAATTGACAAATCCATTACTATTGTTTAAGACTTTGATACCTCTCTCAATAATTGATAGGCTAAGCAGGTAGAAAACCACTTAGAATGTAGTTGATTTGAGTAGTCTCATCAATCAACCTTATCCAATTGATGTTGATCAACTACTTTATCCAACAACAGCAGAATACACATTCTTCTAAAACTCACAGGCAACATTAAAAAATTCACAAATATTTGGAGATTAAAGAAGGCACTTTCTAAATAACAAATGGACAAAAGAAGAGAAATTTTAAAATATTTTGAACTAATTGAAAATAGAACTTATCAGAATCTGTGCGATGCAGCAAAAGTAGTGCTCAGTCATCTAAGTTTCTTATTTAAGAAACTGAAGTAAGAAGAGCAAGATGACTGTCAAGAAGCAGAAGAAAAATAATAGCAAAAAGCTATTATTATAAAGCTAAAAAGTGGTATACCTCTCTAGGACAGTACAATGAAGCTTCTCACAATATGGAAACTGTGACTAGGAGAGTCAGACACTTTTGATTGTCCTGTGGCTAAGACAGATAGAGAAAAAGTATAGTTCATAGCATGTGCACACACATAAAAGATGAAAAGTGCCTCAGGATGTGGCACTTATTCTGACAGCTTACGCTAGTTTAAACCCCTTTGTGAGGCTCTACTATGTACCTCCTCTTGTATTCAAGGAGATTCCTTTGAGGAACCTTGTGTAATTTTACTTTGATTAATTAATTTCATTTTTATTAATTGTAAGCAAGAGGTGGTATAACTAAGACACATAGCTAAGTAGCAAATTCATTAATAAGAATCTTCAGCCCTGTCTTATTTCTTTTCTTATAATAATTGGGGTTATGAATGGATTTGGGCTATTAACATCACAATTTAAACTGAATACACAGATTTCTTAGAAAACACCTTAAGTTGAAAAGTAGGAACTTAGATTTGGGTACATATGTAACTGCTGTGAGGTTATTAGAAGGATTTGTAGATTTATTCAGAGAAGGCAATGGCACCCCACTCCAGTACTCTTGCCTGGAAAATCCCATGGATGGAGGAGCCTGTTGGGCTGCCGTCCATGGGGTCGCTAAGAGTCAGACAGGACTGAGAGACTTCACTTTCACTTTTCACTTTCATGCATTGGAGAAGGAAATGGCAACCCACTCCAGTATTCTTGCCTGGAGAATCCCAGGGATGGGGGAGCCTGGTAGGCTGCCATCTATGGGGTCGCACAGAGTCAGACACGACTGAAGTGACTTAGCAGCAGCAGCAGCAGCAGTGATAATCAGGGAAAAAAATTCGCTGGAATTCCAGTGGTCTATGTTAAAGATAATATCTCCATTGAGTATTCAATAGGTTTTACGGAACTAAACAGTTTCAACTTATTTTTTGGTTCCAAGTTTGACTAATTTTTATTTTTTCCTGCGATCATTTGTCAAATCACACACACACAAACATATCAATAAACAGATACACACATATGTTCATATATAACTTTAATATTTTTCTTTGCAGTTTTTTAACCAAGTTCTTTGTATCCTCTGAAATTAGAACTCTGTGTTGGTATTATTATGAAAGGCAAGTACATAGTACAACAGGCTAAGGGCAACCTATATCTTGAAATAACTCCTTTGACTAAATGTACAGAGATTTCAGAACCTTGTGATAAAAGTCATTACCATGATACAGATTCCTGATTACTTTTGTTTAAAAAAAGCTTTGAGAATATCCCACTTAGAGTTTTGGACAACTCTTTTGATTACTTTGGAATTAATCAGCGCTATCTCCATTCTTTTACTTAGGTAAAATGTGTTTTGAAGTTCCTTTTCTATAAAGGGCATTGGTATCAATGGCAGTTCATTTTCTCCTGGGATGCTCTTACAATTTTGCTGTGCTAAATGCTTCCACTAAGCACTTAATGGAGGTTGAGGTCACCTCTCTTGTTAAAGAAGAAAAATTGCAACCCTTTAACTCCAAGTTTCCCATAGTGCAGTGTAAATCGTAATTAAAAGCTGGAATTAATTTTTAATGACAGAAATTTTATTCTCGTTATCTATTCCTGCTGTTTAGGTAGGTAAATGTTAATTTGAAACAATATATTCTGACCCCAAAGACATTCACTTTATTCCACAATGTCACATGTCTTATAAAACATGGTGATACAGTAAGAGAAATCGTATTTCTTTCAGATGTCTGGAGACAATGCCATGTTCCAAGTAAAATAATTCTATGAAAGTAACGACAAAGTCATTTCCAGGGTGAGGGTTTCCAGCAATTGATAGTTTTCTACTAAGTGGGAAAGCCAGTTCCACTGTTGATAGCTCTGAATAGCACAGCTGCTATCATAGACATTTAAAGTGTGTGTGTGTGTGTTTAAACTTATGAAATCTATACCCTGCTTAGTGCTTTGCATTCATAAGTCCTTCTTTCTGTGTTTATATGGTGATCGGATCATATGAGACTTTTGACTTTGGGGAATGACCTTTAACTTCTTCAGTGAAAATAACTAACAAACCTTCATGTCATAGTAATGATTAAATGAGATACCATGAATTAACATTGCTATGCAGTAGAGAAGTATTAAATTAGTTCTAGTTATCTTTTCTTCAGCACCTACAGACAGTAAAAAGAATGAAGACTTCTCATTTCTTGGCAAGAAAATTATGCTTTATATTGTATATTCATTAGAATTCAGAAAAAATATTAATAATACAAAACATGTCTTCTAAGAGTTGAACTTTTAAGTTAATGCACTTTTATATCACGTTAGAAATATATGTTTTAAACTGAAACATCTTTCAGGCAACTGACCTAGATTCTTACCTGTTTGAAGTAATTAACATATATAAAAAATAAATTTTCCATTGAGAGGGACTCATTCAACCAGCAAACCACAGGAAAAAAAATTGAAGAAGCAAGAGATATTTTTAAAACAAGAACTTGACCTATATATTTAAGTAACTTTGCCTCATCATCTGGCCCAACCCTACTAAGGAGATATTTGCTTCACCTCTTGACATTAAATACAGATTAAAAAATCTATTTCAATTTGCTTATATCCATATGTGCCAAGCAAGAATGAGTTAGTCATAACACATGTGAGTATTTCTGTGCGAGTATGAGTTGCTTCTCATATTTAAGAAATGGTATTTTTAATATGATCTTCTTTCTTTGTAAAGATGTGACATTTTTGGTGCTGGGAAAAAAGTTGGAATTGGTGGCAAGAACACAGCCTTTGGTAAATTTGCCAAAGTAATGAACATTACTTGTGAGACTTCCTTAGAGTCCTGTCACTAACATTGTTGTTGTTGTTCAGTTGTGCCGGGGTCCAGCCCCAGTGGATCCAGGGAATTCGAAGCGGGGATGGCGTTGGCGAGGAAAGACTTATTTATTTATTAATATAAGATTAGATTAGGAAAAAATAGTGTAGTAGGAAAATTAAGTGGAGAAAAGATGCTGAATAACTTGGTTTACGTGGAAAGCCCATAAATTTCCAGACAAGGAGCTTGCACCATCTACGTTAGGCCACTGGCGTCCGTTTGAATATTGGAGACTGCCCCACCTTGGGCTCTCTCTCTTATGGATCTTAGAAGCCAGGACAAGAAAGTAGACATGGTGAGCCTCCATGCCCTAGATGGAAATTTAGCCTGAAATTAGAGTAAAGAGGAGACACGGGGGAAACCAGTCCAGCGACTGGCTCTGGCCCCTATTGTCTAGAAAGGCCTTTTATATCTTTTAGATTGTACATAGAGATCAATGGGTAATACAAAATTATGCAGTGTTAGCAGCCCAGACTCTTATCAAAACCAGACTTTTTTCTTTGCAAACCTAATTGTATACAAAAGTCTTAGGTGATTTACATCATCTTCTGGCCAAAAAGGGCCAATTAACATTTTACAGCCTTTTTTCTGACAAGGGTTTGTCAACCAGAAGTCTTATTTGTGTTGATCTTCCCAAAGTCTGGTGCCACTCTCAGAAAGCACTAAATAAAGTTACATTCTTACATAGCAAGGACACAAGAGGAGTGCAGAGATATATAACAAAAAGTAAAGTAATTAACTCAAAAGTCTAGTGTTGCTAACATCAAAACTACTATATATCTTTTTTCCATATCCCATTTACATTGATTAACATCCTCCCAGGTGCCTAAAAGATAAAGAATATGGAGGCCTGGCAGCAATCATTGAGTCAACGGTGAAAACCCGTCACCAATATGATTTTTAACTCTTTAGAAAAGGCTCTGTATCTTTAAGATGCTTTTAAGCTTTGTGCCTCTCGTGGTTAGGGGGCTGTAAGCAATTCACAAGCTGTAAGAGGTCCGGGGAACCTGTTAAGCAAGCTAGAGAGCAATCAGAAGGGGTTAACTGAAACATCCCTTTAAAATGCAGAAGACTAAAGCCCTGATTTGACTTTTTTCCAGAGAATATCAGAAGAGTGGAAAAGCAGGCAGATTCTTATTTTTTGGGGGGTGGATGCTCAGGAAATTCCAGGGGAACCCCTGAAACCTGATCACATCCTTGCATTTGTCAGCCTTCCTTCCTCATGACCTTGTCACAGGCGGGATTCCTCACGCTGGCCCCCGGCACAGTTGCTTAGTGTTTCTGACTCTTTGTGATCCCAGGGACTGCAGCACACCAGGCTCCCCTGTTCTTCACCATTTACAGAGTTTGCTCAAATTCAGGTTCATTGAGTCAGTGATGCCATCCTACCATTTCATGCTCTTGTCGTCCCCTTCTCCTCCTGCCTTCAACATTTTTCAGCATCACAGTCTTTTACAATGAGTCAATTTTTCACATCAGGTGGCCAAGGTATTGGAGCTTCAACCTCAGTCCTCTAAAGAATATTCAGGATTGATTTCCTTTAGGATTGGCTGGTTCGATCACTCCAAGGAACTCTCAAGAGTCTTTTCCAACACCACTGTTTAAAAGCATCAATTCTTTAGTGCTCAGCCTTCCTTATGGTCCAATTCTAACAACCATACATGACTACTGGGAAAACCATGGCTTGACTATACGGACCTTTATCAGACCTTTGTCACTAGTATGACCAGGGCAATCATGATTATTGGAAAAGATGGTCAGTACAGTCTTTCTGCCAAGGCTTTTAAGAATGAGCCTTGAACTTGGAACACTTCTGTACCAAGAGAAAGGGAGCTCTCACAGCCTATGCTGGGCTCATCACTTTTTTTTTTTTTTTTTAATTGGAGTGTAGATAGAGCTTTACAATGCTGTGTTAGTTTCCACTGTGTGAGCATCTTTCCCTGTCCTAGACTGGATGTGTACTCCTCTATTCTGAGGCTTAAGCTTGTGATACATATGGCCCTCAGGCATGCCTTGCTTTCTGTATTTCTGACATCAAAGGAGAGAGACTGAGGTATTTCACTGCTGCAAAGAATAAGCCACGTGCAGCTTCTTTACCTATCTTGGCGTTGGAGTGGATCCACTGGCTATGGAAGACACGCAGTGCAAGAGGCTATATCATGGGTACTCTTTCTCCTCTCTTGCAGTAAGTGCACACTCAACTACTTGAGTCTGGTGGACAAGTTGTCTGCTTTCAGGAACCTCTTTTCATGCACTACTCTCTTCCCTGACTGGACTGATCTACCTTTAACCTCAGCCACAGCTTTAGGCAGCCTTTACAAAAGCAGTCAGCACACAAGATATATACACCAGCCCTAAGATCATGAAGGGCTTCCCTGGTGGCTCCTATGCTAAAGAATCTATCTGCAGTGCAGGAGACCTCGGTTCAGTCCCTGGGTTGGGAAGATCCCCTGGAGAAGGAGACAGAAACTCACTCCACTATTCTTGCCTGGAAAATTCCATGGACAGAGAAGCCTGGTGGGTTATAGTCCTTGGTGTTGCAGAGTCAGACACAGCTGAACAACCAACAGATGCACAAAAAACAGCTTGGCCAGTGAGGAGTGGAATAATGATGTGCTTATATACACCTAGTCCACCACAAAAGTGCAACTACAATTTCTACTAAACATACAATTGGGAAAAAAATGCAGAAAATTACTTTAAAACAAAAATATAAAGTTAGAAAAAATGGCAAGCAGGTATTGATACCTCTGTAGCTCTGATATATTTTTCTGGTCTAAATAAGCAAGTGGATTAAATATTAATGGTGTGCTGTTGTGAAAAAAAAAACAAAAAAAAAAAACAACCTGGCTTTTACAGAAGCTTGTGCAATGAAAATCAAACAATTATCTAAAACTCAAGATCTTGAAACCTATAGTAGATAATCCAACAAAAGATGACAGGGACAGTATCCACAAAATGTCACTTGAATACAGCTTAAGACATTTTTGTGAAGTGTTCTCTTCCTGCCCACATCCTTGTCAATACTTGGTATTGACATTTTTTTTTTTTTTTTACATAAATCTAGTAGGTATGCAGTTATACTCATTGAGGTTTTCTTTGTCATTTCCCTAGTGATTAATGAGATTGTGAGAATTTTTCATATGCTTACTGTCTATTTATACTTCTATTTTGGGGGAAATAGTACCACTCCTGACTTCTACCCATTTTTAAAAATTTATCCATCTTCCTTACTGGTTTCAAGAGTTATTATGTATTCTGGATACTAGATGTTTCTGTTCAATCGTTCAGTTGTGTCTGACTCTTTTGTGACTCCATGGACTATAGCGTGCCAGGCTCCTGTGTCCATGGGATTAACCAGGCAAGAAAATTGGAATGGGTATCCATTTCCTATTCCACGGAATCTTACCAACCCAGGGGTTGAACCCCTGCCTCTTACAGTGGCAGGAACGTTCTTCACTACTAAGCCACCAGGGAAGACTGGATAGTAAATAGTTGCTTTTATATTGCTATCTTCTACCAGTTTGTAGACAGTCTTTTCATCTCTTAAAAAATGCCTTTAATGAATATGCATTCTTAAATTTAATATAGTTCCACTTATCAGTTACCTTCTTTTATGGCAACTGATATTATAGTCTTGCTTTAAAAATGTTTAACTTATTTTAAAGGATATTCTAAGTTTTATGTTAGCTCCTCTGTCCAAGGATTCTCCAGGCAAGAATACTGGAGTGGGTTGCCATGCCCTTCTCCAGGGACCCTTCCCAACCTGGAGTTTGAACCCAGGTTTCCCATATTTCAGGTGGATTCTTTACTGTCTGAGTCAGCAGGAAAGCCCATTCTAGAAAATGTATTATATTTTCATATTTTAATAGTAATGAAATTCAGAACTGATTTGTCATTTTTTCCCTAAGTGAGGTATTCAACTGACTCTTTGTTCACTGATAGGTAATGTTCATCTTGTTATAAATCAAGTATCCCTGAATATGTAGTTTTGTTTCTAAATTCTACTATTTTCCATTGGTTTACCAGTCTATATTTGAACTAATGTTGTAATAACTGTAGTTTCACACTATTTTCATCTAGCATTTTAAATCTTCTAACTTTGTCCTACTTTAAGATTGTTTGGCAACTATATCTCTTGCATTTCTATATTCACTTTTGAATAAGTCTGTCAATTTCCACAGAAAAACAGCTGGGGTTTTGAATGGAATTAAATTAAACCTATTTTTTACAAAAATGAATTTCTTTAAAAAAAAATTCTTTAATTCATGACCATTTTATATTTCTCTGCTCTTTATGTCTCTTAATTTTTTGAATGTTAGTATGTTAGTAGAAATATTGCACAATTTTCATTATATTTATGCCTATGGATTGCAAATAGAATAATTTTTATATTTTAATTTAAATTTTTACTGCTGTAAATAAGTAAGTTTAATCTTTCTATATTCTATTTCTGATTATTATAATTATTTTGCATTAAGACGTTCACAATCATGTTGTCTTACATCATAGTAATTTTAGCACACCCATACCAATCCTTGAATTTTTATTTATATGCTTGCCTTATTCTACTTGCTAAAGCCAGAATATAATACTGAATAAATATACTAATTATAAATGTTTTATGTATTTGTAACATTAGAGGTAAAACTGTCAATAATTCATAATTAAGCAGGATGTGCTTTGGTTTTGTGTAGTTATTCTGTATTACATTAAGGGAATTCCTAAATTATTTCTATTCCTTGCTTCCATGGCTTTTCTTACCTTGACTAGCTATTGAAAAATATATGCTTTTTGTCCAATATTATCAGAATGTTATCCTTAATTTACTTTAAAATTTTATTCTAATATAATTTTTAGGAATAAGGATTCCTATCATGTAGTGAATCATACAGATTGAATTTCGATTGTAAAATGACCCTCACATTCTTGAAATAAGCTCAAGATCAACATGAGTAATTAATGACATTGAATTTGCTCTATTAATCTTTTGTTCATCATTTTGGACTCATGCTCATAAGAGATATTAGCCTCTAATAATTGTTATGCATTATGTGCAATATCCTTTTGTATTATGTGTTGGCCTCATTCAAAGAAATCGATTTTCTGACATTTATTTTCTCTATTTTTAAAAAAAATATTACCTTAATTGGTCCAACCAGTTTGGAAGAATTCCCCACTTTAGGTCCTGGACATTACTTTGTAAGATTTTATATTTTTGATTTATTTAATAGTGCACATCTATTTAGATTTTATAATTTTTAGTCAGTTTTGTTGCTTTGTTATTCCCTTTTGTCACTTGCATCTACATTTTCATATTTTATATATCTTCAATTTTTAAAACTTATTTTAACTTGCTTTTGTTAATATCCCATGTCACAAGTAATGTTTTATACATATACCATTGTGTACAATCTGACAATCATGTTCATGGCATGTTATATTTGATGATTTTTGTTTCTTTGTCTATCAGTTATTGTGAGAAGTTTTTTAAAAAGATATCTACCAAATTTGCCTATTATTTTGCTTTCTCAGTTTTTCTTTGTATATTTGGAGGTTATGCTATAGGTGAATGTAGATTTAAATTTCTGTACTTTTGTTGACTGACATTTACTTTAAAGAAATATCCATCTATATATCTAGTAATTTTTTAATCCTGAAGTCTACTCTTTCTTCTATTATTATGGCAACTTTCTTGAAAAAGTTGGCTTAAAGCTCAACATTCAGAAAACTAAGGTCAGGGCATCTGGTCCCATCACTTCACGGCAAATAGATGGGGAAACAATGGAAACAGTGGCTGATTTTATTTTGGGGGGCTCCAAAATCCCTGTAGACAGTGATTGCAGCCATGAAATTAAAAAATGCTTACTCCTTGGAAGGAAAGTTATGACCAACATAGACAGCATATTCAAAAGCAGAGATATTACTTTGTCAACAAAGGTCCATCTAGTCAAGGCTATGGTTTTTCCAGTGGTCATGTATGGATGTGAGAGTTGGACTATAAAGAAAGCAGAGTGCCAAAGAATTGATGCTTTTGAACTGTGGTGTTGGAGAAGACTCTTGAGAGTTCCTTGGACTGTTCAGTTCAGTCGCTCAGTCGTGTCCGACTCTTTGCGACCCCATGAATTGCAGCACGCCAGGCGTCCCTGTCGACTGTAAGGAGATCCAACCAGTCCATCCTAAAGGAGATCAGTCCTGGATGTTCATTGGAAGGACTGATGTTGAAGCTGAAACTCCAATACTTTGGCCACCTGATGCGAAGAGCTGACTCCTTTAAAAAGACCTTGATGCAGGAAAAGATTGAGGGCAGAAGGAGAAGGGGACGACAGAGGATGAGATGGTTGGATGGCATCACCGACTCAATGGACATGGGTTTGGGTGAACTCTGGGAGTTGGTGATGGACAGGGAGGCCTGGCGTGCTGTGGTTCATGGGGTCGCAAAGAATCTGACAAGACTGAGCAACTAAACTGAACTGAATTCACTTTGTTTTGGTTAGTGTGTACAAGTGAAAGTGTCAATATTCGGTCGTGTCTGATTCTCTGTGACCCCATGGACTGTAGTCCACCAGGCTCTTCTGTCTATGGAATTCTCCAGGCAAGAATACTGCAGTGGGTAGTCATTCCTTCTCCAGTGGACCTTTCTGACTCAGGGATCAAACCCAGGTCTCCTGCATTGCAGGCAGATTGTTTATTGTCTGAGCCACCAGGCAGCTTCCACTTTTTTTTTTTTTTTTGGTTAGTGTACTAGCTATCTATTGCTGCTGTGAAAAAGGGACTTCCCAAGTGGCAAGACTGATCAAGAACCCACCTGCAAAAGCAGGAGACTTAAGAGACTTGGGTTCAATCTCTGGGTTGGGAAGATGCCCTGGAGAAGGAAATGGCAACCCATTCCAGTATTCTTGCCTGGAAAATCCAATAGATAGAGGAGCCTGGTGGGCTTCAGTCCACAGGGTCACACACAGTTGTATACGACTGAAGAGACTTAGCACACACACTGTGACAAAGTGCCATACACAGTAACTAAAGCAAACAAAAATTAATTTATTTAATACTACTGGAAGTTGGATATACAAAAATCATCTTTGGTGTATCAAAGTCAAGGTGTTGATGAGGAACATTTCAGATAACTACTGTTTCCTTGCCTTTCAAAGATTCTAATGTCCACCTAGGTGGAAATTGGCTCATGGTCCTTTCTTGATCTTACTATATCCTGTCTGTCATCACATTCCCTATTGTTCTTCTGATCTTTCAGGCTCCTTTATATAAAGACATCTTTGATTATTACAGGGCCACCTGGAAATTCTATTATCTTCACATCTCCAAATCTACTAAGTCCCTTTTGCCTTGTAAAGTAAAATTTACCTGTTCTAGAAACTAGGGCATGGCCATTTCAAGGAGAGGCATTATTCAGCACCTCCCATTCTATTACTTTCAACATTTCTAGGCCTTTATATATAGATAGTACATATCTTAGCTAGCTATTTTAATGGGATATTATTGATACATATTTTTAATGTATTTACAACTTTATTTTTTTATTCTACTTATTCCATGTTTTTTTTTTAATCTTTCTTGCCTTCTTTCAGATTACTTGTTTTTATTATTCACTTTTCCTTCTATAGCTTATTAATTAATTTATTATTCATGGCTTATTTAGCAATTGTCTAGAAATTATGACATACCCCATTTAGTTGCTAAAGTCTAATATCAATTAGTACTTCCATCATTTATTGAAAAATGACTGATCATGGAACACTTTGATATTTTGCACTAAACTTGCATGATATTTTATGTATATTTTATTTCTATGCATATATAACCTCTACAAAGTCTTATTTTGTATAGTCTACAATAGTTTATAATTTGCATATAACATTCTATCTTTTTATATGCTTTGCCCTCTATATATCCATGCTTCCATTTAATATTCTTTTTATCTCAATTTTCTCAATTGCAGAGCTGCTTGTGATTAATTCTCTCCATTTTGGGTTGGAAAAATATTCTTAATTTCCTTTCACCTCTGAAAGATTTATTTTTAGAGGAAGTCACATAGTGTTCTAAGTGGGCAGTTCTTTTCTTTCAGCACTTTTATGACATTGTACCATTACCTTCTGCCTCTAGTTCTATATCTGGTAATCAACCATTAGTTTTATTATTCTTCTTTGAAACTAATGTGATTTTATTTTTTAGCTTTTATTATAATATATGTTTTAATTATATTTACTGTTATGTGCCTTGAGGAGTTTTTCTTTATATTTATTCATATTGCCTCTAAAAAAGCCCCTAAAAGCTGTTATTTATAGTTGTGCATCAGTTTTTCAAAATTCTTAGCATTTTCTCTTCAGTTGTTGGTATTCTGTCAGATTATTTACCTTTCCTTCCTTGAACTCCAATTATACCTATACTAAGGATTATAATCCTTAGTGTGACAGTTAACAACAGGGACTTGGAAATCATATTTATTAATTTTAAACACAAGAATTTTCATTACTAGTTCTACCTATTAGTTAATCATGCATCTGTCAGTTTCCTCATTTGTAAAATGAAGACAATAATTCCATTCCTGCTCTAGGACAGGAGTGAATATTAAAGGAAAAATATATGTAAAACATTAAGAACATACCTTTTATTTCTTGTATGGCATACCTTCCTATAGCTGTTTGAATACCAAACAAGATGAGAATGAAAGAATTTTCTCCAGTTAGCATCTTCAGTTAGTCCACTTTTATTGCCCTTTATTCTGTAAGTTTTATGTCCTTTATTCTTTTATTGAGGAATGTGTCAAATTTCATTGCACTTCATCAGTACTGGAGGCCACATACCTTCAAATTAATTTTCTTCTAGAAATTGATCTTGCAAACTGTGATTGTACATTCCAAACTTTATTCATCAGAGTAAATCGAAGAAAGAGATGATAAAAATACTGGGAAATTGTAGGCAGGGGTGGGTGAGTGCTTTTTGCAAAGGCTAGTTTATTTTCTCTGATTACTCAGACTTTGCTGATGATTTGTCTAAAGGATTTATATTCAATCAATAATTTCAACCAACCACTACTATAAGAGAATAGGATTTAAACAAAGCCTTTTATGCATGTGTGCTTGCTAAAGAGTCATGCCCAACTCTTTGCAACCGTATGGAGTTTAGCCTGCCTGTCTCTTCTATCCATAGGATTCTTCAGGCAAGAATACTGGAGTGGGTTGCCATGCCCTTCTCCAGGGAAACTTCACTAGCCAGAGATCAAACCCTTATCTCTTACATCTCCTGCACTGACAGGCAGATTCTTTACCATCTGAGCCACCAGGGACACCCAAGCCTTTCATAGGATAATACTATTACTGGCCACTCCTGTAAAAACCTGACATTGAACAAAATAATACATACTAATAATTAAGTATATTTTGTACTTCTGTACTCACAATAAATAATTCATTTTAAAGTATGTTGTATATTTGTTAAAGCCAATTTAAATTATTATCACTAGTCAAAGTAGATCTCAGTCAGTTAGTCAGTCAGTCAGTTCAGTTGCTCAGTCATGTCTGACTCTAGGTGACCCCATGAATTGCGGCACACCAGGCCTCCGTGTCCACCACCAACTCCTGGAGTTCACTTAAACTCACGTCCATCGAGTCAATGATGCCCTCTAGCCATCTCGTCCTCTGTCATCCCCTTTTCCTCCTGACCCCAATCCCTCCCAGCATCAGAGTCTTTTCCAATGAGTCAGCTCTTTGCATGAGGTGGCCAAAGTACTGGAATTTCAGCTCTAGCATCATTCCTTCCAAAGAACACCCAAGACTGATCTCCTTCTCAACTGTCTTTCAAAAACTAGTGTTATTCTCTTAATTCTATGACCACTATTTTAGTCACTAAGCTATATATTCATTCATTATATATGCATATGAATAAAAGTCACTGGAGCTTTTGTATTTTGATTTTGTATGATAATCAGGGTTTAATTGGAAGAGAAAGATATCAAACGTTATCCAGCAGGTCCCTACAGATTAATTTGTAAACAATTTGTTCTCCTCATTCTAAGTACTGAAAAAAAAAAAAAAAAGGGAAAGTTGAAATAAGTTACTTAGTCTGGCTTTAGAAAATAATTTTCTATGTGATTTCTTTTTTACTAAGCATCAAAATTTTTTAAAAAATATTTTAATTTTGATTAAAATATCTTCTTCTGTCTTTTTTCTAGATCCAAAAAAGTAAATCAAAAGCAAAGAAAAATTTATCAGTAATTCAAAGCATCGAGTACAAAAAGCAATCTCTGAAAAAAATTAATATTTTTTTAAGTTAAGACATTATAAATTTGTTTTAGAAACTCTTTCAGAAATATAGTTTTTGGGTATTGATATTTGCAGAATCTCTTCTTTCTATACATCACCATCATCATCCACACCTTCTTACATAGTGACCTGCAAACATTCTAAATGAGACTCCATAAAAATGATAATTTTATATTTTTAGTTAAATTGCAATCTTTTAAAACTTGCAGCCCTATCTAAACCACATTTGATGTCACTGTTGGGTCTAATTTAGTACTCAGGAAACCTGACCTTGTGTTTTGTAGTGTGACTGAGAGCCTGCTTGTGTGGACATTTTTATTTATATTAAATGTAGGGCAAAAAGTAGATACGATCTTGGATTCAATACGTATCTGCTTAGTTAATAGTGATATATGGTTATTTGACTTCCTAGGATTGTTGTTACATGCTTCAATTTAGTGTTCACAATTTTCTGCCTAGGTTTGCTAAGGATTGATTTTATTAAATTGACAAGCAAAAAATTTAATTTTCCAAGTTACTTTTAAGCCTATCTACTTATAAATTTCACTTTTGTTTAATTTATACTTTATTTCAAAAATGAGGAGACTGTTAAATATAGTGTCTATTTTAGCAGCAAACTTAGATAAAACAAGCAAACAAGAAATCACAACACTAGAAAGATTATCTAGCAAAACTCCCACTCTATAGGCTTTTAGCCTGTGCTCCTTTTGTCCCCCTTGTGACCATCTGCTAAGTCACAGTCTTACATAGGTCAACATGTTCTCTTTAAGGATGAAATTGAGGAACAAACAAAAACATTGATTTTCCCCCCACCCCCAAGATCATAGGGAATTTACTTCCTAGACATGGTTTTTATACTCTCAAAATCCTAAAGAACTCTGTTTTAACAAAGGTTGAAGCACCCTAAACTTTAATTGCTTTATAAATTCTAGAATTGAGAACTCAGGAGGGGTTGCTTTGATAAAACATTGATTTCATTACCTGCTTGACTTTATTTTTATGTGTTTTTATAACACAAAAGTAAAAATGTTTTGAGCTTATAAAAAAGACTATGTTTGCTAGTCATTCTTTTATAAAATTAAAGATTAGGACATTTGGCATAAAAAAATGTAAGTTTTAAAGGTAGGTAGAATTTTCAGGTTCATCTTCTCTGACCATCGATTTTGTTGTTGTTGTTTTTCAATCCCTAAGTCTTATCTGACTCTTTGAGTCCCCATGAACTGTAGCCCTCCAGACTCCTCTGTCTGTGGGGTTTTCCAGGCAAGAATACTGGAGTGGTTTGTCATTCTCTTCTCCAGGAGATCTTACCAACCCAGGGATCAAACCAAAATTTCCTGCATTGACAGGCAGATTCCTTACCACTGAGCCACCAGAGAAGCCTGAGCATCACTCTTCATATTGAAATGGTACAACAATAATCATCTTTGTGGGATTAAATCACACAAGGTAGTAAGAAGATATTATACATTAAGATCCTTGTTTACAGTAGATGCTCACTAAATGTAGTTACTGCCTTCTAACCTGGTCTTTCACAATTACAACTGTATCTTGTCATTTAGTGGCTTTACTTGTTATCATTGATGCTATATTGTTTTAATATAAAATTGGCATAGGACCAGGTTTTAGTTTAACTCAACCATTTTTGGGCCCTGTTCATATAGTTTCTTTCTGTTGCATAATCAATGTCTTCAAATACACAGCTACTTAGGTAATTAATTTAATCTTTACCTGAGTTGCTTTAATTTTTAAAATATATATTTTACATGTTTAAAACCTGTCTTTTACCTAGAACTTATTTTTTTGCTGTGTTTTTCTGTCTTTAAAGAAAATTCTTTATCTTCTAAGTTTCAAAAGCAAATAATTCATTCAATCCAAATAAATTAAAACAGAGGTACAAAATGTGATATAGCTTCAACTTCAGTGCCCTGAATAAAGACTGTTATTGTAAATCAAATGACTACACCTTATGCCTATGGCTTGTGGATGTAAATTTCCACCACAGAGAAAGGCTGCAAATGTTTTGAAAGATTATACAATATGAATAGAAAAAAAGGAATTATATAAACATAATTAACTATGTACAGTGTATTTAAGGATTACTGGTGAGTTGGAGGGTATTAAGGGGTTTGTGTAATATCTGGAAAAGAAATGGTAGTGTTAGGGGAAGCACACTGGCTGAAACCACCTGGTCAGGCACCATAGTAACTATGTGCATGAGATGTTTTATGACAGGAGACCCAGCTGCAAGGGACCGTACAGAAGTTCACCGGTTGCAACAGCCCACGTACAGAAGTGTGGCCGAGAGGAGCTACCCCTGGCTCAAGGTCAGTGGAGGCGACAAGAGCACCAGGATGTGATGACGCAGGAGCAGCTGAGAGGAGCAACCCCACTCCCGAGGTCAGGGGCGGTGGCCAAGACAAGCTACCCCATGCCCAAGGTCAGGGAAGGTGACCTAGAGGAGCTACCCCACGCCTGAGGTCAGGGGTGGCAGCTGAGAGGAGCAACCCCACGTCCAAGGAGCGGTGGCTGTGCAGTCACAGGAGGGCTGACAGGAGATACCCCTCGTCCAAGGTAAGGAACAGCAGCTGCACTTTGCTGGAGAAGCTGTGAAGAGATACCCCATTACCAAGGTAAAAGAAACCCAAGTAAGATGGTAGGTGTTGCGAGGAGGCATCAGAGCGCAGAGACACTGAAACCATAATCACAGAAAACTAGCCAATCTGATCACACGAACCACAGCCTTGTCTAACTCAATGAAACTAAGCCATGCCATGTGGGGCCACCCAAGATGGACGGGTCATGGGGGAGAGGTCTTTCAGAATGTGGCCCACTGGAAAAGGGAATGGCAAACCACTTCAATATTCTTGCCTTGAGAACCCCATGAACAGTATGAAAAGGCAAAATGATAGGATACTGAAAGAGGAACTCCCCAAGTCGTTAAGTGCCCTATATGCTACTGGAGAACAGTGGAGAAATAACTCCAGAAAGAATGAAAGGATGGAGCCAAATCAAAAACAATACCAAGTTGTGGATGTGACTCATCATAGAAGCAATGTCTGATGCGGTAAAGAGGAATATTGCATAGGAATCTGGAACGTTAAGTCCATCAATCAAGGCAAATTGGAAGTGGTCAAACAGGGGATTGCAAGAGTGAATATCGACATTCTAGGAATCAGCAAACTAAAATGGACTGGAATGTGTGAATCTAACTCAGATGACCCTTATATCTACTACTGTGGGCAGGAATCCCTTAGAAGAAATTAAGTAGGCATCATGGTCAACCAAAGAGTCTGAAATGCAGCACGTGGATATAATCTCAAAAACGACAGAATAATCTCTGTTCGTTTCCAAGGCAAACCATTCAATATCACACTAATCCAAGCCTATTCTCCAACCAGTAACACTGAAAAAGCTGAAATTGAACAGTTCTATGAAGACCTACAAGACCTTTTAGAACTAACACCCCAAAAAGATGTCCTTTCATTATAGGCGACTGGAATGCAAAAGTAGGAAGTCAAGAAACACCTGGAGTAACAGGCAAATTTGGCCTTGGGTACGGAATGAAGCAGGCCAAAGGCTAATAGACTTTTGCCAAGAGAATACACTGGTCATAGCAAACACCATCTCCCAACAGCACAAAAGAAGACTCTACACATGGACATCACCAGATGGTCAACACTGAAATCAGAATGATTATCCTCTTTGCAGCCAAAGAATGAAGCAGCTCTATACAGTCAGCAAAAACAAGACTGGGAGCTAACTGTGGCTCACATCATGAACTCATTATTGCCAAATTCAGACTTAAATTGAAGAAAGTAGGCCAAACCACTAGACCATGCAGGTATGACCTAAATAAAATCCCTTATGATTATACAGTGAAAATGAGAAATATATATAAGGGACTAGATCTGATAGACACAGTACCTGATGAACTAGGGACGGAGGTTCGTGACACTGTACAGGAGACAGGGATCAAGAGCATCCCCAAGAAAAAGAAATGCAAAAGAGCAACATGGCTGTCTGAGGAGGCCTTACAAATAGCTGTGAAAAGAAGAGAAGTGAAAAGCAAAGGAGAAAAGGAAAGATATAAGCATCTGAATGCAGAGTTCCAAAGAATAGCAAGGAGAGATAAGAATGCCTTCCTCAGCGATCAATGCAAAGAAATAGAGGAAAAGAACAGAATAGGAAAGACGAGAGATCTCTTCAAAAATATTAGAGATACCAAGGGAATATTTCATTCAAAGATGGGCACAATAAAAGACAGTAATGGTATGGACCTAACATAAGCAGAAGATATTAAAAAGAGGTGGTAAGAATACACAGAAGAAATGTACAAAAAAGGTCTTCATGACCCAGAAAATCATGATGGTATGATCACTCACCTAGAGCCAGACATCTTGGAATTTGAAGTCAAGTGGGCCTTACAACGCATCACCATGAACAAAGCTAGTGGAGGTGATGACTTTCAAGTTGAGCTATTTCAAATCCTGAAAGATGATGCTGTGAAAGTGCTGCACTCAATATGTCAGCAAATTTGGAAAACTCAGCAGTGGCCACAGCACTGGAAAAGGTCAGTTTTCATTCCAATCCCAAAGAAAGACAATGCCAAAGAATGCTCAAACTACCACACAATTGCACTCATCTCACCTGCTAGTAAAATAATGCTCAAAATTCTCTAAGCCAGGCTTCAGCAATACATGAACTGTGAACTTCCAGATGTTCAAGCTGGTTTTAAAAAAGGCAGAGGAACCAGAGATCAAATTGCCATCATCTGCTGGATCATGGATAAAGCAAGAGAGTTCCAGAAAAACATCTATTTCTGCTTTATTGACTATGCCAAAGCCTTTGACTGTGTGGACCAAAATAAACTGTGGAAAATTCTGAAAGAGATGGGAATACCAGACCACCTGACCTGCCTCTTGAGAAACCTATATGCAGGTCAGGAAGCAACAGTTAGAACTGGAGGTGGGACAACAGACTGTTTCCAAATAGGAAAAGGAGTATGTCAAGGCTGTATATTGTCTCCCTGCTTATTTAATTATATGGAGAGTACATCATGAGTAATGCTGGGCTGGAAGAAGCACAAGCTGGAATCAAGATTGCCAGGAGAAATATCAATAACCTCAGATATGCAGATGACACCACCCTTATGGCAGAAAGTGAAGAGGAGCTAAAAAGCCTCTTGATGAAAGTGAAAGAGGAGAATGAAAAAGTTGGCCTAAGGCTCAACATTCAGAAAACGAAGATCATGGCATCTGGTCCCATCACTTCATGGGAAATAGATGGGGAAAAAATGGAAACAGTGTCAGACTTTATTTTGGGGGGTTCCAAAATCACTGCAGATGGCGATTGCAGCCATGAAATTAAAAGACGCTTACTTCTGGAAGGAAAGTTACGACCAACCAAACAGCATATTGAAAACCAGAGATATTACTTTCCCAACAAAGGTCCATCTAGTCAAGGCTATGGTTTTTCCTGTGGTCATGTATGGATGTGAGATTTGGACTGTGAAGGAACCTGAGCACCAGAAAATTGATGCTTTTGAACTGTGGTGTTGGAGAAGACTCTTGAGAGTCCCTTGGACTGCAAGGAGGTCAACCAGTCCATCCTAAAAGAGATCAGTCTCGGATGTGCATTGAAGGACTGATGCTAAAGCTGAAACTCCAATACTTTGGCCACCTCATATGAATAGTTTCCAAGTTGACTCATTGGAAAAGACTCTGATGGTGGGAAGGATTGGGGACAGGAGGAAAAGGGGTCGCCAGAGGATGAGATGGTTGAATGGCATAACCGACTTGATGGACATGAGTCTGAGTAAACTCCAGGATTTGGTGATGGACAGGGAGGCCTGGTGTGCTGTGATTCATGGGGTCACAAAGAGTGGGATAGAACTGAGTGACTCTACTGAACTGTACTGAACCTGATAAGGAACACAGAACTAATAAGCTACCACTAACCGGAAGAGTTCAGGAAAGATCGAAAGCAGACACCGGGTGTCCGTCCACTTCCCAGAACCCCTGTCCCAAACATCCATCTTGGCTGAGCGATGCTTGCACCACCAGGAAAGACTCTGAATTAGAATGATTGGCCAAAGACCACCCGGAAACTAATCCCATCACCATAAAACCCAAGACTGTGAGCCACCCTGCAGAGCTGTTCTCCGGGTTTCCCTTACCCTACTGCTCTCCACCCTGGTGCCCTTCCCAATAAAATCTCTTGCTTTGTCAGCATGTGTCTCCTCGGACCATTGTTTTCTGAGTGTTAGACACGAACCCAGTTTCAGGCCCTGGAAGGGGTCCCCCTTCCTACAACAAATGGCAACCTTGGTGGGGACTCTTTGCTGAGACTAACATCCTCACCACTTGGGGTACTCAGGGGCCAGCTTGCCTGCCATTGGACCAGACCCAGCAGCCGCAACTGGGACTCTTTTGTCCCTGGTGTCCTCCTGACGCAGACAACTGGACAGAGTGCCCCAATCTGTAAAGAACAAGAGATTTTACTGACTTTTATTGACCTCTCTCCCCTTCCTTCTCTCTTTCCTCTCCTTCACTGTTTTTCTAGTCTTTTGGTCATGGACACAGGAATCTGGTCGAAATGCCTCAGCCTGAGCTGAGGATTGGAGACTGATCATCTCCTCTTGGCAGAGAACACAAATTCTGGTCTGATTTCTGGTAGGGCCGAGTTCCAGTCCTCACTTCTCTAGAGGCCAAGGGAAAAGTCCCATAACACCTGGGTATCTGTAGGTGGCAGGAGACATCTGTAAGGCCACTCCCTTCCCCTCCCCCCCTTCTTTCAACCTGGCTTCCTTTCCTCCTTTTGAAATCTTTAAAGAGCTGAGATATTTTCCTTTACTCTGTTAGTACTTGGATCTGAAGTTCTGTGTCTCTATAGGAGGTTTTCTGAGAGACTGCATTCTTGTATTTACCGGAGTATTTGATGAGGACTGCCAGGTTTATATGTTTGTATTTTAATTCTGTATTTTGTGATGTGATTTTTGATGGCCGTTTTGCTTTGTCTGGCCAACATTTGGTTTAAACCTGCCACCATTTTGTTAGAACTTGATTTTCTTTACCTTTGCCTGAGACCAGGGCTCTGGATTTGTTTTCAAGAAACACTTATCTAGACCATCTCTAACCCCTTAGACTGAGAAAAAATGGGGAAACGCCTTTAAAAGTTTTATAAATTCCAACTGTTTTTTATAAACAAGTAAATTTTATATTGTAATGTCTAACTCATGACTAAAAGCTTAAAAAATGAAGCTAGATCTTGCACTGTGTCTGTCTAAATATGTCTTGGTATGTCTTTGTCTCTGGGTAATATTTTTGAGGTTAATTTGTAAATGAGCTCTATTTAATTGGCTTAAAGAAAGGTAAACACAAATCAAATAATTCTGAATTAAATAATAAATTCCAGGTTCATGTGAACTGGGAAATGTTCAGTATTAAATACTTAATGTTTGTTTGTTGATCTATCTAATATAGACATATGTCAGAGTAATTAACATTAAATAGAATATTTTCATTGTACCTAGTTTAATATAAGTTAAATATTATCATATCAGTTACAAGTTTGTCAACAAGGACATTACCTCGAGTGAAGAAACTTCTAAAAGAAAATGTAACTGAGATATGAGCTTTTAGATAAGCTCTATTATAATTTTTCTTTAGGAATATATGTCTAAAATAGTTTCTCCAGATTGTTGTAACTTGAATTTCTAAGGGTGGTCCTAAGTGTGCTAAGTGTTAGAAGTCTATTAAATAGTTATGTCATTTCCAAATAAAATAAGGTTTTGAAACATTTACTACTAAACACTAATTTCCTTTTACAGAGAAACAAAGTGATCCGGGACTATACATGAATAATATTTCAGTTCAGTTCAGTTGCTCAGTCGTGTGCAACTCTTTGTGACCCCATGAACTGCAGCATGCCAGGCCTCCCTGTACATCACCAACTCGCAGAGTTAAGTCAGACTCACGTCCATTGAGTCCGTGATGCCATCCAGACATCTCATCCTCGGCCGTCCCCTTCTCCTCCTGCACCCAATCCCTCCCAGCATCAGAGTCGTTTCCAGTGAGTCAACTCTTTGCGTGAGATGGCCAAATAATTGGAGTTTCAGCTTTAGCATCAGTCCTTCCAAAGAACACGCAGGACTGAGCTCCTTTAGAATGGACTGGTTGGATCACTTCGCAGTCCAAGGGACTCTCAAGAGTCTTCTCCAACACCACAGTTGAAAAGCACCAATTCTTTGGCACTCAGCTTTGTTTAGAGTCCAACTCTCACATCCATACATGACCACTGAGAAAAACCATAGCCTTGACTAGATGGACTTTTGTTGGCAAAGTAACGTCTCTGCTTTTGAATATGCTATCTAGGTTGGTCATAACTTTCCTTCCAAGGAGTAAGATCTTTTAATTTCATGGCTGCAGTTACCATCTGCACTGATTTTGGAGCCCCCAAAAATAAAGTCTGACATTGTTTCCACTGTTTCCCCATCTATTTCCGATGAATTGATGGGACCAGATGCCATGATATTCGTTTTCTGAATGTTGAGCTTTAAGCCAACTTTTTCACTCTCCTCTTTCACTTTCATCAAGAGGCTTTTTAGTTCCTCTTCACTTTCTGCAAGTGCAGGCGGTGGTGGGCGGCAGCGGCAGGCTGGCACACTAAGCGCGGGCGAGACCTACCCCACCTCTGAAGTCAGGGACAGCGGCCCACAGTGCCAGGCTGTGATGGCACAGGAATGGCTGAGAGGAGCCGCCCCGCATCCAAGGTCAGTGGCGGCCGGGAGGAGAAACCCCACGTCTGAGGTCAGGGGCAGCAGGGAGAAGCCACCTCATGCCCGAGGCCAGGGGTGGTGACCCTGAGGAGCCACCCACGCTCAAGGCCAGGGCCGCCGGCCTGGAGGAACAACCCAAGGAGCGGTGGCTGAGCAGGCACAGGAGGGCCTAGAGGAGCTATCCCACATTGAAGGTCAGGAACAGAGGTGGTAAGGAGATAACCCTCGTCCAAGGTAAGAAGCAGTGGCTGTGCTTTGCTGGAGCAGCCATGAAGTGATACCCCACGCCCCAGGTAAGAGAAACCCAAGTAAGATGGTAGGTGTTGCAAGAGGGCATCAGAGGGCAGACACACTGAAACCATAATCACAGAAAACTAGTCAATCTAATCACACTAGGACCACAGCCTTGTCTAATTCAATGAAACCAAGCCATGCCTGTGGGGCAACCCAAGATGGGCGGGTCATGGTGGAAAGGTCTGACAGAATGTGGTCCACTGGAGAAGGGAATGGCAAGCCACTTCAGTATTCTTGCCTTGAAAACCTCGAAAACAGTATGAAAAGGCAAAATGATAAGATACTGAAAGAGGAACTCCCCAGGTCGGTAGGTGCCCAATATGCTACTGGAGATCAGTGGAGAAATAACTCCAGAAAGAATGAAGGGATGGAACCAAAGCAAAAACAATACCCAGCTGTGGATGTGACTGGTAATAGAAGCAAGATCCGATGCGGTAAAGAGCAATATTGCATAGGAACCTGGAATGTCAGGTCCATGAATCAAGGCAAATTGGAAGTGGTCAAACAAGAGATGGCAAGGGTGAACATCAACATTCTAGGAATCAGCAAACTAAAATGGACTGGAATGGGTGATTTTAACTCAGATGACCATTATATCTACTACTGTGGGCAGGAATCCCTCAGAAGAAATAGAGTAGCCATCATGGTCAACAAAAGAGTCCAAAATGTAGTACTTGGATGCAGTCTCAAAAATGACAGAATGACCTCTGTTCGTCTCCAAGGCAAACCATTCAATATCATAGTTATCCAAGTCTATGCGCCAACCAGTAACGCTGAAGAAGCTGAAGTTGAACGGTTTTATGAAGATCTACAAGACCTTTTAGAACGAACACCCAAAAAAGTTCTCCTTTTCATTATAGGGGACTGGAATGCAAAAGTAGGAAGTTAAGAAACACCTGGAGTAACAGGCAAATTTCGCCTTGGAATGCAGAATGAAGCAGGGCAAAGACTAATAGAGTTTTGCAAAGAAAATGCACTGGTCATAGCAAACACCCTCTTCCAACAACACAAGAGAAGACTCTACACATGGACATCACCAGATGGTCAACACCAAAATCAGATTAATTATATTCTTTGCAGCCAAAGATGGAGAAGCTCTATACAGTCAACAAAAACAAGACCAGGAGCTGACTGTGGCTCAGATCATGAACTCCTTATTACCAAATTCAGACTTAAATTGAAGAAAGTAGGGAAAACCACTAGACCATTCAGGTATGAACTAAATCAAATCCCTTATGAGTATACAGTGGAAGTGAGAAATAGATTTAAGGGCCTAGATCTGATAGATAGAGTGCCTGATGAACTATGGAATGAAGTTCGAGACATTGTACAGGAGAAAGGGATCAAGACCATCCCCATGGAAAAGAAATGCAAAAAAGCAAAATGGCTGTCTGGGGAAGCCTTACAAATAGCTGTGAAAAGAAGAGAGGTGAAAAGCAAAGGAGAAAAGGAAAGATATAAGCATCTGAATGCAGAGTTCCAAGGAATAGCAAGAAGAGATAAGAAAATCTTCTTCAGCTATCGATTAAAAGAAATAGAGGTAAAGAACAGAATGGGAAAGACTAGAGATCTCTTCAAGAAAATTAGAGATACCAAGGGAACATTTCATGCAAAGATGGGCTCTATAAAGGCCAGAAATGATATGGACCTAACAGAAGCAGAAGATATTAAGAAGAGGTGGCAAGAATACACAGAAGAACTGTACAAAAAAGATCTTTATGACCCAGATAATCATGATGGTGTGATCACTCATCTAGAGCCAGACATCTTAGAATGTGAAGTCAAGTGGGCCTTAGAAAGCATCACTACGAACAAAGCTAGTGGAGGTGATGGAATTCCAGTTGAGCTGTTTCAAATCCTGAAAGATGATGCTGAGAAAGTGCTGCACTCAATATGCCAGCAAATTTGGAAAACTCAGCAGTGGCCACAAGACTGGAAAAGTTCCGTTTTCATTCCAATCCCAAAGAAAGGCAATGCAAAAGAATGTGCAAACTACCACACAATTGCACTCATCTCATTTGCTAGTAAATTAATGCTCAAAAGTCTCAAAGCCAGGTTTTAGCAATAAGTGAACTGTGAACTCTCTGATGTTCAAGCTGGTTTTAGAAAAGGCAGAGGAAACAGAGAACAAATTGCCAACATCTGCTGCATCATGGAAAAAGCAAGAGAGTTCCAGAAAAACATCTATTTCTGCTTTATTGATGATGTCAAATCCTTTGACTGTGTGGACCAAAATAAACTGTGGAAAAATCTGAGGGAGATGAGAATACCAGACCACCTAACCTACCTCTTGAGAAATCTGTATGTAAGTCAGGAAGCAACAGTTAGAACTGGAGGTGGAACAACATACTGGTTCCAAATAGGAAAAGGAGTACGCCAAGGCTGTATATTGTCACCCTGCTTATTTAACTTCTATGCAGAGTACATCATGAGAAATGCTGGACTGGAAGAAACACAAGCTGGAATCAAGATTGCCAAGAGAAATATCAGTCACCTCAGATATGCAGATGACACCACCCTTATGGCAGAAAGTGAAGAGGAGCTATAAAGCCTCTCGATGAAAGTGAAAGAGGAGAGCAAAAAAGTTGGCCTAAAGCTCAACATTCAGAAAACGAAGATCATGGCATCCGGTCCCATCACTTCATGGGAAATAGATGGGGAAACAGTGGAAACAGTGTCAGACTTTATTTTTATGGGCTCCAAAATCAATGCAGATGGTGACTGCAGCCATGAAATTAAAAGACGCTTACTCCTTGGAAGAAAAGTTATGACCAACCTAGAGAGTATATCAAAAGCAGAGAAATTACTTTGCCGACTAAGTTCCATCTAGTCAAGGCTATGGTTTTTCCGATGGTCATGTATGGATGTGAGAGTTGGACTGTGAAGAAGGCTGAGTGCCAAATAATTGATGCTTTTGAACTGTGGTGTTGGAGAAGACTCTTGAGAGTTCCTTGGCCTGCAAGGAGATCCAACCAGTCCATTCTGAAGGAGATCAACCCTGGGATTTCTTTGGAAGGAATGATGCTAAAGCTGAAGCTCCAGTACTTTGGCCACCTCATGCGAAGAGTTGACTCATTGGAAAAGACTCTGATGCTGGAAGGGATTGGGGTCAGGATCAGAAGGGGATGACAGAGGATGAGATGGCTGGATGACATTACGGACTCGATGGACATGAGTCAGGGAACTCCGGCAGATGCTGATGGACAGGGAGGCCTGGCGTGCTGCGATTTATGGGGTAGCAAAGAGTCGGATACGACTGAGCGACTGAACTGAACTGAACTCACTTTCTGCCATAAGGGTGGTGTCATCTGCATATCTGAGGTTATTGATATTTCTCCTGGCAATCTTGATTCCAGCTTTTGCTTCTTCCAGCCCAGCGTTACTCATGATGTACTCTCCATATAAGTTAAATAAGCAAGGTGACAATATACAGCCTTGACGTACTCCTTTTCCTATTTGGAAACAGTCTGTTGTTCCACCTCCAGTTCTAACTGTTCCTTCCTGACCTGCATATAGGTTTCTCAAGAGGCAAGTCAGGTGGTCTGGGATTCCCATCTCTTTCAGAATTTTCCACACTTTATTTTGGTCCACACAGTCAAAGGCTTTGGCATAGTCAATAAAGCAGAAATAGATGTTTTTCTGGAACTCTCTTGCTTTTTCCATGATCCAGCGGATGTTGGCAATTTGGTCTCTGGTTCCTCTGCCTTTTCTAAAACAGCTTGAACATCTGGAAGTTCACAGTTCATGTATTGCTGAAACCTGGCTTGGAGACTTTTGAGCATTAATTTACTAGTGTGTGAGATGAGTGCAATTGTGCGGTAGTTTGGGCATTCTTTGGCATTGCCTTTCTTTGGGACTGGAATGAAAACTGACCTTTTCCCGTCCTGTGGCCACCGCTGAGTTTCCCAAATTTGCTGGCATATTGATTGGTGCCATCCTAAAATGTTCTAAAAAAGCAAGTGTTTTAGAAATTATCACTGGTATTTATGCTTACCAGTCTATACAATGCTAATATAAAAGTTAGTTCTTGGTTGCTAAAAGAAATAGGAAGTGTGTTTTCAGTTAAAAAAATGAAGAATACTAAAAGAGTTATGCATGATCAAGATTTTCTAAAATTGAATTATAGTTAGTTAGATAATTGGATTTTGTTAGGGATGACACAGCCATAAGAAAACTGGTTAGAGCCGATTAGGTCCAGGGTGGCAGAGCTGACTTTCACTAGACCTTGAGCCTTGGTATTTACGCCCATTGTGACATATCGACAAGCTAAATGATACACCCATCAACGTTGACAAAATCTCACCAAATGTTCTAAACCCTTTTAATTGAACTTTTCGATAAAACTTCCTAAATTGAATTATTTTGAAGTTCTTTTGACTTCTAGCTAACTTTGGGGTTTTTCAGAGGGCCCCTGAGACATCCCAAAGAGAGATATTAAACTGTGTATCAAATGAGTAATAAATCTGCTCATGTTATATTGTATGGTAAAATTACTAACACAGATATCCTAGAAATTATATGGAGTTCTTAACATTTTGATATGTCCTGGTATTCTAATGAAAAACCTGATGACTTCACAAAAATTAACAAAAGACCAAGTGAACCAATGAATATGCTTATAACTTTTATGGTTTCTATCTGAAAAATTACAGGTTTGAATCTTGCATTTTCTGGGAGTAGGGAAAACCTTCCTCTCAAACTAATTATGGAAATAATTTTGTAAAATTAGACATTATAAACAAAACAATTATATTTTCTCTTTATCTGACTCCTCCAGAAATTTGAAACTCTTAGGTTTCCAGTAAGTTTATCAAATGAGCTAGAAAGTTTATCTCACTAACAGGTACAAAAATCTCAAGGAATTTTTGAGACCTTAAAAAGGGAAGAATTCACCTAGATTTGTTAGTCAAAATCTGTGATAAGCCTTTGGTGTGAGTTTCCCAGCCCTGTTTTATTTTAAAAGTTCAGTCTGAGATTCTATAAAAGTTTCAGCAAAATAAAAAGTCTATGATCAATTATGGTTATATAAATCATCAGACCAAAATTAGTGAGAACAGACTTATTTTGCAAACAAGCTAGCCTTAATTTGGTTATATTTGATAAAAATAAGGGCAATTTTAGGGAGAAAAAGATGTTTCAATGTTAAATCCCAGTTTGTTAAAGGAGGTCTACCAGTGGAGGTAGTAAGACTCATTTCTTGGATAGCTCTTTGCTGTTATGTGATATTAATGTAAAACTTAATTAAATTCTTAAAGAACACCCTAAGTTTGTTTCTGAATCTTATCTTGGTAATCTATCTTTGGATGAAGATCAAATGCCTCATGACCTGCAACCAGGACTGGAAAAAGACATAATTTAAGGGACTGTCTCCAACCTGGATGGAAGGACTTTTTTTCATGAGAAACTACACTATACCAGGATGAGAAGACGACGACATCAGAGGTAGACAACTTGCCCAAGATGCTGGACCTGATTCGTATGATCATTTATAATGTTTTCTTGACTTCTTAGACCTTTGCATATAAATCAAATGCTTTTCTATCATAGGCCTAATCCTATGCTAGTTTTAGAAATCAATACAACTGTTGAGTTTGTGGCCAATTACCCATGTCTAGTTCTGAATTACCTTGGTAAGTTTCTCTACTACAAAACTCTAACTGGTTGGCCCTGAGAAATTTACTTAAAAAAAAAAATTATAGTCATATTCAGGTCACTATGATATTACCAGATGGGATCCCTTCACCAGGCCAATTAATAATGCCTGCTCTGACTCTGGCCATAAATTTGAGCTTTTTTCTATTACTCAAGCTCAATCAGAGCAACAAGAAAAGTTTCATCAAAGGAGGAAAAAATCTCCCACAATTATGGGATGGGTTTATATAGATAATACCAGGATATGGTAATTGAGGTTTAAAGTCTCCTCTGTGTTGGAAACAATTAAATCATACTAATAATCAGTCTAGTAACCTTAGAAAACTGAGCTATGTGCCTTATAGATGGTGGTGCCAATATATAATTTCCCTGGAAGAAAAAGATTCTACAAATAGACTAAATCAGATGACCTGAGATATACTGAGCTACATCTAATGGAAGCTGTTAAGTCTTATTTGTGACTTTACTAATACTGCTGACTATGTTATTTGTATTTCACCTGTTTTACAAAACTGCTGTTTCTTACACTGCCAAATGTGTGTCTGAGGCCTCTAATAGAATAATATATAGTCCCATATGAGATCGATGATGGTAACAGAGTAACTCTAAATATGGGAAGAAGCAACAAGAGGAAATATTTTCCTGGACCAAGAGGCTAGTAAGACAGGTGGTCCAAAGAATTTTGGAAACTGTTTTATGGCCTAGTCCAGTAATAGCACATTGAGTGGCCTGTCAACAAAATCTTTGCCAAACCTGAGAATGGGCATTCTCAGCACAATGGGATAAAATGGTCATGAAATGCCCCCCCTCAAAATCATGGTCAAGTTTATGAACAAAAAGGGGCTCTGCCAACTGAAGACTGACACTTGCCATCTACATCTACAAAGATTAAATCTTGGCCACTGCAACTGCTGACTTTCAACGCCCCTGAAAGGAGTTCAGGGTGAAAATCAGGAATGAGGCACTCTGTGCTCTGGGAAAAACTGGAAGAACAGGCCTTCAGGTAGTTAGATATTTTCAGGAGAAGATTTTGTGAGTTCCAATACTTGCATTTTCTCATATCTAGAGAAACACTGATGTCATTAATGGTGACATCTGCTTTGGTTATTAAGAAAAATTTTACAATTAAAAGTCAAAATAGAGTAGCTATGGTTCATACATCCTGGGAAATAACTATTTCCCAGATATGCTGGGAAATGATATTATGGGTATAATTTCATATTAGACGTTGTATTGCTAAATACGAGTTTTCTGAGTCGTGTCAGGCTTAGATGCCACCATTCTCAAAACAATGTCTGTTGGAAGCTAGTAACTGCAACCTTACTTTTTATAAAACTAGGCAACTGACTACCTGGCTACAAGTCTCCCCAAAGTGCCAGGTCCAGACTGGGTTTCAGACCTATTCTTCTAAAAAAAAAGAGATTTATTTTGTCTCTTAAAATTCCAGTTATCCCTCCTGCAGCTACTAATTGGGTCTGTTACAACAAAATGGGAGACTAAGGGATTGAGATCATACTAGGCTCAGATCTAGGACTTGGAACTCAGAAATACTTCCAGTTCAGTGTCTATTCTCCAAACTGAGGCAGTCCTATGCCCCCATTTTGACAGGAAGTTATCACAGTCATAGTTGCCCAGTTCCCTAAATTAAAACTAAGCAGGACTCTGGGGCTCTGGAGATCTGTTGTGTGTTCTCCATTTCTTATCTGTAGGATATAGGCTTCATTCAGCCTCCTTGACCTTCCCTGAGTTCCAAAGGGTGGATTTAAATAGTTGCTAATCAGGGAAGGGAGGGGATGCAGAAACAGAGGAGAAACAAATGGTGGTACAGGCTTGAGACAGGGTCTTGGTTCCTACTCAAAGAAATATGCATAACAATGTCTTTGAGTTCTACAGAACTGGAGCCCCCACCCCACCCAGGTGGAGGATGGCAACTTCAGACTGAACACAAGATTCCTGGAGCATAGCTCTGTTGCTTTACCACCAACCAATAAGAAAAAAAAAAAAAAGTCAAAAATCCTGCAGCCCTCACCCCAAATGTTGCCTCCTGTTTCTGGGGACCAGTGATGACCATCCTTGTTAGGTCTCCTGTTTGGCCCCTTTCTATTTCATCTCTGAGAGAAGCCAACAGTTTCAAACTAAATTGCTGTTACTACAAGGGTAGAAGCTGGCTTCAGATGTGGAACACCCCAGCTTAGATCAGATAGAATGAGACTTCTGCTTTGCTCAGCAGGCCTATGCCCATGCACGGCAGGAAGAAATTACAGAAGAACGAGACCTCCGCCCCAATTCCTAAGAAGTATCTTGAGCATGAGGTCTCTCAGAGGGGAGTTGTTAGGGGAAGCACACTGATTGAAACTGCCCACCATGGCCAGGAACCATAGTAACCATTTGCATGAGTTGTTTTATGACAGGAGATCCTGATAAGGAATATGGAACTAATAAGCCACCACTAACCGGAAGAGTCCGGGAAAGGTCGAAAGGAGACACCACGTGTCCGTCCACTTCCCAGAATCCCTCTCACTAGCATCCATCTTGGCTGAGCAATGCCTGCACCACCAGGAAAGACTCTGAAATAGAATGATTGGCCAAAGACCACCGGGAAACTAATCCCATCACCATAGAACCCAAGACTGTGAGCCACCCTGCAGAGCTGTTCTCCTGGTTTCCTTTACCCTACTGCTCTCCACCTGGGTGCCCTTACCAATAAAATATCTTGCTTTGTCAGCACATGTCTCCTCGGACCATTGTTTTCTGAATTTTAGACAAGAGCCCAGTTTTGGGCCCTGGAAGGGGTCCCCCTTCCTGCAACAGTAGTGTTGGGAATAGTGGAAGAAGTGACAGTTTAAGTGAGCAGATGATTGAGAATAAATAAGGGCAACTTTTATTTTCCCCATCATTATCTACCTTAAAGAGAACTAATATGAATTAGTTACTTTTAAGCATTATTTTTTTTCCAGATAAATAGCTGAATATGGTTCAATTCAGTTCAATCACTCAGGTGTGTCCAGCTCTTTGCGAATCCCATGGACTGAAGCATGGCAGGCTTCCCTGTCTATCACCAACTTCCAGAACTTCTCAAATTCATGTCCATTGAGTCAATGATGCCATCCAAATATTTCATCCTCTGTCGTCCCCTTCTCCTGCTGCCTTCAATCTTTCCCAGAATCAGGTTTTTGTCCAATGAGTCGGTTCTTTGCATCAAGTGGCCAAAGTATTGGAGCTTCAGCTTCAGCATCAGTACTTCCAATAAACAGTCAGGAATGATTTCCTTTAGAATTGACTGGTTTGACCTCCTTGCATTCCAAGAATCTTTTCCATCACTACAGTTCAAAAGCATTAATTCTTAGGTGCTCAGCTTTCTTTATGGTCCAACTCTCATATCCATACATGACGACTGGAAAAACGATAGCTTTGACTAGATGGACCTTTGTTGGTAAAGTAATGTCTCTGCTTTTTAATATGCTGTCTAGGTTTGTCATAGCTTTTCTGCCAAGGAGAAAGTATTATTTTTTTACTAGTACTTTTAAGTATTAATTTTTCCAGATAGATCACTGAGTATGGAACACTTGGTATTTTTCATTTTTAATTCAAACTCTAGTCTTTTGCATCTTCTGCATACAGTTTTGTACTTTCATGCTCACAGAAGAATTCCTGAATATTCATGAAACACTTTTCTTAAGGTTAAATATATTTTTGCCTCTTATGTAGCCACGTATATTTGCATTTGTCATAAGACGGCAAAAGTGATGTATAGAATTAAGAGATTTTTTAAATATTCTGGCTAATATATTTGCATACAATTTTATATTTATGGCTGTTTGAATGTTGGAACATGAGGGAATCACTTTCATCATTCTTTATTCCCTGTGGAGTTTATAAAAATGTACAGTTATCTTTAAAGTTTATCCTCTGATCAGCTCAGTTGGATACCTATAAAGATAAAAATGTAGCACAAGTTAGTGTCAAACTTTCAGTATTCACATTTTGCTTTAGAGTACTGAATTTTGAATTGATTCTGAACCTTCTAAAGTAGTCTTTATTGGATCTTAAGTTAGCTTCACCTTCTTATTTTGATTTTCAAAAGTAGCTACAAATGTAAAGTCCTGGAATTTATTTCAATCAAAATTTAATATATTGACTAGTCAGAGTGTAAAATATAGTTATGTATCTGACAATTTAGCTGTATGTAGAACTGAGGGAGAAAATGAAATAGGCAAATAATTTCATGAAGGGCTTTTTTAAAAAACTAACCATCATAATATGTTCACCAATCTCAAACCAAGGGTAGCAGGTAAAAATGTAGACTTAAAGATATTTTTTGTATTAAACTAGAGTGATGTTTTTTGAATATTTGGTTTCTGTAGAAAGCAAACTCAAGTTTATTGCATATAAGAATTATATACATAATGAAGAATGCATCACACAGCTAAATACTATCTAAAATATGTGGCTAAGTCAGTGTCATTGAATATGTTCATACATGAGTTTCATGCTATTAAAATTACTTTCAAAGAAGTAACACATTTATCAGAAGTGTATTCTAGTAATTTCCTTCTCTCTTACATCATGCATTATTATTTTTACAAATACAACAGTAATACATTTACTTCATTAGATTTCTTGAGGAGCAATTTATCTCAACAGCATTCATGTTAATATTAGGCCCCCTACTTTGGGGAGACTAGTTAGCAAACATTCCATGCATTTCTATGTATTCCTTTGCCAGGACAGTAGTATATAAAGACTTGAATGAATTTGCCTACAGTGTAGAATCATGACTCTCTGGAAAACACTCTTCCGAGGATATCACTGAGGAGAGTGGAGCTACCTGATATATTTGATATTTATTCCAACCTACAATATATATGGCTTCCCAGTTGGCTGAGTCATTAAGAACCTGCCTAGCAATGCAGGAAGCACAGGAGACACGGGTTCGACCCTTGGGTCAGGAAGATCCCCTGCAGAAGGAAACAACAACCCACACCAGTCTTCTTGCCTGGGAAATCCCATGGACAGAGGAGCCTGGTGGGCTACAGTCCAAAAGTGTCTCAAAAGAGTCAGACATGACTTAGCAACTAAACAACAGCAACAATATATAAACAGCTTTCTTGCAACAGTAATAAAGTTATTATTTTGGAAGTGATAAGTATTCCATTTATTTCATCAAATATTCAAAAGCTATAAGAAGAGGAATGGTATTTTTTATTCAAGGTAGCCTGAAACTCATAAAACCTATTATTTCATTATAACTCAAATTCTATAATTCTTAAATTACTAGTAAGCATGGGTTCTATTTACATGTTTATCTTTATTTTTCTATTTTGTATGAAAAAATGACTTTTTTTCTCTTTTTATTTGGATTATTGGCATTTTCCAATGTAAATTATATTTTTGTTGTTATTAAATAAGATGGATACTTTGCCATCTTATTAGTTGAATTGTTTCATAAATTGGTATCTCATTTTATAATATTTTAATAAGAATTTAATAGTAAGATAGACAAGAGATTTTCTAATATTTGTAACAACCCATCTAGCCTATTGTAAGTCCACATTGAGCAGTTGTTGGAGTGTAGAACGAATATTTACTTGCCTCAAATACATTGAAAAGAAGATTAAACATATGATAGAAAAATATAGGTGAATATAAGAAAAATACATTTTTGTGATCCATAAAGGGAAAACTCATACCAATACAACCTAAAATTTTACAGCCTACATAGTAGAACGTTATTGTAGTACAATTCATTAATCCTAATGAGCAGGGTATATAGACCAGTTGGGATAAATCTACTTGCCAATCTGTGAATCTGGCAAAGAGATGGCCCATAATGTAAGGTAAAACCAATCACTACAAAATCCAAGACTGGATGTTGGTCCTTTGTTGATGCAACTCTGAAAATGAACATTTTGTGATTCAGAGTCCAGAGTTTAGCTGCTAATGTGAGATTAGTTTTATAAGGTTTGTGAACAATAAAAAGCTAACTCATAGACAATGTTCATACTACCTGTGGGCAATCCTTCCTGGAAGAGAATTCTAGCAGACAGAGAACTGTCATATAAAAATTTAAAAACATACAAGGAAGACAAGCACCTCAAAAATTAAGTGAAAGAAAGTTAAAAAAAAAAAAAAGAAAAGAAAAGAAATAAAAAATTAGGTTTTCTTAGAAAAGTGAAAACAAACTTATTCTAAATTCTATATAGAATTGCAAAGTATCAAGAAGTGTCTAGACAATTCTAAAAAGGAAGAATTGAGGAAATAGTGAAGTTAATTGGCATTGTCTTCCAGACATCAAGTCACTATGTTAGGTATAGTTTTCTACACAGCAATAGGTAACTTAAACACCAAGATCCTAGTCCTTGCTCTAGATTATAGATTCTAGTCATGATTCTGGTCCACTGGTAGCTTAATGTTTCCAGATAAGTTAAGTATCTGATTTAAATTTTATTTCTTTATGTACAATTGTTATATTTAAGTAACTTCTGGGTATAAAAATAGAATCTTTTACCATAAATGCATGATTTATTGTGACTGAAAAATACTTTATGAACGTTTTAATAGAGTCTAACTTAAAGAGTAAATGGCATTTTGAAATAATTATATGAAATATTATTTCTTTCATAAGAAGTCATCTAGTTGAAATTATTTCTAAAGAAGCATTCTGGTCTCACACTGAAAAAAACAATCTTTCCATCAACTAGTTTCCATTTATAAAGGTCACAATTTTATAAATGATATAATTTATTTAAGTCATAGCTAGAACATCATCTTGCTAATAGCTGTATCAGTCTTTTCATACTCTGCTTATGAAAGAATTAGATTTCTGTCTTTGTTTCTATTTCCATTAACAGAGTACCTTAATGTACATTAGGAGGACTTCCCTGGCGGCTCAGTGGTAAAGAATTCTTCCAATGCAGGAGACATGGATTTGATTCCTGGTCCAGAAATATCCCACATGCCACAACTAAGCCTGTATGCCACAACTACTGAGCCTGTGCTCTAGAGCCTGCTGAAATTACTAAAGCCCACATGCCCTAGAGTCCTTACTGCCCAACAAGATAAGCCACTGCAATGAGAAGTGTGCTGGAAATAGAGAAAAACCCATGCACCCACAAAGCACCCATGCACCCACAAAGCACCCATGCACCCAGTACAGGCAAAACTAAATAAACATATTTATTTAAATAAATAAATAAATTAGGAAATAATTTTGAATCAGCAAAGAATAGAGAGAAATGAAAAGTCAAGACATGCATATGTATTATGTTTGTATTTTCCTGTTATTTTCTTTTTCCTATTACTATAAACAAACTAATACTTGCTTATGAGTTACTTTTAAAATCATATATGCTACAAATATTTTCTAGTACCTGAAATATTGATTATGTATTTTATCTTATAACCAAACAATATAGATTGAGGTATAAAAAAGCTCCACTGCTGAATAAATCTGTGTGATTTTTCAGTTTTTCCCATTTTAATGATTATGGAGGCGATGTAATTTAGCAGTATTTTCTTGTTCAGTTTTTATTGATAGCAGTGATATGACAGCCAGGTAATAGAAGAATGGAAACTGCTTCTGTGTAAGGTAAACCTTTGTCTTGGCAATACTGACATGAAGATCCTACCAAATAATTAAACATCCACAGTCTGCAGTAATCATCAATCATCAGCCATGTTTAATAAAATAATGAAATTGAGGTAGAAACATATTCCTATATTTAACTTGTATTTATATCCTCTTTTAATATCTATATATTATCTACATAATATCTATATATTATCTATCAATAATAAGAGTTCTTAAGAGCTCTTCTTAATATATTTTTATTAATTCTCTTAATTATTTTTTAAAATGTACTGCACCTACTAGAGTCCAAGAATACAATCTGTTTACCTTAAAATAGTGACAAAAGGAAAAAAATTGCACTTGTTTTCATGGCGTCTACAGTCTATGAAAAAAAGATATAACAAAAACTATAGAATGAAAAAAAATCCCTTGGGTAGTTAATTAGCTAACTAAATGAGTTCCTAAATATTACATTAAAATGTTTCACTTTTAATTAATGTAAATCATTGTGCATTTTCTATAATGCTAAAAGTATCCATGTTATAATTTATATCTCATGGGAATAAATTGCTTGGTATTTTAAAAATATAAAATATATGTTACTTGAAACTGTCTACTTTTTATAAATATATAGATGTAGCAGGGCAGGTAGATAATAGGTGATCAGGGTGCCTATATAATTTAACATAAAGTATGAGAATACATTATTTTAAAAAATCTCTAGAATATTCTCATATTTATTTTTTAAATTCTAAAATTATGTAAAGCAAGTGGCAGTCCATCATGAAAGCTGAAGTCTACTTTGAATAGGCAAAGCACTTCAAAGAGTAGAAAAAAATTCTTCCTCAACTATATGGCCTTTCAAACTTTCCTTCTCCATCCAAGTGACAAACCGGGAATATTCATCTGAAATTATTGTCTTTTTGTTCTCCACAGTACTGGTTACAATTCACTTCAGGAAGACAAGAAGGACTTTTTCCTTCACAATAGCTTCGATGAGAGAGGATCCTGCCTTTTATCTGTCTTTTTTTTTTTTTGCAAGATAAATGGAGCAGGTGTAAAGGAATTAATGAAGCAACTGCCAAATTGCAGGGGTCATTGGTGTGTTGAAAGCTATAAATTAGCCAGGTCTTGTGGGAAATTACCCTTTACCTCTATTGAGATTCTGCCATTTCTAAATTCAAGACAAGAGAAAAAGCAATTTGAAAGTCGAAAAGAAAAGTACTATCAATAGTTAACTTTCATTATTTGGGGTGAAATAAGTGAAAAACATATTTAAATATTTCAAAATATTAACTATATGGTTGAATCTACCAATATAAACACAGTTAAATTTTAATTTATTCTGTAGAAGAAAACACAGTTTGTATTTTATTAAAATCATATCTCTCACATTAGAAGTATTTTTAAACTATGACGAATATAATATAAACTGGCAATTGCAAAGATATTGAGCTGCAGAACTCATATTAAATCCAGTTTTCTCAGAAAGTAGTTCCAAAATTGTTAAAGCTGGGGATTTAAAGAAATTCAAATTTAAATATGAAATCATAAGATATATCATCTGCTGCCTCAGACTCCCATTGTTAAAAAAAAAAAAAAAAAATCAGATGAAAAACGCTCTCTTTTAAAAGCACATTTGAGATAATTGGATGCAATCTAAAAGGAGAAAATATTAAAAATCTTTTGAAATAGTGTTAATTTTATTTATATTATTTAAAAGTCACAAAGAACAAAGCAAGAAATACACTGTAGTTATGATGCAAGAAAAATGATTTATTGGAAGAACAGGCAGCCTTGTAAATCATGTCAATTTTTATAAATATCCTGCTCTTAAAAGAACCTATAATTTTAGTTCAAATGTACATAAGTCATTGTAAATTAATTTAGGAATAAAATATTCTCCAAAATGAGGCAAGTATAGAAAATATGGTTTTGCCTGAAAATAAGGAAAAAAGTGGTAAAGCTTATGTATATATTAAGTATGTCTTCAGTTCAGTTCAGTTCAGTCACTCAGTCGTGTCGGACTCTATGTGACCCCATGAATCGCAGCACACCAGGCCTCCCTGTTCATCACCATCTCCTGGAGTTCACTCAGATTCATGGCCATCGAGTCCGTGATGCCATCCAGCCATCTCATCCTCTGTCGTCCCCTTCTCCTCCTGCCCCCAATCCCACCCAGCATTAGAGTCTTTTCCAATGAGTCAACTCTTCGCATGAGATGGCCAAAGCACTGGAGTTTCAGCTTTAGCATCATTCCTTCCAAAGAAATCCAGGGCTGATCTCCTTCAGAATGGACTGGTTGGATCTCCTTGCAGTCCAAGGGACTCTCAAGAGTCTTCGCCAACACCACAGTTCAAAAGCATCAATTCTTCGGCCCTCAGCCTTCTTCACAGTCCAACTCTCACATCCATACATGACCACAGGAAAAACCAGAGCCTTGACTAGACGGACCTTAGCTGGCAAAGTAATGTCTCTGCTTTTGAATATGCTATCTATGTTGGTCATAACTTTTCTTCCAAGGAGTAAGCATCTTTTAATTTCATGGCTGCAGTCACCATCTGCAGTGATTCTGGAGCCCCAAAAAATAAAGTCTGACACTGTTTCCACTGTTTCCCCATCTATTTCCCATGAAGTGAAGGGACCGGATGCCATGATCTTCGTTTTCTGAATGTTGAGCTTTAGGCCAACTTTTTCGCTCTCCTCTTTCACTTTCATCAAGAGGCTTTTTAGCTCCTCTTCACTTTCTGCCATAAGGGTGGTGTCATCTGCATATCTGAGGTTATTGATATTTCTCCCACCAATCTTGATTCCAGCTTGTGTTTCTTCCAGTCCAGTGCTTCTCATGATGTAATCTGCATATAAGTTAAATAAGCAGGGTGACAATATACAGCCTTGATGTACTCCTTTTCCTATTTGGCACCAGTCTGTTGTTCCATCTCCAGTTCTAAATGTTGCTTCCTGACCTGCATTCAGATTTCTTAAGAGGCAGGTCAGGTGGTCTGGTATTCCCATCTCTTTCAGAATTTTCCACAGTTTATTGTGATCCACACAGTCAAAGGCTTTGGCATAGTCAATAAAGCAGAAATAGATATTTTTCTGGAACTCTCTTGCTTTTTCCATGATCCAGTGGATGTTGGCAATTTGATCTCTATTTCCTCTGCCTTTTCTAAAACCAGCTTGAACGTCAGGGAGTTCACAGTTCACGTATTGCTGAACCCTGGCTTGGAGAATTTTGAGCATTACTTTACTAGCATGTGAGATGAGTGCAATTGTGTGGTAGTTTGAGCATTCTTTGGCATTGCCTTCCTTTGGAATTGGAATGAAAACACCGTTTCCAGTCCTGTGGCCACTGCTGAGTTTTCCAAATTTGCTGGCATATTGAGTGCAGCACTTTCACAGCATCATCATTCAGGATTTGAAACAGCTCAACTGGAATTCCATCACCTCCACTAGCTTTGTTCATAGTGATGCTTTCCAAGGCCCACTTCACTTCACATTCCAAGATGTCTGGCTCTAGATTAGTGATCACATCATCATGGCTATCTGGGTCGTGATATCTTAAGTTAGATGTCAGATATGTACAGCTTGATAATTATTTTTCTCAATTTATATCATATATCCATTGTCTGTGGGTTGTGCAAGTATACTCTAGTTTTATTTTTATTTTTTTTTATCTTATTTTGGTTATCCACATTACTGTTTGCTTCTTCTCCAAAATATATACTACTTCAATATATTGGGTAAACATCTTAGAATACATCTCTACCATTAAAAAAACTCATAGTATGATTTTTGTGTGTATGTTTTTAATTTTAATTTGTGATGGAAAATATTTCCCATTCTTTTTTTGTTTTTCTTCTGTTTTAGTTTATCAGTCAGGTTTATATATATAACATTATGTAATCTATTCAGCATCGTGTGATGTGTGTACCATTCCATTCTCCAGCCATGTTGTTACTTCGTATAAAATCATTGCTTGTATCTCTGAGGATGTTGCTTTGTATGCATCCATCACATTTTCTTTTCTATTCTTTTCCCTACTGAACAAACACATATGACTTTCAATAACCAATTAGACAAAACTACACTGAAAGGAAAATCTCCAAAAGTGTTCTTTGTGGGCTAAGGAAAACATTTCCATTTGTATATATGTAGGATGGAATGCTGGTTCCTAGGGTGAATATTTGTCTAATTCATTATATTTTTCCAAGGATGATCTCCAAAATGATTATATTGCTCTACAGACCCACAAAAAAGGTAAAATGGCTGTCTGAGGAGCCCTTACAAATAGCTGTGAAAAGAAGAGAAGCCAAAAGCAAAGGATAAAAAGAAAGATATAAGCATCTGAATTCAGAGTTCCAAAGAATAGCAAGGAGAGATAAGAAAGCCTTCCTCAGTGATCGATGCAAAGAAATAGAAGAAAACAATAGAATGGGAAAGACTAGAAATCCCTTTAAAAAAATTAGAGATACCAAGGGAATATTTCATGAAAAGATGGACTCAATAAAAGACAGAAATAGTAGGGATATAACAGAAGCAGAAGATATTAAGAAAAGGTGGCAAGAATACACAGAAGAACTGTACAAAAAAGATCTTCATGACACAGATAATCATGATGGTGTGATCACTCACCTACAGCCAGATATCCTGGAATGTGAAGTCAAATGGGCCTTAGGAAGCATCATTATGAACAAAACTAGTGGAGGTGATGGCATTCCAGTTGAGCTATTTCAAATTCTGAAAGATGTGCTGCACTCAATATGCCAACAAATTTGGAAAACTCAGCAGTGGCCACAGGACTCAAAAAGGTCAGTTTTCTTTCCAATCCTAAAGACAGGCAATGCCAAAGAATGGTCAAACTACCACAAAATTGCATTCATCTCATACGCTAGTAAAGTAATGCTCAAAATTCACCAAGCCAGGCTTCAGCAATACGTGACCTTTGAACTTCCAGATGTTCAAGCTGGTTTTAGAAAAAAGGCAGAGGAACCAGAAATCAAATTACCAACTGCTGGATCATCGAAAAAGCAAGAAAGTTCTAGAAAACATCTATTTCTGCTTTATTGACTGTGCCAAAGCCTTTCACTGCATGGGTCACAATAAACTGTGGAAAATTCTGAAAGAGATGGGAATACCAGACCATCTGACATGCCTCTTCAGAAGCCTGTATGCAGGTCAGGAAGCAACAGTTAGAACTGGACATGGAACACAACAGACTGGGTTCTAATAGGAAAAGGAGTAGGTCAAGGCTGTATATTTTCACACTGCTTAATTAATTTATATGCAGAGTACATCATGAGAAACGCTGGGCTGGAGGAAGCACAAGCTGGAATCAAAATTGCTGGAAGAAATACCAATAACCTCAGGTATGCAGATGACACCACCCTTACAGCAGAAAGTGTAGAACTAAAGAGTCTCTTGATGAAAGTGAAAGAGGAGAGTGAAAAAGTTGGCTTAAAGCTCAACATTAAGAAAGCTAAGATCATGGCATCCAGTCCCATCATTTCATGACAAACAGATGGGCAAACAGCAGAAACAATGTCACACTTTATTTTGGGGGGCTCTAAAATCACTGCAGATGGTGATTATTCCTCAGAAGGAAAGTTATGATCAATCTAGATAGCATATTAAAAAGCAGAGACAAAAAAAAAAAAGCAAAGAAAAGAAAAAAAAAAGAAATAAATAAAAATAAAAAGCAGAGACAGTATTTTGTCAACAAAGATCTGTCTAGTCAAGGCTATTGTTTTTCCAGTAGTCATGTATGGATGTGAGTGTTGGAATATAAAGAAAGCTGAGCACCTAAGAATTGATGTTTCTGAATTGTGGTTTGGAGAAGACTTTTGAGTGTCCCATGGACTGCAAGGAGATTCAACCAGTCCACCCTAAAGAAAATCAGTTTTGGATGTTTATTGGAAGGGCTGATGCTGAAACTGAAACTATAATACTTTGGCCACTTGATGCGAAGAGCTGACTAATTTGAATAAGAGCCTGATGCTGGGAAAGACTGAGGGCAGGAGGAGAACCAGAAGACAGAGGATGAGATGGTTTGATGTCATCACCGACTTTATGGACTTGGGTTTGGATGGACTCCGGGAGTTGGTGATTGACAGGGAATCCTGGCATGCTGTGGTTCATGGAGTCGCAAAGAGTCGGACACAACTGAGTGATGAACTAACAGACCCACAAGCAATATATTGGACAATTATTTCCCAAAGTATCAATGGAGTTATCAACTCTACAGATTTCCTGTTTATTCACTATCCCTAATATTCTAATACTCAAGCTGAATATATGGAGGAATACTTTGATATTCTAGAGATTAATCCCTGTTCAGATTTAATTGATGCAAATATTTTCTCTTACACCGTTTCCTGTCTCTTATTCAGGATAGTTGTTCACTGAACAGAAATTCTTAATTTTTACTTATTAGTCAAATTGATAGTTCTGCTTATGATATCTTATCTTGGGATTTCTTTAATATATACATATCTATCCTTAATAAATAAGTTGTCTGAATTTTCTTTGATTAAGCAAGCATTTTTCCCTTTTACATTTTGATCATTACAGTATTGTGGTTTATTTTCTATGTACCTTAGCAAAAATGTATAGCTCTGGTTTCCAGTAAGTTTTTCTTCTATGTACCTTAGGAAAAATGTATAGCTCTAGTTTTTCATAAGTTTTTCTTCCCAATGATTCATTAGAAATTCATCCTTTTCCTACTAATATGTCATACCCCTTCTATCATGTCACCATTTCTCATATGTGTGTGCATCTAGTACTAAGCCTCCAATACTGTATCATCATTTATTAATTTCACTGGCTGGATTATCTTGTTTTGTCAATTTGATTTTGTGGCAACCAATTATTCATGGATCATTATAAACTCAACAATTTGTAGAGTTAAGTGTTTGAGGTCATCAGTGAAGCCCTGCCATTATTATTACAGGGATTACATTTAGTCTGTAGATCAATATGAAAGAAAAAATAAGCCAGAAAGAAAAACACCAATACAGTATACTAACACATATATATGGAATTTAGAAAGATGGCAATGATGACCCTGTATGCAGGACAGCAAAAAAGACACAGATGTGTATAACGGACTTTTGGACTCAGCGGGAGAGGGAGAGGGTGAGATGACTTGGGAGAATGGTATTGAAACATGTATAATATCATGTAAGAATCAAATTGCCAGTCTATGTCCGATGCAGGATATGGCACGCTTGGGGCTGGTACGCGGGGATGACCCAGAGAGATGTTGTGGGGAGGGGGGGGAGGGGGGTTCAGGTTTGGGAATGCATGTACACCCGTGGTGGATTCATGTCAATGTATGGCAAAACCAATACAGAATTGTAAAGTAAAATAAAAAATAAATAAATTAAAAAAAAATAAGAAATGCAAGCTTCCAAAAAAAAAGAAAAAGAAAAAAAGAAAAAATATAATACGAAATTGTTTTTTCAATGAAGACAGCATAATTTTTCATTTACTCATCATTTTATCATCTTTATAGCAATGGAGTTTCAAATTCTATCAATTCTGTCAACTTTGCATTGTCCTTCACATACATTCTTTCAACATCTTAATTTCCTTTTATTTATTTATTTATTTTTTACTTTACAATATTCTATTTAATAGTTTAGCCCCTTCAGCATCTGTCTTAGTGCTGATCAGATCCATATTTCACCATCATAAACCTCACTTACACACAACCAGAATTACCTTGTGACAAACCACTATTTTCATAATGTTAGAAAAGTCCAATTCACGTCCATAGTAGGACTAGCAAAAGTGGGTGGCTAAGGAGATATAAAATCTTGTGGAGTACTCTTACTTTGAAGCAACTATAACATCATTTATGCTCTTGCTGATGCCAATCCTACTGTATTTCACCAAGTCCATTTATTCTTTCATTTTTTAACTTATACTTATCTCCCCTTTTCAGATACCTCTTTGAGTCTCATTTCAACTAATGACCTTGATTTCTTCTTCACAGATGGATTTTAAAGCAATGAATAAAAAAAAAAAAAAAAAAAAACTTGCAGGTGATCTCAATCTTCCATTACCACAGACATTTTTGTTAATTTACCCTCATTTCTCTGGACTCAAATAATGGAGTGCATCAGAATACCGTATTCAACTCCCTTTTAATGTTCACTCTATCAGTGATTTTAAGTATCATTTAGGTGATAGCTTTTTGCCAACTGAATGAGTTGCCAAGGCTTTTCCCTCTCCTGAAAATACACACATCCAGGTCCTTCATCAAAAACTCCACTCAACATAAGACATCTAAAATGCTTCTACAGCTTCATATATCCAAAACAAAAGTTCCAATCTTTCCCTCCAAGAATCAGCTCCATCTGCACTCTTCTCAGTAAACTGCACTTTCATTCAGTCAGTTACTTAGGCTGTGGTAGACGTGTGCCTAACAGACTAGCAAAACTTACTCCCTCTTTACAGACAATATGTTCCAATTTCCACTGTGGTAGATGAGACAGTGTTACTAATTATAGTCATTAGAATGTGTGCAGAATTGAATTATGCCACTTCGAGTTCTAGCTTGAAATAAACAACACTTAGAATCCTCTCTGTTCCTTTGTGCTCTGATGGGTGGTACAGAGACAACCCCAGAGCATGTCTGACAAAGGCAGAGCTATAGAATGGAGGAGCTGGCATCCCTACTTTACTGCTTGGATGAGATACTTCTGTCCAAAATGAAAAAAAAAAAAAGAAAAAAAAAAGACGATTGATATGTGTGCAAGAAATGTGCAAATGCTAAATCCTGGACACTTCAAGAGTTTACTGGCTTTAGAAAATAGTCATAGTAGATTCAACTATCTCAAACATCCCAGCTCTTCATATTGCATTGCCATTCATCAACTATATTCATTTGACCATCTTTTCAGCTTCTTTGTTATAAGCTACTACCCTAAATCCCTGTTGTCTCCCAATAGGTTTATTACAGTAATTGCAGAAATACTTCCCTTGGAGATAGATTTATATCCTTATCCACTGTAGTTTTGTTTTGATATGATCCTGTTAAAACTTCAATCAGACAATGTCATGCTTCTGCTCAAAACTATGCAGTAGATTCTCTTCTCAAAATAAGCCACATAGATTTATAGAAACTGTCTCTCCCTCATTACCACTTTGACCTGTCCTTCCACCTTTCTGTGCCTCCCACTCTCCTGTAATTCTCTGGCTATTTAATAGATCCTTTATTATGAGCCAGGTGCAGTTGCACTTTTGTACCTTTGCTTCAGCTATTCCTTCTGCTTGAAAGGCTTTTAACCTGAGATATATGCACAACCTTCTCATTCCATGCATTCAGGCATCAGCTGAAATTTGTTGCATGAGCATATTACAGTGTTATCTACCTTATTTATTTTTATTATTTCCATTTTATGATATATGGACTATTTTTGGTTTTATACCTTTACAAGCAACGCATGTCTTTGAGTATATGTGAAAACCTTCCAGTGCAATACTTAAGTTTTGTATCCTGTGTTATAGTTAAATTGCTCTGTCATGATATATGGAATGTTCAAATTATGTCAAGTAATGCCAGTTTGTACTCCCACCAACAGTGGATAAATGTTTCAAGAATTCAAACTTATTACCAAAATCAAAGTTGTCCCATTCAATTTTTAATATTTTTTCTGATAATCTAATGGATGGACTTTAATTTTCAAGTGCCCTTATCACTGACACATTTTGACAACTTTTCATGCATTTATAGATCATTTGTGCAATCTGTTTGTCAGATATCTCAAAAATCATTTAGTCTATTTTCTCCTGTGCTTTCTTTCTTTTTGACTATATGAGTTACTTTGTTGTTAATTCTCTATGTGCTATATTTGTTGGAGTTATTTTCCTTCTAACTGTGACTATTCTTTAAATCTTTCTCTCTCTTTTAGTAATTCGTGTTAAGGATCAAAATTATTTAGGCTCTTTGTTCTCTTAAATCCAAGCAGATAAATGTTAGACTTTCTCACCAACATCCCCTAAAGGCTCATATTCATATTCCTATCTCCTTGTCTCAATCAATTTGGGTCATATCTTTATTTTTGTATTTGAATTTTCTAATGAATTGTTTACTCATCCTCACATGAAATTGAGTTTACATTTTAGTTGCGATTAATGTAATACTCTGATCTTCAAGGTTTGAAGTGAGAAATAGGGGAAGAAAGGGTTTAGTTTTACCAGCAATTGCTTTCCCTTTTGTGTACCCTTTATTCTAGTCAGGGTCCAGGTCCCTAGAGCTTGGTGGATGTTCATTAAACTCTTCCTTCAACCAGGCTTAGGGCAGGCAAATATCTACACTTACTCCTTGGATTTCAACCCCTCTCATCCCCAGAGTTCTTAAAAAACCACCTTCCCACCAGCCTAGTGTCGTTCATATTAACTAGCCATAAGAAAGTCATAGGAAGTTTTTGAATTATTTTTAGGACTTTGTCCTTATTTTGATTTTCCAGACTTATATCGAATAAGAAGAAAGCAGTAGCCCATGTCATTGTGCCACATTGTCAGAAAATTTTAAATCATATTTATGGAGCAAATTATATGCTACCTACTATAGAGAATGAAAAATAGCAAGTCAGTTGTCATACTATAAATATGCTTTAATGCCATATCTTAATAAATCAACAGATACTTTTGAAAACTAGAGGAGAAGAAATTTTACTTTAGAAACTCCTTTATGCTTTACCATTCTTTAAATAAGTAATGAAAATCAGTTAATGAAAAATCTTAGGTCTTCAATAACTTCAGTTGCAGAAAGGGATAATCACAGTGTAAATGTGCTAAGAATATATGATATCCATTTCACGACTTCTGTACTTTCTATAAATGAATGAACGTGAAGTGTTGGTTACTCAGTCATGTCTGACTGTTTGTGACCTCATGGACTATAGCCAGCCAGGCTCCTCTGTCCATGGAATTCTCCAGGCAAGGGTACTAGAGTGGGTTGCCATTCCCTTCTCCAGGGAATCTTCTCAATCTAGGAACTGAACCCAGGTCTTCCTCATTGCAGGCAGATTCTTTACTATCTGAGGCATAATACATCTAAAATATATGTCATTAGGGATTACATTTGTATATGATTCTTTATATGCACTTCATGTTAACTTTATATGTACTTTCACATCAATTACATTATTAGATAATGATTTAATTCTAGTAAATTATGCATGGCAAAACACTGGATTTGAAATAGTTGCTATCTTAATTAACAAATATCAAAAGTATCTTTTTATGTTATTTGTCAAATGTAAGACAATTCAGTGAAAAATAACTCTACACAATAATGACAGAGACTTTTATGTCTTCCATATCTTAAAATAAATGTCTGAGTACATTCTTTATTCATTTAGAGTTATTCTTGAGATTTAAATACAAATTCAGTATCTTAAGATATTTTGGGGACTTATTTGGGACTTCTCTGGTGGTCCAGTGGTTAAGACTACATGCTTACAATGCAAGGGGCACAGGTTTTATCTTTGGTCTGGGAACAAATACCCCACATGCTGTGCAGCCAAAAACATAAATTAAGAAATAAATAAATAAATAATTTAAAACACTTACTTATTTAAAATTTATAGCAGTGTTCACAGATTATTTCATGGCTTGCATGTTTCCAAGTTCAAATATAATTCTCTATTATTTTTGTCTGAAATTGGAAGTATTCAAGCAGCAGCCCTCCTTACAGAGAATGAACCCTGAGAGAATTTTACTGATTATGTTTTGTTTTAAAAAGATGAAAAGTACTAAGATTTCAGTTCCATATTATTTTCTTGATGGAGAAACTCTTTATTCAATGATGCAGAAAATGTTTAGTTTCCTCTTAACTTCATAGATTCCTATTGAGATATAAATGAATTGGTTCCAGTCTTAGAAGATTAATGTTCATATTTTCCTTTTTAATAAATGTGCTCTTACTTTTTTAGCCTTGTCTTATTTTTCAGCAGATACGTGTATGAATATGAAGTGGACAAATTCTGTCTTAATAGTATTTATAGTCTCTAATCACAGGTCAGGCTAAATATCCCTAATAAAATAACCGAAGACAGGAGTTCTTAAAATATATGACCAAGACACTAATAAGCACACTTTTTAAAGGGAGGTGATGGTGAATAAGGAGAAAAAGTGAAAGAAATATTGTGTTAAAATGAAACAGTGTATTTCCAAGAGAGCCAAGATATTCTAATTGTTTAAAAGATATGGAACATTTCCAATTGGAAATGAACTATTTAATATTTTCCTAAACTTATTTGCAATGTTTCATAGGTCTAGCTCTAGCAAATATTTTGGAAAATGCTAATGTAATGGCATTTTTTCTTTTAGGAAAATGTGGTCATAATTGATAATAAATAGGGAAAAAGGTAAAGATAAGTATACTGACATATTTTAATGAAAAGAGCAATTATTTTCTACTGCAAAACGTGGACAGAAAATAGAAGGCCCTGGTTATAATACCATTGGTATCATGATTTATGGAAGGAATTGTGAGCCAGACTGAAGGATAATTTGTGTCATCAGGAACAAAGTTAAGTACAATAAATACACTAGTTTAAATTTTCGTGTCTTTCTTCTGTATGTATGTGCTTAAGAAGCTCAAAGGAAAGCTCTTAAAAATAAAGATTCAAACATGTATAATATCATGTAAGAATCGAATTGCCAGTCTATGTCCGATGCAGGATATGGCACGCTTGGGGCTGGTACAAGGGGTGACCCAGAGAGATGTTGTGGGGAGGGGGGTGGGAGGGGGGTTCATGTTTGGGAACGCGTGTACACCCGTGGTGGATTCATGTCAATGTATGGCAAAACCAATACAGAATTGTAAAGTAAAATAAAAAATAAATTTAAAAAATAAAATAAAATAAAGATTCCCACAGTTTGCTTAGGAACAAAGGGTTGAATTCAGGCACACGAATGTTCAAGTTCTAGGTGATTTCAGTGATAAACAAAGTCTGAGAACTAATGTTCTAGAGGAAGAGTAGGAAAATTAGAGTAAATGGGTCATACCTGGCCCACAGCCTGTTTGGGCTAGAATGGTTTCCATAGTTAAGTTCATAACAGTTCAGTCACTCAGTCGTGTTGGACTCTTTGTGACCCCATGGACTGCAGCATGCCAGGCCTCCCTGTCCATCACCAACTTCCAGAGATTACTCAAACTCATGTCCATCAAGTCAGTGATGCTATCCAACCATCTCATCTTCTGTTGGCCCCTTTTCCTCCCACCTTCAATCTTTCCCAGAATCAGGGTCTTTTCTAGTGAGTCCGTTCTTCACATCAGGTGGCCATAGTATTGCAGTTTAAGCTTCAGCATCAGTCCTTCCAATGAATATTCAGGACTGATCTCCTTAGGATGGACTGGTTGGATAGCCTTGTGGTCCAAGGGACTCTCAAGAGTCTTCTCCAACACCACAGTTCAAAAACATTAATTCCTCAGCACTCAGTTCTCTTTATAGTCCAACTCTCACATCCATACATGACCACAGGAAAAACCATAGCCTTGACTAGATGGACCTTGTTGGCAAAGTAATCTCTCTGCTTTTTAATATACTATCTAGGTTGATCATTGCTTTCCTTCAAAGAAGTGAGTGTCTTTTAATTTCATGGCTGTAGTCACCACCTACAGAGATTTTGGAGCCCCCCAAAATAAAGTCTGTCACTGTTTCCATTGTTTCCCCATCTATTTGCCATGAAGTGATGGGACCAGATGACATGATCTTAGTTTTCTGAATGCTGAGCTTTAAACCAACTTTTTCACTCTCCTCTTTCACTTTCATCAAGAGGCTCTTTCATTCTTCACTTTCTGCCATAATGGTGGTGTCATCTGCGTATCTGAGGTTATTGATATTTTTCCTGGCAATCTTGATTCCAACTTGTGCTTCATCCAGTCCAGCATTTTGCATGATGTACTCTGCATATGTTAAATAAGTGGGTGATAATATACAGCCTTGATGTACTCCTTTCCCAATTTGGAACCAGTCTGTTTTTCCATGTCCAGTTGTAACTGTTGCTGCTTGACCTGCCTAAGATTTCTCAGGAGGCAGGTCAGGTGTTCTGGTATTCCCATCTCTTTCCTGCAAAAAATAAATAAAGAGAAGAGTATGTGACAAAGACTACTTGCCCAAAAAGCCTGAAACATTATTCTTTGGCCCACTACCAACCAAGTTCCTTACCAGTAGTCTAAATCATTTTTCTAAGTATCAGCTTTATTGAAATACAATTTCAGATCAGTCACTCAGTAGTGCCCAAATAATTGCAACCCAATGGACTGCAGTATGCCTTTACCAACTCCAAGAGCTTTTCAAACTTATGTCCATCGAGTCGGTGATGCCATCTAACCACCTGGTCAGTTGTCCCCTTCTCCTCCTGCCTTCCATCTTTCCTAGCATCAGGGTCTTTTCCAATGAGTCAGTTCTTCACATCAAGTGGCCAATTTGGGGGGTTTCAGCTTCAGCATCAATTCTTTCAATGAATATTCAGGACTAATTTCCTTTAGGATTGACTGGTTTGATCTCCTTGCCGTCCAAGGGATTATTAAGAATCTGCTCCAACACCACACTTCAAAAGCATTAATTTGTCAATGCTCAGCTTTCTTTATAGAGCTGAGGTATAATTTACATAACATAAATTCAATCTTTTAAAGAATATAACATGGGTGCTTTTAAGATATGTAAAGATACTAGCTGATGCTATCAGATATCAAAGTTCATAAAATTTTTGTATATAAGCAAATTTAACTTTTAGTGTAAATAGCAGTCTTCAATTGGGCTTCCCTGGTGGCTCAGTTGTAAAGAATCTGCTTGCAATGCAGAAAATGCAGGAGACTCTGGCTGAATACCTAGGTCTGGTGATCCCCTGGAGGAAGAAATGGCAAACCACTCCAGTATTCTTGCCTGGAGAATCCCATGATAGAGGAGCTGGGTGGGCTACAGTCCCTGGGGTCAAAAGATTCAGACATGACCTAGCACATAGCACAGCAGTCTTCAATCTAGGTGTGTTAATATATTTAATATTAATTGGGTCAGAAATATTTCCTAATTAAACCACAATGGATAATGTACAAATGTTTCCTACTAACAAACTTGTTTGAAAGTTTCTCTGCTGTGACTAATCTAAACAAAAATTTCTAAGAAAGTATATTTCAAAGTAACTGCATTTATATATGACAAAGTAGCAGGTATGGTAGGAATGTCTAAAAACGTGGCAACTCTTGTGTATGAATTAAGGATAAACTTCAGATTCTCTTAGCAAAAGTAACAGAATTCCAAAATAAGCAACAATCAAAATATGCATAATTTATTTGGGCAAAAAAAAAAAAAATAGTACCTGATGTAAACTACTTTATTGTTGCCATATTCTTATTCTTTCTTTTCACTACTCACAAATAATTTAATATATTTCTACTGTTGATCATTTTTCCTATTTGAAGTGTCTTGTTACTGTTTGTGATTCATTAGTGACCCTGAATTCTATACAAATGTATAATGAGTTAGCTTTCCTAGGTAACTTGACAGTTTGACTTTATTATTAAATATAACCATATCACAGCACCAAGCTTAAGGGTCCGAACTGTAGTTTATACAAAGAAAGTACATTTGCTATTTAATGTCATGCTTTTTATTATTTTCTCCACATGCTAGGGTCTTCAGTAGGTTATTAAGAATTTACAAAATTGTTGCAAACCCACTGTGTAAAATTATTGTGTTTTGAAAGAACACATTTGAAAGATTTTACTCTATCTAAATATTGGTTTGGTATAATTTCTGTTGTACTGCGGAGAAGGCAATCGCAAACCACTCCAGTACTTTTGACTGGAAAATCCCGTGGATGGAGGAGCCTGGTAGGCTGCAGTCCATGGAGTCGCCAAGAGTCGGACACGACTGGTCGACTTCACTTTCACTTTTCACTTTCACGCGTTGGAAAGGAAATGGCAACCCACTCCAGTGTTCTTGCCTAGAGAATCCCAGGAAGGCGGAAGTCTGGTAGGCTGCCTCCTATGGGGTTGCACAAAGTCGGACACGACTGAAGTGACTTAGCAGCAGCAGCAGCTGTTGTACTGAAAAGTCACTCTTGTCGTGGTAAATTATTTCAATTTAGTGATTCTATTTTACGTATCATGACAACAAAGTTTAAATCAATGTAACACTTTTCAAAATAACCTAGTGATTTGTTAGCATGCTTACTAATTATAATGTGAAAAGTATGTGATATGGACAAGGTTGCAGCTAAAAATCAGGAAATCTGAATCACAGATTTAGAGAACAAACTAGCAGTTCCCACTGGGGAGACGGAATGGGTGAGTGGGTAATATATTGGTAGGGGATTGAGTGGTATTAGCAATTATCTATAAAGTAAGTCACAAGGATATATTATACAATACAAGGAATGTAGTCAATATTTTATAATAGCTATAAATGGAGTATAACCTTTAAAATGTGTCACTAAATTGTACACCTATAACTTACATAAAATTGTAAATCAACTATATTTCAACAAAAAATAATTTTTCAAATGGGGGAAATCTTTTTATAAATAGGCTGTCAGATACCAAATTTTCAGTTGCTGCATCAGAAGGTGATGGTAAAATATTAAACACCAAAGAGAACTCATTTATTTTGTATTGTATGCAGCAAAAACTTTAAGTTTTTTTTTCTATGTCATTTTCCAATTTCTAATGAAACACACATACACAAAATTAATCATAAGAGTTAAAGTTGCTGAAGCATGATACCTCCATGATCATTGTGACTATATTTAAGCTTCAATATAAATTTAATGCCAGAATATGTCATCATCTGAGGTACACATCATAAAAAGTTGTAAGGGAGGAACAGGGCCAGAGCCTGAGATCAGAGACAATGCCCAGAAAAGTATTATTTAGATTCCAGTACATCCCCAAGCAGTTACAAAGAAGATGAGAAGAGTGAGGAAAAAGGGCCTGTGTGTGGTTGATGTCTATCCAAATACCACTTGGGCAATATGCAAATCAGCAATGCACACACACACACACACACAATCTGAAATTCTAAATAACATTGAAAAAGAGACAAATCAATGGAAGACCATTATAAAAAAAAAAGAGAGAGAGAAAAATAACACTTCTTATATTTTGCCTTTAAAGTGCCACTTAAAATGATCACAAAACATATTATCATTTTAATTAGTCAGCACAGGTTGTGCAATATTCTAATTCTGTTCCTGTGCATCAGCTATGAAAATACTTGTGTAGACTTACATAAATAGACCCATTTAGTGTTTACTTTCATATCTAGAAATTGAACTATTGATAATTAATTAGCTTCTTTATGTTGTTTTATTGCTTAAAAACAGCGAATACATTATCTATGTGCAGTGACACTGTTTCTGTTAGATTCTTAAAAGAGAGTAATTTAGAAAGAGACTTCCGTGTTCCAATAGTGATAAATCAATTGCCAAATCTCTCCTTCGTAGGATTTTTGGAATGTTTAAGTATATTTTGCTCCAGAAAACTGGGGTTCCTAAATATACCCTAACTTTCATGATTGATTAATCAATCAAAAAGTGATTCCATTTTGTAAAACTGAAATAAATATCAGGGCATGATATTAGTCTCAAATGTGGATGCTTTATGTTCTCTTTATGATTATGACATAAGATATGTGTGTGCATGTTTGAATAGAAAAAAAAGATCATTTTGAAAAAATAGGGGCACATATTTTTTCTTCAAAGACTTAATATTTCATCTCTTCTCAAACATTATTTTTGTTCTAATGAAAATGCTGCTCCAAACTGAAATATCACATGCTTTGAAACACAAAATGCAAACTGATTGGAAATCATAGCAATAGAATATTCAGTTAGACATAGTAATTTTCCTCTTCATAATTAGCACATGGCAATAATATATTTTCCCTTCCTGTGAAGAAGGATATTTCTACCTTCTGTTTTTGTTTTTGGTCAAGTATACATGACAAATAGCCATTTATCTGTATTGAGATGCTAAAAAATAGTGTAATTATCTATTCTTCTTTTTCTGTGATTAACTCAAGGAACCAATGATAATGCAGGTCCAACTATTATTAAAAGACTGTGTTATTAAATGTTTAATTTAGGTATATAATTCCAGTGTTTTTCTATTGAAATTATCTTCTGAATAGTGGCATTAAAATTTGAGAGAATTATTCTACAAAGATTAAAAAAAATGAGCCTAAAATTTCCTAAATTCAATTTCAAGAAAAGCATAAAAATGGGTTTTATTTATATAATTTCAGGATGTTTAAAAATAAAATTGAGAAATTAATGTTTGTATCTCAATATTTGACTTAAGAAAATGATAGTGCTTCCAGTATTTTAAACTCAAAGAGTAGCAACTTGTGGAGTTAAAAACCTCCTGAAGTAGAATTAACCAGAGTTCCTCCAAGTGGCCTGTGAAGAAGTCTCCTTAATAGGAATTGAAGCAGCTGAAAAGAGATATGCAATTGTGAGGTGTGGTCAACCCTCCAAGGCCATGTGTTCAAAAGTGATTCTTTTTCCAGTGGTCAACATAGAAATAGGCACATGACTTTCTGATTCAAACCAAGTGAAGTCAGCTGGGAAATTTTGGGGAAATGTTTCTTCACTAGGATTAAAAGGTATAAAAATCTTTTTTTGTTTTCTGTATGCAAATCTATGCTCACATAATGACTAGGAATACAGAGCAAGTGTTTAACAAGTAAAGAATATTATATAAAAAAAAAAGAATATTAAAGAGGAAACACAAAAAATAGGGCATTTTCTTCTACTACTCCTTAAGCCTGGCTTATGAGCTTTGCTTTCCTAGCTTAAAAATATATATATATTCATTCATCCAGGTAGTTTTAGCCTAAGGCTTTACAAGTAACCCAAAATTCTTTTTACAACAGTGACACAAGTATGATGAGTAACTGCTCTCTAAGTCTTTTCCATTTTTATGGAGAAGAAAAAAAATCTATGTAAAAAGCAAAACATGGTAAGAGATAATTTGTTTTGAATATATAATAATTTTATAATTGGAGGAGCAGATAGAACTATTTTTAGTAGGAAAATATAACCTAGGAACATATAAATAATTCTCAGAATATGTTATTTTGCCATGAAATGCCAACTGATTCAATTATGAATTCACACGAACTCCTGAAGAGTTTTAAAAACAATTTCTAACACAGATATTCAATGCTTAAATTGTTTGTATTAAACTTGGTTATTGAACAGTGCTTGGGAAGAGACGAAATACTAATAGAATCAACACAATTTTAGCATGTATTGGATCAAAAGTTGCTAAAGAGTGGCAAAAGAGTCAGATATAACTGAGTGAAGTGAAGTGAAGTCGCTCAGTCATGTCCGACTCTTTGCAACCCCATAGACTGTAGCCTACCAGGTTTCTCTGTCCATGGGATTCTCCAGGCAAGAATACTGGAGTGGGTTACCATTTCCTTCTCCACGGGATCTTCCTGACCCAGGGATCGAACCCGGGTCTCCCGCATTGGAAGCAGACACTTTAACCTCTGAGCCACCAACACAAACAGAGTTTTAACTACTCTTCACGTGAAAATTTGCAAATTTATCTCTACTACTCAGATATCTCTATTGTATTCTGTTCATGTAGCTTACTACCGATTCAGTGCCTCAATTTCAATACTACAAATAGCCAGCTCAGCAAGTCCAACTCACATTCTCACAAGTAATGCTTTTCCTATAGTTTTCTCAGCTCAGTTAATCAAATTTAAAATTTTCCAGTTTATTAAATGAAAAATCTGATAGATAGAGTGCCTGATGAACTATGGAATGAGGTTTGTAACATTGTACAGGAGACAGGGATCAAGACGATCCCCATGGAAAAGAAAAAGGCAAAATGGCTGTCTGGGAGGCCTTACAAATAGCTGTGAAAAGAAGAGAGGTGAAAAGCAAAGGAGAAAAGGAAAGATATAAGCATCTGAATGCAGAGTTCCAAAGAACAGCAAGAAGAGATAACAAAGCCTTCCTCAGTGATCAATGCAAAGAAATAGAGAAAAACAACAGAATGGGAAAGACTAGAGAGCTCTTTAAGAAAATTAGACATGCCAAGGGAACATTTCATGCAAGATGGGCTCGATAAAGGACAGAAATGGTCTGGACCTAACAGAAGCAGAAGATATTAAGAAGAGGTGGCAAGAATACATGGAAGGAAGGACTGTACAAAAAAAATCTTCACAACCCAGATAGTCATGATGATGTGATCACTAATCTAGAGCCAGACATCTTGGAATGTGAAATCAAGTGGGCCTTAGAAAGCATCACTACGAACAAAGCTAGTGGAGGTGATGGAATTCCAATTGAGCTATTTCAAATCCTGAAAGGTGATGCTGAGAAAATGCTGCACTCAATATGCCAGCAAGTTTGGAAAAATCAGCAGTGGCCACAGGACTGGAAAAGTCAGTTTTCTTTCCAATTCCAAAGAAAGGCAATGCAAAAGAATGCTCAAACTACCACACAATTGCACTCATCTCACACGCTAGTAAAGTAATGCTCAAAATTCTCAAAGCCAGACTTCAGCAATACGTGAATTGTGAACTCCCTGATGTTCAAGCTGGTTTTAGAAATGGCAGAGGAACCAGAGATCAAATTGCCAACATCTGCTGGATCATGGAAAAAGCAAGAGAGTTCCAGAAAAACATGTATTTCTGCGTTATTGACTATGCCAAAGCCTTTGACTGTGTGGATCACAATAAACTGTGGAAAATTCTGAAAGAGATGGGAATCCCAGACCACCTAACCTGCCTCTTGAGAAATCTGTACGCAGGTCAGGAAGCAACAGTTAGAACTGGACATGGAACAACAGAGTGGTTCCTCAAGGCTGTATATTGTCACCCTGCTTATTTAACTTCTATGCAGAGTACATCATGAGAAACGCTGGACTGGAAGAAACACAAGCCGGAATCAAGATTGCCTGGAGAAATATCAATAACCTCAGATATGCAGATGACACCACCCTTATGGCAGAAAGTGAAGAGGAGCTAAAAAGCCTCTTGATGAAAGTGAAGAAGGAGAGTGAAAAAGTTGGCTTAAAGCTCAACATTCAGAAAACGAAGATCATGGCATCTAGTCCCATCACTTCATGGGAAATAGATGGTGAAACAGTAGAAACAGTGTCAGACTTTATTTTTTGGGGCTCCAGAATCACTGAAGATGGTGAGTGCAGCCATGAAATTAAAAGACGCTTACTGCTTGGAAGAAAAGTTATGACCAACCTAGATAGTAAGTTCAAAAGCAGAGACATTACTTTGCCGACTAAGGTCCACCTAGTCAAGGCTATGGTTTTTCCCGTGGTCATGTATGAATGTGAGAGTTGGACTGTGAAGAAGGCTGAGTGCCGAAGAATTGATGCATTTGAACTGTGGTGTTGGAGAAGACTCTTGAGGGTCCCTTGGACTGCAAGGAGATCCAACCAGTCCATTCTGAAGATCAGCCCTGGGATTTCTTTGGAGGGAATGATGCTTGAAGCTCCAGTACTTTGGCCACCTCATGCGAAGAGTTGACTCATTGGAAAAGACTCTGATGCTGGGAGAGATTGGGGGCAGGAGGAGAAGGGGACGATCGAGGGTGAGATGGCTGGATGGCATCACGGACTCAATGGACGTGAGTCTCAGTGAACTCCGGGTGGTAGTGATGGACAGGGAGGCCTGGCCTGCTGCAATTCATGGGGTGGCAAAGAGTCGGACATAACTGAGTGACTGAGCTGAACTGAACTGAACTGAAACCAAAAATATTAGAGTCAACATGGACTCTTTTCTCTCCCATCTAAAATGCCATGTGTTCTTCAGTAGATGAATAGATAAGCAAATAAGGGTACCTCCAGGCAATGAAATATTATTCAGCTCTAAAGAAAGATGAGCTATCAAGCCATGAAAAGACATGAAGGAACACTCTTCCAAGTTTTGGAAATTATGAATAAAGCTGTTATAAAATGCAATGGCTCCAGCGGTCCTGTTCATACTATCTGTTATGTACAGAGTTGCTTCCCCCACCCCCAAGTTAATACGGTGAAGTCCTAACCTTCAATGTGACTATATTTGTCAATCAGAACTGTAGAGAGGTAGGTAAAGTTAAGGAAGACCATAAACACAGGGTTCTAATCTGGTAGGACTGATGTCTATGTAAGAAGAGAAAGAGACATCAGAACTATGAGTGATGAGTGGCAGTATCTTTCTCTTTTACTTTGTGCAAATACAGATGAGAGGCAATGTGACAGCACAGTAAGAAGGCAGCTGTCTACAAGCTAGGAAAGGAATCTCACCAGAAGCTAACTCTGGTCCTTTGATCTTGGACTCCTATCCTTCAGAACTGTGAGAAAACAAATGTTTATTGCTAACAGTTCCCAGTTCTGTGGTATGTTTTGTTTTTTTTTTATGACAGTTCTAGCAGACAAAGGCACTATCTTTTACAGAGTCCCACCACCTATCATGTCTTTCTCTGCCTTCAGCCTGCTCCAAGCCATCATTATCTTGCCTATGTAATTGCAATGACCTCGTAGCTGGTCTCTTCTTTCTGTCCTTCTTCCCTTCAGTTAGTCTCACCATAGCATCCACGGTGAGCCTCTCAATTGGAAGTCATTCTTTTATTTAACAATTTATTTTATATTGGAATATAGTTGATTACTAATGTGTTAGTTTCAGGTGTATAGCAAAGTGATTCACTTATACATATCACATCTATCTTTTTTTTTAATTCTGTTCCCATTTAGATTGTTACAGAATATTGAGCACAAGTCCCCTGTGCTATACTTCAGGGAGTTGGGCTTGACATATACAAACTGCTATATTTAAAACTGGGAGTCATTCTTGCTCATAATCCACTGTTGCCTTCAAAGTAGATGGTGAGCCAAAGTGCTTAAAATGATTTGGCCTTCTCTTACTTCTTGTAACTCATGTACTATTACTCGTTCCATCCCTCATACAGTTGTAGTCACACTGATCCTATAATAGAACCTGGAATATGCCAACTGTCTTCCTACATCATGGCTTTGCACCAGCTGCGCCTTATCTGGGAATCTTCCGGAATATATCCATATGGACTCTCCTTCAACCTGCTTCCCTCATTTTGTACTCAAATTATACTGTGTACCTCAGCTCTTCTCTGACCTCTAGTTCACTTTGACCTCTTCCTACACTCACTGTTGTTTTTCCTAAGCTTTCTTTTTCTTCAGTCTTTCAATTCAGTTCAGTCGCTCAGTCGTGTCTCTTTGCGACCCCATGAATTGCAGCACGCCAGGCTTCCCTGTCCATCACCAACTCCCGGAGTTCACTCAAACTCACATCCATCAAGTCGGTGATGCCATCCAGCCATCTCATCCTCTGCTGTCCCCTTCTCCTCCAGCCCCCAATCCTTCCCAGCATGAGTCTTTACTCCCATGTAAATTACTGTACCTGTCTGCAGGGAGCAGAGGAGACACAGACATAGAGAACAGATTTGTGGACACAGCAGGGGAAGATGATGGGATGACTTAAGAGAGTAGCATTGTATCATATTGATTACCATATGTAACCTTAGATAGCTAGTGGAAATTTACTGTATGATGCAGGGAGCTCAAATCCAGTGCTGTGTGATAACCTAGAGGGGGTGAGATGGGGTGGGAGGTGGAAAGGAGGTTCAAGAAGGAGTGGACATATGTATACCTATGAATGATTCATACTGTAAAGTAATTATCCTCCAATTAAAAATAAAAATAAATAACAAAATATTAAAAATAAAGTATTGTTAATATTAATCATTTGCTTTGTTTTCATAAGTTGTATATTTTGCCTTTTCTCATTAGAATATAGTCTATCAGGTATAATAGTTTTTCTATTGCTACCTTAACAAACTGCCACACAACTATCAACAGAAAATAAAACAAATGTTATTTCAGTTTCTGTAGGTCCGAAGTCCAGATTCTGCATAGCTCAGGTGAATTCTCTGCTTAGATTCTTACCAGCCTGACATCAGCAGAACTGCATTATTTTTTGAAGGCTTGGGGGTTGATCTGCCTTCAGACACATTCAGGTTGTGGGCAGATTTAAGTTCCATGTAGTTGTCGACTGAGGTTTTTTTGTTGATTGTCGGATGAGGGTGATTTTCCACTCCTAGGAGACACCCTCGTATTCTGGCCCCTATCATTTTCAAAGTCAGCGCTAGTTTGTTGGAATTTTACCATGCTTTTCTTCTTTCTGACCTCTCCTTTTGCCTCCTTCCTGTCTACCACTTCCAGCCAGAGAAAATTCTCTGCTTTTGAGGGCTCATATATTTAGATTGTGTCCATTCCAATAATCCAGGATCATCTCTTTATATTAAGATCCATAACCTTTACCTATATCTGCAAAGTTCTTTTGGCCACATAGTGTTAACATATTAAGAAACTTCAGGGATTAGGCCCTGGAAATGTTTGGAGAATATTCTTTTGTTTACCATAAAATTTATTGATTTGTAATGTGTGCATGTATTTTTTTTCACCTTACCTGTTTGAGAGTCAATGCAAATTACTATGCATTTAATAAATTTAATAGCAAACTCAAAAGATCTCCAGTTTAACACTGAAATATCAATTTCATATATTCTAGTAGTGCTTAAAATAACATTTCAAATTAAACTGCTACATTCTTTCTAACTTATTGTTCAAATATTTTAGATTCATTTTAGTACTATCATTTGTCTTAGAAGTTCTAAGAATTATAACAGAAATTTAGTGCTTGGCATTGTTACCAAGGAATTTATCATTTACTAAAAGGCAAAAAGAAAGGTCAGAAATAACTATAACACAATAAATGATATGATATGTCATGAAGGGATTTATGCCTTTTTGAATATTATGAGAATATGTGGCCATAATGGTGGGAAGAATAAGGAGTAGTTTCATTAAGAAAAGTGACTTGAAGAATTAAAATAATTTCAAAGGATGTGGTGATTGGGGGAAAGGACACCCCTAACCAGAATAAAATATAATAAGAGCGTAGAAGTAAGAAAATACAGAGCTTGTTTCAGCAAAAACAAGTAAGATGTGTGACTTTTTTCTGAAAATAAATGGTATGAATCAGATAGCCAGACATGAATCTGGAAACAATTACATTAACAATATCTATTTATTAGTATCAGTGAAGAACATGCACCCATCATTTGGGTACATAACATAATAGAAAAGAAAAACAAAGTTCCAATGGGTAGACATGAATATAAACAAATACAAATATATATCACCTATCAGTTATACAGGAAATAAATTCTGAGCCACATTGGTCTTGGAAGGAATAGATTTCTAGGGGAAGAAAGTGAATGCAGAAGGATCTGAGATGAGATAAGCCAGGAAGCAGTTTAATTTATTAAAAAAAAAAAAAAAAAGAACAGAAGGAAGGCTCATCTTATAGGAAAAGGAAGCTCATGTGTTGGAGAGGCGAGTGGAAAGAGAGGCAGTCATAAAGGCGTTCGTAGCCTTGCAATGGTGGACCCTGCTTGAAAGACTGAAGAATGATGATTAGTTTCATAAACTGGGCTGCCACTAAGTTACATGGAAATAATTTGGAGCTGTTTTTGAAAAACATGACTGAAAACAGTATACTGCATGACACTGAAGTGAAATAAATCAGGGGCAGGAGACAGATTAGGGGGTATGACAATGATCTGGTAGAGAAGCACACTTTCACTTGCAAATGGTGTATTGACAGTGTCTAAGTCAAATAGGAAGTAAGATGCTGCAGAAGAACTATTGAGAGGAGACAGAAAGGAATAAAATTTGGTAAAGAATTTCCAAACTTAGGTAAATGGAAGTACATTAGGACGGCAGATTCATTTTGGTGAGAGAAAACTTACTTCAATTTAAAATATTTCATATGTTACTGTTAGCACATTTTATCTGAAACCACTTATGGATGCCTTGGATTCTTGCTTGCATCCATGTTCTCCTTGGCTTGATTCAGATAGAAGCACGTGCAGCACCTAATTCACTTTACTGCTGCTGCTGCTAAGTTGCTTCAGTCATGTCCGACTCTGTGCGACCCCATAGACTGCAGCCCACCAGGCTCCTCTGTCCCTGGGACTCTCCAGGCAAGATTACTGGAGTGGGTTGCCATTTCCTTCTCCAATGCATGAAAGTGATAAGTGAAAGTGAAGTCGCTCAGTCGTGCCCGACTCTTAGCCCACCAGGGTCCTCCGTCCATGGGATTTTTCAGGCAAGAGTACTGGAGTAGGGTGCCATTGCCTTTAGTGCTTGCTAATTTCCACCATCTGCAACTGTTGCCTAACATCTGACCTTCTCCCCCTCAAAACCTCTATTTTGAGACAGAGGTTTTAATTAACTCTCACTCACTAGATTATGTGAATTGAAATATACATCAACCAATTATTACCTCAAATTATTTGAAGAGTTTATATAGGAAAAAAAAATGCAAAAGAATGGAAGATCAGAGCAATGACAAAGCACAGATTAGAAATTACACACCCAGAGAGATAGAGACAGGGATTGGGATACACATGGTTGAGTTGCATATCTGAATTTTAGATCATAGGCAGACAAAATTAAAAGTTTAAGAAAAGCATTAACCATATTGTCATTGCTTATAGTGTTAGTACATTACTTTCCTTTGGGGAACCTAAACATTTCCAGAATTATTTCTGCCTCTGCCCTCTGTGGGCTTTACATCCGTGACAATGTACAATGACATCAACTACATTTTCTCAACAAATGTAATTGTGGGTTTTAAAATCTGCTCTTCATGGGTCTTTTGAAGAAAGATGAAACTGAAAAAAAAAAAAGTGAAGCTCAGAAAAATTGGGGAATAAAAGTCAAGAAAAGTAAGAAAATAATCTATAGTTATTATGGTAGAAAATCCAAAATTAAATTACAAATATGCAAGTTTACAAATGGTCCATCTTATTCTTGCCTAAGGGAGGAATAATATGTCCCCTGCTATTAGGAGTTTGGGCATGCAAGTCTTGGGGTTTTTTTTTTTGTTTGTTTGTTTGTTTTCTTTTTAAATCTGGGGCTTAGAAAGATATCAAGGATCCTGCCGCTGCTGCTGCTAAGTTGCTTCAGTCGTGTCCGACTCTGTGCGACCCCATAGACGGCAGCCCACGAGGCTCCCCCGTCCCTGGGATTCTCCAGGCAAGGACACTGGAGTGGGTTGTCATTTCCTTTTCCAATGCATGAAGATGAAAAGTGAAAGTGAAGACGCTCAGTTGTATCCGACTCTTAGCGACCCCATGGACTACAGCCTACCAGGCTCCTCCGTCCATGAGATTTTCTAGGCAAGACTACTGGAGTGGGGTGCCATTGCCTTCTCCATCAAGATTCCTACAGATACCTACATACCTTTATATTTCTTATTATAACAGGACAGATAGCCAATACTGTCCAGCCATTTTTGTTTTTATACTGATAAATTCATGATTACCTAAAATTCTTAGGTATCCATGTCCTAAGATATTTAAAATATATTCCCACAAATATTTCTTGTACCTATAGATATAAATTAGCAAGATTTACAATCCATGTGTCCATTTCTATGCTTATCACTTTTATTCTTTGTATTTCTTTCCAGTGCACACATTTTTTTTCTTGCTGATACATATTCTTCTATAGTTTCTTCAATGAGTGCTCTGGATGGTACATTTCTTACTGTTTTTGTGTTGGGGTTCACTTTAATAATGTCTTTTATCACTTCCAGGTTTTGATATTTTCTTATTACTAATGTTTGTTACACTCCTATAAAGTGAAAATGAAAGTGAAAGTGAAAGTGAAGTCACTCAGTCCTTTCTGACTCTTTGCGACCCCTTGGACTGTAGCCCACCAGGCTCCTCAGTCCATGGGATTCTCCAGGCACAAATACTGGAGTGGGTTGCCATTTCCTTCTCCAACAACACATCTAGATTTACTTTTTTTTTTTTTTAATTTGAGAATGCATTTTTTCTCTAGTATACTGCTTCCAGACAAATTTCAGTTATTAACTAGCAAATCAAATTAGAACAATTTATGAACCATAATTCAGTAATTTGAACTCTTAATTTTTGTTTCTTGTTTTATAAGAAGTTAAAACTTATTTTCCAGGCAGATATGTTTCCTTTTCTGTCTACCATTGTAATGTATTTGGAGAGAGTGATGAAGTTAAAAGTAAGAAATCACAATATTCATTCTGAATTATAAATGTGTGGCTAATATGCTAAATTTCTTGTGAACTCTCTAAAATAATATAGATAAAAGAGCTCAATATTTCAATTTTGAAATGGTTTATTTTATCAGTATAAAATATATTTTAGATGAATGAAAAATAATTTAATGTAAAAAGTTCATATGCAAATATATTGGTAAAATGTTTGTTTGGGGGAGGGATTTGCCACTATGGAATTCTGCTCAGTATTAATGCCAAGACCATCCCTTCTACCTTGTCTTTGTTCTTGTGTATCAAGTATCTAAGCATTTAATTTGGTAAATGTGAGGATTTGAATGACTGGCTTATTAAAAATGTACATATAGTTTAAAAAGTTCAGATGAGTTTTAGCCCATCTGGGGGATTGCTAAACATTATTCTGGTAGAAAATTTAAAATCAAATTACTGGAAATTCTCTATGAAGACACATACCCCATAGCTAATAGAGGTTTAATGATAGACCATTATATATATTTCAGGGCTCTGTCCAGAGGGGAAGCTTATAGTGTTTCTAAATGTGGTCTTCTGTCTTTGGCTCCACCTCAGGGGACAGCTCCTATCCCTTCCTCCCTACCTATACCCAAGGAACTCTTCTTGTATCTTCCTGAAACCAGGAAAGTCTAGTTCATTTTATATTTCAATTTGAGTTCTATTATGACATAAACTCAATGTTTATTTCCTTCAGATTGTCCTTTATTATCAGGAGTATCTCTTGCAAGTTAAAATTCTGAACAGTAATTTTTATTTTTTTTCTCTTAGTTCCAGCTTGAGGGATTCTTCTTGGGATATGTGAACACTTTAGACTGATTTGATATAACTCAGGTGTCCCTACACTTCCCATCGTGCCAAGATCCCTTTTTTGGCCTCAACCTGTAGTGATTCAAGGAACCTGGTTACAACTCTATGTGACCTGAAAAAGAAGAAAGCTTAACATTCCAAGTTATCATCTCTCTGAACAATTGTCTTAGATAACTCCTATATACTTGTCATTTCAGCAAGGATAAAACTTGCATCACTGTCTCATATACTGGAATTCTATCATAAATATGCATGTTACAAACAATGAGGCAAATTTTTAAGAAATCAAAGATGTTTTATAGTCATTGAACTCATCACTCTGTTTTGTAGAACTACTCCTAAAAAACAGATGTACAACATCTTTTCTTTAAATTTAGATAAAATATATCAGCATTTTTGTAGATTCAGCAAAGATGCTAGCATTTACCAGATTCAGCTCATGAGCTGCATACAGCTACTTTACATTTTGGAGGATTTCCAATATCACTACTTACCTAAATGACATTCAAGGTGGTGGCACTTAATGAGGTACATGCAATACAGTACTTAACTCATGACATCTACCAGGCAGAAAAATGCTTTATTAGCTGATCCTGTTCTATGAATATAAATTGATTTTCCCCATGGTTAGTAAAATTGGCTCTTCAACTTTACTTAAAGATAGAGTTAACTGGATCCATCTAGCAAATTAGAGTAGATTTCCTTGCATAAATGACAGCATAAATGGGAAAGGGTACTTAAGTCTAGTGATCTTTGTCCCTGGGCATCATGTTTATTGATTGCCCTACATTTAGGTCAAGAAGAACAGGCTTACCTTACAGTTTGTAGAGACCCTGGAAGTTTAATCACTTTGCTACAAAGCATTAGGTAATTCTTTTTTAATAAATGGATTCCTTAAATGTCAGGGCTTTAGCACTAATAGACTAGGACCTTAAAAAAAATTTTTTTTCATCTAAATTTCTGGTTTCTGAATCACACTGTCTTTGATCCATAAATGCATATAGTTTTCAGCTATTGTTACAGTTACTGATATTCTTGAGCACACACTGGAGGCCTCCCTCAAGGTCATTTAAAATGGAGGTGGTGAGAAAAAGGATGAGGGAACTTCCCTTTTATCAAAATTCTTTCAACAAAAGAACAGAGATAGGGAGAGGGAGAAACAGAATGAATGAGAGTGTGACATAGAGAAAAAGACAGAGGGATAGAGAGAAAAGAGAGTGAAAAAAGAAATATTGATTGTAGATCAAAAGGGTGTAACTCAGTCTTCAGAACAATGACTAATCAGAAAAGGAAAATATTCACTTAAAGACAGGAAAGAAGAAAAGCTAGTAGAGGAAGGAAGACCAATCTGAGACTTGGTACCACTGGGCTGCACCTTTTGCCAACTATGTAACTTCATATGTGAAGCCTTATGTAGAAAATGTAAGCTCCTATATTTTGAACACAGAATAGTGACGGAAGTTTAGAACTTATGTTACATGAGGAATGACTAGAAAATGAGGTGATGTTTGTGTAAACTATTTTTTAAATTATACTTGCCAGTTGTTTTTATATATTAACTTTTAATTATACTACTGATGGCTTTCCTGGAAAGAGAAGATTGAGAAAATATATAAAACTTGCCAGTTAATATGTGACTGGCTGTCATTTAAAAGAAATACAGTATGATTATGTATGATGCCAAACCAACTAGGTAAAAATTATAAGCAATTTGGGATCTAGTAAAATAATAAATAGTTCCCATGGAGTCAAATATTAGAGATGGCTTAATAATAAGGAAATGCCTCATTATTAACTGTACTTAAAGGATAAATTATCTTTAGACAATGATGTTATAGAAGTAAACATTATTTATTCTACATTATTTTAGATAGCATCTAGGGTACCTTCTCTAAAGAATGTAATATTTTACCACTAGATTCACTATGATAGTCAAAGTGTAGAAGTCTTAGGAGTAAATGTTAAATATTTCATTCTTGATATTACAGTCACAAGGGAAAGAAACTAAATTTTGTTAAAAAGATAACCACAATATTGTGGCAATGATTAAGGGGATATTAATCCAGTAGTGGCAAGAAAAATTAGAAACAAACTTTAGGGAATTATTATTAAGTTTTGAAAAATGCATGGATCATATAACTCTGTGAGATGTCTTGCTTTAGAGCTAAGGAGGACACATAAGATAGATCATAAAAGAATATCTTGATTTTTGGTAGTAATAGCATGGACTTGTTCAACAATCTTTTAAGATATGTGGCATAATATGTGAGCTATACATGTGTGTTCACAAATGTACATGAGCACGCTTAAGATATTTTTTAATAGGGGACATTCATCTGCATGCAGGAGAAAGTGCACATTAAAGTGGTTTAAATGATGACAACACTCATCATCGCATATAACAAGTTCCAAGATATTTATATTATTCAGTATATTGATTAGACATTATGTCAACATGATGTCATCAGCAGAAATGCTTTTCATCTTTTTTGAGTCTCATATTCAATGTACTGCTTTGATCTTTAAGTTGTTGTACAAGATGCCACATTAAGACCTTAGAATTTTAGGGGTCAGATAAAAGGCTCTACATCCTTTGTACGTTTTCAAGTGCTAGGAGATCTTTTGTAGAAGACACACCATTCTCTATCAGACTTCTATCACATCTCATTGGACAGAAACTGGTAACATCACTATCCCAGAAACCTGTTACCTTCTAAGGGATAAAACTAAGATTGACTTAATGAGAAATTGCCTATGAATCAGGTAAATGCAGATACTGGAACAAATTCAGACTTTACCAGTAAGGTAAGAGAAAGGCATTGCTGCCACACAAAAATATATGACAATTTACCTATAACTAATGAGTAAATCACATATATCTCCTCTGCATGCTATTGCCACTGATAGTTTCTTGCTGACTAAAGCTCTTGGAATAAAAAGTATAAGAATTATGAAACAGAACCACATTTAAATTTACTACTGCTATAATCAAAGCAATTTGCCTTGGCAAATGAAAACTAAAAATAAATACACTGTAATGTACTCATGATTCTGCTCTCTTTTTAAATGTTAGCTAGAGAGAAAGTCTGTAATTCACCAGGTATCTGCCTACATGATAAAGTTTACACAGTGTACATGCAGGTAAATTCACAAAAACACACATACACACAAACAAACATACATGATGACTCATGGACATTTAATTATCTAACAACTGGTCAACTATCAGTTTATACTTACTTATTTACAGCTAGCATCTAAGCTATGAATAAAAAAAATCTGTAATTGACTCAAGTACTTGTAATTAAAAATAAGACTTATTAGGTAAACCATAATACATGCTTACCACCCTAATTTGGGGCTTCCCTGGTAGCTCAGATGATAAAGTCTGCCCACAGTACCAGACCTGAGTTCAATTCCTGGATCAGAAAGGTCCCTTGAAGAAGAAAATGACAACACACTCCAGTATTCTTGCCTGGAAAATTCCACTGATGAAGGAGCCTGGCAGTCTACAGTCTGTGGGGTTACAAAGAACCGGACACAACTGAGTGACTTCACTTAATCCACACTGCATTCCACCCGGGATATGAATCACCCATTATTCAGTGTATACAGCTTGTTAGTAACTTAATGGCCTTCTTGGTTATAAGATAGACATTTGTAGTATGTAATACTCATGCTCAAATAACCTTTAGTTTACTTAATAGTGGCCCCAGAGCTTCCTTGTTGGTCCAGTGTTAGGAATCCACCTTGTAATGTAAGGGACAAGGGTTCAATCCCTGGTCTGGGAAGATCCCACATGGCACAGAGCAGCCAAGCCCCTGCACCACAACTACTGAGTCAGTGCTCTTGAGTCTGGAAGTCATAACCACTGAGCCCACAAATTGGACCTCCCAAAACCCATGTCCTAGAGCTCACACTCCACAACAGAAGCCACCACAAAAAGAAGCCCGCACACCACAATGAAGAGTAGCCTCAGCCATCTGCAACCAGAGAAAGCCTGCATGCAGCAAGAAGACCCACCATAGCTAAAACATAAAATGAAAGAAATACATCTTAAAAGGTACTAATAATAGCCCCAAAATGCAATAGTGATGCTGGCCATTCAGATATGCCAAAGAGAAGTAATAAAGTGCTTCCATTAAGAGAAAGGCAGAAAGTGCTCAACTTTAATAAAGAAAGAAAAAATCAAATACTGAAGTTACTAACATTTACAGTAAGAACAAATCTTCTGTTAAATTGCAAAAAAGGAAAAAAAAATGTGCTAATTTCGCTATCACACTTCAAGCTGCAAAATTTACAACTGCAGTGCTTGATGTGTTTAGTTTAGGTAGAAAAGGCATTCAATTTGTAAAATAAGATATTTTGAGAGAGAGAAATACCACATTTATGCAACATTTATTACAGTACTTTGCTGTAATTGTTCAGCAATACGTGAACCGTGAACTTGCTGATGTTCAAGCTGGTTTTAGAAAAGGCAGAGGAACCAGAGATCAAATTGCCAACATCTGCCGGATCATCAAAAGAGCAAGAGAGTTCCAGAAAAACATCTATTTCTGCTTTATTGACTATGCCAAAGCCTTTGACTGTGTGGATCACAATAAACTGTGGAAGATTCTGAGAGAGATTGGAATCCCAGACCACCTGACCTGTCTCTTGAGAAATCTGTCTGCAGGTCAGGAAGCAACAGTTAGAACTGGACATGGAACAACAGACTGGTGCCAAATAGGAAAAGGAGTACGTCAAGGCTGTATATTGTCACCCTGCTTATTTAACTTATATTCAGAGTACATCATGAGAAGCGCTGGACTGGAAGAAACACAAGCTGGAATCAAGATTGCCAAGAGAAATATCAATAATCTCAGATATGCAGATGACACCACTCTTATGGCAGAAAGTGAAGAGGAGTTAAAAAGCCTCTTGATAAAAGTGAAAGAGGAGAGTGGAAAAGTTGGCTTAAAGCTCAACATTCAGAAAACAAAGATCATGGCATCCGGTCCCATCACTTCATGGGAAATAGAGGGAGAAACAGTGGAAACAGTGTCAGACTTTATTTTTTTGGGCTCCAAAATCACTGCAGATGGTGACTGCAGCCATGAAATTAAAAGACGCTTACGCCTTGGAAGAAAAGTTATGACCAACCTAGACAGCATGTTCAAAAGCAGAGACATTACTTTGCCAACTAAGGTCCGTCTAGTCAAGGCTATGGTTTTTCCAGTAGTCATGTATGGATGTGAGAGTTGGACTGTGAAGAAGGCAGAGCCCCAAAGAATTGATGCTTTTGAACTGTGGTGTTGGAGAAGACTCTTGAGAGTCCCTTGGACTGCAAGGAGATCCAACCAGTCCATTCTGAAGGAGATCAGCCCTGGATTTCTTTGGAAGGAATGACGCTAAAGCTGAAACTCCAGTACTTTGGCCACCTCATGCGAACAGTTGACTCATTGGAAAAGACTCTGATTCTGTGAGGGATTGGGGGCAGGAAGAGAAGGGGACGACTGAGGATGAGATGGCTGGATGGCATCACTGACTCGATGGACTGAATCTGAGTGAACTCTGGGAGTTGGTAATGGACAGGGAGGCCTGGCGTGCTGCGATTCATGGGGTCGCAAAGAGTCGGACACGACTGAGCGAATGAACTGAACTGAGTATCTTATTGTGCCCAATTTATAAATCAAATTTTATCATAAGTATGTTTCTATGGGCTTCCCTTGTGGCTCAGCTCGTAAAGAATCTGCCTGTAATGCGGGAGACCTGGGTTCGATCCCTGGGTTGGGACGATCCCCTGAAGGAGAGAAAGGCTACCCACTCCAGCCAGTATTCTGGCCTGGAGAATTCCATGGACTAAAGTCCATAGGGTCTCAGAATTGGACACCACTGAATGACTTTCCCTTTCACTTTTCATGCATCTATAGAAAAAATGTTGGAGTATATACAAGGTACGGTGCTATCCATGATGTTTCAGGTGTCCAGGAGAGGTCTTAGAATGATTTTCTGCAAATGAGGTTGGGGAGGGGGTACTGTAATCATAGAAACTTATTCACATAAGAGATTCAGAAACACCAACTTCTTTTGTTTCTTGGTATATTCTTCTCTGATGGTGACTCTAAAATAATCAGGAACTTTGATTTTAAAATAGAGAACAAGTTCCTCTTTATTTTGTTTAAATAGGAATTTATTGTGTATTCAAATAGAAATGTATTTCAGAAAATATATTAAGTGAATGTATAAGAGACTGTTTTCAAATTAATTTGTTACTGATGTCCTTCCCTCTTCTCATCTTTCTTATTTGTATTGATGACCTTTATAATCTTTTTCATTTCTACATTTCTCTAACTATGACTTAAAGAATAAACTTAAATATATACTAATTCTCCAATCCTTCTGTCAGCCTACTGTCACTTATTTCAATAAAATAGTAAATAAATATTAAAGAAAAATGCCTACTTGTATAATATCTTAAAATTTGATTCTACTATGGCCAAAATAATTATGTATTAAAGTTGACATTTGTCAGTAATTCTTAAAAGATAAGAATTAGTATGATATACTTTCACTCTTAGTTTTCACTCAGAAAACTAAGATCATGGCATCTGGTCCCAACACTTCATGGCAAATAGATGGGGAAACAGTGGAAACAGTGAGATACTTTATTTTTGGGGGGAGCTCCAAAATCCCTGCAAGTGGTGACTGCAGCCATGAAATTAAAAGATGCTTGCTCCTTGGAAGAAAAGTTATGACCAACCTAGATAGCATATTAAAAAGCAGAGACATTGCATTGCTAACAAAGGTCCGTCTAGTCCAAGCTATGGTTTTTCTAGTAGTCATGTATGGATGTGAGAGTTGAACTATAAAGAAAGCTGAGCACTGAAGAATTTATGCTTTTGAACTGTGGTGTTGGAGAAGACTCTTGAGAGTCCTTTGGACTGCAAGGAGATCCAATCAATCCATTCTAAAGGAAATCAGTCTTGAATGTTCATTGGAAGGACTGATGTTGAAGCTGAAATTCCAAGACTTTGGCCACCTGATGCTAAGAACTGACTCACTTGAAAAGACCCTGATGCTGGGAAAGATTGAAGGTGGGAGGAGAAGCGGATGACAGAGAATGAGATGGCTGGATGGCATCACCAACTCAATGGATATTAGTTTGAGTAAACTCTGGAAGTTGGTGATGGACAGGGAAGCCTGGTATGCTGCAGTCCATGGGTCACAAAGAGTTGGACACCACTGAGTGACTGAACTGAACTGAACTTTCACTCTGGTGTAATTATTTACTATTTAGAGAAATTTTCTTTAATTTTCTCAGTAAGCTATATTTCTATATTATCACTAACTCAACTATGGTGGGTTGCTGTGGGGCAGCAATAAATGAACGATCAAACAGCACTATAGAATTTTAACATTGAGTATTTCATTTTTAAAGCATATTAAACATTTTTTATTGTTACCATTGTAGAGCATCTATAACTGTGTTAGAATTCTTTTTAGAGTTACTGGCCAATATTGCTGTTAAACTTAGATGCAAGTCTCTCAATAATATATTAGCAAATGAAATTCAACAATACATTAAAAGTGTCAAGGATGGTTTTGCAAGTTAGTGAATGTGATATATTCACAAATTAAAGAATAAAAATCATATGAATTTTATGCCAAATGCTTTTGAGAAAATTCAACATATATTTATGAAAAGAAACTCTCAAATTGTGGGTACAGATGAACCACACCCCAACATAATAAAGAACATGTACAACAAAACTATACCCAACATCACATTTGATAAAAAGCTAAGAATATTTCCTTTAAGATCAGAAACAAGGCAAGGATCCCACTTTGCCACTTTTTTTTAAGCCATGAAGATACAATACACAGCATAATGAATATTTAATAGTATTATTCAGTGGTAAATAATTCGTCTGCCAGTGCAGGAGGTGCAGCAGACATGAGTTTAAGCTCCGGGTCAGGAAGATCCCCTGGAGGAGGAAATGGAAACACACTCCAGTGTTTTTGCCTGGAAAATCTCGTAGTCAGAAAAGCCTGGCAGGCTACAGTCCATGGGATCACAAACAGGCCAACAAGACTGTGCACAAGAAGTTTAAGTTTACCATTGTTATCAGATTTATGGTGGTGATCACTTCATAATACATGCAAATATCAAATCCTTATGTAGCAAACCTAACTTTAAACTAATATTATAAGACAAGTATATATATATATATATATATAAGAAGTTCATGAAAAAGATAACTTAGTTAATCTGGCAGAATAAATATACAAATATTCAAAGTATTACTGAAATGAGCATTATATTAGAATAAATCAGGCCAGTATATTTCAGTGGAAAATTTCCAGTTTTAGAAACCTTATTATATTAAACAATAATCCTGTTGAATCTAAAATCTGTTAGATTTATTCATCTAGGTGAATTTTAAATGTTGTACCACAATGAACTTGGCAACCATATAGACTGGAATTATGAGAAATATAAAACAATATTATATCTGATTTGTTCAATTCATCTACATCATACCATTTGATTTTAGTACTATTATTTCAAAGATATTTGAGACAAGGTCTTTTTTTTTAATTAGTTTATAGTTCTTTGACTCACTATTTTTTTAGATATAAAAATAAATATCTATAAATTTGATTTGAAAGCTTTATGAAACATAATAATTTTTATTGAAATAGTGCCGTGCATTAGACAAAAACATCGTTTCAAATGTTCATTGGCATGCACATACATACATTTATAAGAATTTGATAGTTTCTAGTTCCCTTTATGGAGAAGGCAATGGCACCCACTCCAGTACTCTTGCCTGGAAAATCCCATGGACAGAGGCCCTGGTAGGCTGCAGTCCATGGGGTCGCTAAGAGTCAGACATGACTGAACAACTTCATTTTTGCTTTTCACTTTCACTCATTGGAGAAGGAAATGGCAACCTACTCCAGTGTTCTTGCCTGGAGAATCCCAGAGACAGTGGGCCCCCGTCTATGAGGTCGCAGAGTCGGACACGACTGAAGCGACTTAGCAGCAGCAGCAGTTCCCTTTAGGGTTCATAGGACAAATTAAAATGCTATAACGCCACTTTTAAAATATATAACCTCAATACAGGGCTTCCCCTGATGACTCAGACAGTAAAGAATCTGCCTGCAATGCAGGATACCAGGGTTTGACCTCTGGGTTAGAAAGATCCCCTGGAGAAGGGAATGGTAACCCACTCCGATATTCCTGCCTGGAGAATTCCATGGACAGAGGAACCTGGCAGGCTATAGTCCATAGGGTCGGAAAGAGTAAGACATGACTGACACTTTCTAAATATCAAGGCTATTTATCAGAATAATTGTCAGAAAAATCAACATTGAACTATAATTAGGTATATGAATGCAATTTGTTCCTTTTCCAGCCTTTTGTTCCTCTAAATTTCTTACAGTAAATCCAGACCTTTGACATCTAAAACAAGTTGACATATTCTCCCTTACTGTCCAGCTGTCAGGAACAGGCCTGGGTATAAAGCAGTGGCAGTACTTGCAGTAGCTGATGGAAAAAACACAGAGCCATGTAACAGAGTAAAGCAACCCCAGGCAATGATTTTGAGTCTTATGTGGCTGGAGCTACAGTCTTCTGTTTAATCCTGAATTCAAGAACCCTTTTCCTACTATGCCCTTGTGTAGTGCACCTGTTGAGAAATATCTGTATTAAATATATACATGAGTAAATCATCAGAAAGCTGCAGAATGTGAGATATCCAACAGGACATTTGACCTGAGATCCTTCAAAAATCCAAGGTCATTAAGAAAATACATCTGTCGTAGCAGATTCATGTTGATATATGGCAAAACCAATACAGTATTGTAAAGTAAAATAAAAAATTTAAAAAAAAAAGAAAATACAGAAAGGTGCAATTGTTCTAGATTTGGGGAGTAAAATGGCAAAGAAAAAAAGAAAGAAAAAAAAATATTGTAATACAAGAATTTTATTTGAATCCTTAAAAATATTTTAAATAATATATTTTCTGGTGGTTTAGAGGTCAGATTTATATATAATTGATGATTTTCTTAAATATGGTAACATTTCATGGTTATACAGAAAAATTTAATTTTCCTTAGGAAACACACATTGAAATATTTAGGGATAAAGATTTAGATATCTTTAATTGTATTGTAATAGTACAGGAGAAAAAAAGATATTTCCATAAAAATAGATGAAAAAGTAACAAAATATTAATACTCTAATAAAGGGACTACTGGAGTTTGTTGTACTATTCTTTAAACTGTTACTTTAAACATTTGAAAATTTAATAATAATTTCCACCAAGTGATCATGGTTAGATATGAAAGTTGAAACATTCTAGTTATTGTAAGAACTAAGATTTAGGAAAAATATGCTTTATATGCTTTTATTTGTACTCAATATATGCTAAAGTCAGATTTATCAAGAATATCATATAGAATAAAAGTACAACTATTCTATAGCAAGAAATTCACCTTTTCATTTATTTGAAAAACAAGGCTTAAGAAGTAGTTTTAAAAATAATGATGGACTCAATAAATGCTTAATATGTTTGCCTTTCATTTTGATATTATTTCTTTTATTTTGTATTTCATTTCTTCTAGTCATCTGAACCTTAAAATATTTATCAGTTTCAAATATTTACAAATCATAGTGAGGGAACACAATTACTTTATTACTATCTTGGCCTGAGAAACTTATGAATACTATAAATGCATTTTAAATGAACTGTTAAATAAGTTCCAGGGTAAAAATTTAAAATTCTTAAAAGTTACCTAATCAAAACTTATTAACTAAATTTGAATCAGTTGTAACACATTTTACTAATGATATTAAACACTGGTGTTTTTTGACTTCATTATCTTTAATAATGCAAAGTAAGTAGTGATGAACAAAAATATCCAGTTGTCTACGTATTTGATCATTTTAATTGAAAAAACTGGTGAATATATGTTGAAAGCTTATACCAGTTTCTATACCACATCAATAAGATGTCATATTAAATATTATAAAATTATACACAGATATGGGAAGTGTAGGAAATATTGACAAAAATGTGTTTCTTAATTACATTTTCTTCATGTGTACTCAGACATCATACTGAGTTGGCTGGCAATTTAGCTTTACAATAATGGGTTTTAAAATGACATCTAGTTTGCACTGAAGTTCCAAGTGGATGAAAAGAAAATGGGAAATAAATGAATGCTCACATTTTTAGGCGATCATGGTAATTCTATTTCAATTGCCGTATAAATAACAGAAGTTAAACTCGTCTTAAAGTTTGGGTTAGAAACATCAAGTATCACCTAGAAATAAATTACACAAAGACAATTTTTCTCTCTCTCTCCCTCTGACAAACACACACACATACCAGAATTTACGTAATGGTTATAAAACCATTTTACATTGTAATAATTTTTGCTACGTTTAATTTGCGATTATATTCTCTGAGTACAATATAGCTCTCTCTGACATATTTTAATATTTGTCTATTGCTGAAAATTTTCTATCCTATTTTAAGAGTATGCATATTTGGATGGCATCACCAACTCGACGAACATGAATTCGAGTTAAGTTCTGGGAGTTGGTGATGGACCGGGAAGCCTGGCGTGCCGCAGTACATGGGGGTCACAAAGAGTCGGATACGACTGAGTGACTGAATTGAACTGATATGCTTATTAAGTTCCATTTTCATTCATGAAACTTAGCCTCTAGTTCTTTTGAACATCAAAAATAGAGTAGAAAAGTAAGTTCCTTTTACATGCTATATCCTCTAGTTATCCTACTTGGGTTTTAATTTCTTTGTATTTTCCATAGTTTCAAAGAAGCCATAAATTTCAGAATTCTTATACAGTGTGATGTGGTCTAGAATTATTTAAACGGCCATCTGAATGTGTTTTACCTTTTCAGGGTGTCTGTTTGAGGTTGGTATAAATACTGTGGAATAGCAATCTCAGTTGCTTTGCAGAAATTAGTGTCAATAGATGGGAGACCAGTGGAATAATTATGCTTACAGAAACTTCATAATGCCTTATTTTAACTTCTGGTCAATAAAATTCTTACAAAATGTCCATTAAATTCTACATTATTTTCCTTAATTTTAGGCAATTTTAGAGTAGATGAAACTTTTTGAAAATCTAAGTTATGACACTCAGTTTAAAAAAGGAATGATAAGATAGAAAATCTTCCAGCAATGGAAGATGGCAAAGATATTACATAATAATTATCCATCTCAATAGATAATAACTAATTGCTAAATGGTAAGTCATTGAGAATGAGATCAAATAAGAGAGATCACTAAGAGTTCTCAAAGTAAGTAAAATTTGAGAAGGATTATAATGAGAAAGTACTAAGAGTTTTGCAGATAGAGATGAGGAAGTTGGGTGTACCAGGTTAAGAAACAAATAAGCAAAGTCCAGAAAATAATATGAGTATGATATAAAGAGGGAAGAGCAAGATCTCTCCCTGACAAAACTAGAATTTCTTATTGTGTATGAATATTAGGAGTTATTATGAAAGACCTAATATGAAATTAACATGAAAGCTGTAACTATTTTATGAGTGATGATAATCAGAAAGTAGCCTTGCATAAAATAGTTAATTATAGCTTTTTTCTCCGAACTGAGGTACTGTTGGGTATAAGTAACCTCTTTCCATATTCATATACATCAAAAGCATAATGCCTGGAAAAAAATATGTACTCAGTAAATAGCATGGAATGAACAAAGAAGAGGTGAATAAAGATATAAAGAGATGAATAAATGTATAAATTAAAATAGAATTTTTATCCTGACAGGAGTAGACTATTTTCAATAATTCTGAAAATTGCCTAAATATCTGAAAAGAAAGTGCAAATTTAAAACATCCTTGGAAATTAGACATATGTAATCAACAATATCACAGCTTCAGAAAAGCCTTAAGAGATGCACTATTGTTTTTATTTTAGAAATAAAAGTTATTTCCAGCTTTTAAAGTTTAGATGCTGGTGCTAAGTCGCTTCAGTCGTGTCCAACTCTGTGCGACCCCATAGACGGCAGCCCACCAGGCACAGCCCCTGGGAATCTCCAGGCAAGAACACTGGAGTGGGTTGCCATTGCCTTCTCCAATGCATGAAAGTGAAAAGTGAAAGTGAAGTCGCTCAGTCGTGTCTGACTCTTAGCAACCCCTTGGACTGCAGCCTACCAGGCTCCTCCTTCCATGGGATTTTCCAGGCAAGAGTACTGGAGTGGGGTGTCATTGCCTTCTCCGTAAAGTTTAGATAGTAGATATCAAATTTAACAGTTTATTTTAGTGTTTGATTTTCTATTATAGTTTAACATGATATACTTTATTTTTCTTAAACTGCAATATTAAGTAGGTTATTTTAAAAATATATAACATACTTATAAATATTCTTTCTCATATCTGAAAATACCATGATATAGAAAAGTATAATGAGTCAAAGTGTCAAGCCCAAACATCGAATACAATAGCACTGGAATTATACCATCACTGAATATTCTGTATTTTCTTTTCCCTAAGAAAGGAAATGAAAACTGCATTCAGATTACTTTATTAAAATCAAATTAGAATATAATTATAGTTTTAAAACATTAGTTTTGTTGTTAAAGAATTAGAAAAAGTAGAAGAAAATAACAATCTGTTCCTCTACTGAACACAAGATCTATGTAAAATGAAACAAACATCTTGTAAAATTGTGTATTTTCTTTCCAACAAGCAAAATGTAAGAAGCTTTCAATGATGAAGACATAAAAAGCAATAAATGCTGTAATTTTCTATCATTACATATGTTTAGATTTTGAGGCTTGTTAGACTAACTCAGTAGAAAATGAGTCAAGTATCACATCCTTTACTGATTCTTTGTGAACTTACATAGACAAATTGAATGCAATAAACTAATAACTATTCAACTTTTTACACATATATTGGAGCGATATTTAGAGAAATGGTTATGAGCATGAACTATTATGTACCTCCACACTGATATTTGTCTGCTGTGAATCAATGTTTGTAGCAATTTTTATTTTTCCATCTGAATAAAATCAATCCAAATATTTTGCTAAATGATTGCAGGATCTGACTGATGTATATGTGAGATTTCAGAATAATGATATATTATATGCCATAACTGTGGAATTGTGGTATCAGTGTAGATTTGTGAATAAACACACAGAGATTAAAATTTATGTGTTCATATATAGATACCGAAATTCATTTGATTTCTAGCTTTGTCTCTTGGGAGGGCCTAAAATCAGTGATGGTCTAATAGCATTGATTCTATTTAGTGTTTATATCTTGGATTCTCTATGTCATTTTCTACTAAGGGGAAGCTCCTTAGAAAAATGACTGATTGTAAGTCTGGTACAAAAAGTACAAGATGATAATGGAAACATTTTGTACTAGAAGCTAAGAATGTGCTAAAAATAAAAATAAATTTGGGAGATAATTTGAAAGGATGCAGAAATCAGCTTGAGAAAGGTATCACTGGTCAGACTGAAGACAATGTAAGATAATATACTAAACATATGGCTAAAACAGAACAAAATGTCCATGAATATAAAAAGAAAAATAAATAAATAAAAATATGTATGATAAAATGGATATTTATGTAGTTTCAAAGTGTGTGTAAATCAAAATAATTACTACTTAAAAAAGGAAACAAATAGTAACTTCACACTGAAAAAAACCCCAGGAGATATTACCATAATCCAGTGACATGAATATTCTCAGTAATAGAACAAATGAAAACTATATGCCATCTGAAAGAATGCATTCAGAAGAATTAAACATCACTTCTAGGATGTTCATGAAAAAATACATAACCTGAATTATTCATAAAGAATTACTCCTAAGGAATATTCTGAATAAAACAAATAAGCACACATAACCATCTTGTGTCAAAGCCATGAAAATCAAGATAAGATTAAGGAACTCATAACTGACCCCTTTGTTATCATGACAACATTGTCACAGTTGTCAAATTAGATGGGAGTCTCTGTATTATGTAGTATTGAGTATTTTTATGATCATACTGTAGAGGTGATTGTATTATACAAGCAAATGTCCTATATAATATTATATAATTACTAGCAAAATTAATACTAATCTATTTGAATCATCAGATCTGCAACTCATTTTCAACTGCTTTAGGGAAAAATAATTCTTGATAGTACTGTACCCCTAACTTCCCTGTCAATTTATTTTTATATTAGAAAGAAAACCATAATATCGCCCTTAAGTTATTGGGCAGTTTCTGAAGCTATATGACTTGAGTCCTTTTTTTGAATTGAAATATATTTTATATACTATATTGTGTTTGTTTCAGGTGTACAATATAGTAGTTCAACATTTAAATGCATTGCAAAATGATTACCACAATGCCTAGTAAACATCTGTTCTTATACTGTTATTAAAGTATTATTGGCCATATCTCTTATGCTGTACATTATATCCTCGTGACTCATTTATTGATATTTTATAGCTGGAAGTCTGTACCTCTTCATTATTTTCACTTATTTTTCCCATCCCTCACTCCACTCCCCTCTGGTAATCTCCAGTTTATTCTCACACCTATGAGTCTATTTTCATTTTGTTTTGTATGTTTGCTTTGTTGTTTTGATTCCACATGTAAGTAAAATCATGTAGTATTTGTCTTTGCCTGATTTATATGACTTAGCATAATACCATCTAGATGCATCCATATTGTTGCAAATGGAAAGATTTCATTCTTTTCCTATGACTGAATTAATAGTCCATGTTTATATATATACCAAATCGTCTTTGTGATTCATGGGCCTAAGCGCCACCTGAGAACCAAAATATGAAAATTCTATAATAGATATATAATAGATTTCCATAAGGAAAATGATATTTAAAAAGGTAATATTCAAGCAAATAATAATCAACAATGTCCAAACTTATTAATAAAAGTGTTAATCTAGAAAATTTTCAAAATTTCTACTTTTATGATATTTGCACTTTTTGTACCTAAAAAGTAGTAAAAATAGGAATTTCTTTACAGACACAGAGTGCATTTAGAAAAATCAACTAACATAATTCAATTTACTTGAAAATGTACTTGATGGGAAAATATTAAACATTTCAACAGTCAAATGATAATTTTGAACTTTTTAGATTGTTTCTTCAATGTGCATGAGTCTTTGTCTTCACTTTTAAAAATTGAATAAAATGTCATTAATTTCATTTAATGTACACAATGTGTTCCTTGTGATAACATGGCACACATTTCTTCACTTTGAGACATAATTAAATCCTATGAAACTAATCAAATTTTTAAGAATGAAATTTAAAATTCTATAATTGTACACATATTCATGTTGTGTGTGTGTGTGCACTCAGTCACTCACCCATGTCCAACTCTTGCAACCTCATGGACTGTAGTCCTCCAGGCTCCTGTCCGCCCAGCAAAAATACTGGACCAGGTTGCCACTTCCATACTCCAGGGGTCTTCCGAATGCTAAAATGTTTGTCACTATTTTAGTATGTATCAGTAGCTACAGAATTGATTTGAATTTATGTTTAATCATATTTTAAAAGTTGCTGCAAGTTCTGTAAATGTCATTTTATGAATATGGAATTTGAAGATTAGCTTGCTAAGGGGTAAAGGGCTTTTGATATCAAGAGTTACAGCTCCTTTGGGGCTTTAGCCATAAAGAAATAAATTTTCATAATATAACTCAGGACAAAAAAAAATTAAAAAGAAAGAGAAAATATTACCCTTTAAGGAGACAGAGATTTTTAGGAAAATATTTTTCTGTTTCTAATAACATATGGAAAATATTTATAAAAATCTTTTGTTTTTATCTATCACAAAACCTTTATCTCTTTTAAACTTGAAATGAAAATACTGATTTACTTTTTGTGTTTGCAAATGGAAACAGTGACAGACTTTATTATCTTGGTCTCCAAAAATCACTGCAGACTGTAGCTTCAGGCGTGAAATAAAAGATGCTTTCTCCTTGGAAAAAAAACACTATGACAAACAGTGAATTAAAAAGCAGAGACATCACTTTGTCAACAAAGGTCCATATAGTCAAAGGTATGGTTTTTCCAGTTGTCATGGATGGATTTGAGAGGTTGGACCATCAGGAAGACTGAACAATGAAGAACTGATGCTTTCAAACTGTGGTGCTGGAGAGCTCATGAGAGTCCCTTGGACATCAAGGAGACCAAATCAGTCAATCCTAAATGAAATCAACCCTGAATGTTTGTTGCAAGGACTGATGCTAAAGCTGAAGCTCCAATAGTTTGGCTACCTGATGTGCAGCTGCTGCTGCTGCTAAGTTGCTTCAGTCGTGTCCGACTCTGTGCCACCCCATCGATGGCTGTGAAGCGCTGACTAATTGGAAAAGACGCTGATGATGGGAAAGATTGAGGGAAGGAAGAGAAGGGGTTGACAGAGAATGAGAAGATTGGATTGCCTCATCTTTTCAATGAATATGAGTTTGAGCAAACTCTGAGAGATAGTGAAGGACAGGAAAGCCTGTCGCTCATGGGGTGACAAAGAGTGGGACACAACTGAGTCACTGAACAAGTATGGAACAATTATCAAAGGTGTCTGTTTTATGTCTGACCTGAACATACTCTCTTGGTGAAAATAAACTTTTTATATTAAGAGATAAAATGGCAATCCTACTAAAAATTTCAAGAGTTGCTGGTGATAAGTATTGGCCTTCTTTACCTACTCCTCTGCTCACATTGATTATTATTCCTTTTCTCTTGGCATTCACATGAAATTTATCTTTCTTCTTTCCCTCCTAACTTTCTTATAATATTGAAAAATACATATCTTGAAAAAGTTTTGATATTTCTTAAAACTGTCTTTTCATTTTTTTCTTCCTGAAATGTCATTATATTAAAAGGCTCACAAACAGAAGAGGTTATAATTCATTCACATGCTCGACTCTTCCACATCAAATAGAAAAATAAACACTTATTTTTAACATAAAACTCTAAACCACAGTTTTAAAAGCTCACAGCATATAATAATTTGTCAAGTAATTTTCCATGGTAATTATATATAATACACATTTTTTCACCTTTAGCATCATATGTTGAAATTACTTGTGATTTTGTGTGTTACTTGCTCAGTCATGTCCGACTCTTTGCAATCAAATGAACTGTAGCCTGCAACGCTCCTCTGTCCATGGGATTCTCCAGACAAGAATACTAGAGTGGGTTGCCATTTTCTTCTCCAGAGGATCTTACCAAAGAGATCGAACCCAGGTCTCCTGCATAGCAGGTAATTTCTTTACCATCTGAGCCACCAGGGAAGCCCATTTGTGATTTTAAGGATCTCATTTTTCTAATACTTTCTCTCATTAGAGAGTTTTCAGCTCTTATGAATTTCAACCACAAATGTCTTAGCACTCTACTTTTAAAATATTGACTGAAATTCATCAAGTTATATATTTAGTGTATGTGAGTTTTTCCATAGGCACATTATTCCTCAACAACAAATTTTAAAATTTATAATGACAGTAGTTTAGGCCTAGGTAAAAATTATCTCCTAGAATACAGAAAAAAAAAAAAGACACCATTCACCTTAAGTGTAGTGTAATTATCCAAGTTTAACCACTTTATAAATGCTATGTATAAGTGCTACATATTGTTTGGGGCTTCCCAGGCAGTGCTAGTGGTAAAGAACCCTCCTGCTAATGCAGGAGACTTAAGAGGCATGGATTCGATCCCTGGGTCAGGAGATCCCCTGGAGGAGGGCAATGTAACCCACTCCAGTATTCTTGCCTTGAGAATTCCATGGATAGAGGAGACTGGTGGGTTACAGTCCATAGGGCCACACACAATAGGACATGACTGAAGCCACTTGGCACACACATATATAGGTTACAGAGGCTCAGCTCATCTTTAATCACTGGTAATTGTGCAAGTATCAAATGTGTGTGCTTAGTCACTCAGTCCTGTGTCTAACTCTTTGTGACCCCATGGATTGGAGCCTGCCAGGCTCCTCTATCCATAGGGACTCTCTAGGCAAGAATACTGAAGTGGGATGCCATGCCCTTTTCCAGGATATCTTCCTAACCCAGGAATCGAACCAAGGTCTCTAGTGTTGATAAAATATTATCTAAATACCAATTTACTACACCAGCTTATTGCAAGGATACCAACATCTTCAGGGAACTCTTTAAGAAAAAAACAATTACTTTATAAACATACAACAAAAAGGCAAAAGCCCCTGTTCTCTCTAAATTGACACTTGACTCCTAATTTTGATTTCTTTTTAAACATCTAATCAATGATTAAGAACATCAAGCTTGATTGAAATACCAAAAGCATTAATCTAATTATATTCTATGTTATGGATGCCAATTGTTTAAATGTAACAATAGCAATTCTTTTTTTCCAGAAACAGTTTCTTAAATGCATTCAGTTCAGTTAAGTTGGTCAGTCATGTCTGATTCTTTGCGACCCCATGAACTGCAGCATGCTAGGCCTCCCTGTCCATCACCAACTCTCGGATTTCACTCAGACTCACGTCCATTGAGTTGGTGATGCCATCCAGACATCTCATCCTCTGTTGTCCCCTTCTCTTCCTGCTCCTAATCCCTCCCAGGATCAGAGTCTTTTCCAATCAGTCAACTCTTCTCATGAGGTGGCCGGAGTACTGGAGTTTCAGTTTCAGCATCATTCGTTCCAAAGAACACCCAGGACTAAATGCATTATTCTCTAGAATTCGCCCCAACAAGATTTGTGGAGAAATTGATAGCATACCAAGGACATAGCTGCTCATTTTGCAGCTGAGCTACTTATCTCAGCATTAAAGTTTAAGAAACTTTGTAGCTGACAGGTAAAGATCACTTTCTGTAGTATAAAGAGAAGTCTTGATTACTTTGGCTTCTTTTGATTGAACAATTAAGGGTGAATTATCACAATTTTTCAAAATCAGAAAACAGGTCCCTGGTAAGTACAGTACACTTTATGTTGGCAGAGACCTCTTACTGACTGGAACAACTAAAAACATGAGATGTCTACCTCATGAACTATTTTATTATAACATAAATATATGTACATAATAAAAAAGAAATATTAAAGAAGTCTTGTGTCAGCTTTATCCCTAGTGACACTGCCCAGAAAAAACACATTTTAGCTTTCTCAGCTTATTGGTTCATCTGTTCATTCCCTGCTTCACAATATATTAAATACATTAACTCCATTTCTTGATTTGTCAGCCTAGATTTGATTAATCCCTTACTAGGAAAAAATAATTGTAAATAAATCCTATTTCCCCTTCTTAAATAGATTAGTAATATTTTTCTTAATTTCTTTCATTAATTAGTCTTTTATATAAGATACTCATTTCTTTTTCTCTTGTTAAATCAACTGCAAGCAGTGTATCTTGGTTTCTTTTTAAGTAAAATGCAGACATTTGCACACTAAAATTTCTCTTAGTTTGTAGTATGCTCCTTTACTTTTCAAAATTTTCAAGCCAGCTTTGTTTGTTTTTATTTTGGCAAGGTGTAGAATCTTACATAAAGAGTATAACAAGTTGGTCCCAAGCTGTCTTTATAGGTTAAGTCTAGACATTCAAGACAAGCATAAATTAATATGAACATCTTCTGTATTACCGAGAAGCACCAATGTGATTGGACCAGTAGAGAAATAAACATAATGTGATCCTTTGTTATTCAGATGTGCTCTTTGATGCAAAAAGGAATAGTCTCTAAAGGTCAAGGACAAATCCCCCTCCCCAACTGTTACATTTTGTATATTGTTAAAATTTAGAATTTCATTTCAGCTTGCTTTATGTTTGCCCTGTGACTCTTGAACATTTTTTTTTCTGAAATTTGCAACTGTTTTTCTTTCTTATTGACCAAAGAATCATATGTCATTGGCATATTGCTAACATCCATTATTCTTAATTTGTCAGGGGAGTGTGTAATTTCCTTGGTTCTGTCTCACCACAGCAAAAATTTGAAGAGACGGACAGACCAGTGTTATAGCTCAGTTTAATTAGCAAGGAAAGGAAAAGACAACCTAGAGGAGTGAGGGTGGGCTGACCCAAAAGACACAAAGAGAAGAGAAGCCTCCGGCTCAATTTTGGCTCCTTTTTTTATGTTTTTCTCTTCTGTCCCTGAGCCTGACCTATGTAAACTGGGCTAGCCAGGAGGACTGTTTTACCTGAGCTCCTCACTCTGGTCTTTGGACTTTCCTTTGTTCTATTTTTACAGGTTTTCCCTTCTTTGTGTTTTAGTCAACACCATTTTGGATTCATTTTTCCTATTCTAACTACTTAACATTTTGATGCAGGTTTAGCTGTTGTGACAATAATCAAAATAACTAATTAAAAAAAAATTTTTACTTCTTTAGTAGTTCACTCTTAAGAAACAAAGGCAAATATGTCACTTCCATGTTTTAAGGACTCAGGTTTGTTGGTTTTGATTCTCTTCCACCTTCATGATTAGGTTTGCATTTTCAAATCTAAGAGACCTGCACAAACCACTAGTATAATATCTACATTCCAGCCCATGGGAGGGGAAGAGCCAGGAGGAAGAGGAAGGTAAAAGCCTTGCCTTTCATGTTGCACATATAATATAAATGCAGTAATTTAGTTAACTTGTGAAAGATGTTAAAAGTCTTCTCATCTGCAAATCCCAGGTAGCATTACTGGTAAAGAACCCTCCTACTAATGTAGGAGACATAAGAGACGTGGGTTCAATCCCTGGGATGGGAAGATCCCCTAGAAAAGGAAATGGCAATCCACTCCAGTATTATTTCCTGGGGAATTCCAAGGACAGAAGAGCCTGGTGGGCTACAGTCTGTAGGGTCAGAAAGAGTTGGACATGACTGAAGAAAAGTTATGAGCAACCTAGATAGCATATTCAAAAGCAGAGACATTACTTTGCCAACTAAGGCCCGTCTAGTTAAGGCTATGGTTTTTCCAGTAGTCATGTATGGATGTGAGAGTTGGACTGTGAAGAAGGCTGAGTGCCAAAGAATTGATGTTTTTGAACTGTGGTGTTCGAGAAGACTCTTGAGAGTCCCTTGGACTGCAAGGAGATCCAACCAGTCCATTGTGAAGGAGATCAGCCCTGGGATTTCTTTGGAAGGAAGGATGCTAAAGCTGAAACTCCAGTACTTTGGCCACCTCATGTGAAGAGTTGACTCATTGGAAAAGAAAGACTTTGATGCTGGGAGGGACTGGGGGCAGGAGAAGAAGGGGACGACCGAGGATGAGATGGCTGGATGGCATCACTGACTCAATGGACGCAAGTCTGAGTGAACTCTGGGAGTTGGTGATGGACAGGGAGACCTGGCGTGCTGCGATTCATGGGGTCGCAAAGAGTCGGACACGACTGAGTGACTGAACTGAACTGAAGCAACTTAGCATGTACACTGGCACCTACTTCATATGGATATATTAAGAATTAAATGAGTTAACATTTATAATGCATTTCAAATAGTACCTGACACAATAAAATAACTAGCATGATAAAATTATTTAATACTACTATGATAACTGTATTTGTCATTTACTCTCCAGAAATTAATTGCATTACCAGAGTTTGTTGCAAAGAAGTTAACATATTTTTTTGCTTCACCACCATATGCTCAGGTAAAACTTCTATTATTGGAGAAAAGAGAACTCATTGAGAGGGACAATAGAGAAGACTTTTGCATATTCTATTGATTAAATTATTAATTAAAAACAACAGCAACATAGCCATTTTTTTCTTGATGATATTTCATTCCAAATCTGAGACTCACTGATGTAGAATGAGAGCCATTCCTCTCAAAGCTCCCCTTTCCTTATATTCTTCTGTCATATCACCTTTTATGTTTGTCTTTCTTGAATTTGTTTTCTATTTTATAGAATACATTCTTTTCTCTTTCCCATCACTTTGTGTCAGAAAGTGCAATGTCTCACTTGGTTCAGGCTCTTATAACAAAATACAACAGACTAAGTAGCTTAAATGGAGAGGGAAATGGCAATCCACTCCACTGTTCTTGCCTGGAGAATCTGAGGGATGGGGGAGCCTGGTGGGCTGCCGTCTATGGGTTCACACAAAGTCGGACACGATTGAAGCGACTTAGCAGCAGCAGCAGCAGCAGCAGCAGGTAGTTTAAAAGGGGTTCCCTGGTGGCTGAGATGGAAAAGAATCCTGCCTTCAATGCTGGAGAACTGGGTTTGATCCCTGCCAGAAAGATCCCCTGGAGAAGGGAATATGGCTACCCATGGCAGTATTCTTGCCTGGAAAATCCCATGGACAGAGGATTCTGGTGTGCTGTAGTCTAAGGGGTCGCAAGGAATTGGACATGACTGAGTGACTAACACTTTCACTACAGGTAGCTTATAAACAACAGAAATTTATTTCTCATAGGTTTGAAGTCTAGAAAGTTTAAGATCAAGGTGCCTGCATGGTCACTTTTTTTTTTTAAGGACCTGCTTCCTGGCGCATAGCTGGAAACTTCTCTCTGTGTCCTCACGTGATTTAAGGGACTATGAGTCTTTATGGAGCCTCTTCTATAAAAATGCTAATCCCATTCATGAGGGCTCCACCCTCCCAAAGGCCCTGTGTCTTAATACAATAATTCCATACAAACATTCAGATAATACCATACATCAATGTTCTAATTGCTTATCTTTGGAATTATCTTTATTTTTAATATTCTGAATAATTGGTTTTCAGGATCTTGATTTTAATTAATATGTTGTGTTTTCACAAAATTTTTTAAATATCAAATTTCATTATTTTCTAAAAGCTAGTGTTGTTAATGAAAGTTCTCCTAGAATACTTGTTTTATATTTTACAAGTAAACTTAACTTAAAAAATTAATTTGGTGTTTTAAATTTTCAGAAAAAATGTGCTAAAACACATCATTTATTATGATAGATGTTGTTTAGGAGTGAGATTTTTCAATCTGAAGTTTCTTGCTTTATTTTCCATCTGAGATTTTTTTTTCTTGATTATTTCTCTCATTTTTCTTTCAATTTCTCTCTCTGGATCATCTATTAGAAAATCTGAAAACTTCATAGTTATTCTTCCATGTAGCTCCCTCTTAAATTTTTTTTTTCAAATATTGTCTTGGGTTTTTCTTCTTTTTTCCCAATCTTTGCTCTACATAATGAGATATTTCCTAGCATTCTTTTCCCATCTTCAATTTCCTAGATGTTCTTCTCCCAGATATTTTACTGTAACAACCCTAACTTCCATAAGTGGTATCACAGCCTCTGACTGTTTTTTATTTTCTTCTCCCCCCGCCTCCCCGAGTAGACTATTCTTATTTTACAGCTATTACATTTCATGTGCCTGTGTGTATGTTAAGTTGCTTCAGTTGTGACCCTATGGACTGCCCCCTAGGCTCCTCTGTCCATGGGATTTTCCAGGCAAGAAAACTGGAGGAGGTTGTCATGCCCTCCTCCAGGGAACCTTCCCAACCTGGGGATCAAACTCACATCCATATGTCTCCTGCATTGCAGGTGTGTTATTTGCAACTAGCGCCACCTGGGAAGCCCCATGTTACCTTTCACAAATCTTCTAAAATTGTAACTAGTACTTTCTAGGTTTTATCTGTTCCCTGGAAGAGTTTAGGTTTCTCTAAAGTCAGTTATTTTTCATGTTACTGAATTTTCTCATATACATAAATTAAAATTATTTTTCTCTCTACACTTAAAAACAAAACCACTGCTTGTTCATTCTAGGGGCTTGATTAGATTGGTCTTACCTTGTGAAATTCTGCTATTCATGTGGTCTCTCCCCTGAATGTATAGCTTGACTTTTACCTCTGTGAGACATATTGATTGATTGGTTTCACTTAAGGATCTATGGACTAGACATACAGATTTATGCTCCCTCCACTTCCCCACCATGTCTTCCTCAAATACACATGACTTAACTATAGAGTGCCTGTATGCATGTTAGGAACTCAATCATGCTCAAGCTCTTTAGAAAGGAAATATCAGTTTTAACCTGCAGGCCAGAGTTATCCATGCCATTCTTTGTTATTAGTGTTGTCCCTGGTGGCTCATCAGTGAAGAATCCTAGTGCAATGCAGGAGACTGCCTGCGATGTGGGAGATGGGGGTTTGATCCCTCGGTCAGGAAAATTCCCTGGAGAAGGGAATGGCATCCCACTCCAGTATTCTTGCCTAGCAAATCCCATGAATAGAGGAACCTGGCAAGCTAGAGTCCATGGGGTCACAAGAGTCAGACACGACAGCAATCAGATCACCACCACCTTTGTTATTAGTAAGGAATTTAACCAGTCCATTTCCACTTGTTAGACTGACTGACTTCAAAATTAATGTTTCCAGGGTTCAACAGGGAACAAATAATTCCACTTCCATTGATTTCTCAAATTTCTGGTTCCTATTGTGGCCGGTTTTACTCTGGCATATCATTCAACAGGAACCTAACTACCTCAGACCTTTCAGAAATGAGCCAAAGTCCCTGGTTCATTATTGTTCCATTTCTCAAAAAGTCTAAGAACTACATTTGATTTACTTTGTGTACTTTGGATTTTATGGAAATAAAGTAGTAAATGAATGTACGAGTTTTGTATATCAAACTGTTCAAATCTCTGGAGACCTTCAATAATGAAATAGGAATAATAAAAACATTTTTCGATATATTACAATGTGAGTGCAATCAATGGCACTGGAAGCAGATGTTCCAAATTGTCTTTGAAGCACAGTGATGGGAAATTCTCTGGGGAAGGAAATTTATTGATCCAATGGAAAACTTTATAAAAAAAAATATTTATACTGACAAAACATAGCATTTGTTAAAACTTTGCCAGAGAATCTAATTAAATGCCAAGTTATTTCTTTCATTCAAGAGATTACATAATTTACTTCAAGTAGATACAATCTTCTAAATTCTCAGAGCTTAAAGCTCTCAAATAAATCACATGAACCTACTGGGTGATAGCATACATTGCTATGCATGCCTTCTAAGTCGCTTAAGTCATGTCTGACTCTTTGTGAACTATAGCCCACCAGGCTCTGCCATCCATGTTATTCTCCAGGTGAGAATACTGGAGTGGGTTGCCATGCCCTCCTCCAGGGGATCGTCCCAACCCAGGGACTGAATCCAAGTGTCTTATGTCTCCTGGATTGGCAGACAGGTTCTTTACCAATAGTGTCACTTAGAAGGGACCTCATACATTGCAATGACAAGACTTAAATCAGTCACACATACCCAGTGGAAGATAGTATACAATAGTTTTCTATGAAAAGAGAAAATTTAGGTAAGCTACAGTCTGAAAAACATGAGGTTAGATTGAGGTTTCCTCCTAAATAACTGTGTGAACTTAAACTACTTACTTAACTCTTTGAATTTCTGCTTTTTTCCTCTAAAAAGAGAACAAATTACATTCCTTGAAGGATTTTTAAAAGGAGAAGAAGGAATGTTTTATAAATAGTTGATATTTTATGCATGATAGTTACTCAGTAGTCTTAAAAACACTAGCAGGAATACCAGACCACCTAACCCGCCTCTTGAGAAATCTGTATGCAGGCCAGGAAGCAACAGTTAGAACTGGACATGGAACAACAGACTGGTGCCAAATAGGAAAAAGAGTACGTCAAGGCTGTATATTGTCACCCTGCTTATTTAACTTATATGCAGAGTACATCATGAGAATGCTGGACTGGAAGAAACACAAGCTGGGATCAAGATTGCTGGGAAAAATATTAATAACCTCAGATATGCAGATGACACCACCCTTATGGCAGAAAGTGAAGAGGAACTAAAAAGCCTCTTGATGAAAGTGAAAGAGGAGAGTGAAAAAGTTGGTTTAAAGCTCAACATTCAGAAAACGAAGATCATGGCATCTGGTCCTATCACTTCATGGGAAATAGATGGGGAAACAGTGGAAACAGTGTCAGACTTTAATTTTTGGGCTCCAAAATCACTGCAGATGGTGACTGCAGCCATGAAATTAAAAGACGCTTACTCCTTGGAAGAAAAGTTATGACCAACCTAGATAGCATATTCAAAAACAGAGACATTACTTTGCCAACTAAGGTCCGTCTAGTCAAGGCTATGGTTTTTCCAGTAGTCATGTATGGATGTGAGAGTTGGACTGTGAAGAAGGCTGAGCACCAAAGAATTGATGCTTTTTAACTGTGGTGTTGGAGAAGACTCTTGAGAGTCCCTTGGACTGCAGGAGATCCAACCAGTCCACTCTGAAGGAGATCAGCCCTGGGATTTCTTTGGAAGGAATGATGCTAAAGCTGAAACTCCAGTACTTTGACCACCTCATGCAAAGGGTTCACTCATTGGAGAAGACTTTGATACTGGGAGGGATTGGGGGCAGGAGGAGAAGGGGACAACAGAGGATGAGATGCCTGGATGGCATCACGGACTTGATGGATGAGAGTCTGAGTGAACTCCGGGAGTTGGTGATGGACAGGGAGGCCTGGCATGCTGTGATTCATGGGGTCGCAAAGAGTCAGATATGACTGAGCGACTGAACTGAACTGAAAAGAAAAGGTATTGAAAATACTCATTAGAATTATCTAAATTTTATCTGTTCCCCGTATGATCTCTAATTTCTCCAAGATCAGCTATTTATTTTTGTATTTATGTAATTAATGATATACATAACTTCTAAAATCAATCTCATTTGGTAATATAGTTTAATCTACATTAAAATACTGGGGCATTGACAAAACCCCATAAAGAGCTGCAGAAAATTATTTTTTAATGAAGATACAAACAGTTCTCTGATAACACATATAGTTATTTTAAAGACATGATTAAGAAGGAAATTTCACAAGAAACCTTAAATATGGGCATTTATTATTTGAATGATTTACCAAGTTTTTTATCTTTGATCTTCAGCCTTACAGAACCAAACACACAATTTGTCTACATCGAGAATTCTCTCCTAAGGAGAAATCTTACATTAACCAAGCTTGTAAGGAATTTTAAGAAATCCAGTATTGTGTTAGAATGTTGAAATATTAACTGACAGTAAGAATAATGGCTACAGGACTTAAAAAATTATTTGAAATTCATATGAATGGGGCAACAGGTCTTTAAAAGTATATACTAATATAACAAGAATCATCATTAGCCAGTTAAGTCATTTACGATGAGCAACTAGTCTCAGTGACACCCAAAGACTTCAATATCTCCATCAGTCTCACTTTAGAGGTAACTTTGGACATAGGTCCCGAACACTCAAATAATCACATCATTAAGTTTCTGTCCCCCAAAGGAGAATCCTTACATGGGCATCAACAAATTTCTATGCATACTTCTAGTGTATGTTTTTAAGATTGCAAACTCTATTTTGAAGAAGATTTTGTTTAATGGCTATATAAATATCCAATAGAATACAAACATTTACAGTGGTAAGCACTTTAAATATCTTTAAAGATATTTATACACCTTGATTCGGATTCATTAAGGGTATAAAACAAGTTAACTTATTAACTCAATTGTTATTTGAGCACCATACCAGATGCTCCAATTATAATCGTAGACGAGACAGATAAACTACCCAATTCAATTGTGATCACAGACTAGAAACTATATATCAATCTATAATTATAACTTGTCAGTAATGTGGAAATCCTGATCAAAGGGGACAGTAAGAGAAAACAAATGAGTATAATGATACATTTCCCCATGTTAAAGTACCCCTGCTATATAATATCTGAACTATCACTGATACTATGCTGAGAACAGGATGACAGAGGATGAGATGGTTGAATAGCATCACCGACTTGATAGACATGAGTTTGAGCAAGGTCTGGGAGTTGGTGATGGACAGGGAAACCTGGCATGCTGCAGTAACTGGGGTGAGAAAGAGTCGGACACGACTGAGCAACAGAACTGAACTGACTGAATCGACTGATGCTTATTAAAGAAACCGTTTCTCTGAAATGTGCACTCACCAGAAAAGAGCACATCTCTCTAACGCCTAGACTATTTCACTTTACCAAGTGGCTTATATTTTATCCTTTCCTCCTTACAACATGCTATCATATTTGCTTATTTCAAATATGTACATAATTATACAGAATCTTTGCATGAAATGTTCCCTTGATATCTCTAATTTTCTTGAAGAGATCTCTAGTCTTTCCTATTCTGTTGTTTTCCCCTATTCCCTTGCATTGATTGCTGAGGAAGGCTTTCTTATCTCTTCTTGCTATTCTTTGGAACTCTGCATACAGATGCTTATATCGTTCCTTTTCTCCTTTGCTTTTTGCTTCTCTTCTTTTACAGCTATTTGTAAGGCCTCCTCAGACAGCCATTTTGCTTTTTTGTCTTTCTTTTTCTGGGGGATGGTCTTGATCCCTGTCTCCTGTACAATGTCATGAACCTCCATCCATAGTTCAGCAGGCACTCTGTCTATCTGATCTAGTTCCTTAAATCTATTTCTCACTTCCACTGCATAATCATAAGATATTTAATTTAGGTCATACCTGAACGGTCTAGTGGTTTTCCCTACTTTCTTCAATTTAAGTCTGCCAATTTGGTGATAAGGAGTTCATGATCTGAGCCACAGTCAGCTCCCGGTCTTCTTTTTTTCTGACTGTATAGAGCTTCTCCATCTTTGGCTGCAAAGAATATAATCAATCTGATTTCGGTGTTGACCATCTGGTGATGTCCGTGTGTAGAGTCTTCTCTTGTGTTGTTGGAAGAGGGTGTTTGCTATGACCAGAACATTCTCTTGGCAAAACTCTATTAGCCTTTACCCTGCTTCATTCCGTACCCCAAGACCAAATTTGTCTGTTACTCCAGGTGTTCCTTGACTTCCTGGTTTTTCATTCCAGTACTGTGTAATGAAAAGGACATCTTTTGGGGGTGTTAGTTCTAAAAGGTCTTGTAGGTCTTCATAGAACCATTCATCTTCAGCATTACTGGTTGGGGAATAGGCTAGGATTACCGTGATATTGAATGGTTTGCCTTGGAAATGAACAGAGATCATTCTGTTGTTTTTGAGATTGCATCCAAGTACTGTATTTTGGACTCTTTTGTTGACCATGATGGCTACTCCATTTCTTCTAAGGGATTCCTGCTCACAGTAATAGATACAATGGTCATCTGAGTTAAATTCACCCATTCCAGTACATTTTAGTTTGCTGATTCCTAGAATGTCAATGTTCACTCTTGCCATCTCCTGTTTGACCACTTTCTATTTGCTTTGATTCCTGGACCTGACATTCCAGGTTCCTATGCAATATTGCTCTGTACAGCATCAGACCTTGCTTCTATCATGGTAATGCCCTAACAGAAGCAGAAGATATTAAGAAGAGGTGGCAAGAATACACAGAATAACTGTACAAAAAAGATCTTCACAACTCAGATAATCACGATGGTGTGATCACTCACCTAGGGCCAGACATCCTGAAACTGAAGTCAAGTGGGCCTTAGAAAGAATCACTATGAACAAAGCTAGTGGACATGATGGAATTGCAGTTGATCTATTTCAAATCCTGAAAGATGATGTGATGAAAGTGCTGCACTCAATACGCCAGCAAATTTGGAAAACTCAGCAGTGGTCACAGGACTGGAAAAGGTCAGTTTTCATTCCAATCCCAAAGAAAGGCAATGCCAAAGAATGCTCAAAATACTGCACAATTGCACTCATCTCACACACTAGTAAAATAATGCTCAAAATTCTCCAAGACAGGCTTCAGCAATATGTGAAACGTGAACTTCCAGATGTTCAAGCTGGTTTTAGAAAAGGCAGAGGAACCAGAGATCAAATTGCCAACATTTGCTGGATCATTGAAAAAACAAGAGAGTTCCAGAAAAACATCTATTTCTGCTTTATTGACTATGACAAAGCCTTTGATTGTGTGGATCACAAGAAACTGTGGAAAATTCTGAAGAAGATGAGAATATCAGACCTGACCTTCCTCTTGAGAAACCTGTATGCAGGTCAGGAAGCAACAGTTAGAACTGGACATGGAACAACAGACTGGTTCCAAATAGGAAAAGGAGCATGTCAAGGCTGTATATTGTCATCCTGCTTATTTAACTTCTGTGCAGAGTACATCATGAGAAATGCTGGGCTGGAGGAAGCAAAAGCTGGAATCAAGATTGCGGGGAGAAATATCAATAACCTCTGATATGCAGATGATACCACCCTTATGGCAGAAACTGAAGAGGAACTAAAAAGGCTCTTGATGAAAGTGAAAGAGGACAGTGAAAAAGTTGGCTTAAAGCTCAACATTCAGAAAACTAAGATCATGATATCTGGTCCCATCATCATGGCAAATAGATGGGAAAACAGTGGATACAGTCTCAGACTTTTTATTTTTTTGATCTCCAAAATAACTGCAGATGGTGATTGAAGCCATGAAATTAAAAGATGTTTACTCCTTGGAAGGAAAGTTATGACCAACCTAGATAGCATATTCAAAAGCAGAGACATTACTTGGCCAACAAAGGTCCATATAGTCAAGACTATGGTTTTTCCAGTGATCATGTATGGATGTGAGTGTTGGTCTGTGAAGAAAGCTGAGTGCTGAAGAATTGATGCTTTTGAACTATGTTGTTGGAAAAGACTCTTGAGAGTCCCTTGGACTGCAAGGAGATCCAACCAGTCTATCCTAAAGGAGATCAGTCCTGGATGTTCATTGGAAAGACTGATGCTGAGGCTGAAACTCCAATACTTTGGCCACTTCATGTGAAGAGTTGACTCATTGGAAAAGACCCTGATGCTGGGAGGGATTGGGGGCAGGAAGAGAAGGGGATGACAGAGGATGAGATTGCTCGATGGTATCACCGATCGATGGTCATGAGTTTGAGTGATCTCTGGGAGTTGGTGATGGACAGAAAGGCCTTGTGTTCTGCAATTCATGGGGTTGCAAAGAGTTGGATACGACTGAGTGACTGAAGTGAACTGAACTGAAACTGAGAATGAAAGAGATGAAGTAACTTATCCAGTGTCAAGTAGCTCATTAAGAGTTAAGCCAGTTTATTCCAGTGTCCCAAGTGAATTTTGTGTCCCCCAAATTTATATCCCAAAGTTTTAACCCTTATGACCAACCTAGATAGCATATTCAAAAGCAGAGACATTACTTTGCCAACAAAGATCCGTCTAGTCAAAGCTATGGTTTTTCCAGTGGTCATGTATGGGTGTGAGAGTTGGACTGTGAAGAAAGCTGAGCACCAAAGAATTGATGCTTTTGAACTGTGGTGTTGGAGAAGACTCTTGAGAGTCCCTTGGACTGCAAGGAGATCCAACCAGTCCATCCTAAGGGAGATCAGTCCTGGGTGTTCATTGGAAGGACTGATGTTGAAGTTGAAACTCCAATACTTTGGCCACCTCATATAAAGAACTGACTCATTGGAAAAGTCCCTGATGCTTGGAGGGTTTAGGGGCAGGAGGAGAAGGGGATGATGGAGGATGCAATGGCTAGATGGCATCAACGACTTGATGGACATGAGTTTGGGTAGACTCTGGGAGTTGGTAATGGACAGGGAGGCCTGGCGTGCTGCGATTCATCAGGTTTCAAAGAGTTCGAAGTGACTGAAGAACTGAACTGAACTGAACCACCAGCATCTCAGAGAGAGTAATTAAGTAAAAATGAAGTCATTTTAGTGGGCCCTACGGCAAAATGAAGAAGACAGTACAGACACAGAGGAAAAATCATATAAAGAAAATGGCGGAAGAAAGCCATGTACAAATCCAAGAAAGACGTTTCAGAACAAACACACCATCAACATCTTGATCCTGAAATTCTAGCTTCCTGTATTGTGAGGAAATAAATTTCCACTGCTTAAACCATCTAGCTACTCTAGCCCTAGCAAACTAAAATATTCAGATTGGACCAGGTTAAGCATAAGCTTGTGACCAGCTCATAAGCAAAATTTATGGAAAGTTATAAGAACTTTACAAGAAAATACAGATAACTAGCAGATTGTTAATTAATTTGGTTCTCTGCACATAAAACTATCTTGTATGTTACAAATAAATTGTTGTTGTTCAGTTGCTAAGTCCTGTACAACTCTTTGTGACCCCACGGAATGCAGCAGTAGACAATGTGATGGTTAATTTATGTGCCTTCTGTACAGGTTAAGGAATAGTCAGAAAACTGAAAAAAACATTATTTCTGTGTGTGTATGTGAGGGTATTTCAGGAAGAGATTTAGCACTCAACACTCTAGTTCTTATCTTTTAGAGATTTAGCACTCAACACTCCAGTTCTTATCTTTATTCTCCTTAACCCTCTTTATTCATTCTGTGTTCTTTTGTGTATAATTCTATGTGCTCCTCCCATTTCATCAAAATTTTCTTCATGATTAGGACCCTATGATTGATTTCTTTTCCTCATCAGTTCCCTTCTCATAACATGCCAAAATAATATAGCAAAATCAGTAACATAATTTTATTGCTATAGTTAAGTGCTAATTGTAAAAAAAAAAAAAAAGGAAAAGATATTAACTTCTATCCTACTAACTAGAGGAACTACTTTATTATGTTTTCTTTGTTTTTTAATTCTACTTCTGTTCTCTTATGTCTCTATTTGCATACATTAGTAGCTGGATGAAATGTAGATATAATCTTCATGGCTTCTCTTCCTTTTCTTTTATTTATTATAAGTTTGTTCAGTGAATCAATTGATAACAGAAATTCTGTCTTTGAAGAAGAGGCCCAGGTTCCAGAGTAAAAAGTCATAGCAGAAAGATAGAGCAAATGTCTGGCAAAAGGAGAAAAGAGGAAGATTTGTATATCTTAACAGCAGAGATAACCACACCCTACCTCTAGGTATGTATATAAAAAACCAGATAAATTCATGAAAAATAAACACTACTATCTGGGTTCACACACACACACACACACACACACACACACACACACACATGCCTGAGGCAGACAGCCTATTTTCTAACAATTATTTGACAGGGTGCTTTGCCAAGGAAATAAAAATAAGAGGTAGAGGGAGAGATATGAGGAAGGTGGGAGAGCAAATACAAAGTGATGCATCACTAAGCTGGTGACAGCTTAACCTCAAAACACAACTGGTTCCTCTGACACTTAGGGGTATCTCCCAAGAGGCTGCTTAGAACTACTGCATTTCAAAACAGTTCAATGATTGTGAAAGACAGTAAAGGAGGATTGAGCAGCTAATCTGCCATCTCTTTCTTGTCCTTTATCTCAAGGACCTCAGGGGTGTAACCCAGTAGGCCCTCACAATCAGACAGTTCTGTGTAGTGTTTTCGAGATCTTTTAGGCAGCAATTTGGTTAACATCAGTCCCTTAGTTGTGTCTGACACTTTGCGACCCCATGGACCGCAGCACACCAGGCTTCCCTGCCCATCATCAACTCCTCGAGCCTACTCAAACTCATGTCCATAGCATCAGTGATGACATCCAACCATCTCATTCTCTGTCTTCCCCTTCTCCTCCCACCTTCAATCTTTCCCAGCATCAGGATCTTTTCAAATGAGTCAGTTCTTTGCATCAGGTAGGCAAAGTACAGGACTTCCCTTGTAGCTCAGACGGTAAAGCGTCTGCCTACAATGCAGAAGACCCGGGTTCGATCCCTGGGTCGGGAAGGCCCTCTGGAGAAGGAAATGGCAATCCACTCCAGTACTCTTGCCTGGAAAATCCCATGGATGGAGGAGCGTGATAAGCTACAGTCCATGGGGTCACAAAGAGTCGGATACGACTGAGCGACTTCACTTGGGCAAAGTATTGGAGTTTCAGCTTCAGTAACAGTCTTTCCAGTGAATATTCAAGACTGATTTCCTTTTGGATGGACTGGTTGGAACTCCTTGCTGTCCAAGGGACTCTCAAGAGTCTTCTCCAACACCACAGTTCAAAAGCATCAATTCTTCAGCACTCAGTTTTCTTTACAGTCTAACTCTCACATCCATACATGACTCCTGGAAAAACCATAGTTTTGACTAGACAGACCTTTGTTGTCAAAGTAATGTCTTTGCTTTTTAATATGCTATCTAGGTTGGTCATAATTTTCCTTCCAAGGAGCAAGCATCTTTTAATTTCATGACTGCAGTCACCATCTGCAGCGATTTTGAAGCCCCTAAAATTAAAGTCTCTCACTGTTTCCACTGTTCCCCATCTAATTGCCATGAAGTGATAGGACCAGATGCCATGATTTTAGTTTTTGAAATATTGAGTTTTAAGCCAACTTTTCCACTCTCCTCCTTCAGTTTCATCAAGAGGCTCTTTAGTTCTTCTTCACTTTCTGCCATGAGGGTGGTGTCATCTACATATCTGAGGTTATTGATATTTCTCCCAGCAATTTTGATTCCAGATTGTGCTTTATCCAGCCCAGCATTTCTCATGATGTACTCTACATATAAGTTAAATAAGCAGGGTGACAATATACAGCCTTGACATACTCCTTTCCTAATTTGGAACCAGTCTGTTGTTCCATGTCCAATTCTAACTGTTGCTTCTTAACCCGCATACAGATTTCTCAGGAGGCAGGTCAGGTGGCCTGGTATTCCCATCTCTTTAAGAAATTCCCATAGTTCATTGAGATCCACAGTCAAAGGCTTTGGCATAGTCAGTAAAGCAGAAGTAGCAGTTTTTCTGGAACTGTCTTTTTTTTTGATGATCCAACGAATGTTGGCAATTTAAGTTAAATAAGTAGGGTGACAATATACAGCCTTGATATACTCCTTTCCCTATTTGGAACCAGTCTGTTGTTCCACATCAAGTTCCAAATCTCTGGTTCCTCTGCCTTTTCTAAATCCAGCTTGAACATCTGGAAGTTCATGGTTCACTTTCTGTTGAAGGCTGGTTTGGAGAATTTTGAGCATTACTTTGCTAACCTGTGAGATGAGTGCAATTGTGAGGTAGTTTGAGTATTCTTTGGCATTGCCTTTCTTTGGGATTGGAATGAAACTGACCTTTTCCAGTCCTGTGGCCACTGCTGAGTTTTCCAGATTTGCTGGCATATTGTGTGCAACACTTTCACAACATCATCTGTTAGGATTTGCAAGCAGCCATGGAAGACAAGATAAACCCTCAAAGGCTTTCCTTATTGGTGGTCTCTCCTTATCAGTGGATGCAAGGATAGGTGGGATCATTCTCGGGCAGTGGTAAAATCAATTGCTTTGGTAACTTTAAGACCAGGTACAAGGTGGACCATCAATAGAATGGATCCAGCAAAGAAACAACAAGAATGGCCAAAGCCCAGAAATACAGTGAGAAATACAGAAATACTTGAGAAGGCAACTAAGAACATACAAAGTCAGTCTTTTTACCATCCTGGCAATATAAGTCTTTGAGTGAAGAATTAATAACTTAGAATATTATAATACATCATAAAAATGCAAACAAAGACATTTCATTTTTTAAAATTTTTGCTTTATTTAGTAAACATTTGCCAATGTCACTAATTATATACAAAGATATTTAAGTAGTATATTAAGATAAGTAAGTGTGCCACGTGGCACTTATTTGTACTTTTATTGGTGAAAATCTTGTTATATAAACTCTGAGGCAAGTCTGATTACTCCACAAAAAAGCATTTCTAGAGAAACTATTACTTGAACATTTTTAAAGACTCTTGGAGTATTGGAAACCTCCCTCCAGGAAATTCACTCCAATTTACAATTAACTATAGCAGTTTATTAGGAGTCTTGTTTTACTGCAACTTCTCATTAGAATTACTAAAATTTGTGGTAAGGAAAACAAGATATGGTATTGGTATTGATCCCTATAAATTTCATTTTTAGGACTTTCCTGTAGCTCAAATGGTAAAGAATCTGCCTGTGATGCAGGAGACCAGGGTTCAAACCCTGGGTCAGGAAGATACTTTGGATAAGGGAATGGTAATCCACTTCAGTATTTTTGCCCAGAGAATTCCATGGACAGAGAAGCCTGGTGTGCTACAGTTCATAGGGTTGCAGAGATTTGGACACGACTGAGCAATTAACACACAACAGACACCCACAATTCCATTTTTTGGATTCTAAGAACAGTGACTGTATCTTAACACATATCATGCATACTGATTATTTGTATTTCTTGTTTTTTGAAATAACTGTTCATTCATTGTTAGGTGTTTTTGTTTTGTTTTTAAAATCCTAGTATATCCTTTTTACTTTCTGATCTTCAAATGTATCAGTACTTAATGGCATAATAGAAAGAATTAATTTGATCTAGCAATATCACAGTAAACTATATTGATTGGGATCTCAGACTTTGTGGTCAGTTCAGAAGGCTACAGTTCTTAACGTATTGCCCATTATTCAGCTTTGTGAGCTTGGGTAAGTTATCTATCATCTTTCAACTTCAGTTTCCTCATCTATAAAAATGGAAATGTCAAAAATATGTCTCCTAGTGTTATGTGATTTAAATGACATAATTATTGAAAATAATTTAGCATCTACTGGCACACTGTATAAGTTGAATAGAAGTTAAGAGAACTAGAGGAAAGTGTCGTTGACACTTTTCCAAAGAGAAACTTGGATTTCAATATGAATGTCACATTCTGACAAAAACTACAAGACATACACAAGCTATTTTTAATGGTATTGATGTGCCAAACCCAAATATGAACAGTTCTGTTTTAGAATAACATGCAAAATATAGAATAGTCATGTTAGTGAACTTTGTCATAAGAAATGAGTGGTTTGGATGCTGCAAATCTATCACATTCTGGTAGAAATTCCCTACCATGTATAATACTATGGAATCTTCTATGAAATTATGAGCATATTATCTGATCTTGTAGATTTTTATTATTGTAATGTCCTCAAATTTGTAGCCAGTTAACTGAGATATTGAGTAAGTTTTTAAAACATTCTAAGACTTTTAAAATACATTTTATAAATACAGGTTTGAAAACTGGGTCCATTGGGCAGCTTTTGATGAAATCAGTACAAACATTCAATAAGTAATGAATATAAAAATGGTGGTGGTGATGGTTTAGTTGCTAACTTGTGTCCTACTCTTGCAACCCCATAGACTGCAGCCTGACAAGCTTCTCTGTCCATGGAACTTTCCAGGCAAGAATACTGGAGTGGGTTGTCATTTCTTTCTCCAGGGGATCTTCTCGACCCAGGGATCAAACCTGAGACTCCTGCATTGCAGGTGATATCCTGCATTGTAGGTGGATTATTTACTACTGAGCCACCAGGGAAGCAGGCAAATATGAAAATGTCCTTCCTGAAGCCACAGGCATGTATAATCCGTTTAACAAGATGTCCAGAGGTGTGTTCTCTTGCTATTGTCCTGGTGACTCAACAGTGTCATCAAGGATTTAGGCCTTTAATCCAGCTTCTCTGACATACTTAGAGGCTTGAACATTAGGCAAAGCAAGAAAGGAAGTGAAGGAAATTACAGAGATTTCTCTTAAGTTTCTCCTTTATCAGGGAGAATCCTGTTTTTTCCATAATTCCACATGTATGCTTTTTCTTGAATTTCCTTGCCAGCATTTGATCACACATCAACCTTTAATTAAGCAGAATGAATATACCATAAGGGGTTTAAACCAACCACAATCTACACCCTGGAAAGATTCAATTTGCTACATGAACAGAGCTGAGCCTCATAAGAAAGGAATAAGGGGCATAACTGTTGAATAAATGTCTTTGTTGCATCTCTGTTGCAAACTTCATTTTAATTTATGAAAGTATCTGAGTGACAACAAACAGGTCTCAGCATCACTGAAAGAAGAATGAATTTCATTTGCTAGGAATGCCATACCATGCAAAGCCACATGGGGAAGCAACAGTTTTAGTCAGAAGACAGAAGGAAGGAGGGGAAAACATGGCCCAGAGCACCTGGTGTATTTTCTAAGGGAAAGACAAAGCAGGGCAGAGAAATAGTATGCATGTGTGCATGCTCAGTGGCTCAGTTGTGTCTGACCTTTGAGACCCCATGGACTATAGGATATCAACAACCCCAGATATCTGGATGACATCACTCTAATGGCAGAAATCAAAGAGGGACTAAAGAGCCTCTTGATGAGGTTGAAGGAGAAGAATGAATGAGTCAGCTTAAAGCTACATATTAAAAAATAACTAAGATCCTGGCATCCAGCCCCATTAGTGGTAAATAGACTGGGAAAAGATGGAAGTAGTGACAGATTTCCTCTTCTTGAGCTTTAAAATCATTGCAGATGGTGACTGCAGCCATGAAATCAGATGACTGCTTCTTGGCAGGAAAGCTATGGCAAACCTAGACAGTGTGTTGAAAAGCAGAGACATTACTCTGCTGACAATGGTAAAGACTATGGTCTTCTCAGTGGTCACATGCAGTTGTGAGAGCTGGACCATAAAGAAGGCAGAATACCAAAGAATTGATGCCTTCGAACTGTGGTGCAGAAGACTCTTGAAAGTCCCTTGAACAGCAATGAGATCAAACCAGTCAATCTTAAGGGAAATAAACACTGAATACTCTTTGGAAGAACTGATGCTGAAGCTGAAAGCTCCAGTATTTTTGTCAAATGTTGCAGAAGGCAAATCATTGGAAAAATCCCAGATTCTGGGAAAGATTGAGGGCAGAAGAGGGATGAGATGGCTGGATGGCATCACCAATGCAACGGACATGAACTTGGGCCAACTTTGGGAATTGGTGAGGGGCAGGGAGGCCACGGGGTTGCAAAGAGTTGGACACGACTGGGTGACTGAACAACAGTGGACTGTAGCCCAACAGGCTTCTCTGTCCATGGGATTTCCCCAGCAAGAATACTGGAATGGATTGCCATTTCCCCCTCCAGGGGATTTTCCTAACCCAGGGATCAAATCTGGGTCTCCGGCATTAGCAGGGGATTCTTTACCACTGAGCCACCTGAGAAGCCATAAAGAATCATAATAAAAAGGAAATTAAAAACAAATAAATAAACAACCAAACTTCTCTTACCAAAATAATTGTTAATAGTTACAGTATATCAAACATGTAGTCTAATCATACATGCTTGCTCATTTAATTCCCATATAGCACTATGACAAGAACCTCATTTTATTTTGACACTCAAGTTAAGTAACAAGTTCAACATTACACAGTTAATGATCGGTGGAGCTTGAATTTCAATTTATTCTGACTCCTGAGCGCAAGTTCTTAATTAGGACTCTATTCATTATTTCATTCCGAGTTCAACTTGTATTTCACACACTTCTAAAATAACAGAGGGAAAATGTCTAAAATACAAAATTAAAAATATCAGTGAAAATTTACCAGAAAATTAACTGTTAGCCTTAAAAAAAAATAAATATACCCTGAAATTTCAGCTCTGAACAAATATTGAAGGCAACACAATCAAGGTAGTTAAGGGAAAGTCAACTGAAGCACTAGAAATTAAGTGATTACTTTTGTGCCCTGACCTGAATGAAAAATCAACTTTTAAAATATGAAGCATGCTTTACTATCAGATGATAAATTTTTTATTCATTTATTTTTTTTTAAACTTGGGATGACCCAGGGGGATGGTATGGGGAGGGAGGTGGGAGATGATAAATTTTTCCTGAGGACAATATAAACTTTATAACTTCCATTTTTTCTATTTTCATATATTTTCCATACATCTATTGCGATTTATGAAGATTTTTAAATTACAGAAAAATATCACACACCTTGTTGTCAGTTGCTGAGGTTCTTTCCTGATTCAGTGCAGCAATATGCACAGCAGAAGCCTCACAGGCTGAGAATTTTTTGGCTGTGAAACAGAACGTGGAATATTTTATTTTCTAAAGATGAAGCAGCTGATCCAGGGCATACGAGCATAGTTTGCCAGGATTTTCTTTTTTATACTCCCTGTGGGTATTGGCTTTTAAAGTTACCTGGAGTCATAGGTTCTGTGTGCTATAGAAACTAACAGGATCGTTGAAGTCACATTAAACTGCATTTGGGGGCTTGCTCCACTTTTGACCCAGAGACATTTGGACTGGTATTCAGTGTATCAGAGCCTCTGCTTCCATAGATATAAAGTTCATGTGTCTGGAGGTGGGTAGAAAGAAAAAATGGGAAACATTAAAGAGATAACCTCTATAAACTACACAGCACATGGCAGCGCCTCCATAAACCATTAGCTTCTGACTGGAATCTTTTCGTCCAGCAGATGAGGTCCTGCTTCTATTCAGAGACAGGTTAACTGGAAGCCTGGTTGCCACATGTGCTATTCTCTGGTTGACCAGTCTCTGAATCAACAAAGTGCTCTCTAGTGTTCTCATGAATCCTTTTCTTCTCACCTCCTCCTCTATTCTTCATCAGCTTCTATTTGACTCCCTTTCCAACTTATGATTTAAAGCCTTTACTACCCTCCCCTGAAATTGTCTAAAAAACTGAGTTTGGATCTTCATGAGTATTATTTCCTATAGGAAACTTCCTAGCATCAGGACACTTTGGAAATTTACAGCTCACTTCAAAGGTGAGCTCTGCCCAATTGTCAGTTTCTTGTCTTAGCTCCATTTTTCCTCTTTCATGTTTCTTTCTCTGTTCATTCCTACTGAGGTAGCCTCTTAGCACCAAGGCTGCTGGAATGATAATGATGACCTCAAAACATTCACATCCTCTATTGCTAACCTAAAGGTCATCTTGAGAACTTGGTTTCCTAAGCTGTTTTAATTGTGTATTTAATAACTGCAAACCAACCCCATTTGATATAATGTAATTGTTAATTTTAAAAATATACATTAAGTTATAATACATATAGACAACTAATGATTTCAGTAATTATTTAACTCAATGAATATGCATGTAACTATCAAGACTGGTGGAGGCAGTTTATTCCTTAAGATGTATTTAATAGTTTACAACCCCATGGACCATAGCCTACCAGGCTCCTCTCTCCATAGGATTTCCCAGACAAAAATACTGGAGTGGGTTGCCATTTCTTTTTCCAGAGGATCTTCCTGGGCCAGGGATTGAACCCAGGTCTCCTGCACTGCAAGCAGATTCTTTATCAACTGAGCCACCAGGAAGGCCCCTAACTAGAAATGCTATGTATGTGTGTGTATATATATATATGAGAGAGAGAAGCACATTTGCCTCCTATAAAGATGCTTATATAGTGCTCATGATTAATTAAAGCATATTGGATGACAACAATTTATCAGACATATTTTCCACTTCTTATACACATAAATGATTATGAAGACTGGTACCTTATCGTGAATATATGTTCAGAACTTCCAAATAATTCATTATTAAATTATGATCTTCATAGAGAGAAATATATGCATCAAAAATGTACAGGTGAGTGTATTTTCAGAAACTGAATATACTTGCATAATATACAAACTGATTAAGAAACACATCTGACCAGTGCATCTGACAGTGATCAATTAAACATGATTCATTTGGGCTTCTCAAGTGGCGCTAGTGGTAAGGGACCTACCTGCCAAAACAGGAGACATAAAATACTTGGGTTCAATCCCTGGGTCGGGAAGACCCGCTGGAGAAGGGAATGGCAACCCACTCCAGTATTCTTGCCTGGAATTCCATGCACAGAAGAGCCTGGTGGGCTACAGTCCATGGGATCGCAAACAGTCGCATATGACAGAAGTGAATGAACACACACCAGCACGTGATTCAGTATAGGGAACTGAACTTGCTCACTTGTGTGAGCTGGTTAAACAGTCTCTGTAAGGTTCTTGTCTTTGTGTGTGAGGCTGAGGATTGAAGACCACAGGGCAAGTTGTCAGGAACGGAAGATAGATATGAAGTGGTTGAGAACTATGGCAGTCTGGAACCCACACGGGTGCGCAGGGATCTATGTCAATTCACAGTCTCTCCAGCCTTCACACTGGATTTCCCCGTCTGCATTAAACCAGCCCAGGAGGTGGAGAAGCCCGGAGGAACGCGGAAGGTGGAGCCATTTCCGACCGGTTGATGCCCCATAGCAGTCAGGCAAGCCAAGGGACGAGGAATAATACGCATGAAATGTAACAGTTCCTGATTGAATCACGGTAAAGTAAAAATCAAGCGGTTGTGCAGTCTTTTCGACTCCGAGTATCTCTGGTGGTTCCACTATACCAGAAACAGAGAAAAGGGACTTCTGAGAAACACAGCTCAAATGACACATCGCAAAGTCACCAGCACCAGTATCTGCAAATCACCCACGGTATCCCTCTATTTTCTACCTCACCCAAAGCTAATCACTATCCTAAGTGAAATATGAGTTCAAACACTTAGACTACAATGGATAGGAAAGTAGTTAAAGCCCTCTAATCAGATATTTTAAAGAAAATATTTGTTAATCTAGATATACACATTTGAATTTATATGTACAGTAAATTAATAGAGCTTGTCAGGTCTCCTGCATTACAGGCAGATTCTTTGCCATCTGAGCCACCAGGAAAGTCCATAATTATATTTTAAAAACAATAATTTATATTATTTTCAAATGTGTCTAATATTAAGGTTGAACAATTGCTTTAATAGAGTAAAAGTAGAACGTTAAACCATTTAAAAAAGAATAGCAACACTTTTAATAAAACTTGTTCTTAGGTAACTTTATAAAAACTGTTTTAACTGGAGCGTAATTATAAAATAGTGTCACATGCTATTAAAATTTTTTAAAATTACTTATTTAGTTAGCCTTTTACAACATAAGTAAAGCTACTCCAGGTTATAGATATGGAAAACCAAAGTAATGTTTCAATCTCCTTCCATTTATCAAGCCTTTACTTCTTTTCTTACTCAGGAATTTTACAGTCCTGTTCTTCTTTTCTATCCCTTCGTCACCCTTTCTCCTATTTAGGTAAAAGTATCTCAGGATTTCTTCTGGCCTAAAGGAAAATCCATTACTTAAACAAGCTCCATCAGGCACTTAGTATAAAACTCTATTAGCTCTAACACAGCATCTGGCAATTAGCCCAGGGCAGTACCTTCCAATAAGGAGCTTGTGAATACCTAGTGACTTCAGTATTCTGAAAGCACCCTTTCCCATTCCAATAGAATAAAACTGACATCTCATAAAAGCCATCTTTTGCTCTTTCTAGTTATTTTCTTTTTATTTAAAGGTGATCTTCCTCATCTAATTGCCGTTCTTTTGCATTCTAATCTAGCATTTGAGGACAGGAATAAGAATGTAGATTGCTTCCCGTGATTACGTTCCTATAGGCTGAGTGGCTCAAACGTGTTTTAAGCATAAACCTAATGTATTTCCTTAAGAACTTAATTCCTCTTTATTGTAGTTTATTGGTTTAGACTGGAAGAATTGCTTTAGAAAAAAAAATTATCTTTCTAAAATAAAACAATAATACTTAAGTATCCTATTCACATTGAGACCAGTGGATAAATTGTATCAAAACTGTCCTCTTGGAGAAGACCAGATTCATGAATAAAACTCATCTGTCAATGTTTCCATTTGCATAATTAGAAAAACCCAAAGTGACTTGAATAACAAAATTTATCGTGAAGAGTTTGATTTCATGAATTCAACAATCTATCCTACTTATGAATGGCCTAGTAGAGTCATTACTGATTATGCCAACACATATATTGCTGCCAGGTTCAGACACCACATATGTTCATAACTTGGATACAGTTTGGGTACATTGTTTTTCCTAAAAGTATTGGTTGTCCAGTGAAAGTGTTAAGCGATATAGTCTACTCCCCAGTACAACTCAGTCTTAGAGTGCTATGGGGCTTCAAAGATGTAGCTCCTTACAAATCTCCAAAGATATATGACCCTTTAATACCACCCTATCCAAACTTTTTGATCCTACTCAAACTCCCTGCCAGGTAGAGCCAGTGCATGCACCCTCTCATTTGTCATAGTCAAAAACAATCTCGAATGTACTTTGTGGATGAGAGCAGCCTGTTTCCCCATCACACCTAGATAACTGCATCAGCATTAGGACACCTTTATTCGCAGCTACACCTCCAACTGGTCAGCATCATCCATCCTGTGAGATTCAAAAGTAATAAATAAAGATTATTTAATCACAAGTGCAATGAAAGGTACAACTTACCACCTGCCATTTAAGTCACAAAGGGGTTCTATTTCACATCTATACTCTAGATTATCAAGATACAGTCTTTAAGCAGAACATAAAATCAGCAGAATTTAATTTCCCTTCTCCAGACAAAATAGGTCAAGTAGACTCTCTTAGCATCAGTTGTTTGTTGGTCCTACATCTGATATGAAAGTCTGAGTATTGCTATTTTTTTCTTGATATGCTTTTGGGTAAAGAGCTACTATTTCTATCCCTGGCATCATGATCCTCCTTTGCATCTTCTTTCCATTTTCTGTCATATTCCTTCCATTTTATATTATTTTAATCCATTTTTTTTCTCCCCCTAGTGGAAGCACCTAGTTCAGATACATTCAGCAGGCAGTAACATCACTCAAACCAAGACTTTTTCCTTCATTCATTTTCTAATGTGATATCAAAGGATTTGAGAATAAAAATTACAAGAATATGTCTGACATTTGGTAATGCTGTCGCTTCACAATTAGCCTTACTTTAGTAAGGTAAGGTAAGGTTAGATTCACTTCAAGTGTTTTACATGTAAAACATGCAGTCAAACTCAGAGGTGTAATTATATTATATAGAATGCTGCTCTGGCTACCAGCACAATAAAGTTCTTACTCTATAATAGTCTGAGAAGACATCTTTTTAAAAACTGTGAGGTAAGATATATGTTTTATCTATTGGTCTGTCTATCTATCTAGGTTTCCCTGGTGGCTCAGCAGTAAAGAATTACCTGCAGTGCAGGAGACCTGGGTTCGATACCTGGGTGGGGAAGATCCTGGAGAAGGAAATGGCAACCCACTCTAGTGTTCTTGCTTGGGAAATCCCATGGACAGAGGAGCCTGGTGAGCTAAATAAAGTCCTTGAGGTCACAGGAGTTGGTCATGAGTTAGTGACTAAACCACCACCACTGTCTATCTATATCTATGTATCTATCTGTCTATATATTTATTTATACATGTGTATATATGTAAGGTTCTTTAAATAAATCTGCATTTATAGCATTTATAGAGCTAAAAATATAAAAATAAAAACACACAGGGTAGAAAGACAATATTGAGGGACTATTATAAAGTTCTTAGAATAGTCATGAAGTAATGGAATTCTCTTGAACACAGACCAAATCAGTTAGAGGTACACTAAAATCCTTAAAAAAACTCAAAGAGGCTTAACTTAAAAATTCATTAGAAGATATATAAAATAGAACAAAAAGCAATATTTGATTACAGTTACAAAGACAGAAGAGAAGTAATGAGGAAGCAAGAGCAAATGGGACACATAGAAATCAAATAACAAGAAGTGAATTTAAATCCAAACATATCAATAACTACATTGAATATAAATAAAAATCCCAAATAAAGGCAAATTTATTATATTTAATTAGATAATAAGTCTGTATGCATTATTTACCACCCCAAAATAACAATTGACTCTCAATGACATACATAGAATGAGAGTAAATTCAGAAAAAAAAAATTACTTGCAAAAACTATATGTAAGAATACTGACATGACCATTCTAATATTAGAGAAAATAGGTCTCAAGACAAGAATATAACTAGATATTAAAAAAGAACATCTCATGATGTCAATTGATCAAGAGAATACAAAAATAGCACATGCATATACAGTCATTAACAAAGGTTCCAAATACATAAAGCAAAATCGACAGCCTCTAATATTGCCTCTCTGAAATGAACTGTTAAAATGAAAACAAAGTAGGTAAGGATATGGAAGATGTGAATACATCTATCAATCAGCATGACATATTGAACATATACAGAAGACTGTACCCAATTAAAGAAGAAAATGAATCCTTCTTAAGTGGGAGAACAATTAGAACATATGATATAACAGGGAACTACAGAAAAGGAGTACATCAAGGCTGTATATTGTCACCCTGCTTATTTAACTTATATGCAGAGTACCTCATGAGAAACACTGGGCTGGAGGAAGCACAAGCTGGAATCAAGATCGCTAGGAGAAATATCAATAACCCCAGATATGCAGATGACACCACCCTTATAGCAGAAAGTGAAGAGGAACTAAAAAGCCTCTCGATGAAAGTGAAAGAGGAGAGTGAAAAAAGTTGACTTAAAGCTCAGCATTCAGAAAATGAAGGTCATGGCATCTGGTCCCATCACTTCATGGGAAATAGATGGGGAAACAGTGGAAACAGTGTCAGGCTTTATTTTTTGGGGCTTCAAAATCACTGCAGATGGTGATTTCAGCCATGAAATTAAAAGATGCTTACTCCTTGGAAGGAAAGTTATGACCAATCTAGATAGCATACTAAAAAGCAGAGATATTACTTTGCCAACAAAGGTCCATCTAGTCAAGGCTATGATTTTTTCAGTGGTTATGTATGGATGTGAGAGTGGACTATAAAGAAAGCTGAGCACCAAAGAATTGATGCTTTTGAACTGTGGTGTTGGAGAAGACTCTTGAGAGTCCCTTGTGCTGCAAGGAGATCCAACCAGTCCACCCTAAAAGAGATGAGTCCTGGGTGTTCATTGGAAAGACTGATGTGCTGAAGCTCCAGTACTTTGGCCACCTGATGTGAAGAGCTGACTCATTTGAAAAGACCCTGATTACGGAGGATGAGATGGTTCAATGGATCATCAACTCAGTGGACTTGGGTTTGGGTAGGCTCCGGGAGTTGGTGATGGACAGGGAGGCCTGGTGTGCTGTGATTCATGGAGTCACAAAGAGTTGGACATGACTGAGTGGCTGAAATGAACATAAAGAATGAGGGTAAGAGTGTACAGTGAAACTCTAGAGGTCTTGAAAGTTTCAAATATTCCCCTAGTAAAGATATAATATTTCATGTTTGTTGGAAGAATGAAGTTAAATTTAGAATTATATTAAGAAATTGTGTCAGAAAACCTTGACATAGGTAAAGCACAGCATAAATTGAAGTGATAAAAATTACTGAAGCTGATGGGAGAACATATTTGAGATTTTTAGAAAAATTGATGTCAGTGTGTAATACATTAATAAAAGGTTACGGAAATGATCTCTAACAATGAAGGTTGAGAAGTCGCATGGATTGGAAGTAATCAGAACTGTTTTTATGTTAAATAATGGTCACAGCTCATGATAATCAATGTATGGGACAAACCACTACACTGTTGTAATTAGCCTCCAATTAAAATAAATAAATAAAAAGAAAGTATATGATGGAATTTACCAAGCTTCTCAGCTTGATTTGAAATCTATATTAAAACAACAACAACCAGGGAATCAATAAAAGAGGGTATACAAATCATGAATAAAAATACACAAATTCATCAATTAATTAATGAATTTTATATTTAAATCAACATTTTAATTCTAGAATTTCATCATGCTTCCTTTTTATTATCCCAGGCTTTGGAAAATAAAATCATTATATATTAGTTTTTAATACCTTGCTAGGTAGGAAAGTGACTTTTTTCCTTAGTAAAGATCTTATAGCTATTCAGTAAGCATGTGTGCCTTGAATAAATCTGCTTTATCAATGTTCATATTAAAAATTCAGAATGTATGATTTTATTAGTGTTGACTATTGTTCAAATAACTGTGATATCACTAATTTAAGAAGATAGTAGTTTATATATTGGATCAGTTTTAAGCACATGTATAAGGTATTTGTAAAATACAAATAAACTCTCTCAAAAAAAAATATTTTTTTAAATCTTCATGAAGTGGCAACATTTAATTTTATGAATTGCATTACAGCCATGAAGAATTAAATTACAGTTTCTGTGGGGTATTAAATTTTCTACTCTTTGATATAAGAGATAAACCAGATCTTAAAACTTAATTAGTGGCAATAAGATAAGAGAATTTTTTGAGGTCAATTATTTTTCAATTAAAATGAAGACTTGAAGAAACAGTAAAGACAGAGGGAATTTCTTCACCATTCTTTATTAAAATATAGCTGTCAATTATTATCTCACATTGTGCTATGCATAAATCTCCCATAACTGTCATCTGTAACCCTCAAAATTACCACTTTTGCAAATTTATAAGTATCGCTTATAAACAGCAATGAAGCAAGCACATATACATCAAATAATGCCATGTGAAAAGTATGTTTATTTTACAGAACCCTTCTGAAAGATGTCTTTATCCAGTCAGAGAAATAGGATAATAAACCTGAATGAAACTTTAGAAATTATGCAATCTGTTTCTTGTTAATTTTTTGAACAAAAAAAACCTGAGTTTATAGAGAAATTAACTGGCTTGCCCAAGGTCAGAAATCCAGTCCAAGGCAGAGCAAGAAATCATATCCAAGTGTTAAAAAATGACTTGCCTCTTTTGTGTTGGGCAAAGAGCTGTGTAAATTTTCTGGGCACACATGACTGATTTTCAATCTGGTAACTTTGTCATAAAATTCAGCGACAATGTCAGCACCACACTGTTACAGATTTCACCTGGTACGGTTACCACAATTCATTAATAATTTCTTTCCATTGTGATTTTAAAATATAATTAAACATTGATAGTCATTATCAGGACTAAACACATGGTATATGCATTTCTGCTAGTAAAGTCAGCATCTGAGCTCTACTGATGATAAAAGGGGAAAGAACAAACAAAGTGAAAAGCTGACATCCATGAGCTGCTGAAAATATTGCATTATAGAGCTGGCTGGATATCTGAAAGTTACAGACCTAGAATTCTGCTTTGGAGTGACAACAGCAGCTGGCTGAGGAACGGTGGACAAAGAGAATGATGAATGAAATCAGGGTTTGATGTGGAGTGGAATATGGGGAACAAACATTTTAATTCTCTTGTGGAAGCCTTGATTTCCTTCCAGTTTTTTGAAGAGAGTTAAAAACTGCTTTGGAATGCTTTGGACACTTTTCTCTGCTGTCCACACAAATTGCCTTCTCTCCTCTTTTTTCACATTTATTTCCTGTGGGATTCAGACCTACCTCATGGTTCTCTGGACACTGCCTAATGTGTGCATTTAGTTACTCTGGAAAGGAATTTTGCAGGAAGTAGGAAAAAGGTATCATTTCCTTTCCTTTTCTCATTTCACTTACAAAGCACAAAGAAAATATTTGGGTAGATATCACTTATTTCGCTTAAAATATATTTTCTGAGAAATTATGTATAATCATTTTGTTGTAACTCTTTTGCATGTAAGTATTTTATGAAAATTTTTAAGTTATGTAATAGTGCAAGTATTAGAGTTAGTTGAGATGTTTGGATATGAGTCATCCTCCAGTCATTATCCTTGATAGAAACTCAGATGGAGGAGAAGTAGGAAATAGGAGGCTCCTATCTATTTGACACTCTGTTATTTAACAGTTTCTAAAAGGTACAAACAAATGAGTTTTCTATGTAACCATTTTCTTTGCATTTCAAACGTTATTGTCAAAAAGTCTATTAATGGGCACAAAGTAATTTGAAGATGTATGTTACCAAAGTCAATATGGCCCTCACTTCAGAAAATAGTTGGACCAGTTACTCTGTTTTAGGTTGTATCATTTATTGTTAGCCCCACACACCAAGAGTTACACTCTGATTTTGACTACAACATGACAAAATACCTTGATAAAATTTTATAACAGAAGTGCCAGGGAAAGTGCAGGAAACATCAAGTCCACAATAAATGAATTTACTCAAAAAACAATCACAATTGGTAGGCTTGGACTTTGACATTTGTGGTGTGTCTGTGAAGTTTTTTCAGTTGTGTTCAACTCTTTGTAACCCTATAGACTGTAGCCTGTCAGGCTCCACTGCCCATGGTATTCTGCAGGCAAGAATACTGAAGTGGATCTTCCCCACCCAGGGATTGAACTCACGTCTCTTAGTCTTTCTGCATTGATAGGAAGGTTCTTTACCACTAGCGCCAGCACAAGGCTATATTCAGAAAATATATTATTAATACATGGCTAAGTCAGTAGAATGCAATTCATATCTCATTCAAACATTAAAATTGTATCAAGTATTATTCTATCACGTGAAATATGGATAATTAAAAATACTGATTTATCCAGTGATCTGTATTTTAAAGATATTTATTTTACTGAGATTTAACCTTTGTTTCAAAGTGCCTCAAAATCTATAAATTATAGGAATCACTACCCACCCCAAAAAATCCAGATTAATGGGAAGCTACAGGTTAGATATTTTATTATCATTTATTATTTAATCTATTTACTGAGAAAATATTTATAACATTCAAACAAACATATTTTACATTCACTCCTAGGAAAGTTTTCAAAAATATGTTTATTACCTCAAAAATTCATGAATATTCCAAGAAAAACCATACATATTAAACAGTGTAATAGTTTGAATGTGTCTACAGATAGATGGCAAACCAAAGAAAAGGGGTCATTATCAGAAAATTCCCTCGCTATGAGAACCGGAGTATTTCAGGCTGTTCTGGACACTGTTGTGTGTATATACGAAGACTAACTCTCAGTGCACTAACATGCCACCAAAACCTTATGAGAAAGAAGCTGGAGTTCTACTCAAATAATTTACCCACAATTATCTTGCTTTTAATCTTTTCTATTCCTTTAAGAAGGAAAGACAATTTAAATGGTAGGAGGTTGGAGGTTGGGGTTAATTTGGAAAGGTGATGAAACGGGTGTTTTCCTCATAGATCTTTCATGAAAGTGAAAGTCACTCAGTCGTGTCCGACTCATTGTGACCCCATGGACTGCGTAGTTCATGGAGTTCTTCAGGCCAAAATACTGGAGTGGGTAGCTTTTCTCTTCTCCAGGGGATCTTCCCAACCTAGGGATCAAACCCAGGTCTCCTGCATTGCAGGCGGATTCTTTACCGGCTGAGCTACAAGGGAAGCCCAAGAATACTGGAGTGGGTAGCCTCTCCCTTCTCCAGGGGATCTTTCCCACCCAGGAATTGAACTGGGGTCTCCTGCATCGCAGACAGATTCTTTAACAACTGAGTTATCCAGGAAACCCTTAGATCCTTCATATCAACTACAAATGTAGTGTTGTTGTTAGCTTTATAATTATTTTATAGATATCATGTTTTCCTGTATAAAAATACATTATCAGTTTTTCCAATCTGATAAGTTTGTTAACAAAGAAAGACATTTGTCTGCATAGTCATCCTCTACATTTCTTATTGTGTGTAAGATGGATGGCTTATTTGAATAATAATTATAGCTGAAAGGTTTTCAACTGGTATTATATTCAAATAACAAATAATTAGACCTGAGGATATGTTTCCAAAATACAGGTCAATATCATTGACCAAGAAGACAAGATATTTTTGTAAATCAGATTATTTTTCAGTTGGGCCTCAATTATCAATTCTACTACTCATAAATTTTCTTTAATTCAACTTGTGAGATCATTTATCATTTGCCACTAGAATAAAAAATGGCAGGGCAATTTGTTATTGATAAATATACAGTACTTAATACTGTGCATATTATACTATATGTGTTCAATAAATATTTGATATGTGAAAGAAAAAATTAATATTTTATATTTAACTATGTTATTGACTTTCTAAATCAATATTTAGGAATTATATATTCAACATAAAAATAATATTCTGTTTCTCTGTATAATATGTTGTCCTCCAGTTTGATTTGTTTTTAGTCATGTTTTCCTGAAAATGTAATTTGAAATCAAATGGTGTTTTATCCAACTCATTATTATATTTTTGAGCATTCAATAGACCTTACCTTTTAAAAGAAAATAAATACACATAGGCTTTTGAAAAAACACCAAATGTGTATATATATATGTGTTTATATAAAAATAATATATAGTATGTAAATGTATATATGTAAAATTCAACATGTTAACCCTTTTCCTGCTAAGATATTAAAAATCTAATCAAGAATTTGGGCTTACAAAATAAGGTGTCAACTCACACCAGTCAGATTGGCCATCAAAAAGTCTATAGACAATACATGCTGGAGTGGGTATGGAGAAAAGGGAACTCTCTTACACTGTTGGTGGGAATGCAAACTCATATAGCCACTATGGAAAACAGTGTGGAGTTTCCTTAAAAAACTGGGACTAGAACTGCCATATGGTCCAGCAATCACTCTACTGGGCATACACCCTGAGGAAATCAGACTTGAAAGAGATATATGGACTCCAATGTTCATTGCACCACTATTTACAATAGCTAGGATATGGAAACAAACTAGATGTCCACTGGCAAATGAATGGATAACAAAGTTGTGGTACATATACACAATGAACTATTCAGTTCAGTCAGTTCAGTCGCTCAGTCGTGTCCGACTCTTTGAGACCCCATGAATCGCAGCACGCCAGGCCTCCCTGTCCATCACCAACTCCCGGAGTTCACTCAGACTCGCATCCATCGAGTCAGTGATGCCATCCAGCCATCTCATCCTCTGTTGCCCGCTTCTTCTCCTGCCCCCAATCCCTCCCAGCATCAAAGTCTTTTCCAATGAACTATTACTCAGCTATAAAAAGGAACACATTTGAGTCAGTTCTAATAAGGTGGATGAACCTGGAGCCTGTCATGCAGAGTTAAGTCAGTCAGAAAGAGAAAGACAAATACTGTATATAAATGCATATATATGGAATTTAGAAAGATGATACTGATGATCCTAAATTCAGGACACCAAAGGAGATAGAGATGTAAAGAAAAGACTTTTGGACTCAGTGGGGGAAGGCGATGGTGGGATGATTGGAGAGAATAGGATTGAAACATGTACATTATCATATGTTAAATAGATGAACAGTTCAAGTTTGATGAATGACGCCAGGCATCCAAAGCCAGTGCTCTGGGACAAACCAGAGGGATAGTGTGGGAAGGGAAGTGGGAGGGGGATTCAGCATAAGGAGGGGGCCACACATGTATACTTATGGCCGATTCATGTTGATGTATGGCAAGAACCATCACAATATTGTAAAGTAATTATCCTCCAGTCAAAATAAATTAATTGAAAAAAAATCAAGAGTGCCAATAATAATCCCATAATCCACCTTTTTAAAATTGGCCTTCCTAAACCTTCAGTTGGACTATAAAGAAAGCTGAGTGCCAAAGAATTGATGCTTTTGAACTGTGGTGTTGGAGAAGACTTTTGAGAGTCCTTTGGATTTCAAGGAAATCCAATCAGTCCATCTTAAAGGAGATCAATCCTGGGTGTTCACTGGAAGGCCTGATGTTGAAGCTGCAACTCCAAATACTTTGGCCACCTGATGTGAAGCACTGACTCATTTGAAAAGACCCTGATGCTGGGAAAGATTGAGGGCAGGAAGAGAAGGGGACAACAGAGTATGAGGTGGTTGGATGGCATCACCGACTCAATGGACATGGGTTTGGGTGGACTCCGGGAGTTGGTGATGGACAGGAAGGCCTGGCATGCTGCGGTTCATGGGGTCACAAAGAGTAGGACACGACTAAGCGACTGAACTGAACTGAAACCTTCAGACTTCCCTGGTGGCTCATACGGTAAAGAATCCACCTGTAATGCGGGAGACCTGGGTTTGGTCTCTGGGTTGGGAAAATCTCCTGGGGGAATGGCTACCCACTCCAGTATTCTGGCCTGGAGAATTCCATGGGTTGTATAGTCCATGAAGTTGTAGAGTTGGACACGACTGAGTGACTTTCACTTTCCTAAGCCTTCAGTGGAAAAGTGCTATTTTCACTTCATGAATTGCTACAAGGATGCAGTATTTAAATGTCATAGACTTAGTCCACTAAAATTTCTGCACATACAGTCTTAAATAAATAAAACTTTAATAAGAAAAAAACAGAATTTGGATTTAAATGACAACATAGAGATTTTTGCTATTGTGAAATTTTCATTTAATTTTATTATTTTAACTGAGTATTTGTTCAGCAACAAGAAAGTTCACGTTGTTTAGTACCAGTAGGTTGAATTGCCTAAAATTTAGATAGCAGCATTTTCAATATGGCATTTTGTAGTAATACTATGCCTTTAAAAATTGAGCTACAGGGTTGAATTTTACTTTATATCTAAATTCTAATCTAAGTAGTCAGTGGACATGAATTTTGAACAAACTCTGAGAGATATAGGGAGGACTGAGGAACCTGGAGTCCTACAAGGGGTTGCAAAGAGTCAGACACAACTTAGCAACTGAACAACAACAATCTAACTAGAGTGATACTTTTGTAATCCAGTGTCTAAAATTGGAGAGAATATTCACTCAAAATTAACCAGCACTATCATATATACATACATATGTGTGTGAGGGTGTGTACATATTTATATTTCAACTCCATCAGAAATTAGACTTCTCATTTTTTTATAATTTTCAGATAGCACATACCTTAAAAGTTTAACTGAAATATTGACTCACAAGTGGGAATATAAAGAAAAAATAAGCTCAACTAATAATTCAAGGAAGCAGAAAGCAGCAATTAGAAATAAATAGAACATGGTACACAAAGAGAACACAGATTTGGAGTATATAGATTTGAGTTAGAGTTATGATTCTGACATGTACAAATATGTGATTATGTGTTAGGCTATTATTATGTACTTCTAGTTTTTATTTTGTTATAAAAATAAGCCATGATACATTGGTGAGTGTGTTTTGACCTAAAAACATCTCTTGCTGTTTGATATTTGAAAAAGTCACTGTTATTAATTGTTTGAAGTTTCATTGGCTCTTTCTGTGAAAAGCTTTTCTAATTAATGGGAAAAGATCAAGGTTACCAAATGAAATAACTCAGTCAATTATAAAATTTGAATTAAAAGGTGAGCTTCATTTTATCGCAATTTTATTTCAAGTTAATTCTGACATGATTTCCTTTTCTTCCATAATTTGTTCAAGTAGCTTTTGTTGATCACCCATCTAATTATAATCAATCACCAAATTTTGAAAGAAGAAACTTGTAGTTATGTTCTGGGATGAAGTTTTCATGTCAAGTTAAAAAGCCTCTTGATGAAAGTGAAAGTGGAGAGTGAAAAAGTTGGCTTAAAGCTCAACATTCAGAAAATGAAGATCATGGCATCTGGTCCCATCACTTCATGGGAAATAGATGGGGAAACAGTGTCAGACTTTATTTTTTGGGGCTCCAAAATCACTGCAGATGGTGAGTGCAGCCATGAAATTAAAAGACGCTTACTCCTTGGAAAGAAAGTTATGACCAACCTAGATAGCATGTTCAAAAGCAGAGACATTACTTTGCCGACTAAGGTCCATCTAGTCAAGGCTATGGTTTTTCCTGTGGTCATGTATGGATGTGAGAGTTGGACTGTGAAGAAGGCTAAGCACCGAAGAATTGATGCTTTTGAACTGTGGTGTTGGAGAAGACTCTTGAGAGTCCTTTGGACTGCAAGGAGATCCAACCAGTCCATTCTGAAGGAGATCAGCCCTGGGATTTCTTTGGAAGAAATGATGCTAAAGCTGAAGCTCCACTACTTTGGCCACCTCATGGGAAGAGTTGACTCATTGGAAAAGACCCTGATGCTGGGAGGGATTGGGGGCAGGAGGAGAAGGGGATGACCGAGGACGAGATGGCTGGATGGCATCACTGACTCGATGAACGCGAGTCTGAGTGAACTCCGGGATTTGGTGATGCACAGGGAGGCCTGGTGTGCTGCAATTCATGGGGTCACAGAGTCGGACACGACTGAGCGACTGAACTGAACTGAACTGAAAGAATTGATATCCGCAGTGTCTGAGGCACATTCTTAAGACTGTTTTAGGAACAGAGACCAGAATCTTACCAATTAGGAAACGCTGACCACAAGCACACAGAACCCAGACAGACTGAAACCAGAAAGTTGACAATTAAAATTCTCAAAATATCACCATGACATCTTACCATCAACCATTCAGAGAATTTTGCACAAGCTGGTCACAGTGTGTGACCCTCTCCCTAATACTTTAAAAATTCCTCCCTGAAAGCCTTGGAGAATATGGGTCTTTTGAGCATAAGCAACCTGTTCTTGCTTGGTGCCCTGCTATAAATGCTGTACTTTCTTTCATCATAACCTGGTGTCAGTAGATAGACTTTGCTACATGTCTGGGGAGCAGACCGAGTCACATGGCTCTTTCCAACATGGCAGCTTGGTTCATCAGAAAAGTCAAGCATGAAGCACATAAGAAACTATCAGCAAGAAAGAAAGAGTAAAACTGTGAAGGAAGTCACAATATTTGATAAACTAACCTCAGAAGTTACATCCTATCAATTTTGGTACATTCTCCTTGTCTGGAGCAACCTTCGGGAGTTGTTTTATAAGAAGCCTCCCACAACCAGTTTGTTTCAGATTAACAATATAATTGAAAACTATTAGAAATCCCAATCAAAACTATTCAAAACAAAATATTTTTGAAGGCACTGGAGAAGTTTCAAGGCATCAAAGAATTATAGTACCAAGATTCTGAAGAGAAGGGATACTCCAAAGAGTTGAGCGTAATGTCTGGTACCATTTTAACTTCAAGTCAATACTCTAATAAACAGCCAAGAAAGTGAAAACCTGAGCAGTTATATTATTCAAATGAAAATCTTGGGGTAAAAATATTACATTTCAGGTACTACTTAAAAGGAAAGCCCCATTACATATTCCAGGCTTTAATTTAAATCCCTTAGAATTAAATTCCAGGAGTAAGAGAAAACTACAAATAGAATGACTCGATGTTATAAAAATAGGACCTTAAGTGAAATAATAATTCAAATGAAATGAAAGTTATGAAAGATAAAATCAAACTTGCAAGACAAAATATTAATTGGAAAAATCACTAAAAGTTTTTGATCACAGCATAGGTTATGTTTTCTCAGTCTAAATATTTAACTGTCATGCAGAAAACCTAAACTTATTCTAAAAATTATATGCTAAAATGTAGACCAAATCAGTCACTTAAGTACAAATATAAAAATAATTAGAATGAAGTGCTTCATAAAAATAGTAATTTTTGAATTGTAATGAAAATTGTATCCTGAGTCTAATATGTAAGAAATGTACATCATCATTTTTGTTCATTATGAAAGAAGTTTGCTGAAGTAATACATATTTCATAGTAAATTTCTGTTTAAATAATTTTCTTCCATAAAGTCCTAATCATTGTTTGAATTCTGTTTTGTATATTTGTGTAGTTGTGCTTAAATATTCAGATTATGAGTGTGTCAATCTGTAGACCTGTTTAAATAGCATGCATAAACGAAGTAGGAATATGTTATAAAATATGTAATTATGCTACAATATCTTTGTAAAATATATTTGACATATCCAAAGGAGGATGCAGAATATATTATTCAGTGTGCCACTAAACATTTCATACAATACAAAACTACCTGAAAATTGCAAAATTAAACCTATAATCATACCATTCAGAGCCATTCAACATTCATCTTATCATCTAAACTGATGGGTGAGAAGAAAAATAAGTTCTGTTCAAATGAAAACCCGTTTCTTGATTTTGTCATCAAGCTAATTATCAATAATGCCACACAAATATTTCTGAATTTTCAGTTTTCATTTTTTTTCATTTATAATAAGTCTCATATACAAAGTTTGCACACATGAGGAACAACTGAGTGGGTGGAAATTATCCATCCACTTTGAGAAGTCCAGTATTTTCCTATTACCTTTCTCCAGTGTTTTCTTGGATTTTAGAAATAATCCTTGTCTATTTCCTTACTGATTCACATCAACCAAGCAGCAGTGTAATCCTACTAGGAGTAGGCCCATCTTCTGCTAATCACTTCTTGCTGTCTTTTAAATTCTACATCATTTACCTCCATGCTGATTTTCTCAAGACTAGTCATAATCTGTCCCTGTCATCCCTCAATTGCAAAATCTGAGCCAGCACTGGATGGCAACTTAAAAACAGAGGAACAAACAGCCAGATAAAATTAGGAAGAAATGATAAATTGGCATTTTGAGAATAAGTAGTCATTGTTAGCACCATCAGCCCATTACTGATACCAGAGTAACTTGTTAAACTCCATAGTGTGAAGAACCCACTGATCTCCATTAAGCAACACAGTCCAAGACCACTTGCCTTTTATCTTCAGGGAGAAGAAGGCCTGCTGACTTCCTTTTTCTGGTCGGAACCATTGTGGAGGGGATGTCTATTTTCTCATATAAAATCATAATCTACTTTCCCTCACCCCTGCAGTTAAAAATAAATCTGATTTCTGTATCTTACACAAAACAGTTCCCTAGACTGCAGGTTATCTTCTATAAATTGGCTTTGACATATGTATGTACTATCTGCTGTAAACCAACAATCTAGCCCTACCTTTCTCCCATGCCTTCTTGCAGTGTTTCCTCTTGTGCTGTGGGGAGAAAAACTCAGTCTTGCATTCCCTTCTGATATTGTGTGGACACCTAATTTCCTGTGAGCAAGATTTTCTAAAATAACATTAATCTTTTCCAAATAATGAGATACCCAGGAATGTACTCATCTATATCTTCAACTGGGAGGAACTGACAAATAAATAAAACATTTTTCTCTATTTTTCAGAGGAAGTAGTTTTTATAATATACAAGAAACATATCAATTGCTTTTCTACATGTCTGACTCACATTAAATCCTGTTGGTTCTTTATGTCTGATGGAGACTGTAGTCAGTAAGATGACTCAGCAAACTCCTGGGAACTAACTGTTCAGGTATATTGCTAATTTTTTTCAGGAAAAAAAAAATCAAATAACTGCAATTTTAAGGAACATTAAAAAGGCAACATATATACACTGTAAAGTGTGTAGCCTCATGAAACACTGAAAACAAAGGAGAGTATTTGGATTTGGTACTAAAGGGAAAGAGAAAATGACCCTTCTATTTATGGGCCTCAAATCCTGAACAAATCTATGAAAAGTGAAAGTGTTAATTGTTCTGTCATGTCCGACTCTTTGCGACCCCATGGACTGTAGCCCACCATGCTCCTCTGTCCATGGGATTCCACAGGCAAGAATACTGGAGTGGGTAGCCACATCTTTCTCCATGGGATCTTCCCATCTACATTCATTGGCCTTTTGACTTAATAATTGTTATATGCCAAGCGTTAATCTGAGGTATGAAAAATCTTTTATCTATTTGGTTATGTGGTTTAGGAAGAATATTGTGCATATTATATTTGGAGCCATCTGAATCTTTATGGTTTTAACTCCAATAATTTTACCAAGATTGGTGGAAATTGTGTGAACAAGAATCCAGAAACTCATTGAAATCTTTGTTTTTAGTATTATTTTGGACCAGTAGTACCAATAAGTCAATATCCCAATTGTCCATGATCTCATTTTTGAATAGAGACTCCTCAGGGATTTAAGGAAAGAGATTATCGGTGGAGATTTAATATGGTAATTTTCTTTGCACAGTTGTATAGTAGATTCTTTCCTATTAAATTAGACCTTGTGTGTCAAAAAGGAGAAAGAATGTTTCTTGGGTAAAGATCTAAATGATGAGCAAGGAGGAAAGGAATTCTGGGCAGTTTTAGAGAATTGACTGAATTAACTTGTTGACTACAAGGAAGAAGTTGCAACCATGGTTGAGGTTTAACGTTGAATGTGCCTGCATCAGTCTAAATTTTCAAGGTTGTCCTTTATAGTTAGGAAAACAATTATCTATCCCTGTGAACTTAAGGGTAAAATGGAACATTGGACACTTCTGTTCTACTTGAAAGAATCCTTTGTTCTTCAGTTTCTTGGCTAATGCAAGATAGCTGATTTTTCAATATCTGTTTGGCTTCCAGTATCTCTTGGCTTTACCAAGAGATTCCCTACTATGGTGTTCTAGGACTGGAGTGGGAACATCCAGTTACATTATCTATAAGGTTGTCAATTTATTTATTTATTTATTTTCCTTTTTTCCTAAGGTTTCTTCAAAATGATCAGCCAGGGTATGAAAATTTGGCAATGACACTGTTTTCCATTTTAGTATTTGTTTGCCTATTAAATCCTCTGTTGCTCCATAGACCATATATAAAATGTGAGGGGATAATGGATCACACCTGCTTCAAAATATACTGTTGAATACTTACTTAGCTTATCCCAGAAGTCTCCAATGTGTACATTCTTTCTTTGCTTATAACAGGAATCTTCCAACTATACCTTCTACCTTTTTTGTAAACAGAGTTTTATTGGAATTCAGCCATACGCCTACATTTGTTTTGTCTGTGTCTGTCTTCACTTTAAAATAGCAGAGTTTAGTAGCTGTAACAGGTACCAGATGGCCAGCAAAAACCTAAATTATTTACTATCTGGCCTTGTACAAAAAAGTTTGATGATCGCTGATATATAGAACTGAATTATAGACTAATCTAGTTTCACGGGAAAGTCTTCAGGGATGATAGCCTCCAGAAAAAGAACAAAACAAAACTTTGTATAACATATAAAACTTTTTCTAATGTCCTCTAAGTTTCTGTACAATGCAAGTGAGCTCTCTTAACACAGTCGAGCTTTTCCCATTCTCTTTTTCCTCATCTATTTACATCTATGGTCCCCACTTATACAAAAATTAATAAATATAGAACTGTGATAACTAGGATTGTATTCCTAGAACTACTTTACATTTCTGTCTTATTTAGGCTTTAGAAAGGCTTTTACAGGGGCTGCAAGTTGAGAACAGAGCTTATAATAATTTTTGGCTGACTGTCCTGTTCTGGTGTGGTTTTACTTTAATAGAAAATTGAGATTTGGGGTTTCCTGGGCACCCAGGAGGGAATGGAAGTAGGTCAAAATGAAGAGTAGGAGCAGAAGGAAATAAATAATATTAGATGGGAGAGGCTAAAAGCTGGTTTGAAACTCAACATTCAAACAATCAAAATCATGGCAACTGGTACCATCACTTCATGGCAAATAGATGGGGAAAAGTGGAAGCAGTGACAGATGTTCTTTTCTTGGGCTTCAAAATAACTGAGGATGGTTACTGCAGCCATGAAATTGAAAGATCCTTGGAAGGAAAGCTATGACAAACCTAGACAGCATATTGAAAAGCAAAGGCATCACTTTGCCAACACAGGTCTACATAGTCAAAACTATGATTTTTCTAGTAATAATGTATGAATGTGGGATTTGAACCACAAAAAAGGCTTTGGGCCTAAGAATTGATGCTTTCAAGTTGTGGTGCTAGAGAAGACTCTTGAGAGTCCCTTGGGCAGCAAGGAGATCAAATCAGTAAATCCTGAAGGAAATCAACCCTGATTATTCATTGAAAGGACTGATGTTGAAGCTGAAGGTCCAATACTTTGGCCACCTGATGTGAAGAGCTGACTCATTGGAAATGAGTCTGGGAATGATTGAAGACAAAAGAAGCAAGGGACTGCAGAGGATGAGATGGTTCAGTGCACACTATTTCTTGGAGATGGTGATGAACAGTGGAGCCTGGCCTATGACAGTTCATTGAGTTGCAAAGAGTTGGACATGCCTTACTAACTAAACAACTGATGGGGGCAAAGGGATTGTAAGATAAAGGCTGCAAGCTTTTCATATTAAAAAAAATTTTTGTTTTGGCCAATAAGTCTTTTAATTTAAAAATGTTAGAATCTGCATTTTTTTTAACTTTCTTCATACCAAGGCAAATAGAAGAACAATTGGATATTTGACTCCCTTTTTGAACTAAAATATCTTTAAATGGGTAAACAATGTTTATAACTAAAATTCTTCAAAATAGTCACTAAGAAATTATTGTAGCCTTGGTTAATTATGAAGCATAGAAAAATGTAGGCTTTGTAATGAGCACAAGTAGTTGACAGGGAATGCACACTTAAACTAAACCAGACCCCTGGGAGTTTGGCAATAGTTGATTCAAAGTTTCATTTGTGACCTCATGTCTTGGGCTCTTTAACTAGAGCATAATCGTCATAATTTTAAATGCTATCATCTCTGAATTCCAGAAGATAGAAAGTGTACAGAAGAGAGCTTTCCTAGAACCAGACTCCCAGCATCAAAATAAGACAAAATTTAGGAATGATCTCAAAAGCTTTTGATATGAGTTTCAAAGAAAAATGCTATAGTGATGCTTATATGAGAGGACATCCTGGGCACCCTGGTCCTTGGACCTGTGCTGCAGATAAATTTCTTGTCTCTGCTTATCCTACTTTCTATGAAACTTGTTTTTATTTAGATTCACAACAAAGATGATAAGGACAGACAAGCACAAAATATAGAGTTGTTAGTAATTAGCAGGTTTCCACCAGGAATTAAAAATTTTGTTTAGGTAATCAAAGAATTTCTAAAAAAAAACTATTGTTTATTTCTAAAACTGCAAATGGATTTCAGAGTGGAAGAGGTTGACAAAAACAAATTAGAGAGCAAAGTCATGCAAAGCATACTCTCCTGAATGTAAATTTGTGCAGTCATTGTGGAAAACAGTACAGAGGGTTCTCAAAAAACTAAAAACAGAACTACCATATGACCAAGCAGTTCTATTCCTGGGTACATAGTTGAAGAAAAACAAAAGCACTAATTCAAAAAGATACATGCACCCCAATGTTCATAGCAACATTATTTACAATTGCGGGGGGCGGGCACGTACGTATACCTATGCTGATTCATGTTGATGTATGGCAGAAACTAACACAATATTGTAAAGCAATTATCCTCAAATTAAAAAAAAAAAAAGATATGAAAGTAACCTAAGTGTCCACCAATAGATGAATGGATAAAGAATGGATTAAGATGAATGGATAAAGACATACACACACACACGCACACACATACACACCACTTACAGTGGGCTACTATTCAGCCATAGAAAGAATGAAATTCTGCCATATACAGCAACATGGATGGACTTGGGAGATATTATGCCAAGTGAAGTAAGTCAGACAGAGAAAGACAAATACTGTATGGTATTACTTATGTGGAATCTAAAATATACAACAAACTAGTGAATGAAATTTAACAAAAGCAAACTCACAGATATAGAGAATAAACTAGTGGTTGCTAGTGAGTGTGGAGGGTCAATAGAGGGGTAGAGGAATGGAAAGTTCAAACTACTGGGTGTAAGACAGGTTCAAGGATGTATTGTACAAATGGAGAATGTAGTCATTATTTTGTAGTAACTGTAAATTGAAAATAACCTTTAGAAATTGTATACAAAATAAAAAAGACATTTAAAAATTGTATATAAAATTAAAAAAAAAAACTTTTTAAAAAAGACATACTTCTTTGCAGTGATTGGGGAAATCCCTGAGTGGTAGGTTAAAAAACATAAGTAGTATATTCTTCTGAGGTGAACATCTCAGGCCATGATGACAGAGGTTTTCACTGCATATCACTGTGGACTGTGAACTGTTGACTCCCTGAAAAGGACCTCCTTACTTCCCTGAAAAAAAAAAAAATTCAAAATCTCTGTTAAAGTCAATTTTATTGCTACCTATAGCAAATGAGATGAGTACCATGACAGATTCTTAGTATGGTGTTGGAAGGCGCAGGCCAAGATTGAGAAAATCTTAAAATTTCCAGAGTCATCTATAAAGAAGACTTTCCAAAACAGAGATGGATTGGGATTGGGCAAATAAAATATATACTTCAACATATAAAATATATACTTTATATGGGCAGACCCAGCAAGATAAGTCTTTTGAAGTAAGACTTGAAGAATGATAATTCCTTTGATAAAGCTCAATGGACACTCTACTGTTTGGAGAAGGGGGTTATAACCTGCATAAGAGTTACATGATGATCTCTTCAGCTAAAGAGAGTTTGAGGAAGTTCTTGAAACAAACAATAGTTATTTGCAACTTCATTTTCTTAGGCAAGAAAGTCATGTCAAGGTTTAGAATTACATAGTACTTACACTATAAGAATCTTAGTATGTAATTACACTGCATAACTATACATGACTAAGTTCTAACATATCTCCTGGACATACATGATTTATGTAAGAAGATGTCTGGAAAATGTACATAAAGGATGCCTAACCAAACTACAAGGGTAGGTACTGTGAATATGGGACTGGCAACAAAAATGATAGAAAGAAATTGTCTTCATCTTTATTTTTTGAAACTTCTGTTGATATTTTGATAATATTTATATCTTGATTTATAATTAAATATATAATACATATTGAAATTTAATTTTTCTAAGATATTATTCTTTTGTACTGTACTATAGGATGTTATAATTCAATCATGTATTGAGTAAATTTTGAATCAAATAATTTAGTACTTCACAGAAATAATTTTCCCCATTATTTAGCATTAATATTTAAAATGAACTAAAAGCTGTGTGATTAAGACATAGCCAAAGCAAAGTATGCTCAAAATCTAAAAGCAGCATAAATGCTGATGAAAGATAATTAGAATAGATTTACAATAAATTTATTCGAAAACAAACTTCAAAACTAAGGTTTAAGCATCATGTGGGGTAAGAACTTGGTTTTCTATAGCAAATTAGTCAAAATATGGTATTTTAATTTTCCAATTTCTTTCAGTGACCTGTGAAATTTTCAGACATTTTCATTTGTTTTCTGCTGTTATGTTGGCTATATCATATTTATTTAACTATACATGTTTGTGTGTGCTTAAGGATTAATTGAAAAGTATAAAGAACACTGTGACAAGTTATTAGATTCTTTATCCAAATTTCATACATTCAGCAATGTCTTTTTTGCCTTAATTATTTCAGAAATATATATTATTCAACAAGAAAAAAAAGATTTAAATCCTTAAAATTTTATCCTGTTCACATTTCTTCCTGAATATTTTAAATAATGTAAAATTGCCAGAATGTCATCTCATGAATACAAAAGTACAAAAAGAACACTTAACAGAAGCACACCAGTCAAAACCACTGGAACATTTCCATACTTGAACTAAAATGAATTTAGCTTGTGGCAGTAGGGGCTAACACAAGCAAAGGAAGCCTGTGGCATCTCTGAAAATATTATGAAAGAAATGACATTTGTAGAGTCTGCATATGAGCTGAATAATTCTAGAGAATTATCAAGGATATGAGGGCTATTTAGATGCTGTAAAGAAGTGGGAACAGCTCCTGGTTGATTGTCTTATTTTTGCTAAGGAAATGGGCAGAATGATGTATGTTTTTATATACTTATAGTAAGAAATCAGCAATAACTATGGAGAAAGAATTGGCAATATTTTTGGAGCTGTTGTGCTGTCTAGAGTACAGTCTGTCAGAAACAAGGCTGGTACTCTGTTTGGAATATTATAGTTCTATTATGAACAAAGACTACCCTTTGAGATAGAGTATCCTTATGAGAAAGAATATCCTTCTTAATTACAGTATAAACTTTATGAAAGTTAAATCAAACAATGTTATGCATTGAATATTTTTTAAATCATTATACATTTGTGTTTAATTTGCACTTTTTAATATCAAGAATTCTTTTCTTATCATCAGTTATTTGCATTCTAATGTGTGTGTTATCTGTTTATAAAATTCTGGCAAATTTGAAAAAAAATTAAACACTAATCTGTTACTCAACAGATATAAGACATTTCATTTGTCTATGTGATTGTTACCATTTCCTTATTGATATCAATGATTTAATGATTAATTTTATTAACTTATGGTGTCATGTTTTTGCACATTATATGCTATTTTTATTTTAATACTGCTTATGACATTTTAATGTATGCTTTATGTGGTTGTATATGTAGATTTTTTAATCAAAGTTTTTATTTTTGTAAAAAATAAATCATTCCTACAAATTTTATGCTTTATTTTAATTTTTTCAAATTTGCCCTTTGATCCATTTGGAAAAAATATGCTGCATAATATATAACTTCATTTTCTTTCACAAGAAATTAATAATTTTCCCACCAGTACTTATGATTCCTTAATTCTTTCAGCAGTATTGTATGTTTTCATTTCTGAGTTTTACATTATCAAGATTTCCTATAGACTTTGTGAAGAATAGAAACAGTTGAAAAGTTCAGTTCAGTTGCACAGTCTTGTCTGACTCTTTGCAACCTGATGGACTGCAACTTGCAAGGATTCCCTGTCCATCACCAACTCCTGGAGCCTACTCAAACTCATGTCCACCCAGTCAGTGATGCCATCCAACCATCTCATCCTCAGTCGTCCTTTTCTCCTCCTGCCTTCAAACTTTTCCAGCGTAACAGTCTTTTCTAATGAGTCATTTCTTTGCATCAGGTGGTCAAAATATTGGAGTTTCAGCTTCATCATCAGTCCTTCCAGTGAATATTCAGGACTGATTTCCTTTAGGATGGACTGGTTGCATCTCCTTGCAGTCCAAGGGACTCTCAAGTGTTTTCTCCAACATCGCAGTTCAAAAACATCAATTCTTCAACACTCAGCTTTCTTTACAGTTCAACTCTCACATCCATACATGATATACTCTGCATATAAGTTAAATAAGCAGGGTGACAATATACAGCCTTGATGTAATTATTTTCCTATTTGGAACCAGTCTGTTGTTCCATGTCCAGTTCTAACTGTTGCTTCCTGACCTGAATACAGGTTTCTCAAGAGGCAGGTCAGGTGGTCTAGTATTCCCATCTCTCTCAGAATTTTCCACAGTTTATTATGATCCACACAGTCAAAGGCTTTGGCATAGTCAATATAGCAGAAATAGATGTTTTTTTGGAAACTCTCTTGCTTTCTCCATGATCCAGGGGATGTTGGCAATTTGATCTCTGGTTCCTCTGCCTTTTCTAAATCTACCTTGAACATCTGGAAGTTCACGGTTAATGTATTGCTGAAGCCTGACTTGGAGAATTTTGAGCATTACTTTACTAGCATGTGAGATGAGTGCAATTGTGCAGTAGTTTGAGTATTCTTTGGCATTGCTTTTCTTTGGGATTGGAATGAAAACTGACCTTTTCCAGTCCTGTGGCCACTGCTGAGTTTTCCAAATTTGCTGGCATATTGAGTGCAGCATTTTCACAGCATTATCTTTCAGGATTTGAAATAGCTCATCTCCACTAGATTTTTTCATAGTGATGCTTCCTAAGGCCCACTTAACCTCACATTCCATGATGTCTGGCTCTAGATGAGTGATCTCACCATCGTAATTATCTGAGTAATGAAAATCTTTTTTATACAGTTCTTCTGTGTATTCTTGCCAACTCTTCTTAGTATCTTCTGCTTCTGTTAGGTCCATAACATTTCTGTCCTTTATTGAGCCCATCTTTGCTTGATAATTTCCCTTGGTATCACTAATTTTCTTAAGGAAGAAGAGATCTCTAGTCTTTCCCATTCTATTGTTTTCCTCTATTTCTTTGCATTTTTTGCTGAGGAAACCTTTCTTATCTCTCCTTGCTATTCTTTGGAACTCTGTATTCAAATGGGTATATCTTTCCTTTTCTCCTTTGCTTTTCACTTCTCTTCTTCTCACACCTATTTGTAAGGCCTCCTCAGCCATTTTGCTTTTTTGCATTTCTTTTTCTTGGTGATGATCTTGATTCCTGTCTCCTGTACAATGTCACAAACCTCCATCCATAGTTCATCAGATACTCTGTCTATTAGATCTAATCCCTTAAATCTATTTCTCACATCCACTGTATAGTCATAAGGGATTTAATTTAGGTCACACTTGAATGGTCTATTGGTTTTCCCACTTTCTTCAAGTTCAGTTTCAATTTGGCAATAAAGAGATCATGATCTTAGCCACAGTCATCTCCTGGTCTTGTTTTTGCTAACTGTATAGAGCTTCTCCATCTTTGGCTGCAAAGAACATAATCAATCTGATTTCAGTGTTTCCCATTTGGTGATGTCCATGTGTAGAGTCTTCTCTTGTGTTGTTGGAAAAGGGTGTTTGCTATGACCAGTGCATTTTCTTGGCAAAACTATTAGTCTTTGCCATGCTTCATTCTGCATTCCAAGGCTAAATTTGCCTGTTACTCCAGGTGTTTCTTGATTTCCTAATTTTGCATTCCAGTCCCTTATAATAAAAAGGACATCTTTTTTGGTTGTTAGTTCTAGAAGGTCTTGTATGTCTTCATAAAACCGTTCAACTTCAACTTCTTCAGCATTACTGGTAGAGGCATAGACTTGGATTAATATATTGAATGCTTTACCTTGGAAACGAACAGAGAGCATTCTGTCGTTTTTGAGATTGCATCCAAGTACTGCATTTTGGACTCTTTTGTTGACTATGATGGCTGCTCCATTTCTTCTAAGGGATTCCTGCCTGCAGTAGTAGATATAACCACAATCACAAACACCTAGCCAATTTGATCACATGGACCACAGCCTTGTTTAACTCAGTGAAACTAAGCCATGCCATGTGGGGCCACCCAAGATGGATGAGTCATTTTGGAAAAGTCTGACAGAATGTAGTCCACTGGAGAAGGGAAGGTTAAACCACTTTAATATTCTTGCTTTGAGAACCCCATGCTGTAAAGAGCAATGTTGCATAGGAACCTGGAATGTTAGGTCTATGAATCAAGGCAAATTGGAAATGGTCAAACAGTAGATGGTAAGAGTGAACGTTGACATTCTAGGAATCAATTCTTCTTCACTTTCTGCCATAAGGGTCGTGTCATCTGTGCATCTGAGGTTATTGATATTTTCCCCAGCAATCTTGATTCCAGCTTGTGCTTCATCCAGCCCTGAATTTCACATGATGTACTCTGCAAATAAGTTATATAAGCAGGATGACAATATACAGCCTTGATGTATTCTTTTTCCAATTTGGAAACAGTCTGTTGAACTGGGAATTATATTCTAACTGGGATGTTTTGCTCACTCTCTCTTTCTTCTACTTTCCAATTGTGTTCAAATGAACTTTAGGAAGCTGTCAAAATTCAACTGTTTTTGACCTATCAGAAATAAATATAGTATAGTCTAATCTGTGGTTCAAATTAATATTGCAAAATTCTCAATGATTTCAGGTTATTTTTCTCTCCCTGGATAGATGTAAATGTTGTGGAAACTGTCATGTACTATGGACTTAACATTTGTGATCTCCCCCAAATTCATATATTGAAGCCTAAATCCTCAATGGGATTTGGAGTTGGGGTCTTTGGGAAGTAATTAGGTCATGGGGATGCAGCCCTTATAAATGGGATTAGTGCCCATATAAGAAGAGACACAAGAGAGGGGATCACTCTCTCAGCTTTTCACCATGTAAGGATGTGTCAAGAACACAACAAAGAATATTGAAAACCAAGCAGATGCCAGGTCTGCTGGCACCTTGATCTTGCTCTTCCCGGCCTCCAGAACTGTGAGAAATAAATATTTATTGTCAAAGCCACCCAATCTATGGTATTTTGTCATAGTGCCTGGACTTATTAAGACAGTATTTGTATAAATAAAACTTTACAAATAATGATACCTGAAGTTAGACTGACAGTACTAGAGTTGCTGCTTCAGCATAAACAGTAAGAGTTTCTCTCTTCATTTTTATTCTGCAAAGTCTTTCAAGGAAAGTTATAAAATGAATGGAACTTTTAGTCTCTCTTGATTTCAAAATAAAATATAGCACTGTTATATTTGTAACTATACAATTAAATGTGATTTATATTCCAATGAGCCATAATTATTTTGATTACATTCTTTGTTCCTTTTAAAAATGTGATTTTTCACAACCAACTTATCACTAGTAGGAAGAGAAAAATGAGCTAATATGGTCTTTTTGTTTCAAATAAAAAATTAATTTGAGGAACTATATTTGATTTTGAATTCTAGCATAAGTGTTGTCTCTTGAGAGTTGGTATATAAATGTAAACATTTCCCCTAAGGATGTCTTAATGTACTGCCAGTGATGAATGCCTTGTAAAAAGACTACTGGTTTATTTTCCCTTTCTGAACCACTTCAAACAGTCATTGAAGAATCCTACTGCTCTCTTACAGCTAGGTAAAAGTAATACTGTCTCTTATTTATATGCAATATATAGAACATTTGCAAAACACATTTGCATACAATTGCACAATTGTGCGTACTAGTGCACACAAATGCACACAAATGTGCCTATAATTGCACATACAATTACACAAAATACCCACATTTAGGTAGATTTTTAAAAAAATTATCTCATTGTTTATTTTTTTGCTTTTTTTGTATTTTTTTAAAATTTTTATAATATTGTGCTGGTTTCTGCAATACAACAGTGCAAACCAGCCATAATTATACATATATCCCCTCCTTCCAGTGCCTCCTTCTCCTGTCCTCATCTCAGCCCTCCAGGTTATCACAGAGCACCAGACTGGGCTCCTTGTGCTATGCAGCAACTTCTTACCAGCTATCTATCTTACACATGATAGAGTGTGTATGTTGCTGCCACTTTCTCCATTCATCCCACTCTCTGCTTCCTCCACTGTGTTCACAAGTCTGTTCTATACATCTGAACCTCCATTCCTTCCCTCCAAATAGTTTCATCAATATTATTTTTCTAGATTCCATATATATGTGTGTGTATTAATATACTGTATTTATTTTTCTCTTCCTGACTTATTTCATTCTGTGTAACTGGCTTTAGTTTCATCCATCTCACTACAACAGACTCAAATTTGCTCTTTTTATGGCTGAGCAATATTCCATTGCTTATATCTACCACAACTTCTTTACATTCATCTATTGATGAACATATAGGTTGTTTCCATGTCCTGGCTATTGTAAATAGTGTTGCAATGAAACTTGGGGTACATGTGTCTTTAAGAATAGTAGTTATCTCAGGGTATATGCCCAGTAGTGGGGATGATGGGTCATATGGTAGATTTATTCTTAGTTTTTTTTTTTTAAAAGAATCTCCATACTGTTCTCCAAAATGACTGTGTCAGTTTACATTCCCACCAACAGTATAGAAAGGTTCCCTTTTCCCCACATCCTCCCCTGCATTTATTGTTTGTAGATATTTTTACAATGGCCGTTAATTAGTGATGTTGATTATCTGTTCAGATGTTTATTGACCAATTGTATGTACTCTTTGGAGCAATGTCTGTTTAAGTCTTCTTAAAGATTGGGCTGTTTGTTTTCTTAAATTGAGATCTCTGAGCTGCCTTAATGTTCTGGAGATGAATGCTTTGTCAGTTGTTTCCTTTGTATTATTTTTTTTCCCATTCTGAGGACTGTCTTCTAATCTTATTTTTTGTTTATTGTTTCCTTTGGGCCTCCCAAGTGACTTAGTGGTAAAGAGTCTGCTTGCCAATGCAGGAGCTGCAGCTCAATCCCTGGGTCAGGAAGATCCCCTGGAGGAGGCAATGGAAACCCATTCCAGTATCCTTGCCTGGAGAATCCCGTGGACAGAGGAGTCTGGCAGACTACAGTCCCTGGGGTTGAAGAAAGTACAACAGATCAAGCATGTATGCCCTTTTCACCATTGTTTCCTTTGCTGTGCAAAAAGTTTTAAGTTTAATTAGGTCTCATTGATTTGTTTTTGGTTTTATTTCTGTTACTCTAGCAGGTGGTTCAAAGAGGATCTTGCTGTGATGTATGTCAAAGAGTGTACTGCCTATGTTTTCCTCTTAGAAAGCACGTAGTGATATTTTTAAAATTTCCAGTAACCAGCAGAAATACTTGGGAGGAAATATTTAAATTTGCAATAATAGTATTAAGTGGTAGGCTGAACAATGGCCTCTTAAAGATATCCATGTTGGAATCCCCAGAACCTGTGAATATGCTACCTTAGCTGTGAGTATGTTACCTTACATGACAAAAGGGATTTTGGTAATAGGAATAATTTAAAGACCTTGAGATGGCCATGTTGTCTGAGTACGCTGAAGTTATTCATCAGGGTTCCTATAAAAAAGAGGCTAGACAGTCACAGTTGGAGATATGATAACAAAAGCAGAGGCAAAAGTGGTGTGAATGCTGGAAGGAACTATGAGTTATGAAATGGCAGCTGCTTCTATAAGCTGGAAAAAACATGGAAAAGGATTATACCCAAAGCCTCCAAAAGGAAAGAAGCTGAGCTCTTCAGTTTACTCCACTGAGACTGATTCTGAACTTCTGGCCTCCAAAACTGTAAGAAAATTAACTTCTGTTGCTTTAAGTCACTAAGGTTGTAGTAATTTGCTACATCAGCAATGAAAAATTATACAAACAGTATCTTATTTTTCAAATTCCCTCAAGTATCTGAAATATATTATCTAAAACAAGTGCATCTGTGCATATACACAAAGAAATTAAAAACCAAGAGTCATATAGTTTATTCACTTCATTGTACAGCAGAAATTAACACAACATTGTAAAACAACTATGAAAGTGAAAGTGTTAGTCGCTCAGTCGTGTCTGACTCTTTGAGATTCCATGGATTATAGCCCACCAGGCCCCTCTGTCCATGGGATTTTCCAGGCAATAATGCTGGAGTGGGTTGTAATTCCCTTCTCCAGGGCATCTTCCTAACCCGGGGATCAAACCTGGGTCTCCTACATTGAGGGTGGATTCTTTAACACCTGAGCCAACAGGAAAGCCCAAAAGCAACTATACCCTAGTTAAAAATGAAAACAAAAAACAGTCTTTGTATATGTATTCTTTTCTTTCTTTGCATTTTTAATACCTATACTCTGAAATACTTCTTTGAAGAATATAGAGTTGACTTGATAAATATCCTAAAGAGATACTGAGACAATATTTCCTCACATATAACTTAGTTTATAATTTTTCTACCACATTCTTGAAAGTACAGTCCTGTTTTATTTTTCTATGCTTATAAAGAAAGTTGTATGTATCAGCATACTGAGGAGTCAGGGAGTAAAACAATGCATTTTATTGAAATTTTGAAACTGAGAAGTATAATGACTTAAGCTACCATCTTTATTTTAAAGGATTGTATTTACTGTGGAATAAGGAGAAGAAAATATAACTAGATCCATGTTTAAAGCTTTATGTGGAAAGTAATAATGTTTTTGGCTTTTGTTTTTAAATAAGTTTTTACTTTTACTAAGGAAAAGAATAGGAAATTTTATATGTGTTTTATACAACTTTTTTTTTCAATTAAAAGTTTTCTCCAACTTAGAGTATTTTTCTAGTATTAGAAAATAACAAACTCCTAACAAAATGTCTAGATTTAACTTTGTCTACAGGACTCTTGGGCTTCCCTGATAGCTCAGTTTGTAAAGAATATGCCTGCATTGCAGGAGACCCGAGTTTGATTCCTGGGTCAAGAAGATCCACTGGAGACAGGATAGGCTATTCACTCCAGTATTCCTGGGCTTCTCTTGTGGCTCAGCTAGTAAAGAATTCACCTGCAGTGCACGAAACCTGGGTTCCATCCCTTGGTTGGGAATATTCCTTAGAGGAGGGAAAGGGTACTGACTCCAGTATTCTGGCCTGGAGAATTCTATGGATGGAGGAACCTGGTGGGCTGCAGTCCATGAGGCTGCAAAGAATCAGCACATCTGAGGAACTGAGCACACACACGTTTCTCCTATTAGAATAGAATCTACAAGGTTAGGAGCTGGCTATTTTCTGATCAGTGATATATTCCTAATGGCAGGAGAAGTATCTTCCTTGGAGTACACAGTCAATGAATATTTGCCAAATGAAAGATTTTGGAAAATATAAATTCCATAAAAGAGATGACTGAAAGTAACCTATTCTTATTTTTATGAGTTTATTGGCCACACAATTAAATATTAAGTGCACATAAACCTGGTGGATTTTGTGTGCGTGTGTGTGTGTATGTGTCTGTCCGTCCGTCCGTCCGTCTGTCTGTCTGTCTGTCTGTGTGGATGTGTGTGTAGTGTTTCAGTTTATCTATAAAATTAAAATTTATTCTCCCAAGTATCTCATAAATTCTGTGCTGTGCTTAGTTGCTCAGTTGTATTCGACTCTTTGCAACCCCATGGACTGTAGACCACCAGGCTCCTCTGTCCTTGGGGATTCTGTAGGCAAGAATACTGCAGTGGGTTGCCATGCCCTCCTCCAGGTGATCTTCCTAACTCAGAGACTGAACCCAGGTCTCCCACATTGCAAATAGATTCTTTATCTTCTGAGCCACCAGGGAAGCTGATAAAGGCTAATAAATGTCATTTAATCCCTTACCTATGACAGACACTCAGGAGCTGTCCTAGACTTCTTAATTATACCTATTATCCACAGTAGCCAGACTTAATATTCTGTGCTGATGGCTGTTAAGTGGCTGTATTTGTAAAGATGATAACTGAAACAATGGCTTACTCATTTATGAAATAAGCCACCATAAATTTTTGTTGTTGTTCAGTTTCTAAGTCATGTCCGACTCTTTGTGACACCATGGGCTGCAACATGTCAGACTCCTCATCCTTCACTATCTCCTGGAGTTTGCTCAAATTCATGTCCATTGAATTGGTGATTCTATCTAACCATCTCATCCTCTCCACCCTCTTCTTCTTTTCCCTTCAATCTTCCCAGCATCAGGGTCTTTTCCAATGAGTTAACTCTTCACATCAGGTGGCTAAAGTATTGGAGCTTCAGCTTTAGCTTCAGTCCTTCCAAAATATTCATAGATGATTTCCTTTAGGACTGACTAGTTTGATCTCCTTGCAGTCCAAGGTAATTCTCAATTTCTTCTCTAGCACCACAGTTTGAAAGCATCAATTCTTTGCTGCTCAGCCTTCTTTGTGATCCAACTCCCACATCCATATATGACTACTCGGAAAACCATAGCTTTGACTATGTAGGCTTTTGTGGGTAAAGTGATCCCTCTGCTTTTTAATATGCTGTCTGGGTTTGTCATAGCTTTCCACTATAAATAGAGGATAAGATTCTTTAACAAATCTTATTCCAAATGGCACAATTTGTATTTTCTCCACTTGAATCTGGGGTGGCCTGTGGCTTCTACAACTAATGTGGCAAAAGTGATTTCAAGCCTGTTTTGAATCTGTCTTTTAAGAGGACTGAGGGTTTCTATTACATTCCTTTTATAGTGCCAAGTCATAATAGAAAGCTGACTCCCTTGCCATGCTGTGAGGAAGCACAACTAGCCATACTGGGAGACCTTATGGAACAGTATAAACAGGTACAGGATGGAGTTCAACTGTTTCAGCCCCCAGCCTTTAGAGCCATTTCAGCAAAGGCTACAGGCATCATGGAGTAGAGATGAGCCAAAATAGAATTTAGTGCTGGAATCTGTGTGATATCATAATAGAAACCTCTCATGTAGCTCTGGCTTTGGGGCTTTGTAGCTGGCACAAGCATAAAGGTCTTGAGGAAATTCATCCTAAAAGGTTGAAAACAGCTTGAGAAAAGTTAATGAGAGCTTGAAGGACACTAAAGAAATGTTACTGGAGACTGGAGAAAAGGTTACATCATGGTCAAAATTTTGGCAAGATAATTGCTCATGATAATACAGAAAACAGACAGCGTACCTAACAGAGTAGTATATTTGCATGGGTATATTTCTACACAGAGTATAGAAAGTACAAATTGACTTCTTCATGCTTCCTATGAGAAAACGCAAAAAGATAAATATAAGCTAGAAAAGAAAATGTTCACTTTTCAATGAAAATATGGATGACATATTTCCAACTCAAGATGTGGATCAAATCTAAACTATCTTATTCCCTATCCTCTCCACATAGAAAAAGAGGTTCAAACAAAAAAATGGAGGGAGGTCCTCAAGGCAAATATAAATTTTATGGTACTTCAAGATCTCAGTGTAAAAATCCTAAGGGTATCACAGTAAGACATTCTATTAAGAACTTAGGAAGATTTAAGGCAGTGCTTCACTGAAGCTTTCAGCTACACAAAAGGTATCCTTAGGGTTTTATGAACATCGGTCATGGGCCAGGACTTTCCAGGCACAAAATTTTAACTAGTTCTCATCTCAGGTCTTTCACAGCAGAACATTCTAAAAATCAGAAAGACCTTTAAGAAAAAGACCAAATAAAAAAACTGTCCAAAGAATGTTTCAGGCAGAAGAGAAAGTCATGGTTATGACTCCAGAATCTTAATTAGGACCCCATGGATTATTTTAAAGAGGAAAAAGTTCTTTTAAATATCTTCTGAATGTTTCTCATTCCAAATGCCTTTTAGAATACCTTTTAAAATTTTAAAACACAACAAGGACTTAACTAACTGAAATGGTGTCCCAGGGTTTCCCTGGGTCCAGTGGTTGAGAGTTTGCCTTCTGATTCAGGGGGTGTGGGTCTGATCTTTGGTCAGGGAGCTAAAATCCCACATACCTTACAGCCAAAAAATAAAAATAAATAAATAAACACAAGCAATATTGTAAGATATTCAGTAAAGACTTTAAGAATGGTCCACATAAACAAAAAAATGTTTAAAAAAAATCTTGCCCCATAACAGCCACATGGAAGGCCTGATGTGGAGAAAACCTGCCTAAAAGAGAATCATGAATGTAGCAATAACTTTTAAATTTTTAAAAAATTTTTTCATTAATTAATTTTTAAATTTTTATATAATTTTATGTGTGTTTGTCACAGATGTGGAGCAAAATGGTTGGGTTATACCCATACAATTACCCTTTCTTTTTCAAATTATTTTCCCATTTATGTTATTACAGAATATTGAGCTGAGTTTCCTGTGCTATACAGTAGGTCATGTTCGGTTATCTATTTTAACTATAATAATATGTAAATGTCAGTCCCAAACTCACAATGTATCCCTCCCCAACTCTTTGCTACTAGTAACTATAAGCTTGTTCTCTAAGTCTGTGAGTGTTTCTGTTTTGTAAATAAGTTCTTTTTTTAGAATTTGCATATAAGTGATATTGTACGATATTTGTCTTTCTCTGTTTGGCTTACTTCATTTAGTATGATAATCTCCATCAACGCTGCTGCAAGTAGCATTATTTCATTCTTTTTAATGATTGAGTAATGGGAATGAAGCACTTCCTAATGGAGTGTTCACATTAAGTTTCATTAGAAACCTTCTTTGATAACCTTGACTTTGATTCCCACTTCTTGTTTGAATACAGAATTCCCTTAAACAATGCATCCCTTAAAAATCTTAGTATTATTTCAGTTTCCTGTGCTAAATCATAACTGACCCAACTTTTCATATCCTCTCTCACTGAAAATAAGATCCATTCTAAATACCAGTGATTTCAATGTCTATTCAATAATGAGTACTATTTAATGTATTAGCTAAGTGTCACTAGAAAATCCACGTCATTGACTGAGTTGCATCACCTTGCAAATTTGTACATTGAAATGCTAACCTTCAGTACCTCAGAATATGATTATTTGGAGTTAGAGCTTTAAAGAGCTGATCAAAGTAAAGTGAGATCATTGAGTGGGCTTTAATCTAATATGACTTGTTTCCTTATAAGAATTGGAGATGAGGACACAAACACCCAGAGGAAAGACCATGTAAAGACAAAGGGAAAGACAGCTAATGACAAGACAAGGAGAGAGGCCTCAGAATGAAATCAACCCTGCAATACTTTGTTCTCAACTTCTGGTCTCCAGAATTGTAAGAAAATTAATGTCTGCTATTAAGGGAGATGATACCACCCTAACAGCAGAAACAAAGAGGAATTAAAGAGCCTCTTGACGAAGGTGAGAATGGAGAGTAAAAATGCTGGCTTGAAAATCAACATTCAAAAAACTAAGATCATGAAATCCAGTCCCATCACTTAATGGCAGGTAGAAGGGGAAAACATGGAGGTGGTGACAGCTTTTCTTTTGGAGTCTCCAATCACTGCAGATGGTGACTGCAGTCGTGAAATTAAGACATTTTCTCCTTGCAAGGAAAGCTATGACAAACCTCAACAGCATATTCAAAAACAAAGACATCTCTTTAACGACAAAGGTTTGTATAGTCAAAGCTATGATTTTTCCAGTAGTCAAGTATGGATGAGAGAGTTGGACTATAAAGAAGAAAGCTGAGCACTGAAGAACTGATGTTTTTGAACTGTAGTGTTGGGGAAGACTCTTCAGAGTCCCTTGGACTGCAAGAAGATCAAATCAGTCAATCCCAAAGGTAATCAACCCTGAATATTCTTTGGAAGGACTGTTGCTGAAGCTGAAGCTCCAATAATTTGACCACCTGATGCGAAGAGTCAACTCATTGGAAAAGACTGATGCTGGGAAAGACTGAAGGCAAAAGGAGAAGAGAGTGGCAGAGAATGAGATGTTTAGATAGCATCGCTGACTATTCTCCACAGTAGCCAGACTTAATATTCCATGCTGATGGCTGTTAAATGGCTGTATTGGTAAAAGTAATAACTGAAACAATGTTTTTCTCATTTATGAAATCAGCCACCATAAATTTGTTGCTGTTGTTCAGTCTCTAAGTCATGTCTGACTCTTTGTGACGCCATGGACTGCACCATGTAAGACTCCACATCCTTCACTATCTCCCAGAGTCTTCTCAAATTCATGTCCATTTAGTCAGTGATGCTATCTATCATACATGACTTTGAACAAATTCCAAGAGATAGTGAAAGACAAAGGAGCCACGTGTGCTACAGGGCATGGGGTTGCAAAGAGTCAGACCTGACCTGGTAACTGAACAACAACAACAATTTGGAAAACCCAGTCTGTGGTATTTGGTATGATGTTCTGAGCAAGCTAATACAATATATTTCTCTAGAAATGAGTAATGAGTAGGATCTTTGTACAACACTTCACATTGGTTGTTGTTTACACCTTAAGCAAATTAGGTACAGCTTGGAACCTAGTATCCATGATTGGAAATAAACCCACTTGATGATGTTATTTGGTCCACTGTGTATATACGCATGCTGTTGCTCAGTTGTGTCCAACTCTTTGCAACCCCATGGACTATATGCCGCCAGGCTCCTATGGCATTGGATATCCCAGGCAAGAGCACTGGAGTGGATTGCCATTTCCTCCACCAGGGGATATTCCCAATTATCTGTTCCTTATTTATAGTAACTTCTTTCCTAAAATGTATGTCTATCTGGGCTTTCCTGGTGACTCAGGCAGTAAAGAATCCACTGGCAATGTGGGAAACCTGGGTTCAATCCCTGAGTTGGGAAGATCTCCTGGAGGAGGGCATGGAAATCCACTCTAGTCACGCTGCTTATTTAACTTATATGCAGAGTACATCATGAGAAACGCTGGACTGGAAGAAACACAAGGTGGAATCAAGATTGCCGGGAGAAATATCAATAACCTCAGATATGCAGATGACACCACCCTTATGGCAGAAAGTGAAGAGGAGCTAAAAAGCCTCTTGATGAAAGTGAAAGAAGAGAGCAAAAAAAGTTGGCTAAAAGCTCAACATTCAGAAAACGAAGATCATGGCATCCGGTCCCATCACTTCATGGGAAATAGATGGGAAAACAGTGTCAGACTTTATTTTTTGGGGCTCCAAAATCACTTCAGATGGTGATTGCAGCCATGAAATTAAAAGACGCTTACTCCTTGGAAGAAAAGTTATAACCAATCTAGATAGTATATTCAAAAGCAGAGGCATTACTTTGCCGACTAAGGTCCGTCTAGTAGTCAAGGCTATGGTTTTTCCTGTGGTCATGTATGGATGTGAGAGTTGGACTGTGAAGAAGGCTGAGCGCCGAAGAATTGATGCATTTGAACTGTGGTGTTGGAGAAGACTCTTGAGAGTCCCTTGGACTGCAAGGACATCCAACCAGTCCATTCTGAAGGAGATCAGCCCTGGGATTTCTTTGGAAGGAATGATGCTAAAGCTGAAACTCCAGTACTTTGGCCACCTCATGTGAAGAGTTGACTCATTGGAAAAGACTCTGATGCTGGGAGGGATTGGGGGCAGGAGGAGAAGGGGATGACCGAGAATGAGATGGCTGGATGGCATTACTGACTGGATGGACGTGAGTCTGAGTGAACTCCAGGAGATGGTGATGAACAGGGAGACCTGGTGTGCTGCGATTCATGGGGTCGCAAAGAGTCGGACACAACTGAGTGACTGAACTAAGAACTAATTCTTGCCTGGAGAATCCCATGGACAGAGGAGCCTGGTGGGCTATAGTCCATGGGGTTACAAAGAGGCAGACATGACTGAGCAACTAAGCACAGCTGCTGCTGCTGCTAAGTCGCTTCAGTTGTGTCCGACTCTGTGCGACCCCATGGACGGCAGCCCACCAGGCTCCCCTGTCCTTGGGATTCTCCAGGCAAGAACACTAGAGTAGGTTGCCATTTCCTTCTCCAATGCATGAAAGTCAAAAGTGAAAGGGAAGTCGCTCAGTCATGTCCGACACTTAGCATGGACTGCAGCCTACCAGGCTCCTCCACCCATGGGATTTTCCAGGCGAGAGTACTGGAGTGGGATGCCATTGCCTTCTCGACTAAGCACAGCACATCTATCTATTAACCATCTATATATGTATATTTATGTATATGTCAATGTGTATTTGTATCTCTATCTCTATTTTTACCAAGTTACTTGAGTCACAAGACAGGAGAAGGAGGCTCCTATTTCTCAGTCTTTTATAGTTCCTGATCCTGTTCATTCTTTGTCCAGCCCTTCTGAAGGCAGGAAAGTCAATTTCCTCTCTTCTGAGCTAAACACATTAACCTTTACTGATATTTCAAAGCTTAGTATCTAAACTTACTTGAGACTAACCCTCACAGGTGTTGATGAAGCTATTCTCAGGACAGCTCTGGAGTGAACTTCATTATCTGTGGCCATCAATCTGTCCCTTGGATGGAACCTGGGGTGGTGGTGTAGTTAGGGATGATGCTGATATTTACAAGGGAACAGAAACTGGTTAGGACAGCCCTTGCTAGCTTCCAGCCCTTAAGGCACCAAGCTTCTGACTTCTGGCAGAATTTAGGTCAGTTCCTTAGCTTGACTTCTCCATGGAAAGCAAAGATATCTTTCTTACTTTCTTGTTCCTGGGAATTTGTTTATTTTTGTTGTTCATGTTGAAAGACAAATAATTATAACTGCTCTTGAGGGTAAGTAAAGAAGATATTTTTTATAAAATAACCTGGTTCCATCTTCAGGAAATGATGGTATGAATAAAGGATGAAATTATACTCTGATCATCCTGAGGCATCTACAGAAATCAAGACAAACCTATGAAACTTTTTCAATGTGAATCCCGTTATATAAATAAGTTAATAAATCCATACATAAATAGAAATTGTGTTACTCTGACATACACACACACACACACACACACACACACACACATATATTTATTTATTTCAAAACTTACCATTTACTTTATTTCAAAACTGAACCACTTCCCACTTCATATCCTCTGTATACTCTCTCTATCCATAATGAAAATTTGATAAAATCATATTTTGGGAGAGGTACTGCTATTGTTATAGCCACTAAGGATGAAACAGACATGTAAACTTTGTATGTTTTAATGTCCTATCTAGGAAAATAGACTTGAATTATTTCTGAATGTAAATCACTTAAAACTACATTAAAACTTTTCATTTAAGAAACAGGCATGTTAATAACCCCAATTAATATATAATTTAGTTCCTTTGATTAGTAATAGCAAACAGTTTAGTAAAACTTTTGAGTACTAATTTTATAATGGCATGTAAATTGCTGGATACATTATATATAATTATAAAAAAGATATGCATTAACTAAATTTTAAATTTTATCTTTAAAAAAATGCCTTCTCTGTTTAACAGAGTCAAAGCAATAGGTGAAAAGTAGAAAAGAAAAGGGAAAATGAGAAGAATCAACACTCAAATCTTTCTCCAAATGTATAAATAACAGGCATTTGTAAAATCTGGCCCAATAATCATGAAGTTTTATTCTCAACCTAAAGCAATTTATCTATTTTATCTATTTGGCAAGTCACCTTAAAGCAAAACATATTATCCACATGAAAGTTACACAATGAAATAATTTTCCTGTTTTACAATTTTTTGTATTATTGTAACTAAATCTAAGTGACTCTAAAACCTATCTTATTTTGTACCAGTTGATGATTCTAAGCAGAGTTGATTTGAAAATACTCTCATTTTGTATAAATAAAACTTATTCTTTGGTCTTCAAGACAATTAAGACCTATTTTGATGGATATACTCATTTAATTCATTAACTCACCTGATGTTGATACTGTGTAAAATTACGTGAACAGTCTGTCTCACCTGAATTTTCTCTATAGGTTTTTCTACTGAATATGAGTTTTGAAAACATACAAAAATGAAATAAAATATTTATCAAACTAACAATAGAACTAATACGAAAATAAGGGAGCCATAATACAGCAGACAAAGTGCTAAATGTTTCAATATTATTTCAGTTTCAATTACCTTTTTTTAAAGTTTTCAATTTAAAAATATAAATTTGCATTTGGGGGAAAAACAGGTATTTTAATATAACCCAATGAAGTCACTAACGAGGTTAAAGTTCCAATTATGATTCCTGAGTCTGAAGAGAGGCATATCCACCCTGGTAACCCCAGTAACTATCTTGTCTGTCTCTGCTATGTAAACATTCCTCCAATTAACAGCAGAGAAAATTAAACCAGATTCTGAAAGGGAGTAACAACTAACTTATAGTCTTGGAGACAAACCATTCTGAAATTTGATCGTCACAATAATGGGGTGACTGGTTGATACTGGTATTGAATACCCAGGGTCTTGAAATGGCTAAAGACCCAGCAACTGTGTCACAGTCTTACAAAACGCAAATAGCTTACCTTTTTTTTTTTAGAGTGAAAGACCAGCTCCTTTCTTTCCTTGATTTGGTTTGAAAAGGTCTAGCCAAACAGGAAGTCCAATGCTTAAAACAACTCCTGGCCATTTATTCACTGATTATATCCAAGCTTATGATGAATTTCCTTTCCAAAGGTTAGGAAGTAAAGAGAGTGTGATAAAGCAGATATTAGATGATATTCTGAAGAATGAGCACAGGGTAGGCAGCTATAGGCTGCTATCCTTTGCCAGTGTCTAACAGTCTGCTGACGTTAACTCAGGAAATGGCAGAATCCAATGAGTAAAGGATCATACAGTTCAGTTCAGTTCAGTAGCTCAGTTGTGTCTGACTCTTTGCGATCATATAAGGAAGACCTAAATGCAGTATTCTTTTCTTCTTTTATCTTGAGCAAGACAGTGTCCTTCCTTTTCCCTCCCCTCCCTTTCTTTCCCTTCCTTTCCTTTCCCTCTTCTTTCAATTGAAAACTAGGGCTGTTTCTTTCTGATTTACACAACATCAGGGCAGACAATGGCAACCCACTCCAGTGCTCTTGCCTGGAAGATCACATGGTCGGAGGAGTCTGGTAGGCTGCAGTCCATGGGATCGGTCCCTAAGAGCTGGATACAACTGAGCGTCTTCACTTTCACTTTTCACTTTCATGCATTGGAGAAGGAAATGGCAACCCACTCCAGTGTTCTTGCCTGGAGAACTCCAGGGACAGGGAGCCTCGTGGGCTGCTGTCTATGGGGTCTCACAGAGCCGGACACAACTGAAGTGACTTAGCAGCAGTAGCAGCAGGGCAGACAAAATAATAATAATAATAATAATTGTTGCACAAGATTTGATCAATGTGACTTAAAACATCATTGAGTCTACTTTCTGAGCTCTTAACCTGAAAAAGAACTGCCTCAAGCCTATCTACTCCCATAGCTACTTTATCCTGGGTCCACTTGGCAGAACTGCTTCTGAAGGTTGTAGACAATCGGAATAGAAGTGCGGCATGCACTGTCACCAACAAAACTGCAATCTTCTCCAGGCCTCACATTTACAAAGCAGAGGTGCTAACTGACTTCTACCAACGTGATCTGTTTTATTTATTCCCCATAACTTTATGTCATTTACTTGGGAATTGTAACTTGACTTTCCCTGTTTTCCAAAATTTTTCACATGTGGAAGGCAACTTTTCTTCCTATTTTACATTTACATACCTCCATTTTTATAATTCTATGTTTGTTTCAATTATGATCAAGTGAACAGAATAATATATCTGCCCTTAAATCAGAATCTTATCAGGAAGTAAGAAAAGATGCATTTTTATATAATCATAATAAAAATGGTAAGAGATATATCCATCAAAATTAACTTTTTTAAACATTTTTAATATCTTCTAAAGTATTCTTTCTGTTTCATTATTTATATATTTTATATGGGATTTCTCACAGAATAAGTCATTGGAGAAACATGGTCCACTGATTCTGAATCAATAGAAATTTACAATGTTGTGTTAGTTTCAGGTATACAGCAAAGCGAATCATATGTAGACTTTATTTTTTTTTTTTTTTAGATTATTTTCCCACATAGGCCATTACAGAATATTGAGTAGAGTTCCTTGTACTATACAGCAGGTTCTTGTTAGTTATCTATTTTATATATAGTACTGTATATATGTCAATACCTGTCTCTCACAATACCCGTCTCTCAATTTATCATCCCCCCTCCCCATTCCCTGAGCTTCCCTGGTAGTTCAGTTGGTAAGGAATCTGCCTAGAATACAGGAGACCTGAGTTTGACCCCTGGGCTTGAAAGATCCCCTGGAGGAGGGCATGGCAACCCACTCCAGTATGCTTCCTTGGAGAATCCCCATAGACAGAGGTGTCTGGTGGGCTAAAGTCCATGGGGTCGCAAAGATTCGGACATGGCTGAGCAACTAAGCACAGCACCTTATTCCCTATTAACCATAGTTTTGTTTTCTACATCCGTGACTCTACTTCTGTTTTGTTTGCTTTTTAGATTCCACATATAAGTGATATCATATGACATTTGTCTTTCTGTGTCTGACTTACTTCACTCAGGATGACAGTCTCTAGGTCCATCCATGCTGCTGCAATTAGCATTATTTTGCTCTTTTTTTATTGCCTACAAAGGTCTGTCTAGCCAAGGTTATGGTTTTTCCACTCGTCATGTATGGATATGAGAGTTGGACTGTGAAGAAAGCTGAGTGCTGCAGAATTGATGCTTTTGAACTGTGGTGTTGGAGAAGACTCTTGAGAATCCCTTGGACTGCAAGGAGATCCAACCAGTCCATTCTAAAGGAGATCAGTCCTGGGTATTCATTGGAAGGTCTGATGTTGAAGCTGGAACTCCAATACTTTGGCCACCTGATGCGAAGAGCTGACTCATTTGAAAAGACCCTGAGGCTGGGAAAGATTGAGGGCAGGAGGAGAAGGGGACAACAGAGGATGAGATGGTTGGATGGCATCACCATCTCAATGGACATGAGTTTGGGTAAACTCCGGGAGTTGGTGATGGACAGGGAGGCCTGGCGTGCTGCGGTTCATGAGTTCGCAAAGAGTCAGACACGACTGAGTGACTGAACTGATACTGAAACATTGAGGTGCACGAATCTTTTTGAAAAATGGTTTTCTCCAGGTATATGCCCTGGATTGGGATTGACGGGTCATGTGTCAGTTTATTTTTAGGTTTTTCTTATTCTAATAATACAGAACAATCAATCTTAACCACTTAAAAACTCAGTCTGAAATAGATCTGAGAAATAACTATGATAAACTATATAATTTATATTATATAAACTACACATGTAATATAATTGATACTCTTAAGGAATTGTAGCAATTATAAGTCTTTTATATTTAATTATTCCAACTGAAAACCAAGGTTTTATTTTTCCTCTCTCTTTTATAAGGCTATTTTTATTAATCATCATGTCATATGGGCCTTTTCTGGTTCAATTAGTCTCTTGGTGCTTTTCTCTCCCTGAACTGAGGAAACTCAGTATTTTTTCTGCCATAAATAGGATATAGGAAATTAGACAGCCTGTGCTTGCTTCCCTGTACTAACTGTATCCTATCTCTTTCTACCAGGTTGCACGTGTTGACCAATAAATAAATAAATAAATAAATAATAGGATGGTCCAATTATTTTTTGGTTGTTTTTTCAGTAAATATTAAAGGAAAATTTCAGATGAACTTTCTGGCCAACCCAATAAATAGGTTATTCTAGATTCAGCCTTTCTCAACCAGGTTATGAAAGAATCAAATGCTAAAATCCTAAGGCATACATTGTAGGTACTATCCTTGAAAGAACTGAGTAAAGAGGCACTGAAATAATTTTCAGCAGACTTTTAGGACTAAATACTTACATCATCTCCATACCCATTTAGAGGCTTCTTATTCAAGTTTCTCACTTTTCAAGTTTCAGGCTTTAGAACATGAATCATTCACTGAAGAAGAGGGCACGTGAGGACCTTGTCTTTGACTAATCCAAGCTATCAATTCTTTTCTGTTTTCCCCTGGTTCCTGTTGGGGTGGGCCTTTCTTATTTCTGCGGAGAAGGAAAATCCCTTTTATCATATCTTGTTTTATCTTTATTCTAAATTTCATTATAAAATCACTATGAAGCATGCCAGGCTTAGTTCTTGATATGTTAATGAGAGCATAAAAGAACCTGAAAAAAAATTCTCTTAATATCACTTGAAATTCAAGATCATCATGTTCTTCTCTTTGCATTTTTGTTCTCCCAAGTCTGATCTTTCCTGAAGTAGATGGATATCTCAGATAAAATAGAAATCAGTATATACAAAAGGATGAAAAACAAAAGTAAACTAATAATTTTTTAAAATATGTAAACCCAGTTATTTCCATTAAAAAAAAAATTCCTTTACCTTTGAGCTGTTCTGTGGTATAAAGGTAGACAAATGACTCAGTGAATTTGAATATACATTGTTCAAAATACTTAGTTGAGCTTTTCTTACTCCTCTGCTCAAGATATCAAGGTTCTGGTTGCTCAGTTGCTCTGAGATTATATCCAACTTCCAATTCTTGGGTATGAATAATTTCTACTAATTGCTTTGATTTCTTTACATATAAAATCTACCATTCCTACAGCCATTCAAAATTTTTACTCCATTCTCTGACTCTGGTCCTGAAAAATAGTTATAGCACTTTACAAATTGAACAGGAAGTTAAATTATGTCATTCTGAAGCTACCTGAGAATATTGTTCCTTGTTAAATATTAACTTTACTTCTTAAGGAGAGGAAAGTTTAACAAGGGGTTTTACTTTGCCTACTAAGAAGTTTAGGGAAAAATAAAATATTCAAGACCAACATTCAAGTAATTTAGATTATCAGTTAATTAAAACTAAAAGAATTTAATATTTTCCCATCTTTACATAGTCATGGTTTCAATTATAAGTCAAAGCAGCATTTTTGGAGGCTAGCAAACTGCAGGCTAATAAAAATATAAAGGAAAATTCCATGCTGTTTTACTGTTAGTTGCCTTTCTATCTGTATTCTTCTGTTGTTACTTATTTCTCTACAACTACAGCACTTTAATGAAAAATGATGAAAATGTCTTTTATTTTTCTCCTAATATGATATGATACTGAAAAAGGTGATATAAGAAAAATAAATCTTTATTTTAAAAATAACATAAGGATATTTTATTAGCAATTCTAAATTCTCAATGGTCTTCATGAAGAGAATTTAAAAGAAAAAAGCTTAAGGTAGAAAAGTAGAATAAATTACTGAAACCATTAACATATTTAATTATAAATTAATTTTTGATACCTTGATGTGCACTTACATTCCTAATGATGTATGACTTTATAATTTTTTCTTCAGAAAATATCCCTATTCCAATTAAGATGCAAGTGAATTCATGAATAGGGAATTAGATTTGTGAGTTTGTTATAATAAGTAATTTAAATTCTGCAAATCTGTGTGCATTTTTCTTTTGTCCAGTTCCACATGGGAAAAATTTCACTTTAAGATGAAATAGAAAATATGGAAGACTATTGTGATTATGTTTACAAGATGTTGACTTGTTTCTTTTACTCTCTTTGACAAATGTCCAAATAGGCCATGATAATAAAACAGGTCTGCCATCTTCAATGCCACCAAAGGTGCTCATTATTGATGACAATCAGATGGAATACCATCTGGTAAAAGTGATTAATTATTGAAGGGATCTTTAATAGCATGTCACAGTTTATCTATACTTATATGTATCATTCTTTAGACACTGTACCTTTTTAGGCACTCTACCTTAAAGAGAGGAGAATTTTTTCTTAATTTTTACAGCTCCCAGAAATTTTATATATATATAAAATTACACAAAGGGGTACATTTTTAACTCATTTTGTCGATTTTCATTTTCTTCAAAACTGTATATTATATGATTAGTAATTTAATTATAGGCTACTTGTATATAATAAACTGTCAAAAAATGTAGGGAAGATTACTTCTCTATTGGAAATGGTTTAAAAATATTATCAAAGACTGTGAAGAAGAAAATAGAACAGAGGAATGAAGCTGCTAATTTGAAGGAATAATTACTTAGGCAAAAACAAAACAAAACAACAACAACAAAAAAACACTGGCTTTGGAAATAAAATGTCAGTTTAGATTTTGTCTCACTTTTCTACATATTCTTTTCAATGAAATTTATTCCAATGTGTAAAATGGATAAAACAATTAACTATGGCTATAGAAATGAACATATGGAATTGTATATGAAAATTCATAGCTATATAATATATATATATATATATATATATTTTATACCTAAGATATTTTCTATTGTATACTTGGTAGTATTTAGAGGGGGGAGTAAATGATTATTGAATTAAAATGTATTTAATCATCTTTAACTGGACAGGTTACTGAAACTTAGATTATACACTTTAGAGAATTTTCCCTAGACTTAAATCTACAGTATAAGTAAAACTCAGTAGCTTCTTTGAATACTGTTTATAGTCTTCCTATAAAATTCAAGGGCAGTTTTAAGCAGGATTTTGATATAGACATTTTTGGAAACATCATCATTCTTTGAAATACTTTTTTCTCTTTCCTCTTTCTTTTCTCTTTTGCAGATACTCCTGTTACTGTGCATGGTACTCTTATTAAGTGGATGCTGGATAAACAAGAAACATCTTCCAGAAACTAATCCAACCAGTCAAATGCTAGATACATATCTGCACATGTGTATATTTTGAAAGCATTATATATATATATGTTCATATATATAATATGTTATTTACACAATTATACAACATTTTTAGTTTTTCATTAGAGAATAAGAGATTGCTTATTTCATACTTTCAGCTGACCATATTTTTATTTTTTAAAACTTAATTTAATTTTTATTTTAAATTAGAGTGTAGTTGATTTATAATGTTGTGTTAACTTCAAGTGTAAAACAAAATGATTTAGGTATTCATACAAATGTATCCATTGTTTTTCATTCTTTTATATAGGTTAATAAAGAATACTGACTGGAATTCCTGTGCTAAATGGTGGCTCAGACGATAAGGAATCTGTCTGCAATGGAGACCCAGGTTTGATCCCAGGATCAGGAAGATCCCTTAAAAAAGGGAATGGCTACCCATTCGAGTATTCTTGCCTGGAGAATTCTAAGGACTGTGGAGCCTGATGTGCTGTAGTCCATGAAATACCAAAGAGTCAGACATGACTGAGCTACTAACATACACACACATATATCCATTTTTTTCAGATTATTTTCCCATATAGGTTAATAAAAGATATTGCATAGAGTTCCCTGTGCTATACACAAGTAGGTCCTATTTGGCTATGTATTTTATATATAGTAGTGTATAAATGTTAATCCCAAATGGCTAATATATCCACACACACACCCCAATTTTTCCCCTGGATAACCATAAATTGTTTCTGAAGTTTATGAGTCTCTTTCTGTTTTGTAAATAAGTTCATTTGTATCTTTTTTTTTTTAGATTACACATTTAAGTGATATCACAGGGCATCTGTCTTTCTCTGTCTTACTTCACTTAGTAGGATAATGTCTAGATCCATCCTTTAGTTCAGGGGCTCAGTCACGTCTGACTCTCTGCGACCCCATGGACTATAGCACTCTAGGCCTCCCTGTCCATCACCAACCCACGGAGGTTACGTAAACTCATTTTCATCGTGTTGGTGATGCCATCCAACTATCTCATCCTCTCGTTCCCTTCTCCTCCTGCCTTCAATCTTTCCCAGCATCAGGATCTTTTCCAATGAACAGGTTCTTCACATAAAGTGACTAAGTTTTGGAGTTTCAGCTTCAGCATCAGTCTTTCCAATGAATATTTAGGACTGCTTTCCTTTAGGATTGACTATTTTTTATCTCCTTGCAGTCCAAGGGACTCTCAAGAGTCTTCTCCAACACCACAGTTCAAAAGCATCAGTTCTTCTGCACTTAGCCCTCTTTATAGTCCAACTCTCACACCCATACATGACTACTGGAAAAACCATACCTACGACTAGATGGATCTTTGTTGGCAAAGTATTCTGTCTGCTTTTAATATGCTGTCTAGGTTGGTCATAGCTTTTCTTCCAAGGAGCAAGAGTCTTTTAATTTCATGGCTGCAGTTACAATCTGCAATGATTTTGGAGCCCCCCAAAATAAAGTCTTTCGTTGTTTCCATTGTTTCCCCATCTATTTGTCATGAAGTGATGGGACTGGATGCCATGATCTTAGTTTTCTGAATGTTGAGCTTTAAGCCAACTTTTCCACTCTCCTCTTTCACTTTCATCAAGAGGCTCTTTAGTTCTTCTTCACTTTTTGCTGTAAGGGTCATGTCATCTGCACATCTGAGATTGTTGATACTTCAGGTAATCTTGATTCCAGCTTGTGCTTCATCCAGCCTGGTATTTTTCATGATGTACTCTGCATATAAGTCAAATGAGCTGGATAACAACATACAGCCTTGACATATACTCCTTTCCCAATTTGAAAGCAGTCTGTTTTCCATGTCCACTTCTAACTGTTGCTTTTTTACCTGCATACAGATTTCATGGGAGGGAGGTCAGGTCATCTGATATTCCTATGCCTTTAAGAATTTTCCATAGTTTGCTGTGATCCATGCAGTCAAAGGCTGTGGTGTAGTCAATAAAGCAGATGTTTTTCTGAAACTCTCTTGCTTTTTTGATGATCCAGCAGAAGTTGGCTACTTGATCTTTGGTTCTTCTGCCTTTTCTAAATCCAGCTTGGACATCTGGAAGTTCTTGGTTCACGTACTGCTGAAGCCAACCTTAACCAATCTTATTTCTGTAATTCTTGATACTTTTTAGGGTAGTCATTCATTCTTTTTGATATTGAGGCAATTTGGAAGAAAAATCTTAAAAATAATAAGATCTCTGTTCTTATGATCCAACTTAGATTTACTCATTACAAATTTGTATTATATTATAATTTTCTCAATCCTTGTTCCCACCAAGATCTTCTGATTTTTGTTTCTGTTTTGGTTTTATTATATCCATCCCTAAAATTCTTGACTGGCTAATTGGTACTTGATTAAAACTAGGATACTATAGGACCATTCTAAATTTTAATATTCTTTGGCATTGCCCTTCTTTGGGATTAGAATGAAAAATGATCATTTCCTGTCCTGTGGCCACTGCTGAGTTTTCCAAGTTTGTTGGCATATGGAGTGAGTAGTTTCACAGCATCACATTTTAGGATTTGAAATAGCTCAGCTCGAATTCCATCACCTCCACTAGCTTTGCTCATAGTTTTATTTCTTAAGGCCCACTTGACTTCACACTCCAGAGTGTCTGTCTCTAGGTAAGTGACCATACCATCATGGTTATCCCATCATTAAGACCTTTTTTTTTTTTTTTGGTATAGTTCTTCTGTGTATTCTTGCCACTTCTTAGTCTCTTCTGCTTCTGTTAGGTCCTTGCCATTCCTATCTTTATTGTGTACCTCTTTGCATGAAATGTTCCCTTGGCATCTCTAATTTTCTTGAAGTGATCTCTAGTTTTTGCCATGCTATTGTTTTCCTCTATTTGTATTGTTCACTTAAGAAGGCTTTCTTATCTCTCCTTGCTATTCTCTGTAACTCTGCATTCAGTTGGGTTTTTCTTTCCTTTTCCTTTACCTTTGCTCCTCTTCTCAACTATTCATAGTGCCTTCTTGCATTTCTTTTTCTTTGGGATGGCTTTGGTCACTGCCTATTGTACAATGTTATGAAGCTCTGTCCATAGTTGTTAGCATATTAATCAACACTACTGTCATCAAAAATGTTCTCGTGTTACACATAAGCTGTTTCAAACATGTTTCCTACTTTTGAACTTGAATGCTAATATTTTTCATCAGTACATATTCAAGAGACATCTAATCATTTATTCAGAAAACTGGAGATTCATAAGCAAATTTCAGTGTTGCTTTGAAATCCTCATTTGTGTATAAGAGTATCTATGTGTGTACGTGTGTGTGGGCCCAAAGCTCCCAAGTATGTAAAACTTTCAGGTTATTTTATCTAATGGCTTTTCAGCCATCTGGGTTAACAGTTCCTAGCATTTATCTGATTATCTTTTCTATGGATTCACATATTGTACTTATATATACTCTGGACTCAAAGAATATAGTGACTTGACTGGGTCAAAAAAGGTTATTATTTTTTTAAAAATTGCTAAATGATGTTTGCTTTTCTTGAATAACAGGCATTTTGAATAATCAGTTTTTCCATTCACTTTTCTCACTTGGCTTAATCCAGTTTTTGCAATGATTCCAGTCTGCAGTGGTAGTGAAGATGAGGATTTACTTTATGTTACTCTAAATCCAACTTCCTGCTACTTAACACACTATTTTAATCTGGAGTAACTTTAGAATATATACTTTCTATGTAAGGACATTTCATCAGACTCTATCCTGTTCCTTTCCTCCTCCTATTCCTATATATAACTCAAGCTAAGTCCTGAAACTATATTCAAGTAATGTATAGAAACTTTTGATTGGAAGATTGTTTTGATTTAAACAGCTGTCATGGTTCTGTTTTACTTATTTGAAGTGCTGAGTAAATCAGTAAATTTAGCTATATTTTTGCTAGTGAGATATAATAATTCTTTTACCCCTAGTTTTACAAAATTCTAATATTTAGACCACAAAGTTAATAACAGTTGCCACAAATGAATGTAATATGTTATACCCAGTAAAAAATCAAATATTCAAAGAAATTTAAATTTATAAACATATAAGTATGAATCTAAATCTATCTTCTGTTGAGATATAGTGCTCAGAGAAAAGATTCATTTAAAAATATTACTTCCCAATTTTTGAAAATATCAAATCACTATGATGTATACCTGGAATTAATATTATATTTAAAGTCAACTATACCTCTATAAAGACATATAAAGGATTACTGAATGTGTGCTCAGTCGTAATCGACTCTTTGTGGTCCCATTAACTGTAGCCTGCCAGACTCCTCTGTCCATGGGATTTTCCAGACAATGATATTAAAGTCAGTTGCCACTTCCTACTCCAGAAGATATTCCTGACCCAGGGATCAAACTGATTTTTTACCACTGCTCCACCTGGGATGCCCATAAAGTATTACTACTCATTGACAATATACCTGGTCACTCAAGAGAACTGATGGAGATGAACAACAAGTTAATATTATCATGGCTGCTAACACATCATCAAATCTGCAGCTTGTGGACCAAGGAGTAATTTTGACTTTCAAGCCTTATTATTTAAAAAAAAAAAAGGCATTTTGTAAGTCTATAGCTCCCATAGGTAGTAATTACTCTGATGGATTTGAGCAAAGTAAATTAGAAACCATCTGGAAAGGATGTACCATTCTAGATGCCATTAAGAACATTTGTGATTCATAGGAAGAGGTTAAAATATCAACATTAATAGGCATTTGGAAGAAGTTGATCCAGCTCTCAGGGATGGATTTGAAGGGTTCAACACTTCAGTGGAGAAGTAACAGCAGATATAGTAGAAATAGCAAGAGAACTAGAATTAGAAATGAAGCCTGAAGATGAGACTAAATTGTTACAATCTCATGACAAAATTTTAACAGATGAGAAGTTGCTTTTTATGAATGAGCAATGACACTCTTTTCCTAAGATGGAAACTATTCCTGGTGAAGATATTGTGAAAACTGTTGAAATGAGAACAAAGAATTTATACAATTATAGAAACTTGGTTGAGAAAGCAGGTATAAGAAGACTGACTTTAATTTTGGAAGAAATTCTACTCTGGGTAAAGGCTACTAATAGCATCAGACACTGTAGAGAAATCATTCGTGAAAGGCAGCATCAATCAATATGGGAAACTTCACTAGTTACCTTATTTTAAGAAATTTCCACAGTTGTCCCAAGCCTTAGCAATCACCGCACTGATGAGTTAACAGCCATCGACATCAGGGCAAGTTCTCCACCAGCAAAAAATTTATGACAACGAATCCTTATGATACTGAATATGATGGTTAACATTTTTTAGCAATAAAGACTTTTTAAAATAATGTAATTTTTAGACATAATGCTATTGAACATTTAATATATATAATAGAGTGCAAATAGAACTTTTGTAAGCATTGTTGCTGCTGCTGCTGCTAAGTCACTTCAGTCGTGTCCAACTCTGTGTGACCCCATAGATGGCAGCCCACCAGGCTCCCCCATCCGTGGGATTCTCCAGGCAAGAACAATGGAGTGGGTTGCCATTTCCTTCTCCAATGCATGAAAGTAAAAGTGAAAGTGAAGTCGTTCAGTCGTGTCTGACTCTTAGCGACCCCATGGACTGCAGCCCACCAGGCTCCTCTGTCCGTGGGATTTTCCAGACAAGAGTACTGGAGTGGGGAAACCAAACAAATTTGTTCTGCTGTCTGGAACCAAATCTGTAGTATCTCTGAGGTGATACCTTATTTCTGCATATACAGCAAAAGCTTATAAGCATCAGGTAAGACAGGCACATCTCAGAGATACTGAAGGTTTGGTGTCCCTGGTTGGGTCAGAAAATTAAACTGACAGTTAATAGGAAAACAAACATATTTATTTAACATTTATGTGACACAGGAGACTTCATAAGGAAATAAAGACCCAAAGAAACTGTTAGACATGTGCATTTTTATGCTGTTTGAAGAGTGGACAGTCATAGAGGAATATGATAGGTTAAAGGGCATGATGTAAATGCAGTGTGTGTGTGTATGCTCAGTTGTGTCCAACTCTTTGCAACCCCGTGGACTGTAGCTTGCCAGACTAAAGTGCAGTGAACAGGGAAACTTAGCAAGTCCTGTTAGTTAGGATTCTTCTTGGGGCCCCTTTTTCTTTGGAGGTCAGGATGCTTGCTTTCTTAGGGTATAGGGATCTCTCATTTGAATATGTTTTGACTTGTTCAGTGGAGAAAGGTTAGTGTGGTGGAGGGATCTGGGGGGTGGGGAGCGAGGGTCAGAGTGACCTGCTTGCTTCTGTGATTTTCTCAAATTACTTCAGGTTAAAATAGTAAATATTTTCAGGTCCCATATTTTGGGGTAGCATGTCTTAAACCCCATCTGTTTCAACCTGTCAAGTGGTCTCTGCAACTCAAGATATCCCAGTCATGAGCTTTTGACCAAGATGCCACTGTAACTGGCAAACTCTTAGCAAGGGAAGTAAGTTGAACATTTTCACTTTTGTGTTTCAGCCAGTTTTTGAGTGAGAAGTAAGGAGGCAAGACCTTAGGTTTCTAAGAACTTAGAAGTATTATAGAATTATAGAATTAGAAGTATTATAGAATTTATGGGACTAGCTGCTTCTGTTCTCACAGCCCAAGTTTGAAGGTGGCTGGGTCAGGATGGATACACCCAAGAATTGCCTCCACACATACAAATCTCTCTTGAACACACAAAGATATTTGACTCTTGTGCATGCATACATGCTCAGTCATGTCCGAGTCTTTGCAACCCCATGGGCTGTAGGACTCTATATACTTTCCTTGGTTTTCATGAAAAAAAAAAAAATTAGTAAATATTTGTTGTTGTTCAGTTGCTCAGTCATGTCTGACTTTTTGCAACCCCATGGACTGCAGCATGCTAGGCTTCCCTGTCCTTCACCATCTCCCGGAGCTTGATCAAACTGATGTCCATTGTGTCGGTGATGCCATCCAACCATCTCATCCTCTGTGGTCCCCTTCTCCTCCTGCCTTCAATTTTTCCCAGCATCAGGGTCTTTTCTAATGAGTCAGCTCTTCACATCAGGTGGCCAAAGTATTGGAGTAAATATAGCTCATATATTCAGCAGAAGAGCCTTGTAAGTGATTCCTAGACGATCAGTGATCAAGCAGTTATTCAGAGGATTCTTGTTATGTAGCTTCTGTATCATGAATCCTACTCTGCAGTATTGCCTTGATGCTTTGAGTGAAACTTTGTTTTATAAAGAAATTTAGATTACCTAAAACAACAGAAATACAAGAGTTCCCTGAGCTTACCACACATCATAAAGAAACTACATATGCCTGCTTGTAAGCAAATGTTTTTACAGTAAAAGTTTTCCTATGTTCCAGACTTTGATTTAAAAGCTGCTTCCTTTATGACTTTATAATTCTTTATAATTGAATTATCAGTTAGTTTAATGATTGGCAGTTACTTTTACATATCAAAAAATAAAATGTACCTGATTCAATTGTTCAAATTAATTTTGTTCATTTCACAATAGGTATCTCATTTAAATTTTAATAACTATAATCTCTCAAAGCAGTTTTTGAAACCTCTTATACATATTTGTATATTAAATTTGAAATATGAATAAGCTATTAACTAAACTTGAATCCCTTACCTCTTTTCTCTTTGAAGAAAAAATATCTTATTTCTACTTATATTACTTCAATTTTTATCTCAATATATAATAAATTGATTTTGCTCCTATCATTATGTGTAACTGAAACCACCAATTGTCACTAATGATCTGATTAACCAAGTCAATAATGCTTCATTAGTACTTGATTTATTTGGCTTTATAAAAGCACAGACAATTTGATATTGTAAACCACAGTCAACTTCTTGATTTGTTTTTCTCTTCTTTCTTTAAACAAAGATTCCCTGTTTTCTCCCTTGATTTCTGATTTGGTCTCTGACTAGCTCGAGGTTGCGTCTCAACACTTTCTAGTTTTTAGCCATGATTTATTTCTCTCTCTCTCTTTTTAATCTCTACACACACCCCATGGCCAATCTTACCAACTCCAGTGACATCAACTGTTACATAATCACAAATCAATTTCAAATATCTATTGTAAGACAGACTCCTTCTGAACCCAGATACATGTCATAAAGTATAAACATCTCCAAGACGATGTTCATAGACTCAGACTTACAACTGAATTTCTCTTAGCTGAGTTTCCTGCAGCACGTTCAGTTTGAGGTGTTAACATTGACATCCACATCGTATTTAAAAAATGAAATACCTATGGGGTTAAATTATAATGGCATTTAACATTGAGTTGCTTCACAAAATGATTTATCTTCAGTCACATGGATGACTACATATTTTAGATAGGGAACTAAGTTCTTCCTTAGGTTTAATAATACAGACAAACTTCAAAAGATAGAACTCAGTGGATATTTCATTTGACAGAGTTAAACCTACATTTTAAATTTTCTATTTTCTTTTAAATTTTAGGCTAAGTCACCTCAGGTGATAGAGAGATGTTCCTGAACTAAGTGTGGCTAATGAGGTATTTCATTATGGTGCTTTTCCATTCTGGAATTATATGTTCCAGGGCACAAAGAAGTTTCTTCTATACATAAGTACTAATTACAATATTCACTGTAGTGGATTCTATCATGTATCACTCAAACAGCCTTTGTTGTTGTCTGTTCAGTCGCTAAGTTGTGTCTGGCTCTTTGCAAACACATGACTGTAGCACACCAGGCCTCCCTGTCCCTCACCATCTTCCAGAGTTTGCCCAAGTCCATGTCCACTGAATCTGTGATGCCATCCAACCATCTTATCGTCTGCCACCCTCTTCTCCTTTTGTCCTCAATGTATCCCAACAACAGGTTCTTTTCTAAGGCGTCAGTTGTTCACATCAGGTCACCAAAGTATTAGAGCTTCAGCTTCAGACAGCAAAAACAAGACCTGGAGCTGACTGTGGCTCAGATCATCAGCTCTACACAAAACAACTCAAGCTTAAACTAAAGAAAGCAGGGAAAACCACTAGGCAAGTCAGATATAACTTTAAAAAACTCCCCTATGAATATACAGTGGAGATGGTAAATAGAGTCCAAGGGTTAGACCTAGTAAAAAAAGCACCTGAACAACTATGGACAGGGGTCCCTATAATTGTATAGGAGGTAGCAAACAAAACCATCCCAAAGAAAAAGAAAAGCAAGAAGGCAAAGTGGTCATCTAAGGAGGCTTGACAAATAGCTGAGGAAAGAATAGAAGCAAAAATCAAAGGAGAAAGGGAAAGGTAACTCCAACTAAATGCAAATTCCAGAAAAAAGCAAGGGGAGACAAGAATGCCTTCTTCAATGAACAATCCAAAGAAACAAGATAACTATGGAAAGGATAAGACAGATCTTTTCAAGAAAATTGGAAATATCAAAGGAACATTTCATCTGAAAATGGGCACAATAAAGGATAGAAACAGTAAAGACCTAATAGAAGCAGAAGGGATGAAGAAGAGATGGGAAGAATACACAGAACTGTACAAATAAATGAATAAATGAATAAATAAAAAGATCTTAATGATCCGGATAATAACGATGGTGTAGTCTCTCACTCAGAGTCAGACATACTAGAGTGTGAAGTAAAATGGGTCTTAGGAAGCATTGCTGCCAATAAAGCTAGTGGAGGTAATGGAATTCCAGCAGAGCTATTTAAAATCCTTAAAAAAAAAAAATGATTCTATTAAAGTGCTGCACTCAATATGTACAGACTCAAAATCGAAAAACTCAGCAGTGATCACAAGACTAGAAAAGGTCAATCTTCATCCCGAGTCCTAAGAAAAGCAGTACTAAAGAATGTTCAAGCCACTGGACAATTGCACTCTTCTCCCATGCTAGTAAGGTTATGCTCAAAATCCTCCAAGCCTAGCTTGGAGAATTATATGAACTCAGAGCTTTCAGATGTTCAAGTTGGGTTTAGAAAAGACAGAGGATCCACAAAGCAAATTGCCAACATTCACTGGGTCATAGACAAATCAAGAAAATTTCAAAAAAAAAAAAAACCATATACCTCTGTTTCATTAACTACTCTAAATTATTTAACTGGATGTATCATAACAAACTGTGGAAAACTCGTAAAGAGATGGGATACCAGACTATCTTACCTGTCTTCTGAGAAACCTGTATGTGGGTCAAGAAGCAACAGTTAGAACTGGACATGGGAAAACAGACTGGTTCCAAATTGAGAAAGGAGTACATCAAGGCTGTATATGTTACCCTGCTCATTTGACTCATATGCAGAGTACATCATGTAAAATGCCGGGCTGGATGAAGCACAAGCTGGAATCAAGATTGCCAGGAGAAGTATCAACAACCTCAGATAGGCAGATGACACGAACCTTATGGCAGAATGTGAAGAACTAAAGAGTCTCTTGATGAAAGTGAAAGAGAAGAGTGAAACAGTTGGCTTAAAGCTCAACATTCAGAAAACTAAGATCATGGCAATTGGTCCCATCACTTCATGGCAAATAGATGGGGAAAAGATGGAAACAGTGATAGTTGATCTACATCAAACCTCAACTTCTCCCTCTCCCAATCCTGCTTTCTTCCTTTCCCCCACAGGCACTGATCCCAAAATTACTCTCTAATGGACTTCCGGCATGCTATTTAACTCCCTGTGCCTCCTCTGTATTAGTTTTCTATGGCTGCTGTAACAAATTATCACAAATAGCTAAAATGACACATACATTATTTTATGGTTCTCTTAGGTCAATAGTCAGACTCACATCTTAAAAATCTAATATTAAGGGGTGGGCTTGGCTGTATTTCTTTCTGAAGGATTAGGGAGGAATGCATTTCCTTGCCTTTTGCAGGATCTAGAGGCTGCTCACAGTCCCTGGCTCTTGGCCTCTTTTCCTGCATCTTCCAAGCCAGCCATGTTGCATCTTCCAACCTTGCTTCCTCACTACATTCTCTACAGAGCAGACTAAGTTCTTTGTGCTCATGTGATTAAATTTGGTCTGTCAGGACAATACAGAATAAGCTCCCCTTTTCAAGGTCCTTAATGACATCTGCAAAAATCTTTGGGGGACATACAGTAACATATTTACTGATTCCAGGGATTAAGATATAGAAATCTCTGGGGGGCCCATTAGTTTGCCTACCATATCCTTCCTGGTGCTGGAATGTGTGAAATATATTTGTCCTTTACTTCAGAGGAAATATTCAGACATGGCCTAGACTGTTAAAATTTTACTGATGTGACAGGGACCTCTGAGTATAATTGGACCAAATGAGTGAAAAGTGTCAAGTAAGTGATCTGCTGACTTTGGTGACACACATGCACCCTAGAAATTAAGTGATGTGTGCTAAGCTGCTTCAGTTGTGTCCAACTCTGTATGACCCTATGGACTGTAGCCTGCCAGGCCCCCCTGTCCAAGGTATTTCCCAGGCATGGATATTGGAGTGGGTTGCCATGTCCCTCTCCAGGGGATTTTCCTGACTCAGCTATCAAACCTACATCTCTTATGTTTCCTGCATGGGCAGGTGGGTTCTTTAACACTAGTGCCACCTGGGAAGCCCCAGAAAGTGAGAGGTAAATCCAATGTAGCATTAGAGCTTGGAGGACCCATTTTGATCAATGGATGAAGGAAAGGAAAGCCCAGGCTTGGTTTGTTTGTGAAAATGGGTGAGCTCAATGCTCATATTAGAAAAGGAAATAAATGGAGACTGTTCTGTGGCCCCATTCAGGACTGGTCATGAAAGAAAACAATCAGAGGAATTTCTCTCAGTGGGCAGAACTTTTGGAGGCACACTTGAAAATCTGGTTTGGGTTTTAAAAATGTGGCCCAGTCCTGCTATAGCTGGAAAATTCTTCTGCACTTTGGTTTATTTTTCCTTCAGAGTGGAACAAAAATTCTGGCAACTATCTGAGGACTCTGACAAGTTTAAGCAAAAATAGGCAGTGATGAAAGGAATAAATTTGCAGATGCATTTTTTTTTTCCATTTTAGTTTTCAAAATTTTGCCCTAAAGGTAGGCTCCAGATACACCAGTGTTGAAGAGAGCAGTAACATAGATGGCTGAAACACTAATGCATACTCTAGATTTCTGGATCATATACATACCCATATATCTGGATAAGTAAAAGGGGACCCTGTTGTCAGGAGGAAAAAAAAAAAAGAAGGCAGGGATCCTACAGAGAAAACAGTTGGAAAAGTGGATCCTTAATTCTGTATATAATTCCATACAAATCTCAAGTTCACCCCTAAGAAGTGTATCAGATAGACCTCAAAACAGAACTGCAAAGGCTTTAAGAATTAAACTAATATTTGAAACCCCATCAAAGTCTCAGACTTATCCTTGACTGACACATGCATGAGACAGACCTAAAACAGATAGCAAAAGCTCTGAGAAATAAATAAAATTTAAACAATGACCAAAGTCATAATTAGGGCATACTTGGTGGCTCACTTCAGTTCAGTTCAGTTGCTCAGTCGTGTCTGACTCTTTGCGACCCCATGAATTGCAGCACGTGGCCTCCTTGACCATCACCATCTCCCGGAGTTCACTCAGACTCACGTCCATCGAGTCAGTGATGCCATCCAGCCATCTCATCCTCTGTCGTCCCCTTCTCCTACTGCTCCCAATCCCTCCCAGCATCAGAGTCTTTTCCAATGAGTCAACTCTTCTCATGAGGTGGCCTAAGTACTGGAGTTTCAGCTTTAGCATCATTCCTTCCAAAGAACATCCAGGGCTGATCTCCTTCAGAATGGACTGGTTGGATCTCCTTGCAGTCCAAGGGACTCTCAAGAGTCTTCTCCAACACCACAGTTCAAAAGCATCAATTCTTCAGTGCTCAGCTTTCTTCACAATCCAACTCTCGCATCCATACATGACCACTGGAAAAATCATAGCCTTAACTAAATGGACCTTTGTTGGCAAAGTAATGTCTCTGCTTTTCAATATGCTATCTAGATTGGTCATAACTTTTCTTCCAAGGAGTAAGCGTCTTTTAATTTCAATCACCATCTGCAGTGATTTCGGGGCTCAAAAAAATAAAGTCTGACACTGTTTCCCAATTTTTTTCCCATGAAGTGATGGGACCAGATGCCATGATCTTAGTTTTCTGAACGTTGAGTTTCTAGCCAACTTTTTCACTCTCCTCTTTCACTTTCATCAAGAGGCTTTTAGTTCTTCATTTTCTGCCATAAGGGTGGTGTCATCTGCATATCTGAAGTTATAAATACTTCTCCCAGCAATCTTGATTCCAGCTGTGTTTCTTCCAGCCCAGAGTTTCTCATGATGTACTCTGCATAGAAGTTAAATAAGCAGGGTGACAATATACAGCCCTGATGTACTCCTTTTCCTATTTGGAACGTCTGTTGTTCCATGTCCAGTTCTAACTGTTGCTTCCTAACCTGCATATAGGTTTCTCAAGAGGCAGGTCAGGTGGTCTGGGATTCCCATCTCTCTCAGAATTTTTCACAGTTTATTGTTATCCATACAGTCAAAGTGTTTGGCATAGTCAATAAAGCAGAAATTGATGGTTTTCTGGTTCTCTCTTGCTTTTTCAGTGATCCAGTGGTTGTTGGCAATTTGATCTCTGGTTCCTCTGCCTTTTCTAAAACCAGCTTGAACATCTGGAAGTTCACAGATCACATATTGCTGAAGCCTGACTTGGAGAATTTTGAGCATTATTTTACTAGCATGTGAGATGAGTGCAATTGTGTGGTAGTTTGAGCATTCTTTAGCATTGCCTTTCTTTGGGATTGGAATGAAAATTGACCTTTTCTAGTCCTGTGGCCACTGCTGAGTTTTCCAAATTTGGTGGCATATTAAGTGCAGCACTTTCACAGCATCATCTTTCAGGATTTGAAATAGGTCAACTGGAATTCCATCACTTCCACTCTCTTTGTTCATAGTGATGCTTTCTAAGGCCTTGACTTCACATTCCAGGATGTCTGGCTCTAGGTGAGTGATCATACCATCGTGATTATCTTGGTCATGAAGATCTTTTTTGTACAGTTCTTCTGTGTATTCTTGGCTCAGATAGTAAAAAAAATCCACCTGCAATGTGGGAGTTCAGTTAAGTTCAGTCACTCAGTCATGTCCGACTTTTTGCGACCCCATGAACTGCAGCACGCCAGGCCTCCCTGTCCATCACCAACTCCCAGAGTCCACCCAAACACATGTCCATTGAGTTGGTGATGCCATCCAACCGTCTCATCCTCTGTCGTCCCCTTCTCCTCTTGCTTTCAATTTTTCCCAGCTTCAGGGTCTTTTTCCAATGAGTTAGCTCTTTGCATCAGGTGGCCAAAGTATTGGAGTTTCAGCTTCAACATCAGTCCTTCCAATGAACACCCAGGACTGATCTCCTTTAGGACGGACTGGTTGGATCTCCTTGCAGTCCAAGGGACTCTCAAGAGTCTTCTCCAACACCACAGTTCAAAAGCATCAATTCTTCGGTGCTTAGCTTTCTTCACAGTCCAACACTGACATCCATACAAAACCACTGGAAAAAGCATAGCCTTGACTAAACGGACCTTTGTTGGCAAGGTAATGTCTCTGCTTTTTAATATGCTGTCTAGGTTGGTCATAACTTTCCTTCCAAGGAGTAAGCATCTTTTAATTTCATGGCTGCAATCACCATCTGCTGTGATTTTGCAACCCATAAAAATATAGTCAGCCACTGTTTCCATTGTTCCCCCATCTGAGACCTGGGTTCAATCCCTGGGTCAGGAAGATCCCCTGGAGAAGGGAATGGCTACCCACTCCAGTATTCTTGACTGGGAAATCCCATGGTCAGAGGAGCCTAGCAGGCTACAGTCCATGGGATCACAAAAGAGTCGGACACAACTGAGCAACTAACATACACAAAGTCATAATTGGGTTTCCCAGATGGCACTAGTAGTAAAGAACTTGCCTGCCAATGCAGGAGGCACAGGTTTGATCCCTAGGTCAGGAAAATCTCCTGGAGGAAGAAATTGCATCCCTACCAGTAATCTTGTCTGGAGATTCTACGGACAGAGGAGTCTTGCAGATTACTGTCCATGGGGTCCCAAAGAATTGGACACAATTGAGCATGCACCTACATACAGTCACAATTAACCCATGAATAACACATGCACGTGACAGATCCAAGGTAGCATAGCTTAGGCTCTGGAAACTGAACTGAGCTGGGAAAGAACACCCACAGAAGGTAAGACAGAACTTCTTGTCTAAACATAACTGGACTTAGACATTTAAGAGAAAAAAACAGCAATAAAAAACGAAACAAAATATTCTTCAAGGCATTTTAACGGACCCAGAATGTACATAAAATAATGTTCAAAATGTTCAGAATTCAATCATTAGATGTACAAAGAACCGGAAAATTTGGATCAAACCTCAATAAAGTGATAACATAAGAGGTCATATGCCAAACATAAGAGGTCTCAGCTGTAGAAATGATCAGATTAATTCTTTAAAGAAATTATAACCTTCACAAGGTTCACATAAATGCTCTACTCATTAGACACTTTAAAATCTTTTACTCCCCGCTTTGACGATTATAGTATGTATGGTATTAGTATTAGCCGCTCAGTCATCTCTGAATTTTTGCGACCCCATGGACTGTAGCCCACCAGGCTCCTTTGTCCATGGGATTCTCTAGGCAAAAATACTGGAATGGTTGCCATTTCCTCCTCTAGGGGACCTTCCCAACTGTACATAAAGGAGACTTCATTAATGTGCATTAGAGGATACCACAGGTTAACCTGTTATAGGAAACTGTCTCTTGAGTCTTTAAATTCAATACCAATTCTATACCTCTGGTTGGCCAATTGTTTGTTTCTTTATTTAGGTTTTAGGGTGAATGACCTGGGGCTATTTGTTTCCATCAAGCTGATTGTGAATCTAAAGGCATAGTTGAAATGTCTATTTTTCTTGCTATCCTCAGAATTTTTCTTGCTATCCTCAAAAATGTCTATTTTTCTTGCTATCCTTGCAAATCTACTCTATGATTCTCATTCTTTTCAGCTTACAATACAAATAGCTTATTTTTTGCAACCTGTGTCTTATAATGAAGCAATGCTGAAAAATTAAATAGAAGAAAATGATTTGCTGGTGGTGATTTTTAAGCTTGATTCTAAATAGATTTATGAAGAATGGCACTTGGATGAGGTGGTTCAAATTTTGCTATTTAAGGTATCTTGAAATTATAGGCTCACTCTCCCAAAATTTCAAAAAGTGTAGAGCTTAGGCTCTTAAAGGTACAGCAGTGATAAAAGCTTTCATAGTCATTTTTAAAAAGCAACACTTCATATTTTCTCTCTTCAATGGTTCTCTAATATACTTGTAGAAGGAAGGCAACAGAAAACCAAGAATAAAAATAGCTAACTCTCCACAATTGGGCTTCTTGCTTACTTTCTCTGTTCAAAGAAAAGAGGAGACACCATATTGCAATAGAGGCTTCATAGACAACTGGGTTTCTTCAGTGACAATTGGCATTTGATGCCCCATATCTCTTGGTTCTTCTTGTTGCCAATGGTCAGCCTGGTGATGGTGGTGAAAAGGGAGCAATTAATCTATAGATAAGAGAGTATGTATTAAGAAATTCCATATATATTACATGAAAATCAAAGCTGATCATGATGAATGTGGAGAATGTAAAAGTTCATCATTTGGCCTTAATCTAGCACAATGTCATGCATTTAGCAAGCACTAAATAAATATTCAGGAAACAATTCAATTTCCAGAATTATAATGAATGAAAACAAGGACTAGAATGATTCTAGAGTATGATTATAACCTCTTTCATTCCATTAGGCACATGAAGAAACTCAAAACTCCTTTAGGGTTTATAATGGTAAATACAGATAATAGCAAGAAAGATATATCCTGAATGATATCTGTCTTTGTCATCTATTATGTTTGATTTATTTGCTTGAGTCAGTTACCAATGGTTCTGAAATAAAGATAAAATATATATTTTTTCTTAAGATTTTATATACAAAAATAAATATATGTAAAGTATACAAAACTTAATTAACTTTTCTAAGATTACTCAAAAAAATGAATTTTAGATTTGTAAGTAGAATCTGTTTGTATTATGGACCAACAGTATTTTTGAAGTTTAAATATTAAGATAGTTCAGTGTGAATGGGAGGGCAGTAAGGTTGTTATTTACTGAGTTGGTTGGAGAATGGAACTGTCTAGATAATTTAAAAAAAAATAGAAAACCTCACAAACAACATGCTAGTCTAAAAGAATTAGACTTGGATATATGTGCATCAAGCCAAAGCAAATGTCCTTTATTTATAAACAAAAAAAACTTATAATCTATCAGAGATGCCCAAAGAAATACATGCCAATAAACAATCACTGCCTTTGCAGACTTTATAGTGTTGGAGTCAATGAAAGTAAAATTAGGTTATATTTTTATTTAATGTGTACTCATTCACTCTAATGTTTGAAATCATTCACCAGACCCCTAATGTCTATGATTGATGTTTGCTTTTCCACCTCTTTTTGTACCTCAACAATATGTTTTTGGAAGAAAACAGTGATTGTACAAACATCTGAT